>NC_064826.1:74195000-74820000 GCF_024166365.1 Elephas maximus indicus | reverse complement strand
AAGCTGTTACTGCTGGATATAGAATTTTAAATTGGCATTTAATTTTTATCTTTTCATTACTTTAAATAAATTATGTCACCGTGTTTTGTTTCCCTATTTTCTGTTGAAAATCAGTCATCAGTTTTATTATTACTCCTTGAAGGTAATGTGCCATTTTTCTTTAGCTGCTTTTATGGTTTTTTTTTTTTTTTGCCTTTAGTTTTTGTTTGTTTCTTTATTTCTTTAGTTTTAAACAGCTAAAATGTGATGTGCTTAGGTATGGTTTCTTTTGTTTATCCTTCTTGAATGTGTGGGTTTATATCTTTCATCAGTTTTGGAAAATTCTTGACTGTGATTTCTTCAAATATCGCTTTTCTCAATTTCCCCTTGCCACTCTTTCTGGGAATCCAGTTGCAGTTTAGACTGTTCGTGTGTCACATATCTCTTATACTCTATTATCTATTTCTCTTTGTGATTCAGTTTGGGAAGTTTCTACTGACCTGTTTTTGAGTTCAGAATGTATAAACAAATTATGGTCGGTACACACAATGAAATACTACGCAACAATAAAGAACAACAATGAATCCGTGAAACTTCTCACAACATGGATGAATCTGGAGGGCATTATGCTGAGTGAAATTAGTCAGTCTCAATTGGGCAAATATTGTATGAAACCACTATTATAAGAACTCAAGAAAGGTTTAAACACAGAAGAAAGCATTCTTTGATGATTAGGAAGGTGGGGAGGGCGGTGAAGGGGAATTTGCTAACTAGATAGTAGACAAGTATCGTCTTCAGTGAAGGGAAGGACTTAAAAAAAAAAATTAGATTAAATAAGTAAATAAATCCAATCAAAGATGGACATGGGTTTGGGTTGGATTGGAGTTTTAGTAAAACTTTCACCTGGGCTTTTGACTGAGAGCCTGGCAGATCTCTGCCTCCTGGGGATTAATGGAAGATTATTTCCACAATTCATAGATCTTGATCTTACCTTTTTAAACTTCTACTCTATGGGAGTTCAAAATATGAAATGTATCTTGGAGGGCTTTGTCTCATAAACATCACAAAACTATGGGGTGTTTTATTCTGCCTTTAAGATGTTTCCACACAGCCCCAGCCTTCTACATCACCCTCAAACTCTGCAACTACCCCAGGGCCATGCATTTGGGTTTCCTCAAATTCCAATCTATCGTTTAACACTATGAGTCAGAATTGACTGGACAGCAATGGGTTTGGTTAGTTTTTGGCTTATGTTTGGCCAGTGCTGCCAGAAAAGAAAACAACCAAGGTCATAGCCAACCTAGAGAGGCCTATTTTATTTCTAGAATTTTAGTTCACCCAGGCTGTCTTGGAAGAAGTACAACCAGAATGCTCCTTAGAAGCAAGAATGGTGAGAATACATCTCACATACTTTGGACATGTTATCAGGAGGGATCAGTCCCTAGAGAAGGACATCATCCTTGTTAAAGTACAGGGTCAGCAAAAAAGAGGAAGACCCTCAACAAGATGGATTGACACAGTAGCTGCAACAATGGGCTCAAGCATAACAACAATCGTGAGGATGGTGCAAGACCAGGCAGTGTTTTTTTCTGTTGTACATAGGGTCCCTATGAGTCAGAACCAATTTGATGGCACCTAATGACAACAAAAATAAGCTCCACTAATTCAAGAATAGGTTGATGTTCTCAAAATTATGGTGCTATTTATGTTATCTTTTTATTATTTCTTAGTTGTTGTAGGAGTATTGGCCTACCACAATATATTGTATTCAATCCAGAAGCCATATTTTCCTTTTTAAATAATATTTTTTCATATTTTACAGTGTAATTTAAATGCTGGTATAGCAGTACAATTTTATTCTTTATTACCCAAATTAATACACATACCCTGGGGGTACAACGGAAACCCTGGTGGCATAGTGTTTAAGAGCTATGGCTGCTAACCAAAAGGTCAGCAGTTTGATTCCACCAGGCACTCCTTGGAAACTCTATGGGGCAGTTCTACTGCGTCCTATAGGGCTGTTATAAGTCGCAATCAACTTGACGGCAATGGGGTTTTTTTGGGGGGGAGTACAACATACTTAAAAAAGCTTTACAGTTGTAGGTATATGATCAAAAGTGTTTGGAAATCATAACTCATGAAAGTTTTTCTCTTACACTTCTCCTAAAGACAGCCTTATTTGATTTCTTAGCATGTCCACAAATCATCTTCAGATGAAACCAAAATTTTCAATAATCCTTGCTGAGAAATAGTTATACATATATAGAATCTAGTTTGGATAAGATAAATATCCATGTGCTTTTGTGGCTATCATTGAATAAAGATGTAGCAATACTCTGCATTTGAATTTTTTTTGTAAATGTTGAACTATAGGAGAACTAAAAAAATATAAGTGTTGTGTAAGTTTTGCAGAGTATGTTGTTGTTGTCAGCTGCCTTCAAATGGGTTCCGACTCGTAATGACCCTGTGTACAAGAAAGCAAAATGCTGCCCAGTCCTGAGCCATCCTCACAATCATTGCTATATTTGAGCCCATTGTTGCAGCCACTGTGTCAATCTACCTCATTGAGGGTCTTCCTCTTTTTCGATGACCCTCTACTTTACCAAGCATGATGTCCTTTTCCAGGGACTGGCCTCTCCTGATAACAGGTCCAAAGTACATGAGACAAAGCCTTTGCTATCCACAGTTCTAAGGAGCATTCTGGCAGAGTATGGTTTTACTCATTTAAACGAGTGCCAACATATTAAATTAATTTTCCGCTTGTTAAATTCCTGACCTTCAGGATAAAGTCCTAGTAAAAAAGGGATTTTGTTTATTTTACTACTCACATTAAATAAGTTTTCGTGCGCTTTTTCTTCCACTAAATGTTCTAAACCAGTTGTTCTGTTTCCTAGTGTATCTTCTACATATCATTCATGTGTTCCTATCACCAAGATTTTTTTAATATCTACTCCTTCAGGGTAGCTCATATTTTCCAAATTTCAGTCAATTTGACCTCTTATTTTACTTTCTTGGAGCTATTCTGCTAAGCTTTTTGTGCTGTCTGAAACACTCATCTATCTGAACATCTGGAAATAAAACTTTGCAATTAACGGTCACATTTTCATCACGGGGAGCCTGTTAGTTTGTGAACATCTTGTTCTTGCCTTTCTACTAGGTATGTTGAGGAATTGCACCATCTGGGTCAAATGGAACAGAAATGAAAACTGAGCATCATCAGAATACTAGTGGCATGGTCGCCTAAAGGATCTCTGTACCTTATTTCATCTATGCATTTGTCTTACCTTTCTTTGACTAAGTGCCTTCTTAAATCCATATTGCTGAATAGACAGCAAATGAGACCCAATGTCCTTTGAAAAATTAATTAAAATTTAAGGCTTTGACGAAGCTAGGGTTAACATGCACTCTGAATTTTAATATAACAACACGTTTCGTCATGTCTCTAGTCTTGTTTTGACTTGAATTAAATAAAATGATTGAGGAATCTTATAGTTTTTCTTGGTTATCACACAAAAAAGGATCTGGTGTAATTTATGAGGCTCCAGGCCACTGTTTCTCAAATTCTGGTTCTTTTAGTACAGAAGCATAAAAAAACACATTGCTATATTTTTTGTGTTACTTCATTCTGATCCCTTGCAAGGAAAAAAATGTATAAATAAAATTTTAATTCTTTTTTAAATGATTGAGTAGAAATTTAATAAAACATTAGACAAATTTTTAGGTGAATTATTTAAATATAAATCAGGTTTTGTACTTAAAATTTTATAATTCATATTTGATTATTGAAACAAAAATTGTAACACAATCTGATCCTGAAGACAATGATATTTAAAAGTAAGGAAGGTAAAGGGATATAAATGGAAGTGAGGAGTCCACACTTCACTACAAGTGGTAAAATATTTATACCTCTAGACTATGGTAAGTAATACATGTATTTTATAATACCCCAAAACACACTATGAAAACCATACAAAGAGAACTCTCACAAATATTATAAATAAATCAAAATGGAACCCTAAGAGAAGTTCAAGTAATACACAGGATGTAAAAAAAAAAAACATAGAGGAATAAGAAGTACAGAAAAAAAAAGGTAGACTTATCCCTGACATATTAGTAATTACTTTAAATGTGAATAATTATCTTATATGTCAATTAAAAGACAGAGATTGCCAGGAAAGATTAAAAAAAATGACCTTATTATGCTATTTACAAAAAATCCAGTTTATATTGAATGACATATGTGATTTGAAACTAAAAGATAGGACAGGATATGTCATGCACACATTAATCAAAGAAAAAAGAAAAAGAGTGACTACATATATATCCAATAACATAGATGATAGAGGAAAGAAAACTATAAAGACAAAGAGGGCTAAGATATAATCAGAGGACACATCCATCTCGAAAACATATTAAATATGTAGGCACCAAACAACTGAACTCAAAATACTGAAGCAAAACCTAAAAGAGCAGAAGAGTGAAGTAGTCAAATGCACAATTATAGTTGGTGACTTCAAAAACTCCCTCTCTGCTACTGATAAAATAACTAGATATAAAATTAGCAAGGATATAGAAGAACTGAACAAAACAATCAATCAAGAGGATCAACCTGACATATATAAAACACTCAACAACAGCAGAATACACATTTTTCTCAAGGGCCCATGGGACATTCACCAATATAGCCTATATCCTAGGCCATAAAACAAACCTTAACAAAGTAAAATAATTCAAACCACCTGCAGAGTGTATTCTCTGACTACAATATAGTCTAGCTAGAAGTCAGTAATAGAAATTTTGTTGTTGTTGTTGTTAGGTGCCACCTAGTCAACTCTGATTCATAGCGACCCTATGTACAACAGAAGGAAACACTGACTGGTCCTCACAATTGTTGTTATGCTTAAACCCATTGCTACAGCCACTGTGCCAATCCATCTCATTGAGGGTCTTCCTCTTTTTCGCTGACCTAATTTACCAAGCACTATGTCCTTCTCCGGGAACTGATCCCTCCTGACATGTCTGAAGTTTGTTAAAATGCAGTCTCATCATCCTTGCCTCTAAGGAGCATTCTGGCTGTACTTCCTCCTAGACAGATTTGTTTGTTCTTTTGGCAGTCCATGGTGTATTCAATATTCTCCACCAACACCACAATTCAAAGGCATCAATTCTTCTTTGGTCTACTTTATTCATCGTCCAGCTTTCACATGCATAGGAGGCGATTGCAAACACCATGGCTTGGGTCAGGTGCACCTTAGTCTTCAAGGTGACATCTTTGCTTTTCAACACTTTAAAGAGATTTTTTTTGCAGCAGATTCGCCCAATGCGATGTGTCTTTTGATTTCTTGACCGCTGCTTCTATGGGTGTTGATTGTAGATCCAAGTAAAATGAAATCCTTGGCAACTTCAATCTTTTCTCCATTTATCACAATGTTGCTTATTGGTCCAGTTGTGAGGGTTTTTGTTTAGTTTATGTTGAGATGTAATCCATACTGAAGGCTGCGGTCTTCGATATTCATTAGTAAGTTGTTCAAGTCCTCTTCACTTTCAGTAAGCAAGGTTGTGTCATCTGCATAACACAGGTTGCTAATGAGTCTTCCTCCAGCCCTGATGCCCTCTTCTTCATATAGTCCAGCTTCTTGTATTATGTGCTCAGCATACGTACTGAATAAGTATTGTGAAAGGATACAACCCTGATGCACACCTTTCCTGACTTTAAACCACTCAGTATCCCCATGTTCTGTTGGAACAACTGCCTCTTGATCTATGTAAAGGTTCCTCGTGAGCACAATTAAGGGTTCTGGAATTCCCATTCTTCCCAATGTTATCCATAATTTGTCATGATCCACACAGTTGAATGCCTTTGTGCAGTCAATAAAACACAGTTAAACATCTTTCTGGTATTCTCTGCTTTCAGCCAGGATCCATCTGACATCAGCAATGATAAACCCTGGTTCTGTGTCCTCTTCTGAATCTGACTTGAATTTCTGGCAGTTCCATGGTGAAATGCTGCTGCAACCGCTTTTCAATGATCTTCAGCAAAATTTTGCTGGTTTGTTATATTAATGATATTGTTCAATAATTCCTGCATTCAGTGGGATCAGTTTTCTTGGGAATAGGCATAAATATAGATCTCTTCCAGTTGGCTGGCCAGGTAGCTGTCTTCCAAATTTCTTGGCATAGACAAGTGAGTACTTCCAGCTCTGCATTCATTTGTTGAAACATCTCATTTGGTATTACATCAATGCCTGGAGCCTTGTTTTTTTGCCAACGTCTTCAGTGCAGCTTGGACTCCTTCCTTCAGTACCATTGGTTCCTGCTCATATGGCACCTCCTGAAATGGTTGAACGTCAACCAATTCTTTTTGGTACAATGAGTCCGTGTTTTCCATCTTCTTTTGATGCTTCCTGCATCATCTAATACTTTTCCGTAGAATCCTTCAATATTGCAACTCGAGGTTTGATTTTTTCTTCAGTTCTTTCAGCTTGAGAAATACAGAGTGTGTTCTTCCATTTTGACTTCCCATCTCCAGGAAAAAACTTTGTCTTCTCAAGCTACCCTTTAAAATCTTCTGTTCAATTCTTTTACTTCATCATTTTTTCCCTCATCAGTATCTTTGTACTTTTGAAATATTTCACAATGAAAAATAAACATTTTTCTTTCCTTAAAAAAAAAAAAATTAAGGCATAAGAACTTCAAGTTTCTGTGTATATTCTCATTGTGTGTTTTCACAAATTCTTTTTTATCTACGGCCCAGTTAGTTATTTTCCCTTGGCATTTTTTAATTTGTTTTTCTTTTAGCAACCAAATATTTTTTCACTAACAATCTGTACCACTTACTCTTTAAAAAGTTTTCTTGCAATTTTTTTTCTGTTTCTTTCCATTTTGTTGAACTCTTAAAAATTTTTGAACAGCTTTGTTGGATTTGTACTCTAAATACATAGTTCTACTTATAAATAACATGTTTATAAGTAGAAATGTTTAGGTTAAATACCCACAAAACACTGCTTTAAAAATCATGTTTCTTTAGAACAAGAACATTTGCTTTAGAAATTCATTACTCCACATATTCAAAAAGTACATAACTAAATATTTATATACTTCATTCTGGAGAAATTATTTCTGGGGTACTCCAAAATGGTGCTCCATCCTCCTCACCAAAAGTGCTCATGCCATTATCCTTTTCACCTCAAGATAGTAGAGGTGTTGATCTGAGTTGAATGCTGTTTCAAGGATATATTTTAAGGCATTTTAAAAGCTTTTGTCCTTGCGTTTGATTTTTATTTATAATCTAATCTCATAATTTTCAAGTATAAAAAAAGTAAAGCATTCAGAAAGACATTGTTCAGTGTCTCCTTTCAATGTCACTCTCTAATGTGGCATGACCTAACCATAATTTTCTTTGAGGAGGTTAATGTTTAGGTACTAAGTTTTGATGTTCTGCAAATACCATATTGATTGCACACTCTAATGTTTAATCGGCTTTTCTAAAGAGAAATGCTCTTCATCATTTCATATTCTATATGATGTTTTACCTGTAATTAGAGTCAGCTATACTGAAAATCACTGGACTTTGCTCTTGCCAGTATGACTGCATAATTATTGATTTCTAGACTACTTTTAATTCTCCATTGTTACTTTAGACTACATCATTTAAAACTCTTGTTGTATTTTTTAAAATCTCAAAAAGTGTTGCATTATATCCATTAAATCATTTTCCTAACTCTAGTCTCCATTTTTATACCAGTGCTTACAAAACAACAACAACAAAAAAATTTATAGCACCTGTGTAGCTTGTTAGTGATGTAAGTAATGACTAAGCACATTTAAATGCAGAATAGGTGAGATGTTGTAAGAGCTTCTTTCTTATTCTCCATTTTTTAAAGCTTTCCATGCCAAAGAGGACTGGCATCTATGAATCTAATTCTGCAGAAATTTGTTGGGCACACAGCCTAATGCAATCAATTATTAAATAACCATTGAAGATGTTTTGTTTTGTTTTTTCTTAAATAAGAGAAACTGACTTGCAGTCCCAGAGCATATGGGCATATCAGGAAAATTATCATGCTTTCTCTACAGATAAATTAACCTGAATGACTGACAATCCATCTGGGGAAACTTGAGCATTTCCTGTTTGGATATTTACTCTTTTTACATACTTTGCCCTAGCTCATCGATTCATCAACCTGAACAGAGTTAAAATAGAAATAGGGCCACAGTAAACTTCTCTGAGTCAGTAACTCCATATACCCTTAACTTTAATTATATTGGTTTTCCCTTCTCCTGTGGCTGTTAAATATTATAGTATGCAAAACTACTCCTGGTACTATTGACAAATATGTCAAACCTCGTGTTCATCAAAACTGATCTAAGTGCTCTGCACCTTGGCATGTGCAGTCAGATGTAGGGCTTGAGGTCAATTTCATGCAATTCTATAGGAGTCAAAAAATTAGGGCAGAATCATCGAATCACACTTGGAAAAAATCTGTTCCACCACCTTGGTTGGTGTGTCCTGGTTGTTTGAGTTCAGCTCTTGTGATCACAAGAAACAAACTCATTCAAATTTGCCCGAGAAAAATTGTATTTGTTATTAAAAAAAAAAAGTATCCATCTGAATCCAATAAGGAGGAGAAAAAAACAAAAAATGAATAAACAGTAATTTAACAGGGGAAATTTAATGTAAAGAATTATTAAACTATGTAATAGGAGTTGTAAAGAGAATTCTATATATTACCCTGAGACCGAAAAAAAGTACCCCCAAAAGGACAAGGTTGAAAGGAGGGCCAGTGGACAGGTCTCGGATCCTGTTGGAGGGGGTATGGATGCAGCTCACTAAAAAAGTTTGCTAGGCTATTCAGGCCAGAGTTAGGTATGCAACCCACCATCACTGGGTAAGCAGGAGATAAGGTCTCAGCAAGCCAAGGCTGATAAGAGGGCATACGCGGACGGAATTGGGGTTCTGCTTTTTCAGAAGGCCTGGAGCATGCAGTGTCCACATAGACCCTTCCAGGCGATCAGAGCTAAGGCTGAGACAAGTGCATAGAGGGAGCTGGGCTGCCAAGTCCTGGAGTTAATGGTGCTCAAGTAGGAAGGATCACGGGAAACAACCTGCCAGGACACTGGCAAGTTGAGCCTGGTGGGTGGCCTAGAGGGAACTCAGAGTTAATTGGGGTACCCCTGTTGCCATGAGGCTCCATTTTTCAGTAGGGAAGGCCATGTGGGATGGTAACCAGGTGGGCCAGGGCTGCAAGGTTGCTGAGGGACTGCATGCTTATGTGTGCAGGTGGAGGAGAACACTACTGGCTGTCCCCACGTATTTACTGCTGACAGAACCTTCAGCAGGAGCAGGAAAAAGTAAAAGACAGCACCCTGGAACCAACAGGAAAAATCTCCTTCCTGCAGTGCCTCTCCTGGCTCTCCCTACTGATAAAATTTAGCCTGTGCTCACTGTAAAGATCAATGCTTAAAGGGTCCAGTCCATTATTGCAGAGCAGGTACTGAAGAATGAATTTGGAACTTAGAGGCAGTAAAATAATAACTGGCACAGATCAGAATGGGATTAATCTGAAACTGACACTAAAAAGTTATGTTTTTAGTTCCTGTCAGTGGATTCGAACTCATTGCAAGCCCTTAAATTATAAGGAACCAAGGGTACACTAGGGATAGGTTCCTGTTTTTCGCTCCTGTAAGTCTTTTCTCAAGCTGTTTCGCAGTAAGTCTAAACACCCCTTTCCTCCATTCTTGAGTTTCTTCTTCATAATTTTAATTTGCTTATGCCTACATAGTCTCTCTAACCACTCTCCATACGAGATACATTACCTTCAAATTCTATTTTTAACTGACACATTCTATCAGCATTTAGCTTCTCAAATTCTTGAAAGATGTAATCTATTTAGCCAAGCTCATTGTTTTGAACTAAATTTCATTAGAGATAGAGATTATCTATCCTTGAGCCCACTCCTAGTCTAATTGGTTCTGTGTCTGTGAGTGGGGTCACATGGTATAAAATATGGCTGCCTAGGAGAGCCTCTTCAGCAGGAGAGTTGTCCAAAGATAGATAGTTCCCCATGGCAAGAGGCCATAGGCTGAGAAACACAACAATTGAAGATGTCTCTATTAAGCTCGATTCATATCTATACATAAATTTTTAAGAGAAAGAAGCCAAATATATCTTAAAACCCTTTGCCGTTGATTCCATTTCAACTCATAGTGACCTTGTAGGACAGAGTAGAACTGCTCCATAGTGCTTCCAAGTGGTGGCTGGTGGATTCGAAATGCCGACCTTTTTGTTAGCAGCCAAGCTGTTAACTGCTGCACAATCAGGGCTCCAACTATATCTTAACAGTTTTATATTTTATCCCTTCTAGATATATTATGGAAACTCTACTCATTTTTCTACATCATAAAACATTTTTTCTTGTCATTGTATCAACTTCAGTTTTTTCATAGATTCCCTTTTTGGTATTCAAACATCAAAATGGATCTAAACCAAAACCAAACCCACTGCTCTCGAGTTGATTCCAACTCATAGCCACCCTATAGGACAAAGTAGAACCGCCCCATAGGGTTTCCAGCACTGTAAATCCTTATGGAAGCAGACTTTCTCCTGTGGAAAATGGATCTAAGACATGTAATATATGATGGAAGAATTATATCCTGGATCTCTTTTGTCATACCTTTCTGCATTAGTCAGGATTGTTACGGTTGTGAATGAAGAAAACCAAATTTCAATAATTTTATATAAGAAAATGCAATTCATTGCTTCATGTACCTGAAAAATACTGACTCTAGTTCCTACTGAATGCCCACACTCATATGGTATTATCCATTTTCAACTCAGTTTTTTTCTGTGATAGCTTTATTCTCTATAGCTTCTTTCTAACTGGTGACTCTCACCACTCCAGACGTATCACTTATAACAGAGTGTCAGAGCAATTGTAGGCAATGTTTGCTGCCCATAGAAATGACAATCAATAATGGTACCAATCTCTAGGAGTTGCTTTTGGTCCAAGGAAGCTGCTTTGCACAGCCCCATGACTGTTCGATGAGGGAGAACGAAGGCCTGCTCCATTGGCTCAACTGGAACAAATCTGAATGATTCCAGAACTCTTTACTCGAATAGCTGAGAATTCAGTTGTAATTTTATCACGGTTTAACTTTTCTCTTTGTCTAATTCAGCTGCCATCACCCCTCACAGGTGTTGTTCCCAAAATAAACCACCTGTCAAAAAATATCAGGATCTCAGAGTCTGTTTCCCAGGGAATCTGAATTACAGCACCCATTTTATCATTATTAGAATTTGTATATAAAACATATACTACATTGACTTATAAAATGTATTTTAAATTATTCCATAATTATCCACAAAAAAGTCAGGTGAATTAAGATGTAAAAGTGAAAGGTAAAAGCTTATAATTTTTATAAAAAGAATAAGGTAATTTTTATGAACTTGAGGTAAGAATTCCTTAAACATGACACAAAAATTGCTAACACTGAATAATTGATACTTTCAATTACATGAAAAATAAGAATGTTTTTTTCATTGAGCAACACCACAAAGAAAATGAAAATTGGAACCACAAACTAGAAGAAAATATTTCAAAATGCATAAGTAATAAAGGATTACTCTTCAGAATATTAACACCTTCACATTAGTAATTTTAAAAAGTCAAACAACCCACCCAAATAGGAAAAATAGGAAATCAGACACTCCCCAAAAGAGGAAGAGTTTGTTTTAATAATAAATAATCATATGAAAAATCTTCAGCCTCACTTGTCAGCCCCCAACTCGTGGTGATCTGGTATACAACAGAATTGGACCATTGTGATCTATAGGGTTTACGTTGGCTAATTTTCTTCAGAAGTAGATCATTAGGTCTTTCTTCCTAGTATGTTTTAGTTCGGAAGTTCTGCTAAAACCTGTTCTGCACGTTAGCAACATGTAAGACTACACTGATAGAGTGCTGACTGCACTTGAGGTACACTGGTTGGAAATCTAACCTGGGTCTTTACCATGGTAGGTGAAAATTGTACCACTGAACCACTACTGCCCTCTCTACCTCATTCGTACTCAGGAAAGTACATATTAAACCCAAATCTTGATACTGGTTTCACCAACTACATGGTCAAAAATTAAGGCTGATAGCCTTAATTTGGTAAGGATGTGCTGCAATTAGGATTCTGGTACAGCCAGTGGGAGTGTTAGTTGGTACAATCATTTGGGGGAAAATAATTTGGCATTATTTTTCATACTGAACATGACAGTTATCTATAACCTAAATTGTTCTTTCCTTGGTTAATCCAGTGTAGAAACTTTTGCACATATGTAACAGAAGATATACTATTCATAGAAATTGTTCATGAAAAAAAAAAAAAAACTAGATGAAATCAAAAAGTCCATGAACAGGAAAATGGGTAAACAGACAATAATAGTCACTCATGAAAGATTATTCAGCAGTGAAAATAAAGTAACTTCAGCTACACAAAACAATATGGATAAGCTTTAGAAAAGTTATGTTGAGTGAAAAAAAGAAAATTGCGATATATGTTATTTTTCCAAACCTTAAAAACAAGCACATCTAAACAACATATTGTTCAGGAATATATACATATGTGATAAAACGATATTTAAAGAAAAGAAAAAAAAATCAGAGGAATGATAAATATAAAACCCAAGTTAGTGCTCCTTTCTGATATGATTGCACAGGGTTTAGGTAAGGGAGGGGAAAAGAGATACAACAGTATTGGTAGGATTCTAATTCTTGAGTTGGAATTGGGTATTCACATTACTTGTTTTACTATGGTTCATATTTTACATACATATTATATGCATACTCTTTCATGAGTATTAATATTACATTATATTGTGTTTTAAGAGAAATGACACGTAATTCAAATAAACTAACGAAAATAATATTATAAGAAAAGCAGGGAAATTTGAACACTAGCTAAACATTCAATGACATTGTGGTTATTTATTTTTTTTAAGAGTTCTCTTTTAGAGATACATAGTAAAATATTTACATATTAAGTTACATTATGACTATGATTTGCTTCTATATAACCTGGAGGTTGAAGGGAAGCCAAAGGGGGCTATGATGAAACAAGACTGGCAATTTGTTGATAATTGTTGAAGTTGGGTATCAGAAACACAAACATTGACCGTATTATTCCATTTTGACAAGTGTTTAATATTTCCATAATAAAAAAGGGGGCAAGAGAGAAAACCAACTCCTTCCAAAATAAAATTATTTAATGAATCTTAACTCTAATTCCATTATGTGGCCATTATTCTGTGTCAATGAATGAATGCTACCTCTGCAGAAAAGGCAGAATCAATCCTCTCTCCTGACTTCTCTCTTTTTTCAATAATTTTATCCTCTCCCAACTTAAACCAGCATTCAGCTGTTCAAGTTAAAACCACTAAAAGTCTGTTCAAATTAAAAGCACTAAAAATGGTCTCTTATGTCAATATTCAATAAGTCATCAAGACTCATCAACTGAAACACCTTTTACATGTTTCGCTTTATTTTTTCAATGGTCTGCCCCATTTATAATTTTTACCAACTCAGAAACTTCTAGTGGCTCTCATTACTTATAGAAAAAAGTCCACACTCTTTAGCTAGCTTTCATGGTCTTCTACAGACCTCCTTGCCTTTCCAAATGTTCCTTATACACCCTCTTTTTCATCCCGCTCCATCCACAATGGGCTCCACATGCCTTTCACTTAGTACTCAGTATTTGTTGTCTATTTTTTATGTACCTGAAAGGGACAAGGGAGAGTAGACATACATTAGAGTCTCCACTTCAGTCTCTACTATACTAAGTCATTTGTACTCTGTAAAACTCAGTTTTCTCATTAGTAAAATTAGGCTAAAAATTCTTATATAGAGGAGGGGAGGAGAAATGTTGATTTATATCAAATGTAATAAAATTATTAGGAAATTATGAATTTTGAGTATTTAGTACCTTTGTTTTAATATAATTTATTCTAAGTGTATAATTTAATTTTATACATAAAATTAATAATAACCACCTCACAAATTTCCTGAAAATGTAACAATTGATTTGCAAGAGCTGGTATGAACTGGCTTTATCTTACCACCTACTCCTCAATTTTTATAAAAATTTAAAAGCATAAAAATGTGAAAAGCAATACGAATGTATACTATCATTAGTATTTCATTATAGCATTTTGCATTGGTATTTGGTACAGAGGAAATGCAAAAGCAAAAGATTAGGTACTTGCTTCTTTTAAATTCATATTTGTGCCGGAATTTATCATGTATCCTCAAACAGGGAATGGTTTAGAATGAGCAAGCTAAATTTCCACTTAGGTAAGACAGGCTAAGGCATGTCTGACCGTATGGTTATAAAATGGAGGAAGATTTTAGCCCACTCTTAATCAAGGTCTAAAACATTGATAAATTTGCATTCTTTTTGTTTTCTAACTTTAGTGCTGAAATATGTTCTTTCTGTAGATAGACAGGCTAACTATAAAACTTCTAAAAACATCTATAAGCTGTGAATTAGTTAATTCTGGAAAATTGGGTACCATTCAACATTAAGAATACTTTCTATATGGTAATAAGGGATATGGTAGAAAAGAGTTAACTACTAATACTAAAATGGCCAAAAATTGCATCTTTTTCACTGTGTGTGGACAGTGACCCAGGCTTCAATTTGGGTGAATTCATTCCATAGAGTTTATCATCAGCTTGCGGTCCATATGCAGTCTGTTAAAGTGGAGACATAAATATAAACTAGACAGTTACTTAACACATGTAGCTTTAATTTCATAGTATCTAAAATTACTTAGCCATTTAAAAAAAAAATGTATTTACTTCTAATTTAACCTGTCATAAAGTGCACCTTTTAAAAATCCCTGAGGATGCATTTAAGGTTATCATAATATTTATTTAGGTATATAAATTGTGATTAGAAGGAAATGGTACCTACTGTACCATACCATTTTCTAGCAAGATTAAATATAGTTTTTCAAATATCTAAGTATCATCCCTCTACTCCTTCCTCATCCCCTCACCCCACTACATAAATTCCAGAAAGATAAATACAGACAAGAAAAGAAAAAAAAAAAAGAGGGGCTTGGAATTACCTTCATATGCAAATCATGACAAATATCCAAATGACTTAATAGTAACAAGGTATGGTTTTCTAAAATAAATGTTTATTCCATTACTTATAAGCCCAAGTTTTTAAATTAGGTTAATAATTTCTTGACCTATCAACCTCCTTTTTTATGGATGTTGGGGCTTATTTTTGTTTGTCAATATACTTCCCTTTCATCTGCAGAATCAACCTGACGAATTTTCACTGCCTCATACAGCTTTTCTAAATGGGATAGTAACATAAAATCCATTTGACAACCACTTAAAAAAATAAAACTCACAAGAAAGAAACAATACTTCAATCGAAAAAATTTCGATTATCTCTGTTTGGAAGTAGAGATGTATGCCCTTAAACGTAGAGGTTGATTGACATCCTATTTGCAGTGTTCAAACCCATGTTATATTTTAAACTTATTTAGATTAAAAAAAGAAAACCTGTTATTTATCACATTTCAGTCGCAAGAGCCGTATTATCTGGGAGATTTCTTAACAAAAATGTGCAATTAATGTGGAAGTTAATGCTAAGTATATAAAAATATCTGATCATCTGCAAGAGAATTTTCACACATGAAACTTTAAGGAAGTAGTCCCTGGGTGACACAAATGGTTTGCATTCAGCTACTAACTGAAAGATTGGTGTTTTAAACACATCCAGAATTGCCTTGGAGAAAGACCTGGTGACCTGCTTCCAAAAGGTCACAGCCTCCAAAACCCTACGGAGCACAGCTTCACTCTGCAACACTTGGGTTGCCCTGAGTCAAGGTTGACTCAACAGTGACTGGTAAATTCCAAGGCAGTGATCAGCACGATAGGTCATGCTATCTGCTCTCTGTCCAGCACATACTCCATATACAGTAGAAACTGTGCTGGGAAGTCAGAAAGCTCTATTTCTTTGGCACATAATCAGTGTTCAAGACTACAGCGGAGTCCCTGTGTGGTAAAAACTGTTAATGCACATGGCTGCTAATTGAAAGAGCGGAGGTTTGTGTCTACCCAGAGTCACCTGGGAAAAAAGGCCTCCGATCTATTTCTGAAAAATCAGCTATTGAAAACCTACGGAGCACAATCCCACCTGACATTCACGTGGTTCTCATGAGTCGGAGTCTACCCCATGGCAAATGGTCGGTTTTAGTTGCCTTCGATCTGTTTTTGTTATGTCTGTATTGACATATACGTGTGTGTGTTAACCGACTCATCGGCACTGAGTTTTTTTGTTTTTTTTTAGTGTGTGTATAAGTTTAATATATGATTTTTACTGTGGCAAATATATGTATATATGTGTCTGTATGTGTGTGTATATATGTGTGTATATAAACATTTGCCATTTCAACATTTTTACATGTACAATTCAGTGACATTAATTACTTCCATCATGTGCAACCATCACCACTATAAACTCTTTTTAATAATGTTTCCTTTGTATTAAAATCATTGCAACATCATTTTTAAGTATTTTAGGGAAAGTGTTTTTTTCTAATTCCTGTCTTTATTTTGCTATTTAAACTGAATGAAGACACAAATCGCAGCAGAGCATACCGATTTGATACAATATATCTACCCCATAGAGTTTCTTAACCTTTTGTTGTATGCATGCCATGGAACTTTTCAGCATCTTTAAAAGACCAAGTTCTCAGACTAACGTTTTGAAATGCATAAAACAAAGCATACAGGATCATAAAAGAAACCAATACATCAAAGTTTAGTTATTCAAATAATTCCTAAAATTGTGCAACAATTTATTAACACATGAAATAACAAGATCTAACAATAGGAAAAACAACTATTAAAGCAGTAATGAGTATAAACAATAATTTAAGACAGCATTAACAACTGTAATGAGATTTTAAAATATCTCTGATTTCTATTGATGGCAAAATTATAGGTGATGCTAATACTATTGTTGCCTACGTCAATAATTTACGGAAATGCTAATTTTAGCGGAAAGCTAGTAAAAATAAAAATGTAATTTTTTTTCCCAACCCAGTTCACTCAGTCCTTGAAATGTGTCCATGGACACTTGGGTCTGTGTACCAACCCCAGCGTTAATATTTTTTTTTTTTAAACATGCCTTCCTTGTAATAGCTGAAATTTAGAGTCTATTCCACTAAGTCAGTCAGTCATTCGTTTTTTTTTTTTTTCAATAGTAGGCACAGTTTTGATGAATTTCTTTTCTTTCTTCCCATTACTTTAGTTAGCAATGTGTTTGACTCAAATGGAAAATTCTTAATGCTAGTTGTTTCACTGACTGGCCCAAAAAAAAAAAAAAAAAAACCCAAACTGTGGAGTGGCTGGTGGGTTTGAACTGCCAACATTTTGGTTAGCAGCCAAGTGCTTTAACCAATGTGCCACTAGGGCTCCTTATTGACTGGACAGGAGGCAAAAACGTATCATTTTTCCAATTGACAGGACATAACCAGAACATAATGTTTAAATGGAAACCCTAGTGGCTTAGTGGCTTAGTGGTTAAGTGCTACGGCTGCTAACCAAAGGTTCGGCAGTTCAAATCAACCAGGCGCTCCTTGGAAACTTTATGCGGCAGTTCTACTCTGTTCTATAGGGTCGCTATGAGTCGGAATCCACTCGATGGCACTAGGTTTGGTTTTTTTTGAATGTGTAAATGAGGACACTGTAACTTGGTCCTACTGCATGCCAGTTATATCTCTGTTTACCTTTTCTTTTAGGAAGTTCTACAACTTCCTCGAACTGGCTGTGCCATGGCTTTTTGCTTTGAAAGAGTAGGCTGAACACTTATACTAAGTATGAATAAGACCTTACTTAAAGAGAAAAACAAGGCTCCCCATTTCATTTTCCTTGATGATATTCTTTCAAAATATATTTATATAAGAAAGCTGGAATGCTGAGTTTGACTTAGTTCTAAATCACAATTATTATGCGGTTAAACCTCAGTCTAATTTTCTGAAATTCAGTCTTTTATGATTTCAGATTTTTATGCTTAGTCATACTATGTAGAGGATTTTAAGAAATATTCCCCCAAATTATAAACATTTTAGTAAAATTATGCTTTAGCTTTCTTCTCTAATAAATGAGTACTACTTGTCGTCTATAGGGTATCAAAAGTCAAATTTATCATGGTTCCAGTTTTCCATAAAGATCAAAGTTATAATAATTAACTAAAATTATCCCATAGTAGATGTTATTCCATTTCTTACTTACATATAACCTTTCTATTCTGTTTCTGAAAAATATATAAAAATGTTTATAGATTTTATCAGCACACTCTAGTTTCACACTCTAGTTTCATCTGGTTCCAGATGAAAGACCTTATTTCAATACAGACCTATATTGTGCTTATACCCACTCATTTGGATACTTCATGCAGTTAATATTCTAGCATATTGAAAAATGAAAGCAAGCACGAAAAATAAGACAGGAGAGTGAAATAAAATAATGTAATAGCAGAAAATGTAACATCGAAGTTCAGAATCAACAATTCAAGTGATAGGCCCTCTTCTGATTCCTGATAGAAGAGTGATCCAAGGTTTGAAGTTGGACCTATTTTTAGCCTCCATGGCAGGAACAAATCTGTCTTGAAAGAAGTATAGCCAGAACGCACATTAGAAGCCAGGATAGCAAGACTTCATCTTGCTTACTGTAGGTAGGTGATCAGGAAGGACTAATCCCTGGAGAAAGACATCATGCTTGGTAAAGCAGAGAGTAAGCAAAAAAGAGGGAGACCCTGAATGAAATGGATTGACACAGAGGCTGCAACAATGGATTCAAGCGTATCTACTATTGTGAGGATGGCACAGGACTGAGCAACACTTTGTCCTGTTTTACATGGAGTCACTATGAATTGGAGACAACTCGATGACACCCAACAACAACAACTATTCATGGAATCAAGACCCTCATTGAAAATAGCTTTGACAAATTGTTTTTGAAAACCTACTCTATTGAAATGATGCCTGTCTTTAAAATGCTTGAGAATGTTGATCAATTCATTCATTCAGCAATAATCATGGCATAACTATTATGTGACATTTTTTGATGCTCGAAGTACAATAACGTGCAAAACAGACAATGTCCCTGACCTCTCAGATCCTATATTCAACTGTCAGAGACAATGAACATACAATAAATATAAAATATTAGATATTGATGAATGCTATGAAAAGCAAAATAAGTAAAGCAAAATACAGAAAGAGAAGTAGGTTGCTATTTTAGATAATGTTGTCAGAAAAAGTTCCTCTGATAGGAAAACACTTGAGTGATGAATGAAATTAGAGAACAAACCATGATAACGTATGAAAGAAACAAATTCATAGATGCCTTGAAACACATCCATAAATAGGCTTAAAGTTGAAAGAGCAGCGAGTGCAAAAACCTGAAATGAGATTGTGCTTAGTGGATATAGCAACAGCAAGAATGCCATTTTGGCTGGAACAGAGTGGGAGAGCATAAGGATGGGAAATGAAGTCCAGAATTGATGACTATGCCGAGGACTTTGGATTGGAGGCTTTTAAGCAGGGAGCTGATTCAATCATTCTTTCATAAGTGCATGTGTAAAGCACTACGCTAGGCAAAACAAATAAGACATAAATCCTTTTCTTCCCTTAGGAGAACATGACAGGGTAGAGAGACACACCAAACAAGTGAATGTACCAGGTACAGGCTGCAGTCTGGGCAAGAGAAGAAGGGCTGAGTGAAGAGGAAGGTCAGGATGACTACTGAGGCTGATTGTTCAGTGTTGGTAAAAAGACAAGAATTCAGAAAAGCACTCAAGAATGTGGGCACAGCGTTATACGAAGTGCCTGGGGTATCGTGTCAAGGAAACTAGTGGGAAAGAGAACTTTAGGAAGAAGGATTGTTCAACAACTCAAATCATACAGAGCCCAAATAAGATGAGAGGTGAAAAGAAGCGACCATCACACTAAGGGTCATTTATTCAATCAATAGATAGCTTTTCCTGGATGCTACTTACATGCCAGGCACTGAACTAATACCAAGAATACAGTGGTGAGCAAAATAGTGGAAGCCATTATGCCCTCATGGCACTTACAGAATAGTGGAGAAAGTTGATGTTTAGTAAAGAAAAAATGGTCACACAAATTAGTTTTTTTTTTTTAAATTAATGGTAATAACTGTTACAAAAGAGCAGTACATGGTACTATTATAGCTATATGATACATAGTGTATACACTGTGGAGCTTAACCTTGAGTGGGAGGTCAAGGAAGACTTTTCTGAAAAAACAATGACAGAGTGAAATCTGAGATCGTGGGTAACCCAAGAAAGCAGCTTTAGTATTGAGACTGGAAGGAAATAAGGATTGTTACAATGGTCTTTACGGTAGCGTTTAATTTGCTCTAGCAATTTGAAAATAACTAATGTCTACATCATCCAGTTCCTAAAAGTTTGTGAAGTTTTGAGTTTATATGTCACTGGAAAAGTAATATAATAACTCATTTCACCAAGTCTTTAGTCACAATGAGGGCCAAAATTATGTAGATTAATGATGATGATAGATAGATAAATAGTAATCAGTATTACCAATATAATTATTACCAATATAATAATATAGAATAACAAAGAAAGGGACTTAGTATATTGAGTTGCAGCCTAAAAGCTATAAGGGCATGTTGGATAACTCAATAGCATTGATGAGATTCTAGAATCTGTAACACCTGCAAAATTAGAAAAGCTTTACAAAATACCAGTAGCATTATCAACCAGGCTCTGGCTTTGGAGATCCACTGAAATGGGTTTAACTACCTTCTCTCACTAACTGTGGAAGCTTTGGGAATTTTCTTACCTCTTTCAGCAGCAGTGTCATCTTCTTTAAATAGGTTGATATCTATTTAGCGGGAGTCTTGTGAGGAATGAGATAATGTATAGAAAGCATCTGGCTTAGTTCTGAGCATTAGTAGGTGTTCAATAAATGGTAATTGTGTTAACGGTGTTAATTATAGTGATGATGGTGATGATATTGATGACATGATGTAGATGAATCTATTCACTCTACTAGACTGCGGGGACAAAAAGTGTTAATAGAGTTGAGCTGTTACCACAAAGGTTTATCATCTGTTTGATGATACATGAAATATATTAACACAACAATAAAATTTGTTATTTTATATATATACACACGCACACACACAAATACATATGGAGAGAGGGAGAGATACAAGTAAGGACTAGAGGAGATCAGAGGAAGTCTTATTACTCGAGATCTGGGATCTCAAAAAAAGATTCACAGTATTATGGATATTAGCTCCTTTCCCATATGTCATTATCACTTCTGTTGAAACAAGGATTCTTTTTCCCCATGGAACTATATGCTGAGTTTTATAATAAAATTCAAAAGAATAATAAGGATTCTTTTAGCTAAAAGTGAGAGCATCCCAACTTTAAAAAAAGTTTAAAAGAAGCTCATAAGATTAAGGATGACTGCTGAAACTAAGGGCAGCTCTGGGACTCTATCTGCCTCTCACCTTTGCTTCTCTCTGGGTACCAACCATATCTTTTCAGACTACCCTTGTATCACCAGGTACGGTTACTTAGAAGCTCTAGGACTACAACCTTAAAAGAAGAATAAAATAGCCGTTCTACTTCCTTCAGCAAAAGCACCCAAGAGAAGAACTCTGAGTGACCCTCCATGGGACCTGGACAAATGTCTGTGGCTGTCACGAGGTGCTATGTTAAGCCTAGCTTATTCATAAGCCCAACTCTTCTGTCCAATGCAGTAAGCTCTGTTTCCAGATCAATAGAAAAAAGATCTCCTGAGTAGATAAAGGTAAGAGCCAAGTAGCATTTGTGTGGTAAGCAGTATTTCCTATGTGCCAAGTACTCTGCTAAGGAGACTGTATCATACGTTCCACACAAGAATCTGATAAGGTTGATACAACATTGCCCATAATGTTACATATGAAGAAGTTGAAGTTTAGAAAAGCTAATATGCCATCGATGGCAATACAGGAAAGCTAAGAATCAAACCCAACTGTATCTAATTTGAAAATCTATATGCTCAAGAGCTACATTATAATCATAGAATTTTGTTTTGGCTTTTTAGGTTTTGGTTCAAATATATATACACGTATATATATATATATTTAAAGGTGGGGAGTGGGGATAAAACAGCAAATTTAAATTCTATAATCTTTCACCTTACAAGCTTTGGGGCTTTAGAGAAACTCTTAAGAGTTTCTAGATTCTTCCGTGGATAGCGTTGTTTCATAGCTGTAAAGAGGACAGAACGTTCCAGGGGAAAATTGATGAAACTATTCTTAAGAAAACATCAAAAATTATAAGAATATATTCACTTGACACTACAGAGAAACTTTATTTATAATATACTTTTACTTTAAACCAAAAAAACCAAACCCATTGCTGTCGAGTCAATTCTGACTCATAGCGACTATATAGTTACATTAATCAGTAAAACATAGGTCTTATCTTTTGGCCAGTGAATAAATGAAGATTTTATAAAGTCAGTTGTATCTATAAAATTGCTACAAATTTGATACATCATATATCAGTTGAAGCATTTCTTATGCTTAAACTTTTATTTCCCAATCACAGAACTACTGCTAACCTTTAAAAAATAATTTTAGAATCTCATCACAATAATAAAAAACAGATTAATTGTTGCTTTTTGCAGTGTATCTACACTAGGCTTTTGGGGGAACAAACAAAAGTTTGTGGTTGGCTATAATTACAGCACAAATTCCTGAAGACAGACTGATTCTTTATAGAAAATAAAGGGGGTGAAAAGGGCCACATTCATTTTATTTGTTTGTTGATGATGTATGCTCCGGATCAATAACCGAAACCTCACATAACTCAAGAATACTAAGCAATTTTATTTCATAATAGGTTGTGGAAAGTGACCACACTTTGCATTTCCTGACTTTGTGGTGGTTTGGAGCTTTCAGTGGCTCCATCAACATAAAGAAAATGAGAGTGTAGTGATCTTCACCTTCAGAGTACTGCAAAAAATACATGGAAAAACTAACAATAAGGAGGAAGCAGACAGATCTTTATGGCAGTTCAAGTTTCAGTCCAAACTCTATCTCCATACATACTTTCACATTATTTTGAAGTGCTTGAAACTTTTAAATGTTGTGTAGGCCAGACTACTAGTGCTTGGAACCTGTTAGTGCTCTAGAGTTAATGATGCTGCATTGTCTTTGGGCAGAAGGGATGTTCGTCTGAATTCAGTTCTGTTGAACTGAACTTCATGGAGCTCGCTATTTAATTGATGATAATCACTTAATATTATTGAACTAGCTTCACTTATTGAGGAAAACCAAGTTCATGATTAAGAAATTTAGCATAGTCTCAGCTCAACCTGTTGGAAGAATGGGACTGACATTGTCAGAATATTTCTGATTGTTCTTAATATTCTAATGACCTAAGATTCTGATTAAACCAAAAGAGATGCCAGGGTATATTTAATATAGTGTTAATTGAATGTTGGAGAATTCATTAGATGTAAGAAGATTAGTAAGTGAAAGGCTAATACACATGATGTTTAATATTAAGATAAAAATGTTAAGATGTTTTTTATTACAAACCAATGTACGATAACATCTGGGCATTAAAAAAAAAAAAAAGAAAACTCTACTCTTGGGCTCCTTTATTTGATCTCTCACTAAAACAAAGTGTTTTTCATCCTAGTTGCCAAAATGATCCAGCTCTATTTTTGTCTTCACTAACTAACCTCATATTAGCATTACTGATAATGAGAAAAATATAAGCGTTGGATCATCATTGATTAAGCCTGACCAGTGGCTAAAACTTTGAGGCCTACAGAACCAAGGTGTTACATATCTTTTATATTCCGGCACTACATGTTAGTATGTACAGTGGCACAAACACTTGGCTTAGTATTTCCCCAAGTAAACCTTGGAATCTACTTAAATTTTAATATGGCCTTTGCGGAGCTTTATATACGACCTTTGGTCTACAAAGGGCATAAGCAATAAAGGGACCTTGTTTCAAAATATTTTCATTTTATTTCATTATTCCACCTCAGAAGACTTTAAAATATATTTAAATGCCTGACGTGCATAACCCTATGCTATTTTGATTAATACGTTGGCAGGTTTACAAAATGTTTGTTTTTAATTACCAAAAGGAACCAATCTATATTAAAAATTAAATGGTAGCATTTAAAAAAAAAAAAAAAAAAAAAAAAACTCCGGCTGCTTATTAAGCTAGAGCTAGCCATAAAAACATTTTTGGCTGCCCTACAACAAAAGAAAGATTTATCTAAGCTACACTATTAAAAAATCCATTTAGGCTGTCAACAAATATGTCAAATATCAACCCAAAATGATTTAAAGATTCAAAGCAATAAAAGAAAAATATTCTTTGGATTGTTGTAGAATCTACATGGTTTCAAAGAATCAGAGGAGAGTGACAGGCTGGCACAGGCACAACAGGAAGATCTACGGTTGCCGGGGTAAGTAGAGTTTGGGGACTGATCAACTCCTCCTGTGTGTGTATTTCCTGGACAGCCTGGGTATGACCCCTATTTTCCCACTTCTGCCCCCTGTGTGTGCACATTCCTGTTCAGTTTCCATGCCAGCTCACCTTCATAATTATGACTTTATTAGTCTCGTTGTAAGTATATTTTGTATTGTAATTCCATTTCTTTTTTTTTCCCCCAGGGTCACTTTCCTTCTGTCAAATACACAGGCATTGATCATTTGCCACAATTCCTAAGGATAATAAACGATAAAAGCTTGATTCCTGTCCTTAGGGAGTTCACAATCTAACAATCATCTAATAAAACTATTAAGGAAAAACTAGACCATGAATAAACCTTTTCAGTGTCATAGGTGCAACCATTCCTTTATTCCTAAATTCCTCTAAACACATAATTTAATTCTCCCATTCTCCCTTTTCATAGCTCAGAATTACTCATAGATGAGCAAGTAACACTTATTTTCAATCTATTGCCATAACCATTAAACAAATAGCAATCTAATAACAAACATGAATGTATTAGAGATTATGTTCTTTGACTTCCTAGTGAAATCAATATTGCTTATTCCCTTTATTATTGGATTCCAATCTCTTCATAAGGAATCATACTTTTACATTTTGGCAGTATTTCCATACCAAAATAAGAAGGAAGCAAACTCAAAAGAAAATTCAAGAATTTTGTGTATAAAGCAAGCACTATATCCTTAATGAATTGAATTGCCTTTGTGAAACTGAAATATTTACTTATATAAGGGTGACCAGTTCTTTCTCCCCTAATGCAATATAAAAACTAGAATATGTCTAGTATACAGAATTAAAGACTCAGGGTAATCCCATTTATATTGGATGAGCTAAATACCTCCTCCTACAGCTTCCAAAGTAATGACAATGGTGTCTTATTTTTAGGGAAGCTTCAATTCATGATGGAACATTACAGCAACCAGGACTATTCTATGTTGTCACCTTTGTTCTTGGGTGATTGATCCAGAGATGACTGGAGATCCAAGTTGAGCCAATCAGATATGATAAAGCAAAACCCACTGCGATTGAGTTGATTCTGATTAATAGTGACCCTATAAAACAGACTAGAACTACCCAATAGGATTTCCAAAGCTGTAAATCTTTTTTTGTCCTCCCCAAGGATGTAAATTTTTATGGAAGCAGACAGTCATATCTTTCTTCCACAAAGCAGCTGGTGGGTTTGAACCACCAACCTTTCATTTAGCAGCCGAGCTCTTAACCACTGTGCCACTAGGGTATTGTTTGTAACAGAGGAAAATAGGAATACATCCTTAGTGTCTATTAATAAATAAATCATCATTATATAAAATATAAAAATATTCTGCAGCTATTAAAAAATGCTAAGAAAAAAAAAGTTGCCATGGAGTTGATTTTGACTCAGAAGACCCTATAGGACAGCACAGAACTACACCACAGGGTTTTCAAGGAGCAGCTGGTAGATTTGAATTGCCAATCTCTTGACTAGCAGCAGAGCTCCTAACCACTAATGCAATGTTGAAAGAGAAGAACAAAGTAGGAGGCTTCATACTTCCTGATTTTAAAACATACAGCTACAGTAATAAAACAGCCTGGTACTGGTATAACAATAGACACATAGACCAATGGGATAGAACCGAGAGCCCAGAAATTACTTACAGTCAACTAATTTTTGACAAGGGTGCTAAATCCATTCCATGGGGAAAGAAGGATCTCTCCAGTAAATGGTATTGGGAAAATGGGATTTCCACATGAAAAAAATGAAACAGTATCCATGGCTCACACCATACACAAAAATAAATTCAAAATGGATTAAAGACCTAAACATGCAAACTAAAACCAGAAAACTCTTAGAAGAAAATACATGGGCAGTGCTGTCAGGCCTACTTTTTAACAATGGATTTTCTAATATAATAACAAAAGTGGAAACAGCAAAAGGCAAAATAAATAAATGGAGCTGAATAAAATTTTAAAATTTATTCATTAAAAGACTTTACAAAAAAAGTAGAAAGACAAGCTACTAACTGGTAGAATATCTTCAGAAACCATGTATCCAATAAAAATCTAATAAAGCAAAATATATATAAAACTTCAACAACTTAACAACAAAAAGGCAAATAACCCAATCATAAAATGAGCAAAGGATTTGCATAGACGTTTCACCAAAGAGAATATCTGAATGGCCACCAAACAAATGAAATGATACTCAACATCATTAGCCATCACAGATGCAAACCAAAACCATAATAAATGAGATACCATTTCACCCCCTCTTAGGTCACTATGAGTTGGAACCTACTCAACAGCAATGGGTTTGGTTTGGTTTTTTGGTTTAGGGTGGTTAAGTTTAAAAAACAAAATAGTAATGTTGGCAAGGATGTGGGGATATTAAATCTTTAATCATTGCTGGTGGTAATGAAAAATGGTACAGCCATTGTAGTAAACAGTGTGGCAGTTCCTCAAAAAACTAAAAATAGAACTACCATATAACCCAGGAATTCCACTCCAAAGACTTGAAAACAGAGACTCAAACAGAGACTTGTACACCAGTGTTCACTGCAGAGCTCTTCACAATAGCCAAAAGCTGGAAACAACCTAAATGTGCATCAACAGATGAATGGATAAACAAAATGTGGTTACATACATGCAGTGGAATCCTACTCAGCCAGTAGAAGAAACGAAGTCTTGATACATGCTGCAATTTGGATGAAACTTCAAGGCATTATGTTGAGTGAAATAAGTCAATCACAACAAACAAAGACAAATATTGGATGGCCCCAATTATACAAATAGACAAGAAAATGCAAATGTATAGAGAACAAAGTTTACTAGCCTTTACCAGGGGCTGGAAGGAAGGAGAAAGAGGGGAAGGTGTTAACGGCAATGGAAAAACTGCACAGATTGAGGAGTTGCACAGCTAATTATTTTAACTGATGACAATAAGTTGTACTCCTGTAAAAAGCTGAATTGGCAGGAACTGAGTCTACGTACGTAAAACCAAAAATCTCAGGAGATTTGTTTGTTTGGTTTAGAGGTTTAGGGTCATGGCTTAACAAGACATCCTGGTTAATTGGCCTAATAATTTGTTTAGTGCTTCTGTTCTACCTTCTAGTTCATTACATTGTGCCTGGAGTCTTAAAAGCTTGCAAGTGCCCGCCCAAGCCATGACAATTGGTCTCTATTCACCTGGAGCAACAGAAGACAAAGGAGATTGAAGAACAGGAGGAAGATATGAAATGTGTGATGAATTGCCTCCATGAACAACTGCCTCCTTTGCCATGAGATCAGAACTGAATGGTACCTCTCTTCCCATTACTGAACGTTCTGATCAAAGATTCCTCAGAAGAATTCTCATCAAAAGGGGAAA
This sequence comes from Elephas maximus indicus, assembly GCF_024166365.1. NCBI lineage: Eukaryota > Metazoa > Chordata > Mammalia > Proboscidea > Elephantidae > Elephas > Elephas maximus. The sequence goes on along the minus strand of NC_064826.1, from coordinate 74,792,084 downwards.
AATGCAGAAGAAGAATTTCATGGACTCCAGACTTATTGGAACCTTGCGGAGTAGATGAACCCTTGAAACTATTGCCCTGAGACAATCTTTAAAACTTAAACATAAAATATTCCCTGAAGACTTGTTAAAACCAAGCAATGTTGTTGTTGTTTTGTTGTTGTTGTTAGGTGCCATCGATCCGGTTCCGACTCACAGGTACAACAAAACGAAACACTGCCTGGTCCTACCCCATCCTTACAATCGATATGCTTGAGCTTATTGTTGCAGCCACCGTGTCAATCCACCTCCTTGAGGGTCTTCCTCTTTTCCACTGACCTGTACTTTGCGAAGCATGATGTCCCTCTCCAGGGACTGATTCCTCCTGACAACATGTACAAAGTATGTAAGACGCAGTCTCGCCATCCTTGCTTCTAAGGAGCATTCGGGTTGTACTTCTTCTAAGACAGATTTGTTCGTTCTTCTGGCAGTCCATGGTATATTCAATATTCTTCGCCAACACCACACTTCAAAGGAGTCAATTCTTCTTTCGTCTAATTTATTCATCGTCCAGCCTTCACATGCATAAAAGGCGATTGCAAACACCATGGCTTGGGTCAGGCGTGCCTTAGAACTTCAAGGTGACATCTTTGCTTTTCAACACTTTAAAGAGGTCCTTTGCAGCAGATTTACCCAATGCAATGCGTCTTTTGATTTCTTGACTGCTGCTTCCATGATCATTGATTGTGGATCCAAGTAAAATGAAATCCTTGACAACTTCAATCTTTTCTCCGTTTATCATGATGTTGCTCATTGGTCCAGTTGTGAGGATTTTTGTTTTCTTCATGTTGAGGTGCAATCCATACTGAAGGCTGTGGTCTTTGATCTTCATTAATAAGTGCTTCAAGTCCTTTTAACTTTTGGCAATCAAGGTTGTGTCATCTGCATAAGGCAGATTGTTAGTCTTCCTCCAATCCTGATGCCCCCTTCAAACAATACTTAAGCTAAACTAGTAAAAAAAACTCTGCATTGAGCATTATGCTGTTTTAAGAAATGCATTTTTTAAGAAATGTTTTAAGAAATGCGTTATGCTGTTTTAAGAAATATCTATATGAGTTCAAAGTGACAGTAGCAACTCGGAAGATTAGGTAGGAATTTTAGGGGGCCACAAGTTTCTGTTAATGGAGAAGAAACAACTCAGAAAGGACAGTGCAAATGGTTGCACAACTCAATGTAATCGGCATCACAGACTTTAACATTTAGAAATGACTAATTGGTGTGTGTTTTGCTGTGTATATTCTCAACAACGGCAACAAAATACATTTTAAAAAATGATAATGATATAGGTCATTTATGTGGATCTAGAAAAAAGTCAATGATGTAAAGTTATCAAAATCAATGGTATGATACCAGTTAAAGGGGGAACAAAAGAAGGAGGGTAGAAGGAGTTAGAAATTCTAAGAGTCATTAAACAATTAACAGTGACATGAGGTTAAAGGAAGAGGATAGGGAATTTTCACTTCTTTCATGATATATTTCCCTCACACTTGTTGTGAGTATATGTAGCTATACACTAATAATAATACAGAAAACATGGACAAACAAAAATAGTAACTAGTGATTTCTCAAGTAAGAGAGGGGTGTTTTTGCTGTTTCTAAGGAATTTGTATTGCTTACATGGTGGATATGCACATTAGGTGTTGGTATTATTGATATGTGATCATTTACTTTAATCTCAATATTATTTTATGTTTTTTAAGTATAAATTAAGTGCTGGACATTTGGATTGTTTGTAACTGTAGGTAAAATGCCAAGGTTAGCAATAGCCAGGAAGAGAACTCTTCTTATAAAACCCTAAAAGACCTATTTTGATGTAAGATGATGCATTGAAAGTAATTATTAAATATCTTATAACCAAATGAGACATTCATTTAAGAAGCTTGGGGGAAAGGGCATTATATGGGTTTCGTTTCCACTAAAGATTGTCATAATAAAACCCGGAAGAATATGAAAGAAAGAATGTGAATTCCTTAGTCTAATTTAGAGAATATGGGGAAATATTAGTAATGGGTGTATTAGGACAAACATCTGCTGCATTACTAGAAATACCTCAATGAAATAAGTGCCAGTTATGCCAGTCAGGGAATTTCCTGGCAGGAAAACATAGACATCCAGGCGTACATGTACGTCGTAAGATCACTGTCTAGTTCCATCAAAGCTTGAGGAATGCGTGAGACTAAGCCAGGTAATCATCCTCAAACACCAGCAATTTCCTGTCTATTGTTAGTTGCCATTGAGTCAGCTCCAACTCATGGCAACCCCAAGTAAAACAGAATAAATTGTTGCCCACTCCTGCACCATCTTCACAATCGCTGGTGTTCATGAGTCCTTTGTTGCCACCACTAGGAAGCTCATCTTTCAACACTACATTGGATAATATTCTGTTATGATCCATAAGGTTTTTTCACTGACAAATTTTCAGAAGTAGATCACCAGGCCTTTCTTTCTGGTCTGTCTTACTCTGGAAACTTCCCAGAAACCTGTCCGCCATGGGTGAACCTGCCGGTATGTGAAATACTGGTAGCACTACAGCTACATGCAAGCCATGACAGTATGACAGTGGTGGAGCAATGTCCTACAAATCTGCCTCAATAGTGTCACCACCACATTCAAATGGCACCCAGTTCTAAATCTGATTGTGGAACAAACCCCATACAGACCTTGTTTGCTCATAATTTCTTCTGCTTGTACTAAATTTATCTCTTTTAAATTGACCTGAGTCATCTGCAAGCTTCATGATTCCATTCAAAGGTTGCTCTCTTACAGTTAACCTTTACTGACAGTTTTGTTTTTATTCTTTCTGTGGTCTTCTATCAACTAAACTTACAATAAGTTCTTGTTACTTATGAGTAGGGAGGAGTTCAAAAAAATGTGAATGTCTCTTTATCAATAGCCTTTACCATTATCACAATGGTGCAAGTAAAAGCTAAATAGAGAATTAAGAGACACAAGAGTACTCCAGGAAATCTATCTTGCTCATTGGGCCTAGAGTTTGTCTTTATTCTGCCACTAATGCACAATTGGAGTAGGTAATACAACATTCTCCCAGTTGTTTGGTCATATTTCTCTTTGAGGAGCCTGAATATAAACTCAGTTAAAAATGCAGGAGGTTGGAAGGTAACCATAGATTTTAAACCCACAGCTGTAGTAATTTATCCTTGCAGGAAAGATATACTAGTTAGGATGCTATTATAAATGGAAAACTCTGAGAGAAGAGAGCCATTTGAGTCTGAATAACTCTAAAAGCAAGTAATAACTTCACAGATAGGAATTTCAGATGAAAAAGATTTACGTAGCAGAGAGAAATAAGGTGAAATAGGCATTCTGAATATAGTACAAAATTTTACGTGTGGAGGTAAATGCTGAGGTGACATACTATGTTAAACCAGTGATTCTGATTTTTTTTTTTTTTTCCTTCTTTCTGCTCTCCTTTCTTTAGCACTGCTTATCCTTCCTCCCCTGGAGGTTCAGTATCACCCAAGGCTCTGTTTCTCTTCTCTTTTGTGTTTCTCCCTATTAATAACATCTCTCCATTGAAATGAGTCCCTTATTCATAATCTTGTCCCAAACATAATATTTAGTCCTGAGCACTCACTTATGTATACTACTGCCTTAGTTATCTAGTGCTGCCATAACAGAAATACCACAAGTGGATGGCTTTAACAAAGACAAATTTATTTCCTCACAGTAAAGTAGACTAAAAGTTGAAATTCAGGGCATCAGCTCCAGGGGAAGGCTTTCTTTCTCTGTCAGCTCTGGAGGAAGGTCCTTGTCCTCAATCTCCCAATGGTCAAGGAGCTCCTCAGGTGCAGAAACCCCGTGTCCAAAGGACGCACTCTGCTCCTGGTGCTGCTTCCTTGGTGGTGTGGGGTCCCAACTCTCTGCTTGCTTCCCTTTCCTTTTATCTCTTGGGAGATAAAAGGTGGTGCAGCCCACACCCCAGGGAAACTCTTCCCTTTACCTTGGATCAGGGAGGTGACCTGAGTAAGGGTAATGTTACAGTCCCACCCTTATCCTCTCAAAGTAAAATTATAGTCACAAAATGGAGGACTACCACACAATACTGGGAATCATGGCCTAACCAAGTTGATACATTTTTGAGGAGACATGATTCAATCCAAGACAACTACCTACAAACTGTAAAGAATCATAGAGTCCCAACATTGGAAGAGATATTAAAAGTCATCTAGCCCGGCATCATTCCACACTCAGATTCCTTTTGCCTCATCCTAAACAAATGGTGGGCAGACATACACTTATAACCTTCCAAAGACAAAAACATCTCACAAATTGAAGAGTTCTTCCTTGTATTGGGTAAAAATTATCTCCCTGAAGCTTCCATGAACTGGTTTTATTCAATTAAAAAATTTTTTTAAAAGTTACCATCAAATAGATTCCGCTCATGGCAACCCCAGGTGCATCAAGTAAAACTGCTGTATAGGGTTTTTAGTGGCTGATTTTTCAAAAGTAGATTACCAGACCTTTCTTCCAAGGCACTTCTGGGTGGGCTCGAACTTCCAACATTTCTGTTAGCTGCTAAATGCATTTACCATTTGCACCGCCTGGGGACTACCTCTACTGATTATAGAGGTGTTACTATGGTTAGTAGAACTGAGGTCAGCAAAAACAAGGGAAAGCTTAAATGAGATGCATTGACACCATCTCCCAAACAATGAGCTCAGACATAGCAATGATTGTGGAGATGGCCCAACCAGGCAAAGTTTCGTCCTGTTATACGTAAGGTCACCATGAGTCAGAGCCAACTCCGAGGCAGCTAACAACAACAGCTACGATGAGTGTGGGTGTCTTAGGCTGGGATCTGTAGAGAATCAAAACCAGTAAAGCATATAAACATATATGTTGTTGTTAGGTGTTGTCAAGTCAGTTCTGACTCGTAACAACCCTATGCACAACAGAATGAAACAATGCCCGATCCTGTGCTATCCTCACAATTGTTACTATGTTTGAGCCCATTGTTGCAGCTGCTGTGTCAATGTATCTCGTTGAAGGTCTTCCTCTTTTTTGCTGAGCCTCTATTTTACCAAGCATGATGTCGGTCTCCAGGGACTGGTCCCACCTGAAAACATATCCAAAATATGTTAGATGAAGTATTGCCATCCTTGCTTCTAAGGGGCACTCTGGCTGTACTTCTTCCAAGGCCAACTTGTTCTATCTTCTGGCAGTCCATGGTATATTCAATATTCTTTCCCAACACTATAATTCAAAGGCATCAATTCTTCTTCGGTCTTCATCATTCATTGTCCAGCTTTCACATAAATATCTATATAGAAAGATTTATATCAAGAAATTGGCTCATGCTATTGTAGAGGCTGGAATATCCCAAATCCATGGGTCAGGCTGGAGGCTTCTCCTGATTCACATAGCAGCAGGGGCTGGAGGTCCAGACCAACAGGTCATATAGCAAGGCTCTGGCTCACAGGCTGTGAAGGCTGACGAATCCTAAGATCAGCAGGCAAGACAGTAGGTAAGCTGCTAGCTTAAGTTCCAAGAACTGGAGGTCAGACAAACAGGAGCCACCTGCAGGATCCAGAGAGCAAAAATCTAAGAGCTTTGCCAAAAAGTCCATCCATATTGGATGCAGGCCACACCCCAAGGAAATTCCATTTGGACTGATTGTCTACTCACAGCAGATCCCATCACGGAGGTTATCACATTATGTCAAATAATCTCATTATGGAGGTGATCACGTCATTATACTGCCAAAATACATCATAACTGCCAAATCACTGAGAATCGTGGTACAGCCAAGTTGACTAACACAATCTTAACAATCACAGGGGTTACAGGATACTAGCAGATCTGAGTGGAAGGAGGCGACTACCCATTTTAAGTGCAAATTTTAAACTAATTTTCCCATGTCCAGACCCATGCCATATCACTTAACTTCAGTGCTACCTGGTGTCTTCAAGTTCTGAATTTCCCTAAATTTGGAGTTTGAATTAGCCCATTTCTCATCCATATGCTAACTGGTGGTGAGTCACTAATCTAAGTGAATCACCAACACTCCTTCTGCTTCCCACTTTCCAAAAGTGTGCTGAGAATTCTGATCCATCAAATTCTGTCCTGTTCTCTTCAACCTTCTAGGCTTATACTTTTTAAAATTCTTTTATTGGCATTTCATTGGAATTCTCAAGAGACACAGAAGAAAGATGAGACAAATGGATAAAAGGATCAAGGTTTCTAAAATATTTTAACAAAATACACAACTTTCTACTTAAACCCTATGTTGCCTTTAAGGCAGCCCTGGTGGTACAGTGGTTAAGGGCTTGGTTGCTAACCAAAAGGTCAGCAGTTCAAATCCACCAGCCACTCCTTGGATACCCTATGGGTGGTTCTACTCTGTCCTATAGTGTTGCTATGAGTTGGAATCAACTCAACTGCAATGGGTTTTGGGTTTTATTGCCTGTAAGTAGCCATGGTGGTACAGTGGTTAAGCACTGGGCTGCTAACTGAAGGGTCAGCAGTTGAAACTCACCAGCTGCTCCTCTGGAGAAAATACTTGGCAATCTGCTCCTTTAATGATTTACAACCTTACAACCTAGTAAACCTTATGGGGAGCCCTGGTGGTGCAGTGCTTAAGAGCTATGGCTGCTAACCAAAAGGTTGGCAGTTCAAATCCACCAGCCATTCCAGGGGAACCCTGTGGGGCAATTCTACTCTGTCCTGTAGGGTCACTATGATTCAGAATCAACTCCATGGCACACAACAACAACACTGTCTATATATTATCTAATTCTTAAATTTTCTCTTCAAAAGCGATGCCAATGATAACACCAAAGATAACTTTAAAAATCAAAAAATATGAGAGATGATAAAGATAAATTTTATTTTTTTTTAAAGTATGCTGATTCAGGAACTCTATACATATTACTAGAAAAATTAGACCTCTCAGACTTTGACAGCGATTTTATTTCCAAACTGAAATTCTCCTGATTGAAATACCACAGCATATCATCTTGATCCTTCGTTCTGCAATTACCCCACTTTAGATCAGGATTTGCAAACTACAGCCCTTGGGCCAATCACCTGTTTTTACAAATAAAATTTTTTTGGGGTCACAGTCATCTCCATTCCTTCAGGTATTGTCTGTGGCTGCTTTGGTGCTACTAATAGGAGTAGCTGCAAGAGAATTGAGTGGTTGGCAAAACATTTACGATCTAGAGCTATCTTAGTTTTCTAGTGCTGTTGTAACAAAAATACCACAAATGGATGACTTTAAAGAACAGAAATGTATTTGCTCACAGTTTTGAAGAGTAGTTCAAATCAGGATGTTGGCCCTATTGATTCCTTCCGTTTGTCTCTATTCTAGTTTCGAGGTCTGCCAGCAGCCCTAGTAGTCTCTTTACTTGTAGACAGTCTTCACACGGTGTCTATCTTCCCCCTGTATATGCGTCTCTGTGTCCTTTCTACTCTTCTTGTAAGACACTACATAGAAGTGACCATATTTAGCCCCCAACCTACTCTGCTATGACCTCGTTAACATAAAAAAAAGAAATTCCTTCTGTCCGAACAGGGTCATATTTACAGGTACAGGAGTTTGGACTTACAACACATATATTGGGAGGACACAATTCAATCCACAACAAGCCCTTTACAGAAAGTTTGCTAACCCCTGGTTCAGATGCTTAAAACTTTAGGAATATAAATGTTAGTCAGTATTTTGCTAAAAATAAATAAAATACAATAAGTGGTGAATCACATGTGAAGAATTGTTAGTTGCTGTTGAGTTGGTTCTGATTCATGGTGTCCACATGTACAACAGAACAAAATATCGCCTGGTCCTGCGCCATCTTCATGGTTGCTGGTATGCTCTACTCTATCTTTGCGCCCGTGGTGTATTTCTAGCAAACATTTTATCTTTTTTTCCAAATTACATAAAAAATACCTTTAAAAGTATGCTGCCTTTTAAGTATAAAAGGTGAGTGAAATCGATGCGTCAAGAACAGAGTATATTAGAAACATATTAAAGTAGAAATCAATTAAAATGAACTCTTTATATCATTGATCTAATTACATAAAGAACCAATGCACCTAGAAACTTGATTAGATTCTTTAACTTTGATCATGGTGGACCAAACATTGTATAGGGAGTAAAGGACACCTGGATTTCAGTCTTCTCTGTGCTATTAACATACTTTACTCCATGGCCTTGGGCAAGTCACAATCCTCTAGATTTAAGTTTCCTTGTCCATAAAAACAAGGGATTAAATTGCCTGGTCTTGCATCAACAGTGATTCTATAAGGTTGTGAAAACAGTGCAGTTAATAGCTTTGTCCTTTGTACATGATATTAGACTGTTCCACTAGTTTTAATATTTAAAAAAAAAGGAAGAAAAGCATCAAGCACTAAAGTGAGGAATGCTGAAGCTATGGCTATATTATGATTCCTATACTTTATCTGGGTTGCCTTTGAAAAATCATTTATGCAATTCCATGCTCCAGTTTCCTTTTTACTAAAGTGGTAATAATAGTGTTTGTGTCTTTAATATATCAAGATATACTATTCTTTTTGGCAAGGCAATTTGGAAAAACTTGGAAGAAAAGAGGTACATAAATATTAAATTCTTGTTTTTATATTAATTTTAGAATATTATAATATTTTAAGAAAACTTAACCTTGCCCTTTAAAATATTACATATAGAATGTAAATTAAATGCTAAATTTTACATAGTCCTTATTCATGTGTGAAAAAATTCAACATTTTGCATCGTAGACAACTCTTCTGAAATAATGTCACCATGCAATATCACTGTTAGCTTTTCCAGCTGAGAAATGCTGTTTTCATGAATAGTGATAAGAAAGGAATTTGAATGGAATTTTACATTCTCATGCCTTGTTATATAAAATTGTCACTCAGGACTATAAATTTTATCCCTTTTATACCAAATACATACTATCAATTTCAAACGTGTAGCATAGATTTAGATACATTTCTTTCTATTTAGTTTTTAAATGTCAGGTAAACAATGTTAGGTAAAGAGAACTCAGAATACGATTAGCTGGCCTTGGAAACATTTAATCAAAACCAGGACCCTTTCCTATTAATATATAATCCTTAAAACCTTACTATTTATGTGATATATAGCAATTGGAAATGTTTGTCTTAGTAATCTAACTTACAGTGACTTTTTTACACAATAAAAATTTTTAAAGAACATGACCTTTTTTATAATATGGTAAAATTCTTTTTCTTCAGATATTCTTTCTTAGCTTGTGATACTTTCAAATTATAAGGCTCAAAATTAAGTTGATTTTAAGAAGAAAATGGGATTTCAGATTAAATGAACTGTACATTTTTGTAGGAGTTAGAAAATTAATGAAAAAGACATGCTTTAAATTATCACACTATTCAGTCTTTTTTTTTTCTTTAAATCTATTTATTTGTATATAATGTAATGGTTTAGAAAGAAGTGTGTATTTATCGAAGGTCCTGTCATTGCTGAGTTGAAATTGATTATTTAATATTTATGAAGTATCTATAAAGTTCAATGGAAAATCACAAAGTCTGATCTTTGTCTGAAGAAGTATAAGTAAACATAGTCAACCTTTATAAAGAGTTACTAATGAATTATATGCTAGAACAAAGACAAATATTCTTCCAAAGTAGGTATCTTATTATGTTTTTGTCTTTTAGACTTTCTCACTTCCTATCTCTTCTCCATCAATACAGATTAATGATGCATAATGTTTTTACAGCCATAATTTAGATCCAGATCTCTTCTATAATAATGGTAATACCCATACCCCATCCCAAGCCATGGTGTTTTCAATTGCCTCATATGGACAATGAATAAGGAAGACCAAAGAAGAATTGATACTTTTGAATTATGGCCTTGGCGAAGAATATTGAATATACCAGGGACTGACAGTAGAACAAACAAATCTGCCTTGGAAGAAGTAGAGCCATAGTGCTCCTTGGAAGCAAGGATGGCAAGATTTCATCTCACATACTTTAAACATGTTATCAGGAGTTACCAGTGCCTGGAGAAGGTAGAGTAGATGGTCAGCAAAAAAGAGAAAGACTCCCAACAAGATGGATTGACACAGTGGCTGCAACAATGGGTTCAAGCATAACAATTGTGAAGATGGCACAGGACCTGGCAGTGTTTCGTTCTGTTGTACATGGGGTTGCTATGAGTCAGAACAAACTTGAAAGCCTAACAATAACATATCTCATCAGGTCAAGTTCCACACTTCATTTATAAAGACTTTCATGGTTATCAGTAGTCTTTGCTTTAAAAAAAAATAAGTTCTTGTAAATTTAATCTGGTTGATTTTTATGATGGTTTTGTTTCCCTATTCTTTTTTTTATGTTTAGCTGTATTATTTTTTGTTTTCCATCAGAATTGTCACTTTGTCTTTTTACAGTTTTTCTCCTCTGATAGTCTAAGCATTGCAGCCACTATGACATTTTTATCTTAACTAATGAACAAGTCCTGAGATAACACAGGTTCACTTCCTATCTGTTGATACAATTGTTAACTAGTCAAGAGAATTCTGTAGTCCACAAAGCCAGCTCCATATGACTCTTGAGAGTAGAACTGCCCCATAGGATTTCCAAGGAGAACCTGGTGGATTCAAACTGCTGACCTTTTGGTTAGCAGCCAAGCTGTTAACCACTACGCCAACAGGGTTTCCTTCCACCATACAGAGTGCTATAAAATCGTGGTAATACATTATGAAACTCATTTTCAACAACAAGATTCTAAACATGCTACTGACTTCAGTGTTATGATATCACTACAGTTCTAGTCACTCTAAACAACTTCTTAGGACTTGGATTCAACCTTTAGGAATAAAAAATTTCTTAACATGTCTAGCCCAAATAACTGGAGAGAATCTGCCTGACCCATGAGATATCAAGGGAGCCAGTGTAATTGAAGCAGAGTTACCAAGGGAAAGTTGTAAACGATCAAGTCACACATGTAATGGGAAGGTGACAAATCACTTGTTGTGGTCAATGTTAAAGATGGTCCCCACTCAAATCCTTGTGTAACACTCACCCCTTAGATATGGGCTGGACCTAATTAATGACTTGCTTCTGATGAAGATAATACAGCAAAAATGATGGAATGTTACTTCCAAGATTATGTTACAAAAAAACTCTGGCATCAGTTTTGCTCACCTTCTCTTACATCCTTGCTTGCTGCGTTTGATGGAAGTCAGATGCCATTAGTGAGATGGCCTGAGGAGAGGCCCATAACAAGAACCAGTGGAGGCCTCCATCCAACGTTCAGTGAGAACTTAATGCTGCCAATAACCACATGAGCGAAATGGACCTGCCACAAGCGAATCCTTCATATGAGAAAATAGGTTCAGCCAATACCTTGATTGTTGCGTTCTAAAAGACCCTGAGCCAAAGGAACCAGCTAAGTTTCACCCAGATTTCTGACCCACAAAAACCCTAACATAATAAATGTTTGTTGTTTTAAGGCGCTAAGATTTAAGCTGTTATGAAGCCATAAATGACCAATAAATCACTAAATAACTTATAGGCCATTTGTGATGACTTAGGTTTTTACTTTGAGTAGAATGGAGAGTCACTGGAAAGTTTTGAACAGGGGAATGATAACTTCCATTTTTAAACAATTATTCTTGCTTCTGTATTGGGCATGAGTTTAAGGAAATAGAACAGAGCAAGAAGAGGAGTCAAAATAGCCCAAGTGAGAGATGATGGATGTCTGAACTAGAGTGGGAGCCGTGAAAGCGACAAGATGTAGCCAGATTCTGATGTACTTGAAGAGAGAGCTAACAGAATTTGCTGATGAAATAGATATAAGGTGTAAGAGAGGGAAATAAAAGTAAAAAATATATCCACACAGTCTGGCAAGATGGGTCTGTCATCTACAGAGATGGAGAAAGCTATGAGAAGCGGGTGTGAAGGTGAAGAATATAAGAAACTCAGTTTGAGACATTTGGTTTAAGATGCCTATTAGCCATCTAAGTGAAGCTTTTAAGTCAACAATTAAATGAATGAGCCAGGTGATCAAGGCAGTGTTCCAAATTGCAAATATAAATTTGGCAATAATCAGAATATAGATGGTATTTAAAGCCTTGAGACTGGATAATACTATTTACAGTGGCATCAGGATAGGTAGAAGACTCATTTACAACCTGAGATGTGCATACAGAAGAACCTTGCTTGCAGAAAATGAAAGAATCTGACACACTTACTGATGAAGTTCAAAGACAACAGCCTTCAATATAGATGACACCTCAACATAAAGAAAACAAAAATCCTCACAACTGGACCAATAAGCAACATTAGGATAAACGGAGAAAATAACTGAAGTTGTCATGGATTTCATTTTACTTAGATCCACAACCAACATCCAAAGAAGCAACAGTCAAGAAATCAAAGTATTGCATTAGGCAAATCTGCTGCAAAAGACCTCTTTAAAGCATTGAAAGCAAAGATGTCACTTTGGGAACTAAGGTGTCCCTGACCCAAGCCTTTGTGTTTTCAATCATCTCATATGCATGGGAAAGTTGGGCAGTGAATAAGGAAGAATGAAGAATAATTGATACCTTTTAATTATGGTGTTCACAAGGAATACTGAATGTACTATGGACAGCCAGAAGAATGAACAAGTCTGTCTTAGAAGAAGTACAGCCAGAGTACTCCTTGGAGGTGAGGGTGGTGAGACTTCTCACATATTTTGGACATCTTATCAGGAGGGACCAGTCCTTGGGAAGGGGCATTGTGCTTGGTAGAGGGTCAACAAAAAAGAGAAAGATCCTTGACAAGATGGATTGACACAGTATCTGCAACAATGGGCTCGAACATAGCAATGGCTGCCAGGATGGTGCAGAACTGAAGAGTGTTTCTTTTGTTGTACATAGGGTCACTATGAGTCAGAACCAACTCGATGGCACTTAACAAATCAACAACATTGGCAGAAAGAAGGAGAGGTCTAATAATCAAATTCAGAATCACGCCAAAATTTAAAGGTCAGGAAACTGAGTAGGATCCATAAAACGAAACTTGAAAAGGAGCATATAAGGGAATAGACAAGCAAGAAAGTTTGGTGTACTGGAAGACAGAAGAAAAAAAGTGTGTCAACATGTTAAGTGTTTTGATACTTATGCTTTGTCAAATGTTGTTGACAGGTCAAATATTGTGAGAACTGGGAATGGACCATTAATTTTGGAAACATGGAAGTCATTGGTGACCTTGATGAGAGCATTATGGTAGAGAGATAGAACGAAATGTATAAAGAAGATGTAGAGAGTAATTTTTTGAAGCAAATATAGACAAGTCTCTGGTGGAGTATTACTATAAAGGAAAGGAAAGGAAACAAGTGATACTTTGAGAAAGAAGTGAGGTCAAGAGAGGCTTCTTTAAATTGGGAAAAATAACAGCAGATTTGCATGCTGATAACTTATTTAAAAATCTTAAAAAAATTGCCAGAAAATGAAGCAAATGTTGGAAGTAGGAAGTAATTCCACGAAGAAAACAACAAAAAAAAAACCGTACTTAATTTCAAGGAAGAAACTAGTCAATCATAATTATTTTTTTTTTTAACTAAAGGAACAAATATTTTTTAATTCTACCCTAAGTACTGAAGGAAAAAAAAAATGCGCACAGGAGCACAGTCTGATGAAGAAGTGATACATTTCTTTATTACAAGGCGTGCTCTTTCACACACATTCTTTTTGTATTTTTTTAATGTATTAAATAATTTCTGATTTTTACTCTTGAGGAACAAACAAAATTATGGCTTTTGATTCACATCTTTGCAGATGAAGTTATTATCAATTTTCTGCCATTTTTACAACAGTTATGTAGCATTAAAAGGCATTTTTGCTGTTCTTCTGTTGCAGTTGTTCTCAGACTCTAGTGTGTGAACCGTTAGGGAAGCTGGTAAAAAAGGGATGATCTTCCAACCAGAATGTCCAGAAAATGATATGGTAGACCTGGGACAGAACAAAGGAATGTACATTTTAATAAACATACCAGATGATCCTGTTGAGATAGTCCTGGACCATATATTGAGAAGCTTTGCTGGTAGGTCTTTGAGATTGTAATGGGATGTTGGAACAGGCTTGTTATACTGCTGAGTCTGACATGGACTAGTGAAATTGTAGGTGGCTCCCGGGCACTACAGACTCAGGCTATAAAAAAAAAAAGAAAAAAAAATTTTTTTTTTAACTCGATTAATGCATCAGCATATTTTGTGTTCTAGTTCTCTGTTTCTCTGATTATTTCCAGATCTCCTGAGAACATCAAGGAAACGTAACTAGTTTAGTCTTGACTGAGGTTAAAGAATTACTTATAATTCTTAACTTTGGTGTTTATATCTAAATGACTGGGCAATGTCTTCACCAACAGGAGCTTAAATCTACTTACAAAACTATAAATATTTGCTCTTAATAAGAGGGTTTTTAGTAGTGTTAAGTAGCCTATTTTCAAATATTTGGAAGAATTATCCAATTTATGGACTACTCATAGTCTCTAACAGTGGGTTTTCTCTAAGTGGGCAGCTCCTGTCTGGAGGAGAGATGAGAAGACAGTGGGGACAGGAGCTTGTTGAATGGATATGGGAAATACAGGGTAGAAAGGAGGAGTGTGCTGTCACATTATAGGGAAAGCAACTAGGACCACATAACAAAGTGTGTATAAATTTTTGTACGGGAAACTGACTTGAATTGTATACTTTCACTTAAAGCACGATAAGAAAAAAAAAGTCTGTCTTCTCCTATTCTTTGCACTTTAGATTCTGTGCATGTCAACAGCCTACCAGAGAGCAAAGGAATAAAAAGAGCAAACCTGAAAACAAAATGCAGACTCCTCCATGCTTTATGTATCTTCATAGTAGTGTAATATGTACAACAGCAAATAGTTGATGTTGAAGAAATACTGTAACAAGGTATGGTCAGAAGAGAATTTGACAATTAAAATTATTTCATTGATAAAAGATAGGGGTCCCACAATAAATACAAATATTAAGACTTGTGAGATATTAACGCTAACATGTAAATTTGTTCTTCATTGCTAGGTGTGAAGAGACAGAAAGACAAGGACTTTTATGAATCTATTCGGAATGAAGAACTGTGCAAGAAATTAGACACAGTGCCTGTCCTCAAAGAATTTACAGTTTAGTGTAGAGAGAAAAAATTACAACTACTGTGTAATCATGTTATGTTATGCTGTGTTGTGTTACGTTATGTTAAAGCAGTAGACATGATGCTCTGGGAAAACCTAGGAAGGGAATCCAGCTTAGACTAAGGTGAGAGTCGGGGAATGCTTTCTTGTGAAGGTTATACCTGTGTTCTAAATGAGAGGAGTTGTTCAAGAAGGGAGTGAAGTTGGGATGGAATTTTAGACAGAGGAGTATAATATGCAAAGGCACAGAAGTCAGCATGCTGTGTATAAAGAACTGAAAGTAACCCAGGAGGTTTAAAGAAACAGATGAGAAGAGATAGAGCTGGATCAAAGATGACCTTTGTATGTCAAGCCAAGGAGTTTAATGTTTATCCTGAAAGCCCCAAGAGATCACTAAAATGTCAGCCTATGTATCATTTTCAAACATACCAACAATCATGAAGATGGTACTTGTTATGGATTGAACTGTTGCCCCCAAAAATATATGTGAACTTGGCTAGGCCATGATTCCCAGAATTGTGTGATTGTCTACCACTTTGTCATCTGATGTGATTTCCCTACGTGTTGTAAATTCTACCTCTATGATGTTAATGACAAGGTTAGAGGCAGTTACACTAATAGGCAAGATTAGGTTGTGTCTTAAGCCAAACACTTTTGAGGTATAAAAGAGAAAAGGAAACAGAGAGGCATGGGGGACCTTACACCATCAAGAGAATAGTGCCATGAGCAGAGCACACCTTCGGACCTCGGGTCCCTGTACTGAGAAGCTCCTAGACCAGGGGAAAACTGATGACAGGGACCTTCCTCCAGAGCTGACAGAGAGAGAAAACTTTCCACTGGAGCTGGTGCCCTGAGTTCTAACTTCTAGCTTACTAGACTGTGAGAGAATAAATCTATTTGTTAAAGTCATCCACTTGTGGTATTTCTGCTACAGCAGCACTAGATAACTAAGACAGCACAGAACCTGACAACTTTTTGTTCTGTTATACATAAAGTCACCATGAGTCAGAGCCAACTTGATGGCAACTAACAACAACAATGGATAAGACCCAGCCTGCCTGTGTTCTTGGTTTAAACAATACATTATTTACAAGAGAAACTTGAGTTAACATTTAAAAATCAATAAAATCCAGATCCCCAGTTTGCAATTGAGAAATATAATGCATAGAGCTCTCAAGGTTGTACACTTCTGGCACAGCCAGAATTTCAATCCAAGCATTACGGTTGCAGAGTTCTTGTTTGTGATCACCACCCTATGATCAAGGTAATCTAGGTTTTGAAATGCATGGCATGGGATATACAAATGACTGAACATCACCTATTAAAGAGAAGTTAATGCCTGCAACACAATCAATGCAAGAAAAATTTCCACTTGCCTTTTTTTTTTTCTGTGGGCTATGATAAGAGCATCGAAAGAAGATGGAAGGAATACACAGAGTCACTGTACCAAAAAGAATTGGTCGACATTCAACCATTTCAGTAGGCAGCATATGATCAAAAACTGATGGGACTGAAGGAGGAAATCCAAGCTGCACTGAAGGCATTGGCAACAAACAAGGCTTCAAGAATTGACAGAATACCAATTCAGATGTCTCAACAAACGGATGCAGCACTGGAAGCGCTCACTCATCTATGCCGAGAAATTTGGGAGACAGCTACCTGGATAACCGACTGGAAGTGATCCATATTTGTGCCCATTTCAAAGAAAGGTGATCCAACAGAATGCAGAAATCATCGAACAATATCATTAGTATCAATGCAAGTAAAATTTTGCTGAAGATCATTCAAAGCAGTAGTAGCAGTATATCGACAGGGAACTGCCAGAAATTCAACCAGGATTCAGAAGAAGATGTGGAACAAAGGATATCATTGCTGATATCAGATGGGTCTTGGCTAAAAGCAGAGAATACCAGAAAGATATTTACCTGTGTTTTATTAGCTATGCAAAGACATTCAACTGTGTGGATCATAACAAATTATGAATAACATTAAGAAGAATGGGAACTCCAGAGCACTTTAATTGCTCTCACGCAGAACCTGTACATAAATCAAGAGGCAGTCTTTGGAACAGAACAAGGTGATACTGCGTGGTTTAAAGTCAAGAAAGATGTGCATCAGGATTATATTCTTTCACAATACTTACTCAGTCTGCATGCAGAGCAAATAATGAAAGGAGCTGGACTACGTGGAGAAGAACAGGGTATCAGGATTGGGGGAAGACTCGTTAACAACCTGTGATATGCAGATGACACAACCTTGTTTACCGAAGGTGAAAAAACTTGAAGCACTTACTGATAAAGATCAAAGACTACAGTCTTCAGCATGGATTGCACCTTAACATAAAGAAAACAAAATTCCTCATAACTGGGCCAATAAGCAACATCATGATAAATGAAGAAAAGACTGAAGTTGTCAAGGATTTCATTTTACTTGTGTCTATAATCAACACTCATGGAAGCAGCAATCAAGAAATCAAAGGATGGATTGTACTGGGCAAATCTGCTGCAAAAGATCTCCTCAGAGTGTTAAAAAAACAAAGACATCACGTTAAGAACTAAGGTGCGCTTGACTCAGGCCATGGTGTTTTCAATAGCTTCATATGCATGTGAAAGCTGGACAATGAATAAAGAAGATGGAAGAATTGATGCCTTTGAATTACGGTGTCAGCAAAGAATATTGAATATACCATGTACTGCCAGAAGAAAGAACAAATCTGTCTTGAAAGTACAGCCAGAAGGCTCCTTAGAAGTGAGGATAGCAAAACTTCATCTCACTTGCTTTGGACATCTTATCATGAAAGACTAGTCTGCAGAGAAGGACACCATACTTGGTAAAGTGGAGGGTCAATGAAAGAGAGGAAGGCCCTCAACAAGATGGATTAACACAGTGGCTGCAACAAAGGGCTCAGGCAAACGATTGTGAGGATGACACAGGACCAGGGAGTGTGTTGTTCTGTTGTACAAAGGATCACTACGAGTCGGAAGTGACTGACTGCACCTAATGACTACAACATGATAAAAACCAAAAAACCAAATCCTTTGCCGTCAGTCAATTTCAACTTATAGCAACACTACAGAACAAAGCAGAACTGCCTCATGGGGTTTCCGAGGAGTGGCTGGTGGATTTGAACTGCTGATCATTTGGTTAGCAGCCAAATGCTTAACCACTGTGCCACTAGGGCCCCACAACATAATAAGAGAAAGTTAAATTGGGGAAAGAAAAGAAAAACTAGAGATGCTATTGTAATATTGACATTTTAAAAGTCTTATACATTTTCCACTAAGTTCTCTCTTACAAAGATAATGTCTGACTCCAACGGCCAAATAGATAAAATTTAGTTAATGGAATCTACTAAGATCCTTCAAGCTAAATGACCTCCACTTCCCTTGTGTTCCCTGGGATGCTGAACAGTTTGTCAATGCTGTGAATGTGTCCTGGTACAGTAATTTGGGAATTCTCTCCTACAAAATTGATGTGCATAGTCAATTCTTTGGAGTGGCCAGAAAATTTTTGCAGGCATGAGAAGTTATTTATTTTCTTAATTTTTCATCTGTTTCATTTTGCAGGACAGAGGAAATAATTTTAAAAGCAAATACTTTATTTTAGAAAATAAGAAAATTCAGATAAGCAAAAGGGAAAAAAAAAAGTATTACTGGTTTTCGTAAAACCAAAAGGTAAACACAATTAAACTTCCTATATATTTCCTTCAAGATACATGTATTTGTAAACATTAAAAATATATATATTTATATTTATGTACACATTTAAAATGTTATAAAACATTACAAATATTTTCACATAAAAATCAACATTTTAATCATCATTCTAAATAAATGGGTATATAATATTCCATTGCATAATTACATCATAACTTGTAAATCAAATTTCAACCTGTGGCTATTTAGTGGGTTCTAATTTTTCCCTATTTAAAAATATGCTGAATTCCTATACATGAATAATTTCACACGTGCCCAATTTTTTTCTTAACAAACTCTCACAGGTTTAATACTTAGCCCATATGTGTATATTTTAAAGCTTCTAATATATTTCATCAAATTTTCTGCTCAAATTTTTTGACTAATATATATTTGCTATCACTCTTTTTACTCTTTGTCAATCTGATATTAGAAAAAATAGTATCACATTGATTTAATATAAATTTAATCTATCTTAAAATTTTTTTGGTGTAAGTTACAAGGTTGTAACTATTTATGTATTTTTTTTCTAAATAATTAACCTGTTATCTTAATACCAAATATTGAATTATATTCCCTACTAAGGGCTTCTTCATTATATTCTGAGTTATTACAGGTTCTATTTCTAGATTTTCTCTTTGCTTGCAATTATTTGTGTATTAATTCCATTGCCTAAACCACATTGCATTAATTAATAATGATAGAAAATACATTTTAAATTTTACTCCAAATATTCTTCTTAAGACAATTTTTTGGTCATAATCTTATTTGTTTACTTTTGTAGGAAAAATCTAGTTGGGATATTGAATGAAATTGTGCTAAATTTGTAGATTCATTTGAAATGAACCGACATCTTTGCAACATTGAATATTCTCATTAGGAAGATGAAATATCTCTCCATTTATGCAAGCAAATTGCATAAAAAAAGATACAAATTTTCTAAAGCTTTTTCATATAAGTTCCGTCCATTTTTTTTTAAGTTTACTACAGGGAAATCTTATTTTATTTTTTGCTATTGAGAGTAGGATCTTCTTCCTTTTATTTTCAAGCTAGTTTTTGATTATACGTAAGAAAATTATTGTTTTCTGTGTATTTATTTTGTGTTTACTTTTTATGCTTATGCATTACTTTTCAACTGTTTCAGTTAGTTCTCTTTGGTTTCCCAGTGAATAATCATATGTTAAGTAAATAATAATTTTGGCACTCTGCTCTCAATCTCTCATTTCTGTAAAAAGTTCCCAGGTTATATCTACCTCATCAAATAATTAAAAGAGTGTACTGGAGTTTAGATCAGAGGCTATTAGCCTAAGTGAGACCTTACGATGTATTTTCTGTCAGGGACGAATGTTCAGCACCTGTGATGAATGCCTTTTAAAAAACTAAAGATATTCTGCAACTTGATCATTTGGTGTGTTTTTAAATATATATTCTTTATCATGTATCAATCTTTCTGCTCATCATACTGGGTAAGATTTGATTTTTTCCCCAGTCTTTGGGGATTAACAAAACCCTTGAGAATTTAGACACAAGCAAGCTGGAACCGTACAAATGGAAAAGGAAGCTGAGAAATCAGTGCCCTCAGGTGTACCATATTTAGTTTGTCATAGTGTATGGCACATAGTCGATTCTGAATAAACATAAAGCAAAAGTCACCTCCAAAGGCCTAGGAAAATAATTAGAATTTGATAAATTGACTTTGATTACTAAATCTGAAATTAAAAGAAACACTTCTAACAGCATTGTCTTCACTTCTGAGGGTGGGAGAAAAAAGCCACTACAGGTGGGAACATAACTGATAAGAAAAGCAAATAACTCTACTTCAGTTTAAAGTCACAACATACTACCACCACCTTTTCTTAGGTCACCATCTTGAAGAAAAAAATAAGATAACAAACAACTGTCAGATCTAAAGCTGGAAAATTACAACTGATAGTAGATATCAATTGCTACTCCACCTCATGAAAATTGTTGTTGTACATTTCTTCATAAGTTTTAAGGGGGAAAATTGATTAATAGTTCTCCTAGACCTGTTTTTCCAAGTGGGAAGAATTAATGTGTACTAGGTTGGGTGGACTTCGAATATGGCCCATAACATATTTTACCTCATTTCCTTTTCCTAAAACAACTTAAGCTACTCTTGCTTCCATTATGACAGAGAACATAAACAAAGGAATGGTCCTTCAGTCTAAATAGATATAACGATTTGGGCTTAAGAGAGAGTTAAGAAGAATAAAGTTGTACCTGACTTTTGTCATGTTTTATTGTGGACCATTCCTTTAGACAATTAGTGCATGGGCTTCAAGATCATGAATTTATCTTGAGATGTCAATTTTAAGACAGAAAGGAAAAAAATGTTCAAAGCAATGATAATGTCCCACTTTAAAGTTCTTGTGTTTGTGCTTAAGTGGTATAATAACACATGCTGTAGAAATTTTCTATATTTATTTTAGAATCACTGCTATGTGCATATGTATTATTCTTGGTAGGATGGGCATGTTCATATCTAGGGCATCCCACTATGATGACTGATTATGTTCCAGCTGGTCTTTCTCTACTTAGGAATGGAATTTTTTACTGGAGTAAATTTAATCAGGCAATCTTGTTAAATATGGCACTGGTCCCGATCAGTTGAAACTTTTGAAAAGAGAAAATACAAGAGGAATGACAAAAGCTACAGTCTTTAATATCATTAACTTCTCCAGTGTGAGTTTTGAAGTCAAACAGTAGTAGGTGCATCACTTACTAGTTGTATGGATTGAACATGTGCCCCAAAAACATATGTTGAAGTTCTAACCCCTGCTACCTACGAACAAGATCTTGTTTGGAAGTAGGGCCTTTGAAGATACTATCAGTTACATTAACCTGAGATCATACTGGAGTAGAGTGAGTCTTAATCCAATATGATATATCCTTTTAATAATACCCTCTTTTATAAAAGGAGAGATGACATACATAGACACAGAGAAGACAGCCATAGGACATCTGAGGCAGAGTTGGACTTATGTAGCAGCTGCAAGCCAAGGAATGCTTGAGGCTGTCAGAGCAGGGAGAGGGTCTGGCAGACATTTTGATTTGTACTTCTAGCCTCCAGGACTGTGAGGCAATAAACTTCTATTCTTATAAGCCGCCTAGTTTGTGGTATTTTTTTTTTTTTTTATGGAAGCCCTAGAAAACTAATACACTAGTTCTATTACTTTTAAAGTGTTGTTTTACTCTGCTAATTCTTGGCTTTCAATAAATTGGGGGATAATATTAATAGCCACATCTTAGGCTTGCTATAAGAATATAATGAGATAATGTATGTATCGACTTGGCCAAGTACACGGCACATAGGAAGTGGGCAACAGATATTTCCTTTTATTATTACTATTATGTTTCCCAAACACTGTCAAAGTGATTTGCAGACCACCTGCATCGTTATCACTTGAGGTATGTATTAAAATAGAAATTTCTGAGTCTCTCTCAACATCTACTGTTTTAAGATTTCCAAGTTTGAAGCCCATAAATCTATATTTTTTTACAAGAATCCCAGGTGATTCTTATGTACATTAAAATTTGAAAACCATTATACAAATACTTGAATTTCCTGTTTTTAAAATGAAGTTTTCTTATAACCTAGCAGAAGCCTAATGACTCCATTTAGTAACTACATTATATTATCTTATCAATACACTGCTTTCCTGGAAGAAAATAAATGTAACTTGCTGGGGTTTTTTGTATAAATGCCCACTCCCACTTCCATCCCAGCTCAATACCATGCAAAAATGCTTGCATCCTGGAGCCATCTTCTCTTAAGTCTTCCACATCTCTTTTCTCCCTATATATCACTAGTTGGATCTCTTTAAAACACTTATCAGACACTCTTCAAAATTTTTTGGTAATCACTACTACATGATAAAGTCTAAATTCATTGAGAGAGAGAGAGTTATGCAGCGGATTAAAGAGAGAGTCAGAGGAATGGAGAAAGATGACTGGGAAGGGGCTCAGAAGTACCCAAGAGAGGAAGAGATGGCCTTAACTAGTAAGGAGATGGAAGTCACTAGGACTGTGATTAACAAGAATCCACGCCCCAGTCCTTGTCAAAACCCTAGAAGTCTGGAAGGACCTGGGGGAGGCTGATTGAGTACATGGGACTTCTAAGGAGGTTATTTTTGAGGACTTGGCAAAGATTTCTTTATCTGGCACTACATACCTTTAAAGGTGCCCTGGTGCTGCAGTGGTTAAGCACTTGGCCGTTAATCAAATGTTGTCAGTTCAAACCCATCTAGTGGTTCCATGGGAGAAAGAACTGGTGATCTTCTCCTGTAAAAATTACAGCCTGGAAACCCTATGGGGCAGTTCTACTCTGTCATCTGGGGTAGCTATAAGATGAAATTGACTCAACAGCACACAACAACAACAGCTACCTTCAAGTGGGAGGAGTGCTTGCATATTAAGCCTGTCATTATAGTTGTGCTTAAGGGAGGAGCCAAAGCCTTACTTCATTTTCCAGTCATCCTGTAAAACTCCTGGATCCCTGCGTAGCCTTTGAAAGGGGGTGGATATTGCCAAAATGATTGAGATTGTTATTTCACTAAGCAAGATGAGGCTTGGAGTCAGATACAACCTGATTTAATGAGAGTAAAGATAATATGACATTTCTTGCTCATGAGTTTAGGAACTGAAAATTATAATGGCTGCACGTATTGAGCAATAAAAATGCCTTTGAAAATAAACTATAAGTGTAATTCTGAATAGTGGAATTAAAATTATTTTCCTCTGCTATAAACATCAAAATGCAAAGTTCAAAGTATATATATCAAATAAACACATATTCCAATACAGTAGAAATAGTATGTTATAATTTGTTAGAATGGATTACTGTAGATAAAAGTTCTCTAGGATTTTTCAGTGCACAGAAAAACTTGAATCTCTCAAATTTATTTTTATGAACCCGAAGGATGAAACTAAAAAAAAAAAGCATTTTTTAGCACTTATCTGTGCATTCGATAGATGTTCTTCTATGAAACTCAATTATTTCAAGAGACAGTCAGTGAATTTGTCATTCACGACGCAGTGGTGGGCAGAAAGCTCCAGTGTGTCAAGTAGCCACACTCTAGTTCTGATTCTGATCTTAACTCCACGGACTTAGTCAAATCGCTCAACTTCTCTGATTCTCATGATCTGTAAATTTAAAAGATTTTAATGGGGGATTCTAATGCTTCAGCCAACTAGAATATTCTTTCACAGTGATAATTTTTCCAAATTCTTGATTTTCCTAGTCTTTAGCCAAATATCCTAAGAACTGCCATCTTCACTGCCACATGTAAAGGAATGTTGCCCATTAAGATAGCCTCTACAATGCTTTCTTCATCAGTCAGCAATCTCCAAATTCCCTTTTTTTGTCTTCAGAGTTTATTTGAGTTGCACAGCAAAGCAAATCTCAATGTTTCTATGTTAAGCTCACACCAAATATTCACATGATGCCCTCCTGTCTTAGGCTGGGTTCTCCAGAGAAGCAAAACCAATGAAGCGTACAAATATACATGTATAAAAGAGAGAGATTTATATCAAGGAAATGTCCCAAGTCTGTGGGTCAGGAAAGAGGCTTCTCTGGATTCACATAGCCACAGGGCCTGCCAAACCCAAGATCGGCAGGCCGGAGAGCAGGACTGTTGCTCACAAGCTGTGAAGATCAATGAATCCCAAGATCGGCAGGCAAGATCACAGGCAAGTTGCTAGCTCAAGTCCCAAGAATTGGAGGTCAGATGAACAGCGCCAGCTGCAGGATACAGAAACAGCAAAAGCCCCCAGCCCTGCCTGAATGTCTGCCCCCACTCAATGCAGTCCATATGCCTGGGGAAACTCCCCTTCAACTGATCGACTGCTTACAGCAGATCCCATCATGGGGGTGATCACGTATCAGATCTCAACAGGGAAGTGATCACAACATGATATGAGTACCAAAACACTGAGAATCATGGGCCAGCCAAGTTGGCAGAAAATCTTAACAATCACACCCCCCTAAAATGGTTTATTTCAAAGAAGAAAATCCTCATTCAAAGTCTCTCAAAACCAAACAACACTTCAGCTTAACTAGTAAAGAATGCCTGAGCTCTGTGCCCTTTCAAAATTTATCTGTATGAGATTATATTGACAGCAGCAACTCGAAAAATTAGATAGGAAACTTAGGGGTCAGTGAGCTTATGTTAATGGGGCAAGAACAGCTCAGAAAAGGAGGGTGAGTATGGTTGCACAACTCAAAGAATATAATCAATGTCACTGAAGTGCACATATAGAAGCCGTTGAATTGGTGTAGTTTTGCTGTGTATATTTTCAACAAGAGCAAAATAAATAAAAATTGTTTAAATATTCAATAGATTTAATAAGCATGTGCTGCCACCGTTGACGCCAGCTACAAAGAATGATATATGAAAGTGTTTTAGGCAATACCAGCATCTTTTAAATAAGCATCATCCTTTAGTCTATGCATTTTATTCAATTCACTGAAAATAAAGAAATTATATTTGCTTTGTTTATAATTCTTTTAAAGAGATGACCATTCCTGGAGGCATCTGTGACATGTGTGCCAACTGCTAAGCCAAGACCCATAATACCAAGGGTTATGGAGTGAATTGCGCCCGCCCAAAATATGTGTTGCAAATCCTAATCCCTACATTTGTTGTTGTAAACCCCATTTGGGAAAGGGTTTTCTTTATTATGATAACGAGGCTGTATTAGTGTAGGGTGTGTTTTGAGTCAATATCTTTTGAAGTATAAAAGGAGCAGAGTAGGCAAACAGAAACTGGGGAAGATAGAGAGCAAGGCACGTGAAGATCTCTGAGGAACAGAAGCTCAAAAGAAACAAGGCCCTTCCCCAAGAGCCAACAGAGAGACAAAGACTTCTCCAAGAGCTGGCACCCTGAATTCAGACTTCTAGCCTGCTAAATTGTGACAAAATAAATGTCTGTTTACTACAGCCACCTACTATGGTATTTCTGTTATAGCAGCGCTGGAAAACTAAGACGACAAGGTATCAGAATACCTTTTAAATTAAAATTCAGGGATATGTGACGAAAACCATTCCAACAGTTGTATAATCACAACGCACATACTTTTTTTTTTTTTTGCACATTAGCCTTTAGCTGTGGGAATTGTTTGAAAAAATTTAATGAGACTAAAACAAAGGCAGTCACTTGAACTCTGAGTGCTGGAATTTGTCTATGTGCTTTCTGGCCAGGAAACAAAGCACAGCATTCCATTTTAATGTTGGGAAAACTGAAGCAGAGAGATTATTAAGTGAGTTCCACAAAGTTAAAGAGTAAGCAAAGTTAAGTCTAGAACATAAAGAATTTTGTACCATTTATCTTTCATTTGAAGAAAACATATCATAGTTAAAGTCCGATGAATTAATTCTCACAGTAAAATTTTCTGGGTATGCTTTGAACTTACTCAAGTGCAAGAATATTTAGCCAATAAAATATGTTTTCACCGTTCTCTAAAGAAACAATAATGCAAATAGCTAAAACAATATAGATAGTACCACGGGGTAATGCAGCCTGTCTTAAGAAGCGTCTATAAAGTTTTTACATCTAAATACGAAAAAAATAAATAAATAAATAACATCTTTGGTTTTCTCACCCTCAGAAAATAGCTAAACAGCCATATTTAGGAAATATGGGAAAATACTATGTAAATAGCAAAATATGTCAGAAATCTTTTTTTTCTCTCTCATCTATATATTGAAAAATTTGTATTTACTTATTTATACACAGTTAAATTTACCCTAAAATACCCATGTTTTTAATACCTGGTTTAAAATTCTCAGCACTATCCAGAACTTATGTTCCTATGTTTGATTTCAATTGGGAAGCAAATCCTTGTCATGGTATATAATTCACCCCCTGAGTACATTGGCAGCCATTTCCTAAATCCTGTATACCATACTTTATCAAACAAGAAATGCAAATTTCCCTTCTTTGTAATTCTTCCATTAAAGATATGCCACTTCATTGAATTAGAGACTTTTGTTGAACACAAGCCAGCCATTAGAATGGGATTATGAATAGCAAATACATGTGTACACCCTACCCCCTTTTATTCTTAAAAGGGTGAGAGAATGGAAGAGAGAATTATGAAACATCTAAGCAGTCCTGATCTTAGACCCAGACAAGAAGATCCTGCACTTTACAGAGCACCACGTGTGATACACATGGAAGCACAGAAGCAATGTATTCATGTTGATTTGTACTGTTTATTTTGCTTTTTTTCAGTCACATAAGAAAGTTTTTTTGAAAATCTGGTGTCCTAATAGGAATTACAAAAGAGAACCAGGCCTGAGAGCTCAGTGGTGCATGCCGGAGAGGGCAAAATCACAGTTTTTCTCTGGAAAACACAGGAACAGTGGCAGTGTTTGTTTAAACTGGGCCATGCCAAATGACCCTGAGAGAGTGTCTAGACAGAACAGGTTCCCCAGATGACAACTGAGTTCCCTCTTTCCCTTCTCCTCACACGGTCTTACAGCTGCCTGCCTCAGTGGGTGCTTACAGCAGCCTGCCTCAGTGGAAAAAGTGAGATAAAAGATTAGAGAACCTACCTGCTGGGCTACCAGGGAACTCCTTCCTGGGTTGAAGCAGGTCCAGTCTCTGCCTGTGTTCAGCTTCTACCCTGCCCTGCCTAGCTATGGCTCAGGCTGACAGATGGCGGTGCCCAGTTCTTCTGGTCTCCGGGATTCTATCAAGCATGGAATGAAAACTTATGTTGAGCTGTGAGCTTAGCTTAATTTGCTGCTTTTAAATATGCAGGCATGTGCATGAGCCTTCACTTGTATTTTTGTCCCACACCCAGAGAATATCAGGAATGGGCATGCATTTAAATATTGCTTCAGCCATTCTAAGTAATGGCCATTCATCTGAGATTCTTCTTTAGAACCGATAATATATATAGCAAATGCAAGTAAAACTTGGGCCTAACATTTCTCTCTTGGATCCTCTCCGCTACCCTCTCCCCCTTTATTTTTAGTAATGGCCAAGGTCATAATGCACATTAACAAAGTATTTGTGCTTGTGGGAATTAGAAAGAAGATGGAGAAAAATAACTGTCTTAGTTATCTAGTGCTGCTATAACAGGAATACCACAAGTGGGTGGCTTTAACAAAGAGAAGTTTATTTTCTCACAGTAAAGTAGGCTAAAAGTCCGAATTAAGGGTGTCACGTCCAGGGGAAGGCTTTCTCTGTCAGCTCTGGAGGAAGGTCCTTGTCCTCAATCTTCCCCTGGTCAAGGAGCTTCTCATGCGCAGGGACCCTTGGTCCAAAGGATGCGTTCTACTCCTGGTGCTGCTTTCTTGGTGGTATGAGGTCCCCATTCTCTGCTTGCTTTTCTCTCCTTTTATCTATTGTGAGATAAAAGGTGGTGCAGGCCACATCCCAGGGAAACTCACTTTACTTTGGATCAGAGATGTGACTTGTTAAGGGTGTTACAATACCACCCTAAATCTCTTTAACATAAAATTACAATAAAAAAATGGAGGATAACCACAGAACACTGGGAATCATGACCCAATCAAGTTGGTACACATATTTTTAGGGGGACACAATTCAATTCATGACAATAATTTTCTAATGATAATTTTATTTATTTATTTATTTTCTAATTTATGCTGTAGGATTACCTTTGCTGCCCTGTGTGGCACAATGAGTTAAGCGCTGGGCTCCTAACCAAAAGGCTGGGGATTTGAACCCACCCAGAGGCTTCTCAGAAGAAAGGCTTGGCAATCCACTTCTGAAAGGTCACAACCATGAAAACCCTATGGAGTGCATTTCTACTCTGAAACATATGGGGTCGCCATGAGTTGAAATCGACTCTACAGCAACAAGTTTGGTTTCGTTTACCTTTTTTTTCAGTTTCATATTCCCTTACACACTTTGAATCAAGAGGAGAAAAAGAGACCACTACAGTCTCAACAGCTACAGCTGTCATTTCATTGAGTTGGAACTATGAGGCTACCACCTCTGGAATCCCCAAAAGTGGTGATAAGAAGGGAGAATTAAAGTCACTAAATGGAAATGCTGTTGGCTTAGTGGTTAAAAGTTATGGCTGCTAACCAAAAGGTCGGCAGTTCAAATCCACCAGGCTCTCCTTGGAAACCCTATGGGCAGTTTTACTCTGTCATATAGGGTCACTATGAGTCGGAATCAACTCGATGGCAATGGATTTGGTTTGGTTGGTTTTAAGTACAAAATCGGAGTCCCTGGGTGGTGCAAACATTAATGCACTCAGCTGCTAACTGAAAGGTTGGAAGTTTGAGTCCACCCAGACTCACCTTTGAAGAAAGGTCCGGAGACCTACTTCTGATAAATCAGCCCTTGAAAACGCCGTGGAGCACATTTCTATTCCGAAACACACGGTATCACCATGAATCAGAATAGACTTCATGGCAACTGGTTTAAAGTGCCAAACAACTAGGAGGAAGTTAGAAAGAAATAAAAATAACAGCTGACATTAATTTAGCCACTATTATTAAGTGTATCAGATATACTGTCCTATTTTAAACCAACTATAACCCTGTCAATTAGATGTCATTATTAGCAACATTTCAAAAATGTAGAATCAGGGCTTAGAGAGATTAAGCAACTTGCCCCCCATCCTCAAGATCACATGGCTGTTAAGTTGCAGGACCAAGTTTTGAAATCAGACAATGTGCACCAGGAGTATCTGTCTCCCTTCCCCAACCTAAGACTGCTTAATGCAACTTTTTTTTTTTTTTTTGTCTCCTTTCTACTCAAGAAACTTCTACTGTGACATCAGATATTTCAAAGCAAAGAAATGTGGGAGAAGGTGAATGTGCCAAAATGGATGTAAATGCTTTACAAAAGATTGTTCCAGGGTAAAAACATTACAAAGTTTAGTAAAACGAAAGAAAGGTTTTATTTGGCACACATTCAAAGAGGCAAAAGTAAGAAAATGGACAAGCATCTGCCACAGCCATGTCTGCCTGAGTCCAAGGAATATTATAGAACAGACAAAAATGGGAAAATGGACAGGCATGCTGCTACAGCCATGTCTGCCCCAGTCCAAGGAATATTACAGAATAAGCAAAAGTGGGAAAACAGACTAGCATGTTGCTAGAGACATGTCTGTCTGAGTCCAAGGATTACACAATAGGTAGGAATAAGAAAACAGACAACCATGCTTGTAGAGCCATGTCTGTCTAAGTCTGAGAAAGGTTCCAGAATCACCTGTATATATTAACATTACAAAATGGGCAAAACCTTTTCACAGATTGGCTAAAAACTGCTGAATCAATGTGATTCTAATTTTTGAATTGTCTTTCTTAATAATCATTGGTACAGTTTTCAATAACAACAGTCAGGAGGGTCTTCATTGGTCCAATAAATCTAAGTGCTGATATAGAAAAAGATAAAAGTGGAAAGTATGTGGGTTATTTGTGCTGTGTTTCATGATTTGTTTATGTGAAAGTTTCCCTAAAAGATGTTTTCCAGATTTTCCTAGCTGTTGTTATTATCTTCTACTTCTACATCTTTGGCCCTAGTGGTTGGTGTGTAAATTTGAATAATAGTCGTTATTAACTGGTCTTCCTTGTAGGCGTATGGATATTATCCTATCACTGACAGTGTTGTATTTCAGGATAGATCTTGAAATGTTCTTTTTGTCAATGAATGCAACACCATTCCTCTTCAAGTTGTCATTCCCTGCATAGTAGACTATATGATTGTCTGATTCAAAATGGCCAATACCAGTACATTTCAGCTCACTAATGCCTAGGGTATCAATGTTTATGCGTTCCATTTCATTTTTGACGATTTCCAATTTTCCTAGATTCATACTTCTTACATTCCAGGTTCCGATTATTAATGAATGTTTGCAGCTGTTTCTTCTCATTTTGAGTCATGCCACATCAGCAAATGAAGGTTCTGAATACTTTACTCCTTCCACGTCTTTAAGGTTTACTCTACTTTGAAGAGGCAGCTCTTCTGCAGTCATCTTTTGAGTGCCTTCCAACCTGGGGGACTCATCTTCTAGCACTATATCAGACAATGTCCCACTGCTATTCATAAGGTTTTCACTGGCTAATGCTTTTCAGAAGTAGACTGCAGGGTCTTTCTTCCTAGTCTGTCTTAGTCTGAAAGCTCAGAGGAAACCTGTCCTCCATGAGTGACTCTGCTGGTTTCTGAATACTGGTGGCATAGCTTCCAGCATCATAGCAACACACAAACCCCCACAGTACAACAAACTGACAGACAGTGTATCAACAGGGAACTGCCAGAAGTTCAGGCCGGTTTCCAAAGAGGAGGTGGGACCAGGGATATCATTGCTGATGTCAGATGGATCCTGGCTGAAAGCAGAGAATACCAGAAGGAGGTTTACCTCTGTTTTATTGATTACGCAAAGGCATTCAACTGTGTGGATCATAACAAATTACAGATAACATTGCGAAGAGTGGGAATTCCAGAACACTTTATTGTGCTCATAAGGAAACTTTACATAGATCAAGAGGCAGTTGTTTGGACAGAACAAGGGGATACTGATTGGTTTAAAGTCAGGAAAGGTGTGCATCAGGGTGGTATTCCTTCACCATACCTATTCAACCTGTATGTTAAGCAAATAATCTGAGAAGCTGGACTATGTGAAGAAGAACTGGGCTTTAGGATTGGAGGAAGACTCATTAACAACCTGCTTTATGCAGATGACACAACCTCGCTTGCTGAAAGTGAAAAGGACTTGAAGCACTTAGTAATGAAGATCAAAGACCACAGCCTTCAGTATGGATTGCACCTCAACATAAAGAAAATAAAAAATCCTCACAACTGGACCAATGAGCAACATCATGATAATGAAGACTGAATTTGTCAAGGATTTCATTTTACTTGGATCCACAATCAACAACCATGAAAGCAGCAGTCAAGATATCAAGAGACACATTTTATTAGGTAAATCTGCTGCAAAGGACCTCTTTAAAGTGTGGAAGAGCAAAGATGTCACCTTGAAGACTAAGGTGCGCCTGACCCAAGCCATGGTATTTTCAATCGCATCATATGCATGTGAAAGCTGGACAATGAATAAGGAAGACCGAAGAAGAATCGATGCCTTTGAATTGTGGTGTTGGTGAAGAATATTGAGTATACCATGGACTGCCAAAAGAATGAACAAATCTGACTTAGAAGAAGTACAACTAGAATGCTCCTTAGAAGCAAGGATGGTGAGAGTGTGCCTTAGATACTTTGGACATGTTGTCAGGAGGGGTCAGTCCCTGGAAAAGAACATCATGCTTGGCAAAGTACAGGGTCAGCAGAAAGGAGGAAGACCATCAACGAGGTGGATTAACACAGTGGCTGCAACAATGAGCTCAAGCATAACAACGATTGTAAGGATGGCGCTGGACCGGGCAGTGTTTTGTTCTGTTGTGCATAGGGTTGCTATGAGTTGGAACCAACTCCATGGCACCTAAAGACAAAAAAAAATGTTGTTTTTATACCTCAGAGCCCAGTTGATGTGTCCTTGTAAGTCCTTGTGAGTCCTTGTGAGTCCAGCTCCTTCTGGGTCACATTTTAAGACAGGGAATAATGGCTCCAATATTATCTCCTAAATCAAGGTAATTCCTTTAGTCCTCCTATCAACTCTGTGATATAGTTTATTGTCCCCATTTTGCAAATGAGGGAAATTTGCCCAAGGCCACACAGTTGCTAAATAGTGAGAAACTGTTTTAATTCTCCTAGAATCAAGACTTCTGGGTCCATGAAGTTGAGGTGACCAACCGGGCCATTTGCCCTTGGGTGTCCTTTTGAACATTGAGCCTTGGAGAAACTGGTTCCTGGGGATGGGCTTTGAGTCAAACAATGGTCTAGATAAATCGGTAAGACCGCTTTGCCTTGGGGATTGCACTGTTTTGAAAAATTCAGTCAGTTTCAGGAAACAGACTCCAAGTGTCAGACTGAGAACTATGTTTAGGGTAAATCCATAATTGTTTTAATTGTTTTTCGAGACAATGCTGTATGAAAATTCTTCCTGACCACAGGTTGGTTTATCAAGTCTGTTCTACCCTTTTTTTGATGACAATGCCAGTAAGATTTGATATAAGAGTGCATAAGGTTCTCTCATATTCAGAACATTTTTGACTCTCTAGTCAAAATGTTACTCTGATTTGCAAATTGTATATTAGATAACTCATATAGGGTCACTATGAGTCAGAATCGACTCAACGGCACTGGGTTTGGGTTTTTTTTTTGGTTTATGTTAGATAAACTTCAATCAGTTCCTATTATTGGCTTAATATGATTTCTGTTTTAAAGGTAGAGAAGCTGGGATTTGTACCCTTGAGTCTGTGTTCTTAACCAGGGCGTACTTTTCCACTAGGCACATAGGTAAGTGCTGAGGGCCTATTATCATTTTAGGAGTCCACAAAAATGCTTTAATTTAATTTTTTTTAATTCAGAAGAAAAAATGAATAATAATAATAATGAATATATAGTAATGAATCCAGCATGTGTTATATACCCTTCTTCATGCCAATGTGTTCGTAGAGTTCTGTTTATTTATTTAGGAGCCCTGGTGCTTGGCTGCTAAACAAAATGTTGATGGTTAAAACCCACCAGCAGCTCTGCGAGAGAAAGATGTGGCAGTCTGGTTCCATAAAGATTTACAGCCTTGGAAACCCTATGGGGCAGCTCTTCTCCATCCTATAAGGTCATTATAAGTCAGAATCAACTTGATGGAAACAGGTTTATTTATTTATTTATTTATTTATTTTTATGGAGCAAGAGGCCCATGTGTCCAGGGCCCAAGAAGTCATGTGTACCTTGTTCTTAACCACTATGTTATGTTTCCCCTCATTAGTAAATAAAATTCATTATCAAACCATTCTTAAATTTAATTGTAGAGATAATTTTCCAAGTTATCTGCTATTATTTAGCATTCTTCCTATTCCCTGTGTAATCTCTATTATCTCTTCCCAACCAAAAGGAATTAAGAAATAGGAGTCCTCCTTACATGCAAATATCACCCATTACTGCTAAATCCCATAATCAGAATCATGAAGGAGAGTGCTGGCAGACAAAATAAACTATTGTTGTCATTAGGCACCCTGGAGTTGGTTCCAACTCATAGGAACCCTGGGTACAGCAGAAGGAAATAGTGTCCAGTCCTGCAACATCCTCAGAAACATTGCTATGTTTGAGCCGATTGTTGCAGTCACTGTGTCAGTCCCTTTCATTGAGGGTCCTCCTCTTTTTCGCTGTCCTTCTGCTTTACCAAGCATGGTGTTTTTCTCCAGGGACTGGTCCCTCCTGATGACATGTCCAAAGTATGTGAAACAAAGTCCCCCTATCGTCTGTTCTAATCAGCATTCAAGCTGTACTTCTTTCAGGACAGGTGTGTTCCTTTTTCTGGGAGAATATTCAATATTCTTCACCAACACTGTAATTCAAATGCAGCAATTCTTCTTCAGTCTTCCTTAATAAAACGTACAAAAAGCCACTGTAGACTCCAACTCATAGTGACCCTGTAGGATAGAGTAGAACTGCTCCATAGGGTTTCCAAGGCTGTAAATCTTTACAGGAGCCAACTGTCACATCTTTCTCCCATGGAGTGGCTGGTGTGTTCCAGCCTCCAACTTTTTGGTCAGCAACCTAGGCTTTGAAAAAAAACATAGCGAGGTCAATTGCACAAAGCATAGGGCTGAAAACAAACTTTTTATTTGACCTGAGTAATTTCCTGGAGACCCAGATCTGGGTGTGTGCCTGTGGAGGGAAGGGAGGATGGCATAGGTCCCAAAAGGCTCTGAAAACCAAGAGTCTTTCTAGTTTCGCAAGTAATTTGATGGTGCATTCTGATCTGAACTGACACTAGGCTTTTTTTTTTGTAATCTACATTTATTTAATTTTTTTGGTGGACATTTATTTTTACTGTCAAAGTATTACTGTATTAGAGCCCAGGGTACTATTCCAGATCCTTCAGTGTTATGCAATATACTTCCTTCCCACACTGAAAAATTCCAAGGATTTCTAAAAGATCATGAGCCTGTGCTTTGGTTTGGGGGTTCAGGTTAGGTGGAATAGTAGTTTCTTAATTTTAGTTCAGAGTCAAGTGTCAATACAGAAAGATGTTTTCATAAATCTGAGGCAAAGTGAAGATGGAGTCACTTATGCTAAGCCCCATATCAGCAAACCAAAACTAACTAAGCCCGTTTTTGATAAATGTCTGACCTTCCCAGAAGAGGAAACCTAAATGAACTAATTAGGAATTGCCTGCTCAATTTAACCTAGTTCAAAATTTCCCCTTAATCCCAAATAAGGAAAGAAAATGCCCACCAGCCAACACCAAATTACCCTGCTTCCTTCTTGCTGTGTGTCTGTGCCTATAAAACCCTGTAGCTTTGTACAGCTCTTGGAAATTCTTAACTGACTTTCAGACCAGACGCTTCCAAATTCGTGAATTGCAAATAAAAATTATGAGTTCGTACACAAATTTAATCTTGTGGAAATTTTATTTTTACCACTATATGTATCTCTATCTATGTATCTATCTATATACATACAAATCACATACACATGAGTTATGCAATTATTATAAAGTTTAATTTATAGAATTAATTCTATGTGTATGCTCTTTCTGCAACTTTTTGTCATTTTGGTGTCCTTACCTGACAGAATAAAAAGCTATTTGCTTTCTGTTGGCCCTTCAATAAAATTTTTTGAAATTTTATTAATCCAAACCCTGAGTGGAAGAACCGATGAATTACTCAAGAACTTGAAATTTCTTGTGGAATAAGCAAAGGATACTTCCTGGCATTTTGAATGTGAAACGATTTCACTATTTTCATGAATGGGCTCATCAAGACTATGGGTGCCTCTCACTAATCACTTAAGGTGCTGCAGAAGAAAAAAAACAGAAGTGGAGATGGGAAAAAAAAAAGAAAGGCAGACAGAAATGTGTATCCAACAGTTGTTTCAAATAATGTTAATTAATACCAATTTGCTACAATTCACTAATACAGTTCTGCTATTATAACCTGGTTTTTGTTCGTCGTACCTAATTATAAGAGAATTTTACATATCCACATGGTGATATCGAATCAGTATAATGAACAGCCCTGGCAATAAACTCCCTCAAAATTGCTGCTTTGCTTTTGCTCTAATAATTTACACAAGAATTATACCAGCTATAATTCATAGAGCATTTGACTTTCAAGATGCTCTTTCTGGAGGACAAAAAAATGTTATACGAGCAAATAAATTCAGAAAGTGTAGTGTACTCTTTCTCCCTGCCACCACCACCACCATCATCCTCATCTCAAGGAGGCACCCTCCACACCAAACTACCCACACTGAGGTTTCATTCACAGGGAAGAATAGGATAATAAAGTCTCCAAATAGGTACTAGAGAGTTTTTTTGTTTTGTTCAATTTTTATTTTGTTTTAAATCTGTTTAATTGTGTTCAACCCAGGGTTTCTCAAACTCAGCCTGGAAAAACTCTTTTTCATTTCCAGATGACATCTATTAACATTCTGAGGTAATGTCCTCCCTTACATACTTTGGGAACTTCTGTTCTTCTGATTCTTGTGTAACAACAGTCATCCAGACTAGAGCATGGTAGAAAGCTTTTGAAATCAGTCTTGAGGTACACTGAAGTCAAATAAGCTCAGGTTTGTGACTCTTTTCCTCTGCTTCCCTGCTCTTCGACTTAGAGTAAATCCTTTCACTCTTTTAGCATCAGTTTATTCAGCTGTAAATGGGCTGCTGTAAATGCCGGCACTAGTACTGCTGTTGAAGTGTTGTCCCAGGATCCAGTGAGAGAATGCATACAGTATATAAAGTGCCCACTGCACCATCTAAGTCAGAGTCTGTCTGTCTAGTTTCCTTTGATTCTGAGTTATGACACCATGTGTTTTAGAGTAGAACTGTGCTCCATAGGGTTTTCATGGCTTTGACCTTTCAGAAGCAGACAGCCAGGTCTTTCTTCCACATTTTGGCTGAGTAGGTTTGAATTGCACAAACTGAGACCTTAGGGCAGATTAGAATTCAATAAGTGTCTTTTTCCTTGTCCTTCTTATCCCACGCATATTTGAAATGGACAGTTGAAAATTAACAAAAACCACAACTAATTTTCTTTGTAATCTCCTCCTATCCAAATTTTTATAAACTCCAAGGAAATGGTCTCTTTCACTCCTCTTGGTTTAGTGGGCTACCTGCTATTTCCAAGAATACTGAAAAATATTTTTACATGAGGCTAATTGCAAAACAATAGAATTTTAGAACAAATGTCCTTGAAAATGTGTCTTTAATTTCCATTTAATTTGAACAGACTCATTTGCAGTCCTTATTCATGCAAAGATCCCATTGACATCATTTAGGTCTAAACTAAATTAACCTGTTGCTGTCGAGTTGATTTTGACTGGCAGTGACTCTCCCTCCAGGACAGAATAGAACTACCATAGCAATCTGCACAGAAGCAGACTGCCTCATATTTCTCCCACTAAGTGGTGGGTGGGTTCCAACAGCTGACCTTTCGTTTAGCAGCCAAGCACTTAACCACTGTACCACCAGGGCTCCTTAAACTAAATTAGGTAATATAAATTATAGAAGCAGGATCACTGAACAGACACAAGAACGTTATGTTCATGCTGTGGCTCCACAATTTAAACACCTAGGGAGAAAGAGAGGAACTGAAGAAGAATCAAAATAATAGTTAGAATGTTGAGAGGCAGGACATGAAGTGAAAGGATAAATGAAACAAAGTAGAATTTTAAGCCTATCATGCACAGTCAGGAGACAAGATTGACAGAAAGTGTAATAAACTCCATTTTGCCTTGAACTTACCTCTAGATATCATTTTACCTTGAACATAAAAGTATTCATTCAATGTGTACTTACTGAGTTTAGGGTTCCTGGTGGTATACATGGTTAAGCACTTGACTATACCCAGAATCACTTTGAGAGACAGACCTGGTGAGCTGCTTCCAAAAGCTCACAACCCTGAAAACCGTATGGAGCAGTTCTACTCTGCACACAAGTCACCATAACTTGGAATCAAGTCGATGGAAACTAACAAGAGCAGTGAGTGCTTAGTGGGAGACAGTAGTCCCTGGGTCATGCAGATGGTTAATGTGCTCTGCTGCTAACAAAAGATGGACATTCGAGCCCACCCACAGGTGCCTCAGGAGAAAGTCATAGTGATCTATTTCCAAAACATCAGCACTTGAAAACCCTGTGGAGCACAGCTCTACTCTGACCCAGTGAGGTCGCCAGGAGTTGGAGCTCACTCAGTGGCAACAGTTTCATCTTGTTTAAGCAGGAGCCAAGTCCAGCTCCAGGCAAGCTTATAGACAGAATAATGAACAATCAACCCGGATCTACCCTACTTTCATGCAGCTTACATTTGGTGGCTGTGGTGGGGTAGAAGGATCAGGAAGCAAAAACCAGGGGAAAGTATGTAAACTTGTATGAAATTTTCAAATAAGCTGAATCTTAGGAAGAAAATAAGACAGATTAATATGCTAATGAGTTAGGGTTAACATGTGAGTGGCCACGGAAGCTCCTCTGAAGAGGCGTTGACAGTTATTATGTCTCTGCTTCTAGTTTACGCTTTTCATTGGCAGGGCCGGATTAAGACATGTGAGGGTCCTGAACACTAATAATCTGTGGTGCCCTTTCCTCTGTTTGCTCACACATTCGAACGGGATATGTGAATTATATATGCATACATGTAGACATGTAGATATTCATATATGTATATATATACACACACATATATATAGCTGGCTCTCCGAGCTGGAGTTGCTGGATGAGCAGACATGGATGTACACAAAAGTTCTCCCAAAATGAATCGGAGGCCTGTTATTTATTTATTTAACCTGTCCTTGCCCAGTAACTGCTCACGTTGGATCCAGTTGCATATTGGGTAAATGTACCAAGAGTTAGACTTGACAGCCCACCCCCACCTCTTGTTTTTTAGAAAGAAGTAGTATACCCCCAAGAGACTCACCGAGATAAGTAGTTTTAGTTACATGGGCGAAGACCGTAGGAGACCGATGTCAACAAAGGTGATGAAGTAAGGGGGTCTCATGGTTTAAACAACCTTGCCTGTGGGTGCCCTTGTGACTCTGCGTGAACATCTAGCCAACATATTCTCATGCACTGGAGTTGGTGTCAATCAGTGCTTGCTTTTCCTTGTGTCCTGTCTGCTTGGCCTCTATGGGTCCTTGCTTTGGATAACTGGTGCCCCTGTTTTGTTGAAGCCCTAAGCATGTGCTTAACTTGTTTATTGGGTAATCTGTCCCTGTTCATTGAAGTGGGTGCACATTATTTATCTCTGTATTGCTAATGTAAAACAATGCCTGGCACACAGTGGATAATGAATGCTGAACAGGGAATTTAATATGAGGAAATAAGTTCAAACTTCAGCATAAGGGATTTAGTTTTTACTTAACATATTACTACCCGA
Source organism: Elephas maximus indicus (assembly GCF_024166365.1). Taxonomy (NCBI): domain Eukaryota; kingdom Metazoa; phylum Chordata; class Mammalia; order Proboscidea; family Elephantidae; genus Elephas; species Elephas maximus. The sequence goes on along the minus strand of NC_064826.1, from coordinate 74,752,790 downwards.
AGACTTTAATTCCCTAAAGGATATTAGAATTTGAACTTCTGGATTCCCTTAGCTTTAGCAGTTTTAAAAATAGGGTGTGTTTACGATACTAGGCATTTGGAAGAAAACTGAGCATTCCAATTAGAATTTAAGAGGTTGGCACAAGTCTTCAAATATTTAGATATTTGATTGTAAACAGGATTTTTCAATTTTAGGTGCAGGGTATTTAGTAGACAGTAAGCTTTCATAAAAAGGTTTTTTTGCACAATTTTGTGAATTACTAATTCTTTACTCATTGGACGACTGATCTAAAGTGATACCATTTTAGCTGTAGTACATGATATCAAGTACTTCCTGAAGGAAATGACCAGTTTATTTGTTACTACCGGGGTCTCATAAAAATGTTAGTTCAACAAGGGAGAATGAAGAAAACCAAAGACACAAGAGAATGATTAGTCCAAAGGACTAATGATCCACAACTACCACAGCCTCCACCAGACTGTGTCCAGCACAACTAGGTGGTGCCTGGCTACCACCACTGACTACTCTGACAGGACCTCAATAGAGGGTCCTGGATAGAGCAGGAAAAAAATGTAGAACAAAATTCAAACTCACAAAAAAGACCAGACTTACTAGTTTGATAGAGACAGGAGAAACCCAGAGACTATGGCCCCAGAGAACCCTTTTAACTCAGTACCAAAGTCACTCCTGAAGTTCACCCTTCAGCAAAAGATTAGACAGGCCTATAAAACAAGCAATAACATACTTAGTTCAACCATGTGTATGAGACAAAATGTGCATACCAGCCAAGAGGTATGGATGAGAAGGCAGGAGGGGAGAGGAGAGAAGGAGAAATGGGGAACTCAAGGTCAGAAGGGGAGAGTGTTAATACATGGCAGGGTTGGCAACCAAAGTCACAAAACTATATGTGTATTAATTGTTTAATGAGAAACTATTTTGACCTGTAAACTTTCACCTGAAGCACAGTAAAAAAAAAAAAAAAAAAAAGTTAACTCAAGCTGAGAGTTGGACTGAGCAAAGTTTTGTCAGATGAGAATATGATGTTTGGCTCTCTAAGAATCTAACTATACCAGTCGAGCTTTGATTAGAAAAAAATATGGTGTGTTTCTTTACTAATAAGTGATGGTATATTACTTACAAGGTTAGGTCATAAAAGACGGTGGCCTCCATCTTAGACTCTCTCTTTTGAGTCACTTGCACGGGGAAGCCATTTTGTTAGTAGCTCTATGAAGAAATCCACATGGTGAAAAATTGAGCTCTGTGGCCAACAGTTAACAAGAAAATGAGGCTTCTCAACCACCACATGAGTGAGCTTGGGGGCAGATTTCCCAGTCCCAGATGACTGTAGCCCTAGACAACATCTTGATTAATACCTCAAGAGAAATCCTAAGCCAGAAGCACCAGACTAAGTTCATCCTAGATTCTTGTCTCAAAGGGACAGTGAAAGAACAAATATGGATTAAGTTGCTACATTTTGGGATAGTTTGTTACTCAGCAATAGATAACTAATACAGGTCTTTCAGCATAGACAACTAATACAGGTCTTTCACTGCAGTTAGTATGAGAAAAAATAATCTAAAGTTTTTTTTGACCAGTGGCCAGATATGTAAGGCTGAAGTAAGAAATGTTATTGTTGTTGTATTCAGTCAAGTCAGAGTGACTCTATAAGAGTAGAGCTGTCCCCATAAGGTTTTCTAGGCTGTAAATCTTTATAGGAGCAGATTGCCAGATGCTATTCTCCTGCAGAGTGGCTGGTGGGTTCCAACCACAAACCTTTTGCTTAACAGACAAACGCTTAACAATTGCACCAACAGGGGTCCTTAAACTCATAAATAGCAAGTTCTTATTGATTATGATTCTAGGTGTTGGAAAATAAGAATAGCAGTTATGGTACCTACAAAAGTTAGATGAGCTATTGATGTCCAACTTGTTCTAAAGTTGAATTATCCAGATTTCAAGCACTGATATCCCTTATTATCCAGAATAAGTCAAATAATGAGCTATTTATAATAAATGTTGTGGCCTTTCTCTCTATTTTAACCCATAACGTTTATTATTTTAAGTTGTCTGAGTAGATTCTGGTAACAGTCAGTGTGAGACGGTGCGTATGTGTAGGAAACATACCTTTGTTTTACTCCAAATGCAAAGATTATTTTTAGGTCCCATCCATAGGCTTGGCTGTAGTAATGATTGGTTCTGCTTCATGAACGCTTTTCCAATAATGATGCCTTCCTTTATTTACTCAAATGATGTCAAGAGTGTCAGATACAAATCTTAACAATGGTAAGAATTTCATCCATAAGTAACTTATTTTCTGTATGGACCATATTGCTTTCACAATATATTTGATAAACCAATGAGAGTTGATGTCATTTGACACAGTAGAAATGGAGAGTAATTTCAACTTAGACTACTATAAAAGAGAACCAGGAAAAAAATCTGAGTTTTATTTGGAGTGTGTCACACAGATACAAAGAAGATTTGTAGCTCTCTTTGATGTGCTCACATGAAATGCTTGTAGTCAAACGGCTATTTTTAAACTTGAGAAGAAATTCAGGACAAAAGGAACATTTTGAATATAAAAGGGAATTCAGGAAGATCACAAAGAAGTTAAATCACTATTACAAAGTTCAAAGACACATTGCTCTTCAAATACCAAGAAGCTGACTTAAGTATCATTGGTGACCTTTCTTTAGGGGAGACTTTCTGAGGTTCAAGAAAGTGATGGACATGAGGCCATTCTTTTGCCCCCTTTTCAGAAGCTGCTTGATTTTGGACCACTCTTAAGTTTTACTTTCTTGAAACTGATTTGCATGGTGTGCATTCTCATCAAGTATTTTCCCACTCCTTCAACTACTCTTCTGAACTTTTTGAACTCAGTAAAGAGATCTTATTTGTAACATAATTGGTGTTGGCATGCTGTGTTAGGCATCTAGTCAGCTAACAACCAGGCTAGAGAACGGATTCTACTGTGTCAATCTTCTGAGCAGGGTAAGTATTCAAGACCAGGAATCGGCCCCCACATAATGGAAAGCTGGAAAATTGTTTTAAACACAGACAGAAATTCAGGTTGACTATTTCCAGGTGTAAAGGACAGTCCTGAAAGCCATCCTTCTGGTAAATCAGTGGTAGCAGGGTAATGTGGCTGATTCAGAGAAGAGAGGCCTGCTGCCATAATATGTTAGAGAAAAGCTGTAATGGACAAGAACAATTACTTTCATGGAGCATGAACTCTGCTAAACCAAACCAGAAAACACTTTGCCATTGAGTTGATTCCAACTCATAGCGACCCTATAGGACAGAGTAGAACTGCCCCATAGGGTTTCCAAGTAGCAGCTAGTGGTTTCAAATTGCTGACCTTTTGGTTGCCAGCTGAGTTCTTAGCTACTGGGTTGCCAGGGCTCCCTGAACTCTGCTAGACAGTTTAAATATATTAGCTTATTTCTTCCTCACAACAATTTTTAAAATAGGTTTTATGTCCATTTTCAAGATGTGGAAACTATGGTTCAGAAAATTTATGTAATTTAGACCATGTTAGTGCAGCATTCACAACCATGCTTGTCTGATGTTAAAATCCTATTTCCCCTACATTATGTTTTTGCTGAAGTAAGTTAAGCACAGCTGTTGATTAAAAATAAGAAAATCATGGAGTTTTCTTCTATAGAGATCTCAAGGACATCTAGGGCAAATCCTTCATTTAATAATTTTTTAAAGAGAAGTTACACGGTACAAGCTATGATTCTGAATTATGTACTTCAGTTACTTTGCTATTGGTCACAAAAATATCACATCCTTAGAAATCAGAGAGAATGTGTTTCTGTGTTTAAGAAAGAAAGAAAGAAGCCTATACATTAGAGAAATATATTTAGCTCGGTGCAGCATTTAGTTTTCTTTCCAATAATAATTTTCATAGCAAACTTTTATCTAAAGCTTTTTGTACATAGATACCATCCCTTTTTATTGTCCTGACCTGTTTTGTTTCTTTGTTGCAAACAATCATTGCTTACAACGTATCTTAGGTTAGTATTTCAAATTTGTTTATGTTTGTAAAGAAAGGCAGTTCAAAAACATGCTATCCAGTCATTACTTCATTCTTCCAATAACATGCATTAAACACATTTTACGTGCTAGAGTGAGTCTCTGGCTGGTGCAAACTTGATGGGCTCAGCTGTTAACAGAACGATTGGAGGTTCAAGTCTACCAGGAGGCACCTCAGAAGAAAGCTTGGCAATCTACTTCTGAAAACCCAGACATTGAAAATCGTTTGGAGCGCAGTTGTTCTCTGAGACACATGGGGTCACCATGGGTCAGAACTGACTTGATAGCAACTGGTTTTATATGCTAGTAACTAAGGTCAAAATTGTGACCAAGGTCTTAAGGAGTTTATTTAAAAGACACAGTAATAAATAGTTACATGGAAGTTAGAACTATGGGGAATTTCCAGCTTTGAGATCCCACGAGAAGGGGTTTCCCTAAAGTTTCTTTGGGGTTCAGAACTGGGAAAAACAAATGATTTCCAGGAAGACATCACAGGGCGGTACTTTGGGAAGCCAGCCTGGAAATAAGCATTGCTTTCAATGTCTATTACACATAAAAAATTAACTTTATTGTTAGTGCTTCAAATTGTTTTAAATCAAGCTGTAATCCAGGAGAATAAAATTCTAAGCCTAATACGGACCTTTGGGAGCCTTTTTTTGCCTTTTGTTGCTACCTGTCTTTTAGTTTTGAGGAAAGCACAGCAACCACACCTGCAACTCTTACTGTTTTCCAGAAAGCAAGTACAAGAAGTGGAGATTCATGAACTCTGTTGTTTTGCTATTTATTTTAAAGTTACCAATGTCATACCTTTAATTTTAAATGAAATGCAAATGGTCCTCTTTCTAAAGGGAGGTAGAGGATTCATATTTTTTCCTTGCTTGTCATTTATTCCAAACTTCATGCACCACTCAAAAATTAAGACCCATGACCACTAAGAGATATTGCTGTTATTGTTGTTAGCTGCTGTTGAGTTGGCCCCCAACTCATGGCGAGCCCGTGCACCACAGAACAAAACACTCCCCAGCCCTGTGCCATTCCCAGGATGGGTTGCAGATCAGACCCATTGTGATTCATAGAGGTTTCATAGGCTGATTTTTGGAAGTACATCGTCAGACATTTGTTCCTAGTCCATTTTAATGTGAAAAGCTCTGTTGAAACCGAATCAGTATCGTAGCAACATGCAAGCCTCCACTGACAGACTGGCAGTGGCTGTGCGTGCGGGGCATTGACTGGGAATCAAACCTGGGTCTCCCACATGGAAGGTAAGAATTCTACCATTGAACCACCAAGGCCTTGTATCTGGATGTATAGCTGTTTTTTAAAAATGAAAATGTCTTTTGTCTTTAGAAAACTAACCCCAATTTAAACTGATTTATCTCTTTATTAAAAAAAAAAATTGCAACTAGGATACGTGCATATAGTAACAAACCATTCCAAGTACTAGAAGAAAAAATTAATAAGCTTTTACTTCCTATCTTCAATCATTCCTACTAAGGTAAAAACTTAACTTATGGTAACAGATGGGTGTGTACCCTTCCATAACTTTTTTTTTTAAATCCTAAAAATGTTCATATTTATAGGTAAATATAGTATCTATTATAAAAAGTATAGGCATATATCATGTGTTTTCAATGGGAGTGATATTGCCCCCAAAGAAAGAAAATTATGTTTTGTGAGGGGGGCATCTTAAATATTACAATGGCTCACTATCATCCAGAAGACTATAAGGCATGAACAAATATACAGTATATTTGTGGTATTAAAATTTAATAGATGAGGACTTTTCAAAAAAACTAATGTCTAAATAGCCCCTTAAAACAAACAAACAAAAACCTGTTGGCTTGAGTAGATTCTGACTCATTGCAACCCTGACGGACAGAGTAGAACTGCCCCATAGAGTTTCTAAGGAGCGGCTGGTAGATCCGAACTGCCAGCCTTTCAGTCAGCAGCTGAGCTCTTAACCACTGCATCACTAGGGCTCTAAGGGTTGAGAAACAACCATATATTTGTGTGTGTGTGTGTGTATACACAGTTTTCCCCCCTTTTTAACAAAAACAGGGTAAGAGGTACTATATACCCTGTCTCTTGCTTTTTTCACTTAAGATGCTATGTCACAAGTAAGTCATGGCCAACATACTCAAATGCTTACAGGGGTCACATGGGTAACATAAATGAGAAAAACAGAATGAGAAAGAGTGTGGACCATGGCAAAATTGAGAGAGCCCACGCTTCCTTATAACTCAGCTGTAGATGATGATGTGGGAATTTGGGCCCACCGTTATCATATTCTCTGATTTTCAAGCAATACTGGAAATGTGGATTTTATTAAGTGAAATCTGAATTTTAAATGTTGACAATGAATTCAGCATGAGGGTCAGCATCATGTGGTTCCAGCAAAACATGTCTGCCATTAGCACATGTTGCAGGCCTCCCTTTGGACTTCCAGTAGAAGTCCAACCCAGGGTTCCTTAAAGAAAGGTTCCCAGACCACTGTAACACAATCCTCTAGGACAGGATTACTACATGATGTGCATACTGGGCCCCAGCTCAGGTCTGCTGAATGAGAAACTCTATGGATCCATCCAGGAATCTGGATTCTTAACAAGAAAAAAATTGAGAACCAAGGAGGTAGTATACTTTTTTTAAACAACTATATAATCATAATATGGATTCCCAAGTATCAGAGAATCATACTTTATTAAAACCATCGTTTTATTGATGGCCGTTCAACTTGCTTCCAGATTTTTCCCTCTACAAATACTAGTTCAATAAACATCCTTCTGCATTTAAAAAAAAAAAAAAAAAGACTACTTTTTCTAGGATACCAAACTGATAGATTTCTCAAATTAGAAATATTTGGTCTAACTTTAGGATCTACTATTTACTGTAAACTTATTTTTCAAAGATTACAGGAAGTCACTTTCTAACCAGCAATGTATGAGTGCCTGCATCCCAACAGCCACGTCTCTAGGTAATAGAATTTTTTTTTACCAACTTGATGGGTTAAAAATTCTCTATTTTTTAAATGTACAATATCCTGATTTCTAGCGCAGTTAAGCATTTTCCATCACTTGTTTGGAAGCTGTTTTTATTCCCTCTACTTGAGAGAGTTTGCAGATATTCACTAGCTGACAATTGCAGTGCTGAGAGTGGGAGGCAGGACACTTTCTACAGTGTCAATTTCCCTGATAAAAACCCTTACCTTCTTCCTAGGCCCTGTTCTGCTCCCAAATCCCTGCTTGGCTTCCCACAGGAAGCCTACTAAAGCCATTAATTATTTTTCCTCATTCCTTTAAGGTCTATATTTCTCTTCAGAACTACTTTCACCTGCCAATTTTCCCTTGCTCATTTTGCTATTTAGTAGTGTATCTTTTCCATATCCATTTGATGCAGCGTGTGAAGTAGGCCATTAACAATTTGTCCTACATAGTATTTTAATTTTTTAAAAGTACACAAGTTATTATTTTACTTAATGATCCATACCATTTTGAACAAAATTCATTTGGTTTTAATCATATCAACCATTTAAAACAAGCTGCACCATTTTAGTTTAAATTTTTATTTTTCTGCTTCTTTTAGAAATTCACCTTTTTAATTTAGCAACATGCATTTCAGTATAAACCAAAAACAAACAAACAAACGCAGTGCCCTCAAGTCGATTCCGACTCATAGCAACCCTGTAGAACAGAGTAGAACTGCCCCATAGAGTTTCCAAGGAGCACCTGGAGGATTCGATCTGGCGACCCTTTTGGTTAGCAGCCGTAGCACTTAACCACTGCACCACCAAGGTTTCCCATTTCAGTACGGTGCTATAATAATTGCAGAAAAGCCATTTAATGAATGCTGTTTTACTTTTTTTTGTTTTACTTTATTAAACAGCAGCAAAGGAGCTATAAAGATTTAAATAGTTTTTTACACAAGTCAAAAAATTTTCAAACTCATAAATGGACTTTTTTTTTTTTCTTTACATTTGGGAAAAACTTTCTCTCAAGAGCTCCTGTTTCAAAACCCAAATGGGATTTCAAAATACAAGTAAAGAAATGTCAAACCTCTTGGCCTCTATTCTGCCATTCAGTGCCTGAAATCCTGCCAAAATGAAATCTTCCATTCAAGAAGGACTGGCATTTACTAAGCTGATTTTTTTTTTAAGACTCATTTTCAAAAGTAGTGGAAACTTTGTGCAACCCTTGACGTTCCCCTCTGTGGAGAGAACAGCTGCCTCTGTAGACATTTTTCACAATCGTTGCATTTTCTGAAAAACAAAACTTGAGCGCTTCCAATGTCTGTAGCCACTGGGTCTGTTGATTTTCTCCAGTGCCAAGCATTGAAGATAAACAGCCACCAAACTAAAAGCCAGTGTTTCAGACAGCATCAAGGCACAAAAAGGACAGAAGAGAAAGTGGGAAAGAGAAAGTATGATGGTTCAACCGTTCGCTTGCAAGAATGGCACATTTGTCTCAAAATTTAAAGTTGTTTCAACAAAACTGTGCTGTAGGGGAAGTGACTGCTTATTCACATTTTCAATTAAAAAGTGCATTGGGTTTTTTTTTGGGTAAGATCAAATAGTTAAATGCTATGAGTCTGTTTAAAGAATTCAAAAGGGAAAACACGGAGCTCCGAAGTAAAATCGAAGGATTATCTAAAAGTTTGGGTATGTGGGTCCAGCAGTAGGAGGGTCGGGATGGGGACCTGTGAAGGAAAGTTCTGGATAAATAGATACTAAAACTGCCAGCCGGCTGAAACCTGTAATATTCCTAAAAGAAACTTAAAAAAAAAAAATTAGCAAGGAATTTGTGGGACGAATCAAAGGTAAAAATGAAAATTACAGAACCTTCAGTGAGAAAAAAGAAATCTCTCTACAGTATCGAACTGTTTGCACTTCTAAAAACAATGGCATGACGAAGCAGCAAACTAAACGCTCTCTCCTCACTTTCTTTAATTCTCTTCCTTTGCTCTGGCGCAGTTTTTCTTGTAGGCAATGCACCCCGCAATTGTCCCGTCATGAACCTTCCTTTAATTTTGGACTTAATTTTTTTTCCCCTCTTGTTATGCTCTCAAAGCACTTTTTTTTTTTTTTTTTTTTCCATCTCCTAGAATTTGTTTCGGAATCGGGACATAGAGAGGGAGCGAGGCAGAAAGCAAAGTTTTGTGATTTAGGAAACTTGGGCCTTTGTTGTGTTCCCCAGCCACGCCCCCAACCACGTGACCAGGAGAGGCCGGAATTTTCTGAATGGAGCTGAAAGGTGGCTGCGGGGGCGTATGAGGCTCCGCCCCCTTCCCTTAGGCGGCCAATCCTCTAGCGGAGCGCTGAGGGGTCAGCAATAAACAACAATGGGCTGGGAACATACGGTGCGTTATTGGCTGCGAGGAGAACCTCGCGGGGACCTAAGCCGAAGCTCCTCCCTCTCCCGGTTACCCTGGATACGGGTCGGGCTCCAGCAGCAGTGAAGGTCTTTGGAAACTGTTGCTCAGATTACAGTGGGTGAGTTATCCCGGGAGTGCAAGGCGGCGGCACACTCTTGCTATCGGCCTCCCCCCGCCCGCCGCCTGGTTGCACTCGCAGTCAAGTACCCAAGAGCCTTACAGGCCTTTAGCCTCGGGCCAAGCTGCTCCCAGAACCGGTCCCTTGGTGGAGTTAAAGCGCAGTTCCCGCTCAAAATGCTTGTAGGTGCGCAAGTTGTCACAGGCTACTCTGATTTTTGTTCGACTTTCAGTGAATGCACGGTGTGTTCCTTGCTGCCCGTAATTATCGGTTGTTTTCCCAGTAATAAGTGTTTTCTTTCTCTCTCTCTTTTTTTTTTTTTTTTGCCTTGACATACACCTTTCCCTTCCCGGTTCCCCCATGGGTCCGGAATTGAGTATTATGTGCTCACACTCCATTTTAAAGCGTCTCCACAACGTTCCATTTAAGGAAGGAAACTTTCAAATAGAAATTGAGAACTGCAGCACGTTTCCCAACTGGCGGAACAGCTGCCGGAAACGTCCTTTGGTCACTAGCTCTGCTCTAGTCGCCACCAGGATTACAAGTCAATGTCAACAACACTAAGCCCCTGGTCCTAGCAACCTTACAGGACAGAGCAGAACTGCCCCAAAGGTTTTCCAAGGCTGTAAATCATAACGGAAGTGGTCTGCCACTTCTTTCTCCAGCAGAGAGGCTGGGGGGTTCCAACCACTGCCTTTTTGGTTAGCAGCCCAGCCGGAATTCACTCGTTGGCAGTGGGTTTGGTTTAAGCCCCTGGACCCATCCCCTCGGCCTCCCAGCCCTTGATGGGTCGTGACTCTTTACTGCTCCAAGTCCCGTAGGAGGGGAACGGCAAGTGGCTCCAGATATGTAGCCCTCACTTTTCAACGTCCTAGCCATTGTCCTTCAAACCCAAGCCCCCTCACGGCTCTTCCCCCAGCTCCGGGCTCCGGCTGTTTAAAGAGCTCGAGAGGAAGTGAAAGCATCAAGTACAGTAAGTGACACCCTCGCCTCCGTGTATACATAACAAAAGCTCAGGAAACGTGCTGGTCGCCTGGATATCCAAGCCACCCCATTCTCTCTCCTGTTCGTCCCCACCTCCACAGTGGGCTGAAAGCACCTTTCTCCAAGGCACACGTAGGTACATATTTGATTTTTATACACTTTTCATCACCTAGATTGCCCTGTAGCCCCCCCTCCCTGGTTCTCCCTACGCGCTTCTCACTTCCTCTCCTAATAAGCATTTCCTCTGCTTCTCCCAGAAGCTTTCGCCATAAGATACTTTATTTTTCTGTCTCACCAACGACAGGATCTAGTCTTTCTTAAGAATAGCTCTTACAAAAATTACCTCAATAAGCCATAATGCTGGTAGTGGTAGGAGGGTGTTGAAAAAAGGGAAAATAACTTGGGCTAAAAGCTTAGTGGGAACGCGGCTAGGGAGCGAAGTGGGCTCCTCGTCAGGTCAAGAGTAGGGAGTCTGGAGATCTTGGGGGGGTTGAGAGAGGTTTTTGGATCGAGCCTCAAAGTATTTACACCTGAAGAGAACAAAAGTGCTTTAAGAAAATCTGCCCAGTAGGGCACCAACACACCAGTAACGAGAACTGACGACAAGATACACTTGGCAGCAGTGTCCCCGGGCGTCTTAACAATAAGCTGCAGATAGGAGGGGAGCCGATTCCCACCGGCTTTTCCAGGCTGCGAATTCCGCACATCCCGGCCTGGCATCGGCTCCGGCAGAGGGGCGCACGAGACCCGCGAGAGGGGGCAGCTAGCCGCCTGATTGACAACCCGAAATCTGATCTTGTGAAAGAGACGCGGAGCCAATGGGAGGCAGCGATCCATCAGTTTGGATTGGAGGCCCCTGGAGGAGAAGTAGAGGAAAAACCACTGAATTGAGCTCTGTCAGAGGCGCTTTCAGCTTCCAAGGGGGAAGTGCTGGGCAATAATTAATGTTTTTATTAAATTTGGAGGGAATTTTTTGCAGCCGTTCGCCTAGCGTGGCCTTCAGGTGGGTCTTTCCAACAACTTTTTATGTCTCTCCAGATAATTGCATGGTTGTGGGTTGCAAAAACTATCCTTACGAAAGAGGTGTCTCCGTCTCTTTAGTCCCGTTAGGTGCAAAGCAAGTCTCGTTGATCGCCATTGCTAGTTTTGCACACGTTTGCGAATCAGCGCTGCCCGGGGTACACTGACCGCGCAGGGAAACATCGAGAGTGTAAATAAATGCATCGCCTCTTGTTCGGATTTTTGCTACTGCCGAAAATATGTAAATTGTGAACTCTCTTGGCTCTCTTTGGATCCAGGTGAAGGAGGCGGTGTAGGGAGGGTTATTTTTGTGAATGGGACTGTCGGAGGGTAATTAGCTATGCAAATTCAAGAGCTTCATTCATGATTTTTTTTTTTTTTTAAGCCTAAAAGCCATCTTGTTCCCCTCTAGGTTGATAGAAGTCCAGATCCCGAGGAAATCTCCAGCTAAATGCTCAAAATATAAAATACTCAGCTGAGATTTGCGAAGAGCAGCAGAATGGATGGATTTTATGACCAGCAAGTGCCTTACATGGTCACCAATGTGAGTGATCAGTTCGAAAGTTGCTGTTTATAAACTTGACTCCGGAGGGGGGAGGGCGGGAGGGATGGGGGAGGGAGAGGATGAGAAGGGGGTTGGGATTGCAGATACTTTATCTGCTTTGTTGCCACTGTAGGGCGACTCTGCTTCTAGAAGCCCAATCTTCAAAATGAGCTTACCTTTCAGTGATTTGGATAAGGCATAGTTTTGTTTTTAAGACCCCTTTTTCTGATTAAAGTGTCCAAGATGAGTGGAAGAGGAGATGGAGGGCAGCAGCAGCTGCTGCACTCAAAGTTTCTGGCTGGGTTTGTCTGCCACATTGAAAAGAATGAAGTTGAGACAAATGCTGACACTTTTTGTTTACATGGGGTGTTTTTGTTTCTTTTTGCAGTGACTTTCTTAGTTTTCCAATTTCTCCACTCTCTTTTAGCTGCCTTTTTTTGTGGGTACCTGAGAAACTAATATTCACTGTGTTTTGATCCAGCCTAAAAACGACTTTAAGTGAAATGGCTTGATATTGTTTTGATGCTGAGATGCCATGAATATATGACTGATAAATAGCAGAGTGTTAGGATCGGCATAGGGCAGCAACTCTCCCTTGGCTGTTGAAGTGTCAACACTGTCATGAATGCAGAAAATGAATATTAGAATTGATACTACGGAATTTATTTTTATTGAGAGAGAGGACCCAGCAGACTTTCATGTTATTTATGCATGTTTTTTGTGTGTGACATCTGAAGTTTACATTCTTTTAAAGGATTTTATCTTTCCCTTTTAGAGTCAGCGTGGGAGACATTGTAACGAGAAACCAACAAATGTCAGGAAAAGAAAATTCATTAACAGAGATCTGGCTCATGATTCCGAAGGTGAGGTTTGATTTTGGGCTGAATTCCCCTTCTTTATCTCTTCCCCTCACCCTCCTAAAGAAGAGGAATGCTTCAATCTTATCTTAAAAAATAGTAAACTTTGAAATTACTGAATTTACCTAATACTTATATTTGGAGCAATTTACATAACGTGGCAGTTTGCATTGGAGAATGTTTTGTGGTCTTGTCACAGAACTAATGAAAATAGGTAAATAAAAATTAGAAGTGACATCCTTCTTTTAGTCATTCTTTTATGTTTAAATACACTTGTCCATCTGACATATAACTAATATGATACACTAAGGTAGGAATTCTAGAGTAGTCAACACAAGGGACACATGAAGCAGCTATGTGCACTGTGTACACTGCTGGATTTTTTTTCTTCCTACATTATGCAATTGTTTGATTTCTCATCCCCTTTACATTAAAATCATATACTATTATCAAAATTTCCAGGAAAGATTTTAATGACTGTAACGTGGAATCAGAATACTTTAATTTTAGGCCTTAAAAGTGTTCACTGAATCATAATGAAGGCCTAATTAATAATTACATTACCTAATTGAGAAGTTAGGCTACAGATTCTTTTCATGAACTATTGGTAGGAGGTCAACATATTATAAATGATTTCAGTCATATGGGGCATTCATAATAAACTTAATGTATTTACATCTAGTTATCAAAGTCCAGTTTTCAATTTAGATTAGATATGCTGAATTATGAGACTTCTTCAAACCCTTATACTTATTGAACACCTCCCTACCCCCCAAAAACAGAACAGAATGCACAGTTTTGGACTCGGTAATTCACAAATGCCAGGGAATTATTTCTCTCTGATTTTGTAAATCTTTTAAGGTACAAATTTTCCTCAAAAAAAACTTTTATTTAAAAGGTGTCCCTTTTAGTATTATGGTATTAAATCTGACAACATATAGTACTTTGAGGGTTATCTCAAGTACTGTTGTATCATTTATATAAGATTCAGAAGGTATAAATAAAATGCTTTTCAGCCTTTCTATTCTTTCTCTCACCACTGTTTTAGCAAGAGTTGAATACATTTGGGAAAGACTCCCAGGGATAGACACACCTTCACCACAGCCTTTTTTGTGAATCCTACTATGTGTGTGTTTGATGTTCCTAAGCTTGTTTATTCTTTCCTGGAGGCGGGCGGGAGGAAGACTATTATTATTTAGTGTTTCCACTATAAGAACTTCTTAAAAAAGCATTGCTTATTAGGCATAAAAAATGTGCAGGATTGTTGAGATATGATTCCTATTTTTTTGTTATATTGACCTCCCCACAAGTCAAATTGACATTTAATACCAATTTTACGACGATGAACATTTCTATTTAATGAAGCCTTAAAGGTTTGCAAATCTTATGTTTTGTCCTTCGACTTTTTTTTCTTTTTTAGAACTCTTTCAAGATCTAAGTCAATTACAAGAAACATGGCTTGCAGAAGGTAAGGCAAAAAATTGCTATAAATGGGGAGAAAACAACTCTAGAAGGGGAAAAAAAAAAAAAAAATCCTGAACTTGCCGTCTTAATGTTCAGCCCAATTAATTGAGCTCTAAAAGAGCCACCTCATGTGTCATGCATACATTAGAGCCTCTGATGAGTTTGTCTTTGGGGACTCTGGGGCTGCACTACCCAGTGTCATCACAAATTACCAGGAGAAATTGCTTCCAGCTCACAATCACATCTGCTTTTGGCAAGAACTAATGCACCAAGACTTCAAGTTCTAAGCCTCTGTTCAGATTTTAATTGCAATTGATCAGGTTTATATTATTGTACCTCGAGAGACCTCCTAGAGCCAGAACCCGGCTTGCTGCTTCCTTTAGAGCAGCGCATATCATTATTTGTGTTCTGGTGGAGGACTTCTCTGATGGCAGAAATTAGTTTCTCTGGGTTCATCAGGACGGGATGCTTCAAGATTTAAGTGCAAGTGTCTTCTTTCCACCTTGTTCACAACACAGAACGTTAGGTGTGTATCTTATACTTAGAAAATCTATGCATTTAAAGTAAATCTTTGGGGGATTTGACGATTTTAAAAATGTTTTCTACTTGTTACTATACATGTGATGTTTGTTGAAATTGACCTTTGCTATTTCGTCACTTTTATTGGGATTTATTGACTATAGCAAGGAGACATTTAAAGACACTGCTTTGATTTTGGATTATTTTTTGATAAAATTTTGCATTTAATCTCTTATTCTTTGATTGTGTGAAACTTCATTTTATAGGAACAATGAGGTATTGCTTCAGTAAAGCTTTATAGAACTTCAGAAATGCCTAATGTTGAAGGATCTTGTGATCATTCATAATTTGAAATTTTTATCTTGCATTTGGTATAATGAATGTGAAATTTCAGTTTTATCCTGTGATGTGTTTTGTTGGAAACAGAAAGAAAATTATAGATATTTAAGCCTGTAGTATGATTGTATTATTTTTGTCTTCACATTGTATGAGAAACACACAATTTCTTGAACAGATTTTGAAGATGGTGAGGAGAGAAAGGGTCTCTTTAAGTTGAACCCAAGTACTGCTGCAGGTACTTGGAGGCTGACTGACTTGTTTTATCCGGTGGTCTTGCAAACAGTTGATCCAGTTGCTGTTAGTATGTAAAATAAGTTTCTTTGTTTTGCTGGTATTCCACTTCTCCAAAGAGCTCTTGCAATCTTTATGAATCTTTTAAGTTAAATAGATTTCCTGGTATTCTTTTGAAAGGGCAATTGTATTTGTGTGTTAATGAAAGGTAAGTATTTATGAAAGTTTTAGTTACATTTAAAGGTCATTTTTCGTGTCTCTGTAAATGAAACTTATTGCAATAGATTACTTATTATTGCAACATAAGCCATACATTCAACCGTAACTTTTTCAAGAAAAAAAACTCCATAGAGGTTCTTATGTTGACTTGTTTCTATTAATTTTGTAAAGTTGAAGGTTGCGAGGTCATTAAATTTATGAGGAAATTTATTCCCTTGTCCAAAAGAACTTAAAATATCTATTTTAACTGTTCTGGAAGGTTTGTTGCTCCTTAAGATTTAAAAATCTCATTGATTCCAAGTCAGTGCACTTGCTGGCAGATTTTGAACGTGCATAGCAATTCTGTTACTGGAATTTTAAAATGTAGAATCTGTGACAGACTCTTAACATTTTATAATCACTTTCAGTACCTTTTTTTTTTTTTTTTTTTTTACTTTTGTCTTGTTTTGTTTCTTGTAGCTTGAATAAGTGGCTTGAATAATCTGTCCAAGTTTATCTTTTAAAGCTCTTCACTGAATATTCTTACTAATGATTTCTTAACATTCCTGTAAATCAAATCTGAAGATTTAGCTTTATAGAAAATAAACCTAGAAAATGACCGATGTATTTGAGGAACATGGACTTTTTCTTAGAAAAGAATGCATAAACTTAATAAGTTCAGGAATGAATCCTCAGAGTGTTTTATTAAATACCCAGGTGAGCTACTATTCACAAACTAAGGATACTATTGCATTTAGAAGAATTTAAATATTTATCAGAATAGTTTCATGTATTCAATCATGATATAAGCAAAAGTTGTTAACATGTTTTTTTTTTCACCTAATAGTGAGAAGAGTTTTTTAAACCATTGATTAATAGACTTCACATTTATTTTTGTTTGATTAAACACAATTTAAGTATTTTGCATTAAAGTTTTAACTTGACTTATTCCATGACTTGACTAATTAGTTAAAATGAGATCTCAAAAATCATTCTACTTTATTTATAGCTAGATTTGTTCATTTATGTCCTTCTGAACATCCAAAAATTAGAACATTGCCAAATTGGCAGACTGACACCGTTTACATATTTCTTTTCTTAATGACTTGTAGCCAAGAAAGTGACCATGGAATTTTAAGGCATCTTGACCCTTTTAAAAAAGATCTTTGTCAATTAACCAAGTTTCTCTCATGAGTTAGAATCCCAGTGGGAAATTAAACAGGTCTAAAAATCATTTTTATTTATTTTTTTAAATCGTAGTAGACATGAGTCAAGTTAGTTGTAATGTGTTATATAAAAAGCATGCTTTTAAAAAACAATCATAGTCTCTAAATACGTGGGATATGATGTTATCTTAGCACACTTATCTGTTCTTTCCTTTAAGAATTTTTCTAAATTAGACCCAAAACTCAACATATGGATTAGTAACTGGGTAAATTAGTATGGGTTATGAAATATGAATTTACTTCTAAGAGGAAGTTTGGGTAGATTAGGCAGGATTATGTGAGGGTGAGGATGAAACCAGCATTTTTAAGTTTACTAAAATCATCTCTAAATACACTTCCATGCTCCCCCCAAAAATAATTTCTGTATAGGGATCAAAAATATGTTTGTGAGGAGTGTAACTTTATATTAATACCACTTTCCGTATAACACTGCAGTTGAAAGGTCTTTAACATATATATCACAATTTAAAATAATCACATCTTCTTCTGAATTTAAGAAAATTAAAGCACTAGTATTTTCAGCAACTATAGCAGTAGTTAAAAAAAAAATCAGAATGTCTATTTTATATTTGCTCCAGAGGTACTTCATATTGTAATTTTGCTATGTACAATTCCTTATTGATTATTTATCGTTCGAACAAGATTGCTACTGACAGAAAGGCAATTGCAATTATTTGATCCCATCAAATAATGAGTTCAAATATCAATCTTATCAATATCATGGTAATGTCTTATTCTTTAACAACCTGTTTTAAGTTATGCCTTAGGGACTGATGTCCTAGAAATTCACAGTTAAAACTGAATCTTTTGTGTGAGTGGAACAGAAAGAGAAGGATGCAAACTTGAATTAAAAAAAAAAAAAAACTTGCTTACTAAAGCTTACCTACTAACACAATTTAAAGAAAATAATAAACTTCAGTATATACACAATGCAATCACCTAGCTACTTCTGAGGGTAGTTTTTGGTGTTGGTCCAGAAGTTCTTGAGGTGGCCTTTCCTTAGTAATATTAAAGAAAAAAGTCAGCGGATATTCGCTACCATCAGGGTAAAATCTTTTTCAAGCACTTTGCATTAGTGAAGTTTTATGCTCCCACCATGCATCCAAGTCAAAGTTTTATCTCCAAGAACAACCTTTCCACACCAAAGGTTGTTACCTCCTGGAGATACCTTTTTTTTTTTTTTTTTTTTGGTTTTATGTGACCATCAAATAGTTGGGTTGACTTAAAAGTAGAAATGCCATTATTATCATCTCAATTTGCTTTGATGGCTGATTCCAAATTCATATCCCAAATAATTTTTATGAAGTTCCTTAAATAATATGTGCTATTGTTGTTTGCTGTACAGAATGTCACCCATGATATATTGTAGTTATAATGTACTCATTTTTGTATATCAAAGATTGTACTTTTTTTTTTAATGGCACATACAATTAGATAAGTGTTCACGAACTTTTTTTTTTTTCTCCTGTGACACAGAGGGTGTTTTTTGGGGTGACACAGAAAGGAATAAAGGCTTTCAAAGCTACACTATTTTATTTGGTTTACATAAAAAAAGGAATTACAAATTAAGCATTAAATTACAGAAGCCCCAAAATTTCTTAGCGTAGAGCAAGGGTCATTTGATTTGTGTGTTTGCGTGTGTGTGTGTGTGTGTGTGTGTGTGTAGTGAAGGGGCTACTACCCTCTTTCTGTTGCATCAGGAAGTACTTTAAAATACAAAAGAATGACTTCTTAATTGCACTCGATTTAAAGATAGCAGGTAGAGTAAATATATTTTATATCTAAATATTCATTGGACTTGTAGAAAGGTTTTCTTATCTAGGATCTATATGTAGAAAAGAAAAGTGCTTTAAAAAAGAAGAAACATTGAATCTGGTGTTGCATACGTAGTATAGTTTTTCTCAAAGCATTCTCGTAAATGTTAATGAGTGTTGCTGAGCTTTTCTCATTCAGTTACAGGAAACCTGTAATTTTTTGCATTTCATAATATGTCTTTATTCCATTTGACCTGTGCACAATTTTGTAATAATAATAATAATAAAATGACAATATTGTCAGTACCTCTGTAGCATTAGACAAAATATTTGTCTAGAAACACCTACTTGGATGTGAACTATCCTTCAAATTTTCAAGTCACTGCTGGTCAATTTAGAGTTAAGAAATGAAGCTGAGTTGACACACAAGACATTTAAAACTTACCCTTTTCTTTCATTTACTTTTAGAATATATAGAAACCGTGTCTTTATCAAATATTAAAGATGTTTCTGTCATGGGGAAATAGCCCCCATTTTTGTGTGTGTTTAAGTATGTTTATACTTCTTGCATTAATTAATGCTTATACATCGGTACAATGATTTTAATGTTAAAAGCGGATGTGGTATAAAACCAGGCTTAGTGGACTTATGATTATTTTGTTCCATGGCCTGAAGCTTTATTTTAGGATTAAACAGAATACCACTGTTCAAAGGCTGATTTTCTTACTGTTTCATTTAAAAAAACATTTTAAATTTCTTCAGAGAAGCTGATTTTCTAACCCTTTGAATCAAAGTGGAATGCTATACCATTCAGCAAAAGTCCATTATAATCTTATGATAAAGAAAATTTGAATAATAGAGAAGAAAAAGAAAACATTTCTTTAATGACTTTTCCTCTTACTTCCTTTCCTTCTTTCTTTCTTTCCCCGCCCCCGCCCCCTTTCCTTCCCTCTTACTTCTATATATTCAACTTTCTTGACAAGGTACCCTATAAAGCAGGATGGGTTATCTACCACATCATCTATCTATCTGTGTATCTATCTATCATCTATCTATCTATCTATCTATCTATCTATCTATCTATCTATCTATCTATCTATCTATCTATCTATCTATCTATCTATCTATCTATCTATCATCTATCTATCTATCTATCTATCATCTATCTGTCTATCTATCATCTGTCTATCTACCTAAACAGTAAATTTTTGTAAGCGGGTTATTTCTCTAAATATCTTCCTTAATGGGTTCGAGCTGTATTTGAGACAGAGCAATAAAACTGGTGTGTTTATATTGCAAGTTCAAGTTTACTTGCTTTAGCTCTTCGGAAGGGTGTGACATGAAAAGATTTGCGGTTGGGCCACATGGCTCATGCTGGACTGTGTTTTTGTGAATGGAGGCAGAACTCCAGAACTGCCTGCTTGTCTTGAGGAATTGCTGAGAAGATCAGCTGTCTCATTCACGGGCAGAAAGAATGACTCATACATCTTCCGCCTTGTTTGGCTCCAGGTCATTGTTGCAGTGGATAGAACTGGTTTTAATTAAATATTAACCCCTTTTATACTTGACATTTGTTTTATTTGCAATTTTTCATTTTTTTCCTAGCTTTAAAAA
This sequence comes from Elephas maximus indicus, assembly GCF_024166365.1. Lineage (NCBI taxonomy): Eukaryota > Metazoa > Chordata > Mammalia > Proboscidea > Elephantidae > Elephas > Elephas maximus. Next base: position 74,732,520 of record NC_064826.1, on the reverse strand, counting down.
AGAAAACCTCACAGGCCCCTAGTTTGTGAGAAAAAGAGGTTTTTACTTGCCTGCACCCAGCCTTGTAAAATATTAAATGTTCACCTTAAGTAACAATTACTAATTTGAAAGCTAAAAAAAAGCAGGCTTAAAATAAAAGCAAGCTATATTTAAAAATTGCCCAGTTCTACTCCCCAAAAAATGTTAGTGAAAAAAAGATATGAAAATTAAAAATGAGGCTTGAGAATCCTGTGACATGTATATCACAATTAATATTTTTATGGATTTCTTTCCCATGATATGTAGTAAAAACAAAACAAAAAAAACCCAGAAAACCAAAAAATCCTTTGGATAATAATCTAGGTAAAGCAAATAGCTGAGTACAGATACTACCCTTTTAAAGCCAAGATCCAGAGACTTGATGGCAACTTGTCTATTAATGTGCAATGAATTGATAGAGCTGCTCCAGCTATTACCAATAAAATCCACATGCTTAATCTTCTTGAAAGCCTTTTATTGGTCTTTTGGTATATACTTTACCCCCTTGTCCTTCTTTCCTCTTTAATTGCTTAGTGGGAGGAAAAGGTTTTCATTTCTAAAGGTGCTCATTTCAAGCATAGTTTTACAACACAGTAGTGAAAAAAAATTTCTTTTCGGTTGACTTCTACTGTTAATTTTCAACTTTGGAGTTGGTATGGCTTGCCACAGATTTTCAGGCCGCTGTAGTCTGCTGCTTCACGGAATTATTGTCCATTGATGAAAAAAAGGAAATGTATGATACAAGTGTGGCAATAGTTTGTCATATTTTCCTTGCCTAGATCCAACTTATGTTTTTAGTTAACTGCTTTCCTTTTAGTCTAACTTGAAATTAGAGGTATACTTAAGCCTTTGTCTATTTAAATAGTATGCCGCTTCATTTGGTCTATTCAGTTTTTTTAAGATTAGCTTCTGTGAAAATGTGAGTCATATGTTTTTTGTTAAAATTCTGTAATATGTTCAGACATAAGTGTGAAGTATTTATTCAGTATGTTAAGGATTTAGAACAGAAATAGCAATTCTTATTCTTACTCTTTTTACGAATTGTTGGTATGCAGCTATTTTCTTTATATTTGTGAGGTATAACTTCTAGATTCTTTGGCTTCTAAAGTTTTGCCTTTTTTTCCACACATATCCCAGCACACGCCACACATCCATCAGTGATTTTTATGCTTTCTTGCAGTGATATATATTGTGGAATTCCAAATTTGTCTTGTAATAGTAAAAAAAAAAATCTGGCCTTTAGGACATTCATACCAGCATATTCAGTTACAAATATATTTTTGTTACTCACCAGCTATTTTTAAACTATTCCTGTAAAGGATATTACATTTTTATTAGATTCTTGTAAATGTTGGCCTTTTAAAAGTATAGTAATTGCTGTGGCTGATAATTTTGCATCTCAATATTTATATCTGTTTACCTGTTAAGTTAGAGAAGAACCAAAACTTGTGTAGGTATGATGGAAAAAAAAAAAAAAAAGTGCAGACTTTGATTCTGTTTGTCCATTGCTGCTTATTAAATATATAAAACCATTTTTGTAATTTTTTAATGTGAAAATTTATTGTAAAGGGTACCACAAGGTCCCTGGGTGGCACAAACAGTACTACTCCGTTTATTTATAAATCTAAGAAAAACTCAATACAATGTCAAAAATTACATTGTGTTATTAATTTCTAAGAAAATGCTAATGCATGAATTTTAGCTATTATTTTTATTCCCTTCCATATAGTTCATTAGAAGTGAAGACTTTAATTTTGTGTTATAATGATTGAAGTATTTTCTTTTTTTTGTAAGTTGAAAGAAAGGGATTGATAGTGGAGGACTGGAAAAAAGAAAATACGTAACATTTGTTGAGTACCTGTCATTGTGTCTGACATTGTGTTTAGCCTGTTTTATTTAATCCTCACAGAAAAACTTGCATTATCACTATTAAACTTGTGAGTAAAATTAAGTTCAGTGAACGTAAATAACTTGCCCAAAGGTAAATAACCAGCAAGTGGTGAAATTATGATTTGAAGTTTGCCAGACTTGATAAGTTTTTACTCACAGTATCAGTGGAATAGGATGAGGAAAAAAATCTCCTTATACTAAGTAAAAAAAAAAACCAAACCCAGTGCCATCGAGTTGATCCTGACTCATAGCAACCCTATAGGACAGAGTAGAACTGCCCCCATAGAGTTTCCAAGGACCTACTATAGGCTCATTAAATAGACATGAGTTATAACTTGAAAATGTTCTTAATTTGTTTGGTTTTATTGGGTGGCAGGACGTGGAGTGTGTCTTTAATAAGCTTAAGTTTTGATGTGTAGGAAAAAGTTGTTAAAAAACAGTTGAAAGTCAAACTGCATATAATAGACAATCCGATATGAAATCATTAGATACTTACATTCTATTAGTAATATAGCATAAATAGTATTCAGCCACATAGTTCTGATTTTTGAAATACTTTTTTTTATTATATAAACAACAACAAAACAAGCTAATCCTATGTGTGCTATATTCAGTAAGCTAATTCCTTTTTATATAGTTTTTTTTAACCCTGTCAGTTGCCTATCTGAAACGTTTTTAAGACACAATTTTAAAAAGAATTCTCATACAGAATAGGCCCATTTTGGGGGGTGGGGTTAACTGACATCCATTTTACTATAACTTGATTGGGTAAAAAAGTTTTAGTACAATACAATGCTAGAAAATTAATACTAATCAGATGAAAGCTGAAGCTAATTAGTATGATAACGTGTTTTTACATATTAAAAGTAACCTAACATCGATTTTATGTAGTTTTTGTGTGCTTATATGGTGTGTGCATGCAAAAACTCACTTTAGTAATATTATGTCAATTAGGTTTTTGTGAGGCCTCAATCAACCATGATGAAAACATTTCAGAGTGAAAAATCTCACTTCTGTTTTGATTGCAGCCGAATGCATTAAGTCCTGCTATTTTTTTTTTTTATTCAGTACTTTTCCTTTACTGAAAATAGGGAAGTCATTTGACATTAGAACTGATGAAGTAAAGATATTCTTTTTATTAGTGCTGAATTGTCACCAGGAAAATATTTTGCATGACAAGATGCAGTTTATTAGTTATTATTTTTATTGTATTTTTGGCCATAATCACTGAAAACAGTTTTTATTTTAAAAACTTTGTAGAGTATTTCAGTCAAATTTAGAGAAAATGTTTTTAGTTACAGTAGTCTAATTTGCAGTACCAAAAGCAGACATTTCTAAAGAAGCAGAGGGGTGTGTGTGATAACTGCGCGTCATTTAAAATAATCATGTAGGTAATTTAGATGAACTGCTTAACCACCGGCAGTGGGTGAATTGAAGTATCTTTTTGCTCCATTCTTGCTAAAAGAAACCCTGCAGCTAGTAGAAATCTTGTAGCTTCCTTTTGTTTTTTTTTTAATTTTGTGTATTCCTTTTATTTCTAACTGGTAGGTGAAATTCAGAGGGACTACGACTACCACTGTTATATTTTACACACGTACACGAAGGCACATTTTCTGCCATCAGTGATCCCCTTTATTTCTCTTTCCAAGAATTGCTGTCAATACCATTTTAAACAGGAACTCATTGCCAAATAATCGTAGGTTTGATCTCAGCCGACCAAGATCTTACTTGAGATTCCTTATTCCTTAACAGTTTCTCTCTTAATCGTAAAAAAAAAAAAAAAAATTTTTTGTTTTTTCTTTCTTCAGCTCAGGTACCTGACAATGACGAGCAGTTCGTACCAGACTATCAGGCTGAAAGTTGTAAGTACAGTATAACTCGTCTCTTGTATTTGTCTTTCTGTTTTGCTTTTTAGTTGATTTTCACCTCTAGTGTCTGTTTTTTGCGTTGTGCCAGTGCCTTTTTTGCCTACAGTCATGGGTGACTTTATTTGGCAGAGTCTGACATCAGCAGAATCCCTATATGGTATTAGCCAAGCTCTAAATAGTACTGATCTGATTAAAAGATGATCCTGTTCTCTATATTTGGTAAATATCCCTGGGGAGGAAACAGAGTGTAGACCATGAGTGTGTGAGTGTTTACTTCCAGTTTGCCATGATGTTTACAAGGAAAATCTGGATGCTGTTGGGGGACATGGTGTGGTGCTGCTTTGCTGTCAGTAGTTAAAATCCATGTGACATTATTTATTGTATAACCTGTAAATGATCCTGGACCCAACATTATTTGGCTTATTGTACTATTTTACATTAAATCACAAACTGTCACCTGCTTTAATTTTTAGCCTTGAATTTTCTGTTTCTCAGTTGTATTAACCCAAAGGGAAGTACCCACTGGCTTCTCTTAAGGTCCCTTCAGCATTCCTTTCCCTGAGCCTTGCTCCAGGTCCTAACTATCACAGAATGCATGATAAGTGATTCACAGGGTACTCACTCGCCCTTAATTGCAGAGTGAGTGTTTTGCCTGTACAAACATGGTTGCTTCAGGGTTTGCTTCTGATATTTATGCTTTGCCATTCTACCAACTAAGTGCAGCTATTGACCTCAGTTGCAAATAGTGAAGAAAAATATATAAATGCCATCTTGATTGTAAAACTGGCTTAATACATTTTTACTCATTTAGCAACATTGGAAACTCTTAACTGGTTCATTTTCTCAGACCATCGATGGGTTTCACAGAAGGCAACAAGAGATGCTTAATGTATTACAGCTTATCAAACCCATGTTTTCTCACCTTAACATCTTAAATCTAATACAAATTCATTACTTCGAGTAACAGATATTTGAAAGCAATGTTTTCTTCTTTGATATTTGGTGTCTTAAATTTCCCAGGTTTCAAGGGGAGTGTGGTTTCTTCCAGATTCTGTCCCATCTTACATGTTTTAGTTCAGCTCGATATTTGATTTGGGAAGGGAATTTCATTTACTCTTTGATGTTTGAATACAGTTTTTTGATACACACTTTCAGGAAATCTATTTAGCAATGATATAGACCTTAATTAGAGACTCTTAGAATCTCTCACAGAAGGAAGATGGCTATGCAAGGCCTCGCCTTCTTGATTAAAGAGTGGGAAGAGAATGGTCACATTTCCAATGTTGTCCTTTCTGCGCAGCACTTGCGTTCTTTCTAAAAGCTAAACCTGTCATTTGAGTGGGAGAATTAGTCTAGCTCAGTCATTTTACATCTGAAGAAACTGTTAACAATTCCAGTGCTATGCAAATGGCAGGGTAAAATAAACTACCTAAAGGTAATTTTGTACTCCTTTTTTTTTTTTTTTTTCTTATTTGACCTCTTTTCAGCTTTTCTTATTCTTGACCATTTCATCTTGAAATCTCTCTTCTCTTGGTCACAGTGAACTGATTTTTTTCCTTACCCTTTTACTTCTTTGATTACTCCCTCTCACTGCACTCCCGTTCTCTTCATGTGTGTCTTCTTTCACCAGGATTACGTTCCCAAACTTTTCCTCTTTACTTACATGCTCTATACCAGTGAAATTTCTATGACGATGTAAATGCCCTCTCTCTGTCCCATCTGTTACAGTGATTACTAACTGCATTGGCCTTTGAGCATTTGAAATGTAGCTAGTAGAACCGGAGGGCTATTGACTACTGTATTAGTCAGTGCAGCTGTATACAGTGATGTTTCCTGCATTGCCCTTTCCAGTTGGGTCTCCCCTCTGCAGCTGTCTCTTGGAAATCTTCAGCTGGACCACCGCAGGGTTTATGTATAAATTAGAAAAAGATAACACCCTCCCTGGTCTGAGCCCCTCAGCCTCAGCTGTGCATCGTGTAAAACAGCATTTATACGACAACCCTGAGCTTCAACATGGCGCTCTGCAAACAAGGCATGCTTAGCAAGTCCAATGCCGAAGTCATTAGTTTTCCTGACCAACGTTTCTCTTTTCTTCTTGCTGCCTTTCTAAGTTAATGGCATCATCGTTAAAGCCTAAAACCTGAGATTTAATCTTAATCTCATTCAGTTCTCTACCATATACTTCCAGTTACTTACCAAATTGTTGGTTCTGTCTTTAAAAAATACCTTATTTTCATCACCTCTGCTCCATCTTTGTATTCTTATCACATTCTATCTTGACCGAATTTATGAATCAGCCTTTTGATTGCTGTTCTTGCCTTCAGTTTCCCTCCTTCCTTTCTACCCTCTCCAGTGGCACTGGGCACTAATGCAAAGCTACCTGACCATGTTCATTTTCTCCTTAAGCTTCCTTTAGGACAAAGTCCTAATTCTTCAGCTGTGCAGAAAACTGTACTATAACCTGGGCCTTGCCTACCTTTTCAGCTTTAACTCTTGTCATTCTAGCACCTTCCCATTTTCTGTGCTTTAGCCATTCTAAATTACTTGCAATTCTTCAAGCTGATTGAGCTCTTTTGTGCTTCTTTGATGTTGCACACCTTCATTTTATGCTCACCTCTGCTTTGCAGCCTGGTGAATCTCCTACTCCAGACTCAGCTTACATTTTATGTCACTGGAGTCTTTCTTGACCCTTTCTTGCCACCTCTACCCTGAAGAGTTAGTTGGAGTCCTAATTTCCTTCTTAAGGTTGAAGCATATAAAATCATGCCTTAAAACAATACACATAAATATGCAATACACACACACACACACACATACACACAGAGCCCTGGTGGTGCAGTGATTAAGTGCTTGACTGCTAACTGGAAGGTCTGTGGTTCAAATCTACTAGCCACTCTGTGGTAGAAAGATGTGGCAGTTTGCCTCCATGTAGATTAAAAAAAAAAAGTCGATTCTGATTCATAGTGACCGTATAAGACAGAGTAGAACTGCCCCATAGGGTTTCCAAGGAGTGGCTAGTGGATTTGAACTGCTGACCTTTTGGTTAGCAGCTGACTCCTTAACCACTGCACTATCAGGGCTCCTCCATAAAGATTAATCCCTCTGGGGCAGTTCTACTCTGTCCTGCAGGGTTTCTATGAGTTAAAATTGACTTGATGACAGTGGGTTTAGTTTGATTTTACATATATACATAGTCTCATTCTGGAGAAAACATGCTAAAACCATGAAAATTTAACCAAACATTTCCAGAATGATAAAGTTTTTATTTTACTTAAATTACCGAAAAATTAGGAATCCCTGGGTGGTGCAAATGGTTAAGCACTCGACTACTCTTCGAAAGATTGTAGGTTTGAGCCCACCCAGAGAGGCCTCAGGAGACAGGCCTTGTGATATGCTCCTTAGAGAACTCAAAGAGTGTTTAGAAAGCCGTATGGAGCAGTGCTACTCTGGACACATGGGGTTGCCATAAGTTGAAATTGACTCAAGGGGAACTAACTACGGTGAAAATTTTAAAATATGGCTTTAAGACTTGCGAATAAAGCACCCTAATTATAAAGGAAATCTATAAACAAAGGTAAAAATAAACTTGAAATAGTCTAATGAAAAAAATGGCAGGGTGCTTTATCTCAGGTTTTCACAGACATAAAGGACTACTGCTCAGGTGATGGCGACCAGCTAATTTCAGTGTTCACTGAGGAAAGAGCAAGAGGAAAGTGGTTTAAAAAAAAGGAATAGGATATTTATGTGGATTTGATTCTAAGGAGCATTTCTGAATGGAGAGGGTTCTCAAATACTGGGACTGAGAGGTTGTGTTGTCTTCTATGTGCATTTTACAAATGTTGGTTTCTAATCTGTCTGGGGATGCTTAGTGTGTCAGAGGGATACTATCTCGAGACATAGAAAGAAACTCCATCCCCCCGTGTGACCCTTCTATAAATTCTATGAAGTTCTTTTTTTTCAAATGTGAATAATTGGAGTTCCTTACATACATCAATCAAATAAGATGCTTCTTTTTTTTTTTCCTTTAGCCCTTATGTAAATGCAGGTTGGGGGAATGAACAGCAAAATTCTGTCCAACATTGAATTCCAGAATATACATTTGACTGTAAAGTGTATAAACATATGCATATGAGTAGAGAACCGAACATTAAAAAAATTGTGAAAAATGAGATTAAACCACAATACTTGAGTATTTTCTAAAAATTGTCCTGAACATACTTTGCCTTTATTTACAAAATATTTCAAATGGGAATATGGAATCCAATGACGTTACACTATAACTTGCTAACCTTTGAAGGATGCTAAGCTTAGAAGCAACCGAAACCCCTTGCCATCCAGTCGATTCTGACTCTTAGTGACACTATAGGAGAGATTAGAACTACCCCATAGGGTTTCCAAAGAGTGAGCGGTGGATTTGAACTGCGAACCTTTTGGTTAGCAGCTGAGCCCTTAACCACTGCACCACCAACTGTAGACATTAAAAACAAATGAAAACAAGCAAACCAATAAAAAACTCCTTAAAGGTATATCTTAAGAAATGAGTGAAGGCTAAAAAAAATGACTACATAGTTCTAATGGTTGTTGTGTCTTACAAAGAAATCTTTTCATAACTTAGACACCGCTGAAAACAAATATAGAATTATTTTTGGATGCAACTTAGTCCAGAGAATTGTATTTCTTAGAGAATTCAAAGTGTATTTAGAATATAGATGAGCCTTATCTTTCCAAATAGATACAAGTATGTTTATAAACAGAATTTTTGTAAATTATGTATTATGAATTTAATTATATCATTAATCTTATATTTTAAATCATATACTTTAAATTAAATAGCTAATCTTTTTAAATCTACCACCTTCCATTTTCTTCTTCGTTATAAAATTATGTATTATTTTTATAACCAGTTTGTTTTCATTTGGTTTACACCGGTACATTTCAGTCTTTACATTGATTCACAGGATTGATGATGTTGACATTTACATTTCACTTTCTCTCAGAAAACTCCCAGGGGTGTGCCAGGGTTATTCAAAATTCCCAGCAGGATAGATTCTTATAACTGTACTCCTTTCTCTAAACATTCAAGAAAGCACACTGGAATGCAGGTCAATTAGAATGATGTTGTTATGTTAAAGAAATATAACCTTGACTCGTCTCTAATATATTTATGAAAGTAATCTTTTGCAAACTTCTATATTTTAACTGATATTTGTAATACAATCCAAGTGACTTGTCTCAAAATAATCAAGACAAACTACTGTGCGTGTGGGGGGCGGGGGGTGGAACTCAACTATTTAAAGCCACTATTACTTGGGAAACACCTTCTTCAAGTAAATTTTTTTTTTTTTTTTTTTAAGTACAGTACTTTGACTATCCTTTTGCAATGAAGTGGGGGAAGTATAAACCTTAACAGATTACTATTACAAACCTGGTTTGTAAAAAACAAGTGAGACAGGTCTATGCAGATCTGACTGAATAATTTATTTTATGTCAACATACTGTGCTTGTCCAGGATAGGAAAGTTAAATATATGATTTTCATTTTGTGCTTTTCTGCCTTTCTACTAAGCTACCTTATTGTATTTTGTTTTTCCACACATCAAGTGAGTACTTCATGAAGCTTTACTTTTTATTATTCATTTTGAAAACTTTATTGCCTGATTACATTTTTGGGTATGACTGGCCAAGAAGATTTTGTTTTCTTTCGTTCCTCTGTCAGCTTTTACTAGAAGGAGAGCACACACTCAGAGGAATTCCATTTCTAGGATTTGAGAATATGAGTATGCTACTTAGCTTTTTTTTTTTTTTTTTTTTTGAGGCTTATTTAAACACATAATTAGACTCAAACTATCCATTTCTAGAATGGATAGTCTCATGTTTTTCTTATATCTAAGCAACAGTTAGCTCTTGAAAGTTCTAAGTTTCCTTGTGTGTATGTGTGTGCTTTGTGGTTGTCGTTGGTTTGTTTGTTGCTTTGTTTTTTGCTCTTCTAGTTTTTACAGTTTAAATATTTTATCAAAGTAATACATTCAAAGAGTAGGAAAAAACAAAAACACAAAATCATTCCATATTCCTGCAGCTCTGCATTTCAAAGTCCTACTCCCTAGAAACAATCATTTTTTTAGTTGTCCCACATACTAAATAGCATGCTTGTACTGCAGTTTCTTGATTCATCGATTTTATACTATCTGTTGACCTACTAAGGCAGATAAACTCTCTGGATAAGTTTTAATTATTTTGCTGCTCGTACTCAGCTGTGTAAGTAGTCCAGGTGACTCAAGTGGTTTGCAATCGGCTACTAACCGAAAGGTTAGTGGATCAAGCCCACCCAGTGGCTCTGTGGAAGAAAAGGCCTGGCAATCTGCTTCCATAAAGTTTACAACCAAGAAAACCTTACTCTGTAACATGTGGGGTCGAAATGAGTCAGAGGCTGACCTGAGAGCAGCTCACAACAGTAACAACAACAACAATCAGCTATATAATTCTACTTGAATTCAGTAATCTTTTTATTCGCACTTGTGTATGAATAAGAATCATTTAGGGAAGTTCATTCGAATACAGCTGCATGTGCCCTGTCCTGAGAGAGTCTGACTCAGACATTTGCCTATGCTGTCATTTACTTGTTTGTAAAAAGAGCACTGTCAGTCTTTTGCAATCAAGTTATAAGATGGAACCTGCTATTCGTACACATATACAACTAATTACATAATAGATAAGTTCCTGAAAACTTTTGTAGAAATAATATATTGTCATTTTATTATTTAAAATATACTAGAGAATTAAAAACTAAAGTGCATAAAGAAGTGATATTTTTAGATTAAAAAAAAAAAAAAAAACCTGTTGCTGTCAAGTTGATTCTGACTCCTAGCGACCCTATAGGACAGAATAGAACTGCCCCATAGAGTTTCCAAGGAGCACCTGGTGGATTCGAACTTCTGACCGTTTGGTTAGCAGCTCTAGCTCTTAACCACTACACCACCAGAGTTTCCATTTTTTTTAGATAATTTCTGAGTTTTTATAATCTATGCTAGAGTTATTCGTATTTTTAATTCTGAAGACTACTTTATTACTTATTTTCTTTCACATTTAGGTGTGAGAAAGTTATCCCTGGTTGTAGATCCCTGTCATACTACAATCAGTTCTAATTTAAGAGGGCACCTAATAAGTTCTGAATGTTCACAGACATTTGTAACCCCACCTTGTTCAGATGCTTCCAAGGTATTTCTTGTCATCAGATGTTCTACTCTTACGTTGATAGCACTGCATACCTGCCCTATGCCTGTCACATTTTAGAACCCAGCAGCCACTTTTTCAGCAAGATGAAAGTTTAGTTTGGTGTTTGATTATTTCGCAGAGAATACATTTCTGAACTCAAAATAGCAATTGTTTGGAAAATAGCTCCATCTTGCAAGAGTTTACGTTTCAGATAACCTCACAGAAACCCATCAATTTCAGTAAAAGAAGCAAGAGCTAAATCATAGACTTTGGGCATGTCACTTAACCTTTATTTACCTATCTGTAAGATGACAGGGAACCAAATAATCTCTCAAGTTCAGGCCACATATGATTCTGTGACACGTTTTACATACTCAAGGAGTAAGAAAGGATAACATCTAAATAAGGTGAGTGCTTATCTGAATTTAAAAGTGGGCATTAGAAAAAGCATAATTAATAGGAAAATACTACTATGTAAATAAGAATTACTATAAAGAGTTACGAAGCCCTGGTGGCACAGAGCTTCGTGATAATTTATGGCTGTTAATCAAAAGGTCAGCTGTTTGAATCCGTCAGCCACTTCTTGGAAACTCTACTCTGTCCTATAGGGTCACTATGAGTCGGAATCAACTGGACGGCAACGGGTTTAAAGTATTATATACATATCTGCAAAATGTATCAGCCTTAATTTTAGTAAAGTCTGGTTTAGTAGATCCTTTTCAAAAATTTTGGTTTTACCATAGGTCACTCTTCCTAAGGTAGGTATTTTAGATTTAATGCCAAAGAAACTAAAAACAAACAGACAAAATCAAAACAAAACCTACCCCCAAAACAAACAACAACAAAAATACTTTTTTTGTTCCATTATTGCTGAAAATTAAAAGTATATATTTCAACCCAAGCCTTTAGCTTTTCCTTTCCCAATTGACCCATTTAACCTTCTTTAATTTTGCCTTTAGTATAGCAACATGTCCTAGAACTTGACTTGAGAAAGATACTCAAAGGAAGTATGTCAGTAAACATTCCCCATTCACCCTATAATTAGCAACAAATTAATTTGAGGCGAGTGATCTATGCCATCTTCAGTTGAACTTTGCTCAATATTAAATGAGTACATTGTTATGCAGTGACTGGACTTAATAGTTGAGAACCAAACACCATTTGTTGATCAATCCAGGTAAGGGTTGAGAGTGGAAGATTAATTACAGAACCAAATATTACCATCTTTGTTCCATTATTTTTAACAAATATACTTACATATGGTGATGCATAAGAAAGCTGACACAGCAGTTTGCCGAAGTAATCATGAAAAGAAGTATCTTTTTAGGGGGGCCACCAGTTCTTTGTTGTTGTTGGTTGTCATCGAGCCAGTTCAGCCTCATGGTGACCCCATGTGTGCAGAGTAAAACTATTTCACAGGGTTTTTAAGGTTATGACCTTTTAGAAGCAAGTGGCCAGGCCTGTCTTCTGAGGCGCCTGTGGGTGGGTTTGACTGCCAACTTTTTGGCTAGTGCAGTAGTCGAGCATTTAACTATTTGTGCCACCCAGGGACTCCTCAGCGTGTCAGAGAAAATGTACATTTCATGAAATCAAATATAGTACACAGGGACCTTTCGTCATAATTGTATGTTAGTGTTACACGTTTTTATTTGTATCATTTTTTATATTTTATTTTCTTTTATAATATTGAACGTCTACTTAAGATGCACAATGCATGCTTGCTTTTGTTTGTTATTGAATTTCCTCCTAATGAGAAATTGTGCTGTGTCTCACTAAGTAAAAATGGTTGGTTTGTTTTTGTTGGTTTTTTAGAATCTAATGAATTATACTCCAACCAGAACTAGTTGCATGTGGCAGTAGCTGAGGGTGATGTTAACTCAAGAACTCAGTTATTGACAATATATCATGAATGGCTATATTGAAAATTCTGCTCATACAATGTCTGATTGAGCTTTAAGATAAGAAAAAGTACTTTTCTTTAATGGTTTTGTATGCTGTCTTTTGCATCTTATTTAAATCTAGGGTTTAGCAAGAAAGTTCATTTTGCTGTATTAAAATATTCAGAGGTTTGTTTCACAGTTACTCCTAGTTATTGGCTTTACAATTCTGTTACGAATAATTTTTAGATCCTTCAGTGGGTCTTTCACTTGTGATAGTCCCTTTATATATCTCTTATTATGGAGAAATCTTATAAACATAAACTCATATTTCTGCTCGTAAAACTGGAATGATCATACCCTTAAAAATGAGAACCATATCCATTGTCTTAATTTTTATGATTTTAAACATGAATAATAAACCTTAACAGTGCAGCAGTTTACTTCATATTTTACTTATGAGATTTTAATTTAGCTTTTTTATTGAATACGCATGTTTATGCAGTTGTATGGTTTTATTAAGCATGCTAAGTAGATTTTTAAGACCCTAAAGGTTTGTTCATTCGGCAAATATATTTTGAGCCCGATTACATACCATACACTGTTCCAGGTACTGGTGATATAAAAAAAAAAAAAATTTTTTTTTTTTTTTTTTTTTTATATAGTGGTGGGCAAACCAGAAAAATATGTATTTTATTTTTGCATGGAGCTTATATTTTTCTACATGGCTCACCGTCAGTGTCTGTGTTTGCATCTTTAGCCTATGGCAATATTCCTGTGATGGGGGACTAAGAAACATGGCTTATAGTTTTTTGAAAACAATGTACTCCAATATTAGTTATTATTATATCCACCCCTATTTAATTTTAATGTGAATAGAAGGTGTAATGTCTAAGTATATCGAAGTCCTGATTTAAAACAAAATGAAACAATACAGCAAATAGCCCTAATGTCTCTGTCATAGGACTGCCTCAAAGAAATAGCCATTCGCACCATCTTGGTGTGAGTAAGTCTGGACCAATTTCCTCTGGCACGTAACACTTTCTTTCAACCATTGGCCTTTGTACGTTAGTTCATACCATTGTCCAGATCTGATTGGTTGATGCCTGGGCTTTGTGGTTTGTTAAATATGTTGAATATCATACCTGATTTCAATAACTGATGTGTCCTGGGTATTTTGATGATGGAATGCAAAACATTTATACATATACACATATATGACCATTCCTTTGAGTGTGTGGAGCCCTGGTGGCGCAGTGGTGAAGAGCTTGGCTGCTAATCAAAAGGTTGGTGGTTTGAATCTACTAGCTGCTCTTTGGAAATCCTATGGGACAGTTCTACTCTGTCCTATAGTGTTGCTATGAGTCAGAATCAATTCAACAGCAATGGGGTTTGTTCATTTCTTTTCTTTTTTGGTTTTTGAGTGTGTGTGTGTTTTGCATGTGTGTGAGAGACATATATAGGTAATTTCTGCTTAGCTTTCTCCGTAAATACGTGAGACAATCTCAAATTCAAAAATTGGAAACAAACTCAGGGTATTTCCAATAACGCTATGTCTCTATCAGTATTCCTCAACCCAGTTAAAATTGTAAGCATTCACTCAGTTAAAGAATACATGAAGTCCTCTTTGACTTATCGCTTATTCCCTCATATCCAATTTTATTGATTTACTTCCAAAATGTTCCTAGAATATCTCTCCTCTTTTTTAATTCTCTTGATGCTGCCCTCATTCAGACACTTCAAATCCTCACCCAACATAGTTTTATCACTTTTGAACTGATCTCCTTGATGCCTGTCTCCTCCTACACCAAATCCAACCCATTCTTTGTTAATCTTAAATACAGTTTATTCATGTCATTATGTTACCACCGTTTAAATCGTCAGTGATTGCCTATTGTCTACATAAAAACCCAGTGATACAGCATTCTAATCTGGGCCCATCCAACTTATTTTTAGGCCCCTTTTATCACAGCATGCCCATGGGTTATCTATTTTCCTGCCATTCCAGGCTATGTTTTATGTCTTATTCACAACATATGTGTTTATACTTATACACTGTTGCTTAGGGTGCTCTTTGACCTACTCTGCTTTTGAGATCTTACTCGTTCTTTAAGATTCAGTTCAGGTGTCACTCCTTGATCACCCTAGTCAGAATTAACAACTCCTATGTGTTCATAGGAAAACCCTGGTGGTGCAGTGTTTAGGAGCTACGGCTGCTAACCAAAATGTCAGCAGTTCGAATTCACCAGGCCCTCCTTGGAAACCCTGTGGGGCAGTTCTACTCTGTCCTTTAGGGTCCCTTTGAGTCAGAATTGACTTGACTCCGATGGGTTTTTGGTATGTGTTCATATGAGTCGGAATCAACTTGATGGCAATGGATTTGGTTTTGGAGTTTATGTGTTCATAAGTGCTTTGTATACACCCCAGGTTTAATACTATTTCACCTGACTTTTAGAGGAAGGACCATGTCCTGTTCATCTTTGTGTAATTTTTACTTTGTAGGGGCTCAATGAGTATTGAATTTCGTTGAATGGAAATCTTCTTATGTACTTAACACTTAGAAACATTTAAATATATGTATTATATATATATGTATATACACAAGGGAAACCCTGGTGGTGTAGTGGTTAAGTGCTATGACTGCTAACCAAATGCTTGGCAGTTCAAATACACCAGGTGCTCCTTGGAAACCCTACGAGGCAGCTCTACTCTGTCCTATAGGGTTGCTATGAGTTGGAATCAACTCAACGACAACGGGTTTTGTTTTTTGTTTTTTTTTTTAATATACCCAAGTGGCTTAAGTTGTTACAATGGAATGCAAATATCTGATTTTATTTTCCTGTGTTTCATTTGTCTTTGCAGGATAATGGAACACTGCTCGCATTTATATAACATTAAAGTTAAGCCTCCGTTATCAGATTAAGCTCTCTAATGAATATTATTTGGTAGTCAAATGTAGCAATATGTTCCTCTGTTTAGCACAAATACTCTGAAATAACTTGGTATTGTTCCCTTTTATATAAAGACAAACCTAGAGCATAGAATAATCAAATAACTAATGCTTGTGATGATTAAAACCACACAGCTCAGGTCCCCAGCTCATGAGTGTATATCTGTAGAGAACTTCCTTCTCTGATAGCCAGAACTCAAGACACGTAAAGATTTCAAAATTGTTGATACTCTGAAAAAAATCTACATAGCTAACAAAGAATGTTCTTTATATAGGACATTGATATTATATGAAAATTCTTCTCATCAAGGTATGGTAGATAGAAAGGGACCAACTAAACCTCCTAACAGGAAACACCCAGGAAAGAAGTATTGTGAACTCATTTGAGCTCATAGATGTGGGAAAACAAGATGGGAGGACTTTGTATTTGGGAACTCTTTCAGTTCTCACCTAGACTACAGTGCTTGCAGTTCTCTGCCTCCAAGCTTTTCTCTTATTTATGCAGATTTTAGGAATGCTTACGATAACATCCTATATTTTCATGTTATTTACGCACAGGTTTTGACCTCAGAAATGTTTCAGTTGTAACATATTCTCCTCCGTTTGGACAATGGAGGCATAGTAGTAGTTAGTGGCAGCAGAGTTAGAGCAGTACTACTAGTAGTCCTGGAATTCCCGAAGTAGTAGTAAACCCAGTCATAGAATTCCCACAGCTGCAGCTTGAAAGACATGATAGTTAACAAGATCAACACCCTTATTTAAAAAAAAGAAACACTGAAACTGAAGAAGGTTATTGACTCTCCGTGGTTTTAAGAGAATAGTGATTTTATGCCCTTAATTGTATGTGGGCAGAAGAGCAAATAAGAACAATATGAACTTTTACTTATTAGTATCTTTTTCTTTATCGAATTCTGTATTTGTGACTGTGGAGTAGGAAATATTTGTTCACCCCCCTCCCACACACACACTTATTTTGATATAGAAGGTATTTTTCAACTCTTATACCAAATTCGGAGAAATAGTTCTTTGTAGGATGAAAGAAAGACTTCAATTCAATATGTCCTTATTGAGCACCACTATGTTCCAGGCACCGTGTCAATTAATTTATCATATTTACTCATAATTCCTGGTTTACTGTTATTTAGGTTTTTCACATTAAATTATTATCAAGATCTAAAGACCAGGACAAAATTCTGGATATATTGAAGTTTAGTCCTAAACAATGACACTCTTAAATTTCTTTCCAACCACAGAGATGCCAAGAAAAGTCTATCAAATACCATTGAGGCCATAGAACTCTGTTAAAAATGACTCATTCCTACCAAGATGTATGGATGGTATTGAAGTAAGCCTCTCAATAGTGTTAATTTTTCCT
This sequence comes from Elephas maximus indicus, assembly GCF_024166365.1. Taxonomy (NCBI): domain Eukaryota; kingdom Metazoa; phylum Chordata; class Mammalia; order Proboscidea; family Elephantidae; genus Elephas; species Elephas maximus. Next base: position 74,715,331 of record NC_064826.1, on the reverse strand, counting down.
TTGAAATTGTGGTCATGCTGTGAAGTGGAATGTTATTGCTGTTTGAGGTTGCTTTTCTACATCCTCATAGACACAATAGCCTTATTATGTTGATTTGGTTTGACTGTTTAGTCCTTGGCACTGGGGCCCAAATGTCAGGTGACCTAGTTGTCTCAACTCATGGTTCTGTAGGGAAAGCCAAGTAACTGGGTGTCACTGCTCTGTTTTTCTGGATGTTTTTGCCTTCCTGAGCCTCTCCATGTTCTTGTTTTCTTCCAGGATCATCAAACCCTATTTTCCTTTCTGAAAGCTCTACTTTCATTTACTGTTTTATTGCAGATTAAAGGCTTATGCATTAGAAGGTTATCAGCTAATCAATAAACTTCAGTCATCCCATTTCGTGATAAAGCTGTCCCATTGATCAAAGTGGAACGTTAGGCCTTTTGCTTTTAAATGGCAATTTCTGAAGGCTCGGGTAATGTGCTTATGGTATGTGGAGCTCTATCCTCTTATATACATTTAGAGGTAGCCATATGCATTTATGTGTGTGTGATATACACATAAGCAGACCTGTAGATACAAATGGCTCCATCTGTATTTTATTTAAAATTCCTCATTTTCGCTCTTCTAAAAAACTGTGTTAATTTTAATTGTCAGCAAACCTCTCAAAATGTGTGTGTATGTATTTTTAAATTATACTCTTCTTGCCTGTTATAATGTATGACCTTTTTTTTAGGTCTGATATTAAAATGTCTCCTAACCCCCTAATTTCAATGATTGTGCACATAGTAAAATACACACAAATGCTGTGATTACAAAATTGGAAAAGAATGTGCTCTTATTTTCATATTAATATAAAGGTAAATGGATAATAATTTTAGGATTTTAAAATTTGACATCTTATTTTCATAAAATATACCTTGTCGTTTTGATTACATCCCCACCATTATTATTTTTTTTTTTTACAAAGAAAAATAAGTGAGGCCAACAAGCATTCATAGTACCAACTGTTTTGCTAGCTGGTGTGTGGTGGGAGATAACTAAAATACTGGCAATAACACTAATCTCCTTTATTTAGCAATTTCGAGTTTTTACGTCATTTCCATATCCCACATCCCATTTGCTTCTTAAAGTGACCCTGGATTATTGGCAGAGCAGAAAAGGCTCAGAAAGATTTAGTGTGGTTCCCAAAGTCTCATAGGTAGTGAATGACAGAACCAAGACCCATCTTGTAACATATTCTCTTGTATTCTTTTCAGCAAAATATGCTACCCTGTCATTCCTTATATTGCTATGATTAAATGAGTGAATAAAATGCACATGTTTTTGTCCACGTGCATGTATGCATACATAAATATACATGTTTGTATAATACAGTAAATCCAGGAAAAATGAAAACCTGTCAGAAAAGTTTCTTATTGTTATAGCATTCTCCAATATGCTTATAACCCATATAATCTATAATTTATAACACTGTGTATGAAATAATACATATATGGAAAACAAGGGTGGAGTAGACAGCCCCCTGTTCCCTATCACTCTATGAAAATCTTCATCCTCGTGCTTTGAATTGGAGAAGTGTGGTGAAGTCCTATGTATACATAAGCCTTCAGCTTCAGGAATCCTGAATGTTTGCTTAACAAAATAATGATGCTCCCAAAAGAGCTTTTTAAAATTTTGGTTTGGCACACTGTTTATCTTTGGACAGTGTATAATCAGGCCCAAAACATTTGCAATATAATGCTGTAATTAATTGAAAATCACATTTGGCATTTTGTCTGTGTTACCTTTTTTTTAGTATTCATGTCATTTAGAGTATTGATGCTACTATAGATACTAAAGCTGTACAATATAACCGTGGTGTGATTCATTCAGGCAACTCAGTATAGCTTACTGCCTAAGAGCAAGGCATTGGCTCCAAGGCACTTGAGTTTAAATCCCATCTCTCTGACTTACTAGATATGTGACCTGAAACAAGCTACTTTACTTAAGGTCATTGTATCTCAGTGTTCTCCTAGGGTGACTTGAATTTAAAGGAGTACATATGTGTGTGCATAACATTGTGTATGTTTACATGAAATAATAAGTAATATGTATTTATGGCATATAGTAAGCATTATAAGATCTTATTTTGTATATGCCAAAAATATGAAATATATACAATGCATAATGTATATTATGACATATTACAAATATATCCATTTCTGATCAACTTATCTTTATGTGTTGATTTGTTTTTTTATTCTTTATTTTTACCATAATAAAAAATTACATGTATAACTATAGCTGTGTGTATAAAAAAAGTGTGTATGCATACTAGGAAATAGTCCTAAGAACAACTTCATCTTTTACTGCTGATTACATTAAGTCATTCAGGGCACATCCACAGTGATAATGTCAGAAAAAACTCAGAAGTGTTGTTTTTCCAAACCTGTTGTAACTTTGACTATAGGGATACATAAAATGTTGAGCTGGAAACATTCTGGTACTTGCAATATAGGCCCAGTTATAAGATCAGTGAATAAGTTATGTTTAAGATTATGAGTTATGAATTCTGGTTGATCAAGGACGTTCTAATTGGTGAGTCTAGCAAAACTGCATCTTCAATGTTTTTGTTGATTTTGAAGTTGATGTAGTCACTGAAACGGAAAAAAGTGTTGATTTTTTAATTAAGATGCAACCTTTACAATGCAAAGCAGTAATAATTGTAGTGTTCATTCAGCCTGAAGAAAAAAATTTGCTAGTAAAATAGCAATAATCAAAATGAGAACTACATTAAAAGGGGGCTAATTTTATGATCATGTTTGTTTAAATAATAAAAATGAATCCGCAGGACCCTTGCCAAATTGCTGCCTGAGATGAAGTGGTGTTCAACTTTAGATATGGCTTTCTTGAAGTCGATTTAAAAGTAATTGGCTGCTTAAATTGTGAATGACCAAAGCTCATCCTTATGAAATAGCTGCTCCTCCAGTGAATCAATTATTAGGCAGTGGCTGGACTTGTACAAGACCAGATGTGTTTGATTTGAAGCATTTTACAAATACCAGTATAATTATTCTTCTATGATGAAAGAGTCATATTATTTTCAGCTTGCAGGGAAAATCAGCAATCACAAGAAAACAAACTGGAATTTAAGTGTTTCAACAATTGGATATTAAAATTACAAAGAATAGATTCTAGTTTTACTTGAAAACAAAAAAAGGAACATCCTAACATCAGACTCTTGTTCAGAACTGATGTAAAGATCTTAAAGTAGCTTTTAGCTCAAAGGCTACTTGTGGGCTTTGGAGTCCCACATGCTTGAGTTCAAATCTTATTTTTATAGTTTACTATGTTTGTGTTCTTGGACAAGTAACAGCCTCATAAGTAAAAGTGGAAAGTAAAAGGGTTGGTATGATGTTTAAATGTGATAATTTATGTCACGATTTTGTCATGTAGCTTAGTATTTAATAACTAAGTAGCTTTATAGAAGTCCCTATAAATATCTATTTAATACATGAACTGTTTTGAGGCTGTAGATTTAATAAGCAGTAATAAAGACTCAGAATAGTAATGCCAATTATACAGTTAAAAACAAAACAAAATAAAACAAGAGTGATGGCATTTGATTGATCTATCAATGAAGGAGTTTGGCTGTTGTGTGATTCCTGCTGCCAAATGCTGGTGGAATACCTTACCTAGATATATGGGATGAATAGGTTGTTCTCCAAAAAGTAAATCATCAGCCTCCTCTCCGTTACGGTCTACTACCAACTCAAAAGAAGGGAATACGACAGATGCAGCAACATACACATCACAAATTCATGAAAGACCCTCATCTTTCTCTAGTTCGTGTGGTTGGTTTGGTTGTCTATGCACAGTGCTATAAGTATTTTCTTTAAGAAAGATAAATACTGTATACATGACTCACAATTGAAAAAAAAAAAAAAGATTTTATAGGCCAAAATATTTTTAAACCATTCTTTAATCTGACAGTCATCCCATCTTGGAAATTATATGAGTTACTTATATAGTTATAATGCCAAGATGAAGGTAAACAGGTATTTATTTATTTACATAGGATAAAGTACTTATGCATTAAAAAAAATATGTTAAAAAATGATTCCTTTCTCCAAAAAGCCTATTGGGAAGAACAGGGGGTAACCTTACATACTGGGGATGGTTAAGGTGCAGTAGAGTAGGGAGTTAACATAGCAGCTATGAGTGCAAGTCCTGAGTCCTATTAGACACGAGACCCCCGTGTACTACTTTCTAGCTGAGCGACTGTGGTAAGTTACTTACTCTAATTCCATTTCCTCATCTTCCAGAGGATCTCACAATAATAAGGATGCCATAGGTGTGTAATGAGAATAAAAGGTGTGTAGTGAGAATAAAAGGTGTGTAATGAGAATAAAATAAGTCAGGACATTGTCACTAATGATTTTATTATATTACTAAGAATATGATAATGTTACATGGTGAAAAATTAAATGAGTTTTATAGACAGTAAGTTGTGTAGTTTTTTTTTTTCAAAATTATTTTTAAGTAAGAGATCAACATAGACTAGAAGAGTTGAGAAAGACTTTATAGAGAAAATGGAACCTAGAACTAGAAACCTAGACCCCTAAAATATTGGACATAAAGGAACCTAGAGATCAGGCACCCAATCTCTATTCGGTGCATAATAATACTTCACAGTTGCAGAGTGTTCGCTATGTGCTGGGTATTCTTTCAAGCACTTTACATGTGCTTTAATGCATCCAGTTTTTACAACAATGGTGTTTAGTTTATTATTATCTTCCTTTTTTTTTTTTTTTGGTGAGAAAATTGTGGCACGGAGTAGCTGAATGATTTGTTGCTTGTCACAGAGCTACTAAGTTGCAGACAACAGGCTGCAGAGTTTACACCCCTAACCCTTATGGTACACTGCCTCTCAGACAGAGCTGTGTGTCCAAACTAAATCATCAGGAGCAGGGGTGGATTATCTAGCAAGCAAGGTATGCACAGGCTTACAGTAAGCAAGGTTTGCACAGATTTAATTGTGTTTACTTACTAATCTGCAATGCACAATTTCCCATGAGTTTCACCGCATCTCTGTTGTGGTAAAAAATAGGTGAAATTATGCACTACAGGTTAGTAAGTAAGCACAAGTAAGCCCATGCATACCTTGTTTATTGGGTAACCCATCCCTGAGAGTTTGCCCAAGGTGACAGTAGTTAGTGACAGAAATGGAACTTAATCCTAACCCTTGGGTACCCACCTGATTTTCAGTATATCTGTGCTTACCACACATTGATTGGCTTTTCAAGGTTTGTATAATTTACCCAGTGATGAAGTGAAGGCCTGTTAGCATGAAGACCGGGTGTTAATTTCTCTGATGTAGAAATGAACATTTTCTTTCCTTAGAGAGAAGGCAACAGTGTTTGGAGATAGAGGTGTGCATTGGGAAGGCATGGGTGTGAGGGCTGATAGGTCAACTAAGTCAAATCATGTGGGTCAGCAAAAGTCAGTATGTCTGGAGTTTTTCCTAAGAACAAATGGGCCAGCATGAGAATGAAATTCTATGTCTCGTTATAGGGTATGGGAAAACAGAGCAGAAGAAGAGCAAAAGAGCTTAATAGGTTTTGCTGTGAACATACTTTAGCATATAGGTACACTTGTAGTTAACCATAAAAAAAAAAACAAAAAACCATATTTAGAACAAATATATACTCAGGGTAATGCGTGTTTATCAGAAATTTTATTATATGTCAGTGGAATCTAATGTGATTATTCAAAGAAATATCACTGGCTAAGAATTTAGGCAAGTATTTTAATGGATGAGAAGAATCAGGCTTTATCAAACTTAATCTTTATCCCTATACACATTCTCAATTTACAAAGCTCTTAGTTACTTCAAAGGGACGGGGAGGACAATGCAAACCAGGCCTATTATGTTTGTGATCACATGACTGTTTTGCAGGTGGTATCCATGTGTTTCTCAAAGCTCATCTTTTCTCCTCACACACTTGGAAGGAGAGCAGAGTGCTCTTTCATGTTCATATTTTTCTAGTTTCTTGGAACTATCAATTACAAAGAAGAACTGTATAAATCTTCTTTGTGTTTATAAGTGCTAATATAAGCTGCTGAATATATCAGCTGGCTACAGCATTTGATGCCCTTAATAGCCACTATACAGGGGTTACAGCAGATGCATTGGTACAGCTCTGTGTTCTAAAGAATTAGATTATAATTCAGGAAATAAAGTAAAAAAAGAAATCCATTCTACACACGAGTCTCTGACATTGGGTTATGCTGGTAAAGCCATTATGTGGCTTGAAAAAATGCTGTTTATTTTCACTGACTGTCATCCTCTGGGCACTGAATTATAGAAAAACGATTACCTCTATAATTAATTTGTGATCTATAGCACACATTATAAATCTGTTCATTTACATGGTTATGCTGTTAACTTCTAAGAGTCGCAAAAGTTTAAATAGATACCGTGTTTAAATAGTTAACATTTCAAATAAATATAGTTTTCACAGTTTAAAGGAAGGCACTTAAATGGTGTGTTTCAATAGGCTACCTCATTTAAGAAGAGACATATTTTATAAATCTTACTGATAATCATATCTTAAATTTTACAAACTCAAAAAGATTAGTAACACCAGTATTTATTTAAGGTATAATTTCTGTGAAAATAAAATCATATGCGCAATTCATTTCCCAGTTACTGCACCTGTATATTATCAACAACGTAAGACTTAATTTGTGGAAGGATTAGTAATGATTTGCTATGTACTTTACAGTTGATATAGAATGCTCTGCCTGAGATAGAAGTAAAAAGATTTGTAATCTTGAACTATTTCTGATAACACCTGTACACCACTGCTACCTAGTTATGATCTACATTTTATGTTTAATGTGGTAATCTAATTTCCTCCTATTTAGCAAGTCAAATTTATATATCTATATGTCTCTATCTATCTGGAAACCCTGGTGGCATAGTAGTTAAGAGCTACAGCTGCTAACCAAAAGGTCGGCAGTTCGAATCCACCAGGCGTTCCTTGGAAACCCTATAAGGCAGCTCTACTCTATCCTATAGGGTCACTATGATTCGGAATCAACTTGATGGCAATGGGATTTTATATATATATATATATATATATATATATAAAACAAACCACGCACACATTAGAATGTTGTCATGACACTAAGTAGCCAAATTTAGTAACAGGTGAGATGTCTTGGTTCCCATCAGATAAGGCTTGGTTCTTGAAGGATCAGAATGATGTTATTATATGGCGTTTTCTCCTGTAATGTAACCTCAAGGATGAACTTTGAGATAGTGTAATAGGAAGGCTCTAGAATAATAAGAAACAGAAATCCTTTAAACTAGCACCTGAGAAGTTGCCTCAACAACTCTGTAAGTATAATAAAAAATTAAAGATAACTTTCTACCCATTTAAGAAGCCCTTCTGGATGGCTGTAAGTAGAGTGGAAATTAGTAAAATTTCTTAGATTAGAAATGAATGTAATTAATGAATAGTGATATAATACTTGATTTTACATTTTCAGCTATTCTAACAATTGTCTATCACTAGATTATATCAAGGAGTCCTTAGGTGGCACAAATAAATTATTAGGTGCTGGACTGCTAACTGAAAGGTTGGTGGTTCAAACCCACCCAGAGGTGCCTTGGAAGTAGGGCGAGTTGCTTCTGAAAGGCCACGCTATGAGCAGTTCTACTCTGGATACTTGAGGTTGCCATGAGTTGAAATCCACTGGACAGCAACAAACAACAATAAAAACAGATCATACCAACTAAGTAAAATATACTTGGAATTTACTTTATATAAATACATCTTATTATAAATTTGGCTGCAGGGTATAGTTATCAGGAGATTCAATATGCTTTATATTCACGATTCAAGCACTTCTCAGTAATTTTTCATATTGAAGATTGTAAAGATGGACAAGGTTAATTTCTTAAACCGCTTATGAAACACTGTAATCTGACTTGATTCATTTATGACTCATGACTCCCAATTGGATCCCAATGAAAAATTAAAGATTGTTTCTGTTAAAAAAAAACCTGAATCTAAAGTGTAACACATTTTTAAAAAAGAAAGCTTATATTCAAAGGAAGCAAACCATTAAAAAATGAGTATATAAGAAGTCAGAAAACGTATAAAATGCTAGTTTAATTCTAAAACTCTTCATTCCAGTAAGTTTTCTTGGGATTATATCCTTTAGCTATGAAATGTGACCTGTGTATTCACTGATCATTTATATTTGGTTCCTGCAATACTTGCAAAGTAAATGCAGTTCTGTCCGTTCCTTATATCTTACATGGTATCTCTTGACTATTTATTTCATGGTCCTACCCAAGGTTCTCTTGCTTGGTTTCCTTTATCTGCTTTTGGCTTGTTTGGTACTTGCTTTACTGGTGAAGACTGGGCTTTTGTCTCTAGAGGCTATTTATAATTAACTGTTTCTCATGCCATTTTTTGTGCTACAGATATTTTTAAGTTAATATTTATTGTTAGGAATTGACAAAAGGCTTGACTGACATCTGGTTGTACTGATGGAATTGCCACAGCTCAGGAACCAAACACTACTATTCAGCTGTGAGTCTTGTCAAGAAAGTCTCAGATTTTTATAAGGAAGTTTGCTTACATCAATATTTCCTGCTATCTGAAGAATAAAATATACTTTTGAAATGTTTCTACATAATAAAGATGCCTTTTTTTTTTTTTTTCTTGTGCAATGGATATTTTGAGGTTGAAAATGTGTTCCCAAAATTAATTTTTTTTTATTTTTCTATCTCACACATCTGCCTATTCCTTTTAGGATTCTTAATCTGATCTAAGGTTGCTGGGTGGCTCAAATGGTTTGCTCTAGGCTACTAACTGAAGGTTGGCAGTTCAAACCCACCCAGGCATGCTGCGGGGGAAAAAAGGCCTGGTGATCTGCTTCCATAAGGTTACAGTCAAGAAAACCCTAAGGAGTAGTTCTACTCTGTAGCACATGAGGTGGCCAGGAGTTGGAATCAACTTGATGCAATGGATTTGGTTTTTGTTTAATTTGATATAGTTAAATGATGCTTGTTCAAGATGGGTGAAATACTTTGGGTAAAAGCTTTTCTGTAAGAGTAGTGATTTCTTATGGAAATTGCTTTAATATAGACTGAATTAAATATTACAAGGTATTTTTAAAAGAAAATTCCAAAAATTTATTTCAGGGTGGAAGTGATAAAAATGTTGTGCCAAATGAGTAGTTGGTTTAAATAAAATTTGTTCATAGACTTTACCCTAGTTAGTATTAACAGCTGTAACAATTGAGGCCAGGTGACAGATAATTTCTAAGAAGGTGTTTATTGTCAGGAAAATTGCAAAGTTTCCTTTGTAATTACTCTATCTTTGTTATTTTGGCAGCCTGTAAAGTTTTATTGGCATTTACTGAAAGGTACTTTTTTTGGCCCTCGCCAGCTGGCTTTCTTTTTTGGGCAAACTTTCCTAGCTCTGGTATTCAGAACATATTTTCAACTTCGATTGTCTACCAATGGGGTTTTTTTGAACAAGGAGCCAAGTGGCTAATAATGTCTGAATTGATCTCAAGCATGCCTTCAGTAAGGTGACATCAGAATACTGCAGGTGTACTTCAACCTTTTGAGGTTTGCTTCCTACTTATCCAGTATATTATTTTGGTGCAAAAGTGGTCAATTTAAAACCATGCAAATTACAGGCTCTTTTCACGCACAGACTGGAGGAAAAGTGTGTGAAATTATAAATCAAAAGTGAAGATTTACTAACCGTAAAGTAAATGGAATTTTCCAAGCAGTAAAGGTCCACCAAATTGAAATTGAAGATTCCTTTCAAGGGGTAAATATAAAAACTAGTAATGCACACACATTTAAAAAATAGAACAATAAGCAATAACAGAATCTTTATTAAATTCATGGATATAGATTTGGAGTCTCAGTTGCCTTAGTGATGGTTCTCCACCCTGAGGACTGTGTATTGTTTTTAACCCTGGACTTACTCTAAGACTTTCCCAGGTTATGCTAATGGCATTCTCAGACCCTGCTCTAGTTCTGAAGACCACAGTAATGAGTTGATTTAAGCAAGTGTTTGTATCACTAATATCTTATTTCATTGCTCTAAAAATAATGCAGGTGAAAATGGTTGCGTTTTATTTCATAAAAGCTTACTTGACTACTTACTGTTAGTAAAACTTTTGAATCTCGTTTATAAACTACTGATCCTATAAACTCTTTTTAGGGATCTTATTCCAGTGTGATGACAGGCATATTGGTATTCGGCAGGCTTCTGTGGGAAAGCAACATTATCTTAATGTTTTGTATCTTACTATGGCTCATCGAGTAATTAATGTAAACCTTTGATTTGGAGCAGCCCTGTTTGTAAATTTAAAGAAAGGAAAGTTAAAGATCATGTTTAATTCTTAAGTAATATATCTTTAAATGCTACCACCTGCTTTGGGTATTGTGTCTTATCTGCATTCTTTTTTGTATCAGTGGATTTCAAAGAATAGATTGAGCCCTTTTTTTTCTTCCCCTGAACCATTTGTTAGAAATTCACATAGATACTCTACAGAGAGTAGCACTCTGGGATTTATTCTGGAGTGCCGGCGAAGAGGCAGTGCTGGATAGAAGGGAGCCCATCTTTTATATGTCCTTCCTGTAGCAGGAATTTGTTTTCATGTTCACTCAGTAGCTGGGACAGAACACCCTTAGTGTCAGGGCATTCTGCAGGGGCCCTCCTGTCATAGCACCTCTGCAGAACTTCTTAATGCTGGACTCAGAAACACCAGGAAGTGCTGGGATCTCCAAGTCTCTACTCAGCCAAGTATAATAGCAAATACTGTCCGGCCTTTTCCAAATAAATATTGTTGGTTATTTGAAAGAAATTACAGAATTACTGGGAGGAGAAGAAATTTTTATTTTTGGAACTTTGCAGGGCTTAAAGACTGCCCAAATGAATCCACAGTGGGACAGTTTCTGCAGAAGAGGTGTTTTCCATATTCATAAAGATCATAATTAGGTGATTCATTCAGTAGAGCACTTTTTAGGAGTTATGAAATTTGGTGGGCATTTGGGTGTGAATTTGATTCAGAACTTCATTTCAATTTATTAGATCTGTTTCTCAAATAGCTGCAGCTTGTTCAGGTTTTATTCCTGCCAGTTGGATCTGAAGTACTGTATGTTTGGGCTCACTGTACAGAATTTGTTTCCAAAAAAATGGTGTCGTGCTGCTTTCCATCTACTGGACCAGTAGGGGTAAGAAGATCTGATTTGAAGCCAATGCAAAATGCAGAACTGATTAGATTTGGACCGTTCGTACATTAGGCCTTCCTCTCCCTTAGCTTACCCTTTCCAGATGGAAGAACCGTTTTCCTCCCGAGACACTTTCTTCTGGCAATTAGACGGTGAAGGTGAGGATTGTTTAGTACCACCTCCACTGAAATACTATTATATTAAGTTTGTATTTCAAAATTTAGGGGAATGAATCAACACATTCTGCATTTGGTGTTTTTATTTTTCAGTTAATGATGCTTTTAAAATTAGGAAGACAACTTTCTGTGTTTCGATTGTGCTTTATGTTTTATTAATATAGCATCTCACTTTCCCACATCACCTGGAAAGTAGGTGGTCCATGTAATTGAATTTAAGGGAGACTTGAAATACCCTTTTTTTAAATTCTTTTTTTCTTAAATTGTGCATTAGGTATAATTTGCATAGCAAATTAGATTTCCATTCTACAGTTTGTACGTAAATAGTTTCATGACCTTGGTTTTATTCCCCACAGTGTGTCAGCCCCTTCCTCATTTCCACCTTGGTTCCCCAGTATCTTTCCTTCCGATTTTCTACCCTTCCTGCCTTCTTATCTTTGCTCGTGGTCAAATATTGCCCTTTTAATCTCACATAGTTGTTCTAAGAAGCATGTTTCTCTTGGATGTTATTGTTTATTTTATGGGCTTGTCTGTTGTTTGGCTGGAAGATGGCCGCTGGGAATGGCTGCAGTTCCAGGTGAGAAGGGTTTCATGGGGCCATAGTCTCAAGGGTTCCTACAGTCTCTTTCAGGCTAGTTAAGTCTGATTTATTTTGTGAATTTGATTTTTTTGTTCTGCATTTTTTCTCCTGCTCTGTCTGGGACCCTCTGTGGTGATCCCAGTCAGACTGATCAGTGGTGGCAGCCAGGCACCATCTAGTTCTTCTGGTCTTGGAGTTGTGTAGGCTGTGGTTCATGTGGTTTGTTAGTGCTTTGGACTAATTGCTCCCTTGAGTCTTTGGTTTTCTTCTCTCTCCTTGCTCCAAATGAGAAGAGACCACTAGTTGTATCTTAGATGGTTGCTCACAAGCTTTTAAGACCCTAGACACTACTCACCAAAATGGGATGCAGAACACCATCTTTATGAACTATGTTGTGTCAGTTGATGTAGATATCCCCCAAGTCTATGGTCCTTTGCATTGGAGCCTAGGAACTTCCTCCCACGAGGTGTTTGGTTATAAAAAAAAAAAAAAAAAAAAGGTGTGCCGTATTGTCTATATTAATATATGAGGAGCACTCACAGTCATGTATGTAGAAATATCTACCACCAAACCTGTATCTGCTGTTGGGTGTGCTCCCTTACACCCTCCCACACCCTCTTGGCATATCTATCTACCTATGTATCCATTTCTAAATTGTTGTTTGTTAATAATATTGTTTGCATGCTTATCTATGCTATAGCAGTTACCATAAACCAAACCAATGCCCATTGCCATTGAGTCTCTTCTTACTGATATTGACCCTATAGGACAAAGTAGAACTGCCCCAAATGGTTTCCAAGAAGTAGCTGGTGGATTTGAACTGCTGATTTTGGTTAGCAGCCAAGCTCTTAACTACTCCACAGCCAGGGCTCCACAGCTACCATAAACCCAGTGCCATTGAGTCAATTCCGACTCATAGCAACCCTACAGGACAGAGTAGAATTGCCCCATAGAGTTTCCAAGGAATGCCTGGTGGATTCGAACTGCCAACCCTTTGGTTAGCAGCCTTACCACTTAACCACTATGCCACCAGGGTTTCCACAGCTACCATTGTTGTCCTTTATTTTTGCATTCCTCTCATTGTCCTCTCTTGCTGTGGTCATGCTTTGCGGACTTTTCTGATATTGTGTATTGCCTTTCCTTTCACCAATATTAACACATACTTTCTATCTATTTGGTAATTTTCCCTCCCTGTCCTTTCCATCCCTGGTAACCATCAAAGAATGCTTTTTTATTTTTTTTTTCTTTTTCTGTGTGTAAACTATTTGCTGTTACTTTATAATAGTGGTCTCATGCAATATTTGCCCTTTTGTGATTGACTTATTTCACTCAGCATAATGTCCTCCGAATTCACCCATGTTGTGAGCTGTTTTGTGGTTTCATCATTATTCTTTATCTTTGCATTGTATTCCATTGTGTGTATATACCCCAGTTTGTTAATCCATTCATCTGTTGATGGGCACTTAGATTGTTTCCATCTTTTTTGCTATTGTGAATAATGCTGCAATGAACATGGATATGCGTGTCTATTTGTGTCGCAGCTCTTATTTCATTAGGCTATATACCTGGGAGTGGGCTTGGTGGATCATATGGTATTTCTATTTCTAGCTTTTTGAGGATGAACCATACCATTTTCCATAGTGGCTGTATCATTTTACATTCCCCCCAGCAGTGTATAAGAGCTCCAATCTCCCCACATTGAAATAGGTTTTAAAGCATCAAGTGTTTTAAAATGTTAACTATATTGTATGTACATCTTTCTAACATGCAATATGTACCCTCCTTTCTTAAATACAGTATATTGCACATGATTTCGCTTTTTCATGACTATTAAGAGTCATCATTGTGAATGTCAGTTATACCACTTTGCTAAAATGTAGTAATGGCCTCCATTATTATTGAGATCTGTGCCCTTATTACTAAATGGCCTTTGAATGGCATGGTCTCTGACTCCTTGTATCATATTTTACCATTTTGTCAACAGACTGACTACCGGCAATCCTTGGAACTCCTTCGCATGTAGATAGTCCTTACATGGTATCTGTCTTTTGTGTATGCGTGTCTCTGTGTCTACTCTGCTCTTTTTTTTTTTTTAAGAAACCTAATATTAAATTTAGATTTTTATGGGATGATTACCTAGCCTAGCACCTTCCTTTTGAGGAATAGGAATATAGGCCCAGAGAGGTTGCCCAATTTGCCCATGGTCATGCTAGATACAGAATGGAACTAGATACAGATTATTCATTGCCGTTGAGTCAGTGACCCTTAGGCTTCCATAGAGTTTCTAAGGAGTGGCTGGTGGATTTGAACTGCTGACCTTGTGGTTGGCAGCTGTGCTGTCAACCACTGTGCCACCAGGGCTCCAGATAGAGATTATTCGACTCCTAATACAGTGCTCATTCTTCCGGATCGCACATTTTGTTTTTTGCTCTGTCAGGGCACCTTACCCTAACAGATTCTTAATTTTTTCATCTTTAGTGTGTGGTTGACTATAATATGAAGAGAGATTGGAAACAAGATGATATTAAAAAAAGCAGTAAAGTATCAGTCTGATGTCTGGAAGTCGTATTCCTGCCACAGGTCACTTTACTTCCTTGGATCTCTGTTATCATCTGTAAAGGGAAGTGGCTGGGCTAATAATAGTAATAACTAACATTTACTGAGTACTTTTTTTTTTTTTTTTTACCATGTACCAGCTACTATTCTTAAGTTTTCACATGTTTTACCTCATTTAATTTTCACACACACCCTATGAGGAAAGCCTGCAATAAACTCCATCTTAAGAAAGGGGAAACTGAGTCAGGTAGAGATAACCTAGCTTAACAGAAGTCTTTTAGCTAGTAAGTGGCCAAGCCAATATTCACTCTCCATAGTGTTAACCACTCTGCTATTATGTTTCTGGATGATGTATGTGCTCTCTTCTAGCTATCACGTCCGACAATTCTTGGCTTGAATGATAACAGCACCCAAAACTAACATTATTGAGCACTTAGTACACATTTTACACATTGTCTTAGTTTGTTAGTGATGCTATAAAAGAAATACCAAGAATGGGTGGCTTTAAAGGACAGAAATTTATTTTCTCATAGTTCTGGAGGCTAAAAGTTAAAATCAGGCTCTTGGTCATATTGATTACCTCTGTGGGTCTTTCTCCTACTTTCAGGTGACCACCGGCAATCCTTGGCACTCCTTTGCTTGTAGACAGTCATCATATGTTGCCTGTCTTCCCCTTGTATGTGTGTCTCTGTGTCTATTCTTTTTTTTAAAGAAACCATCTAGTATATGTGCTGCCAAAGCAAGTACTATAAGACACTACTTAGAAGTGATAAGGTTTAGGACCCACTCTACTCTAGCATGACCTCATTTATATGGCAAACAACAACAATGGACTATTTCCAAATAGGGTCATATTTACAGGTATAGGGGTTAAGACTTAAATAACCTTTTGGGGAACACAATTCAATCCATAACACATATCGTGTTTCATTTAACCCTATCAACAACTCCATGAGGCAGGTGTTATTATCATCCCCATTTTATAGATGGGGAAACTGAATTAGAGAGAGGTAAAGTGGCTTACCCAGTCTTACAGCTAGTAAGTGGTAGTGCCAAGATTTGAACCCAGGTAGGCTTAGGTGTCTACTATCTTTGCCAGTATGTCATATTGTCTGAGAATGAGTACTTGAGTACATAAGTCACAAGTGTAATGTAAGTTTTATAACACTTATTTTCACCAATTGGATGTGATGTGTGTGTGCACGTGTGTGCACACTCACTAACACTTTTCTTAGTTATGTTTTGAATAAGAGATAGGAAAATCACATGTCAAGCTGATAAATGAATGAAGTGAGTTTAGCGCAAGAGATAAAGGGGAACGAAGTGGTAGGGAATGTGGGGACTGTGACCAATGGGGAAACCCAGATTCCGGCCAAATGAGCAACTGATAGTACATTCAGCCAACTTCTGCCTTGCTTATCAGGCTGGAAAGTGGACCAAGTGTTGTTGGATGTTCTGGTTTTTCTAGAGACAGAAGTCTGGATTTTTGAATATGACATCTGCTGATTCTTAAATGTTCACAAGAAATTGAAGTTATTTGACAGCTCTCTGTGAACCAGACAAATGGTCGGCAACCTCTGGTTTAGATCATCAGAGCTAGTGGATAAGTGACCTTCAGATGAGCGAGAGTCATCTGTGTCTTTATATCACCACTACTCTTTGATGAGTTGAAATTGACTGGATGACAATAGTTTTTCTTGTTTGATTCTTTGAAGACGTGAGAGACAAAACCAAAGCCAGAATACTTGTCCATCCTATCCATTAAGATTTCATATTGGTACTATGCCCTGTAGAGAAAGTTGAATTATTAAGAGAACTTTTAAGAAATAACTGTACTGTGAGGCTATAACATCACCAGAAGGCACTACGTGATAGACTGTGAGGAGTCCTGGATTCTGGTTTCAGCTCTCCCTTTCACCACTAATTTTCAAGTTTGCAAAAGCCTTATCCTGGGTGAGAATGAGTTGCTAGATTACCTCCAGGACCCTTCCAAACTACTTGCTATCCTTTATTCAGAGAGGCACTTGGCAATACTATTGGGAGGTTCCTGCAATACAGTGTGCAGTAGCTGTTATAGGAATTTGGTATTAGGGAAAAAAACAAAACAAAACAACAAAGTTTGATATTTTATTCTGCAGGTGCTGAGAATCTCCTTACTCTAGGGAGCAAGGTGGGGGCAGATTGATGACAGTTGGCCTCACCCCAATGAAGAAAGCTCCTCTTCTATCTGTTTCACCTACGAGGCTTGCACTCGTGGTTCTGTTAATACAAAGGTTATTGAGATTAAAACGAATACTAGCTCAGTCCCTAAAACTTGATTATATCTAATGTCCTCTTCAACTCAAAAGATCTGTGATTGCTAACAAGCGACAAGAGTTTCTCTTACTTTTCTCTCGCCGTTGCTGCTAATTAGCAATTTAGGTATTGCCAATGTAACAGCGTTAAGGGCAAACTAAGTACGGGATCTCTCCCAGTGATATCCTCCTTTAAAAACTTTGTGTCATCTCTTTTATAACCGCTCTACTTAAAAGAATATTATTTAAGAAAAAAATAAATATCACCTTGCTGTGCTATGGTGTAAATTCCTGTCTCGGAAATATTATAGGTGAACGTATTTCCAGATGCTGCAAATAAATGGAAAATCATGAAAACTTGAATCAGGGTCCCTGCCCTTAAATGTGTTTCAGTTTGCATTTTGATAGCAGTTTAGAAATGTTATCGCTTGTTTTGTCACAGACATAATTCACATCTTTCTTCAGGCACTGTAAACAAGAGAAATGGTTTGATGGCCCCATAAAGGCACTCTGCTGATAGCTGAGATTAGGCCCTTTAGTAATGGATGTTGGTGTGTGAATGTGTGAGTGTTATGCGTACACAGTGGGGGTAGGGAGGGCTTAGAGAAGAATCTTTGAGGCTCTGATGCAGCTGAAGTGCCTGCTGCTTTTCTGTGCATCTTGGAAGATGGATTTACAGAGGATGTGACACTATTGTCTTTATTTGTACCCTTTGCTTCTAGAATTTAACTGAGTACTAATTGAGGTCATTGCCATCCATTTGTCACCTGAAATTGAAGTGATATTAACCTAAAGTGAATGTTTTTCATCTAGTGAGTATATTCCTACACTACATATATTTGTATAAAAGGCTGCATGCATTTTTCATGCCATGCTTGTATCTGGTCTTAAATAATCTAATTTATGTACACCACTTATTTTCTCCCCCTTTTACAGATTTTTTTTTTTTTTTTTAAATCACTGCTAATTTTTTACAAGCACTTTTGTGTCCACAGCATGATTTGTTTTGACTTTCTCAGGTATATTTTTTAAAGAGGGGTAAAAAATTCCCCATGTTATACATCACCCTGGTCTAAGTAAACGCCTTGAAGTTCCTCAAAGCACATAAATTTGTAGTGTTTTAGCGTCTCAGAATCATGTCATTTTTCATAGCTAGTTTGTATATATCCTGTAAATTGGTGACACAAGGTTATACACTTTTGGTTTTGAGAGTTAGAGTAAACAAAGGGTTAATAGAGCCAAGTTAAATGTTTTGCTGACTAGTTTAGCAGTAATCTATCACTAGCTGGTATCATTGTGTCATCCACCTACTTTTATGTTTTCTTTCTCCTTTTTCACTGTAGACCATATTCTAGAACACAGATCAGCAAACCTTTCCTATCAAAAATCAGAGAGTAAATATTTTAGGCCAGACCCCTGTCACAACTACTCAACTCTTTCACTCTGCCATAGTAGCAAAAAGCAACCAGGGATCCTAAACATATGGGCAGGACACTGTACCAATAAAACTTCGTTTCCAGCTGGTTGGCTGGATTTTTGGCCCGTGAACTGCAATTTGTCCACATCAACCCCTATTCTAGAACAAGAAAGAATCCCTGGGTGGTGCAAACAATTAATGTGCTTCCCAGCTAACTGAAAGTTTGGGGGTTCAAGTCTACACAGGTGCACCTCAGAAGAAAGGCCTGGTGATTTACTTCTGAAAAATCAGCCGTTGAAAACCCTATGGAGCACATTTCTACTCAAACACACTTGGGGTCACCATAAGTTGGAATTAACTCGGTGGCAATGGGCTTTTTTTCTTTTCTTCTTCTTCTTCTTTTGAGTCCCACCCAAAAACCAAAAGAAAGTGTTTGGAAGACCAAAAATCTCAACAACAAAATAAGCAGACTTTTGCAGCAGTTTTTCAAGACTCTGTATTCTTAGCTAGTTTTCTTCTGAAACTGTAGATTTGATTCCAACACATAATTCCATTTAGAGAAGTAATTAAAAGTGTGTTGTTTTTCTTTTCCCAGTGTAATTATTTTGTACTTATAGAAATTGCTACTCTATTTCATTCCTACCATCTGGGTTGGAACGAAAGCAAAGTGAAGGGTCAGAGCCAAGACGACTCTTCACGGTATTTACATTCATTGTCCACATGTAAAAAGGAAGACCCTTGCATTACTTGTGACATTTTGGTTATCGAAGTCTATGGAAAACTTTAGAAGTTGGATAGCAATGTTTTTTTCTTCAGTGGAATATGAGTGGTGTGAATTTTTAAATGCCTTTGGTCACAGTAATAAATTGAAAAAAGGCAGAACTCCTAAAAGCAGCTCGATTGTTTTGAGAAGTGTTTTCATTTAGATACAAGTGCCAAGAATATATTACTAAGGTCACGTATACAGTTATATGTATTGCCTGTATATGAGTTAATCAAACTTAAAGGATCCTGGCTAGTGTATTTATTTAAGAAAAACACTTTTTAAAAACCTAAATAAAGCTCTAATTAGTCTTATATGGAGGGGGTAGCGGTGGTTCAGTGGTAGAATTCTCCCCTTCAGTGCAGGAGACACAGGTTTGCATCCCAGCGAATGCATCTCAAGAACAGGCACCACCCACCTGTGGAAGCTTGTGTGTTGTTGATTCTGAGCAGGTTTCAGCAGAGCTTCCAGACTAAGAGAGACAAGAAGAAAGGCCTGGCAACGTACTTCTGAAAATCAGCCAGTGGGTCACAACTGTCTGATCCTGTTGTACGTGGGGTTGCCATGAGAGCTTCTAACAACAATAACAATAGATTATATGAACTCTTGATGGTAAGGATGGAGCTTACTGTTCATTTTCATTTCATAGCTCCATAATCTCTCCCCCTCTTCAGCACCTGGTATAGTATCTGGGACATTGTGGTTTGAGTAAGTTAATTATTGAAATATTGAGTGGTAAAGAAACATGATATGATGTTGTAGTGGTGCTCGTGTAAGAAGCATATTGTAAGTTGTGTATAAATAAATTTGAATTATATGCTCAAGGGTTCAAGAGTTGCGTCCAAAAGCCCAGAGTTCTAATTCTTAATCTGTTCTAAATTAGTCCTTGGCCTTTAGTTAGGCATGGCACTTACCTTCATTATGCCTTTTTTTTTTTTTAATTCATCTGCAAATAGGAATGATAATAAATGTCCTTCTCTTGAATGATGTGAAGTTCCTTTGAAAACAGTAAAATATTATGCAAATTTAAGGGTTTTTAAAAATGGCATAGCTCGTGTCTTCCATCAGAACTCTAAACTCAACCAGTGTTTGATAAATTGACACCTACAGATAAACATATTATCTTTCTTAAATTTACAAGAGGTCATTATCTTCATGATAGAAATAGAAACAGAAACTCACTTCATGGCTTCCGTTGTTTGTTTTCTAGATTATCATTAATCAGTCCGTTATAAAAAACATCATCTGTTTTCAATTTAACAATACATGTAATGCACCAATGTCATGACTGTTTAGGAAATTATTCTCCTATGAGCAAATATGAAATTCATTATATCCATGTATATTTTAGATGTTCCAATGTAATTTTTTAATTATGTGTCTATCCTCACCTAAAGATCTGTCCTATACCAGCACTGTTGAATTTGGAAAGCTGTGGGCCTTTCTATGCTCCAGTAGAATGGGGGCAAGGTCGAGCCTCAGTTCTGAAATGCAGGCAGAAAAAAGAATGGAAGCAAGATGATGTCTCATAGTTCAAAGTTCTAAAGTGAAAACAATTACTAATTTAACTAATATTTGACAATGACTACCATAACCCCAAGTAAACTTTTGAAGTAAGAAGTGGTTAAGTTTATTTTGGAAGTGCATTTTTGAAAGTCCTGGTATTTTGGAGCTCTTAAATTTAACCATTAGAAGAACTCAGTCATCATTAGTCATCCTTAAGAAGTAGTTTTAAAGGTCAAGCCTCTGTTAAGGAAAAAATGCAAGGCACATCTCTTGAATGTTCTTTATGCTTCTCCTCCCAAAGATGTGATTATCTGGAGGAGTTGTGGGTTATAAAAGTTTGCATGGAATACGTGTCTGAGGAATGCCTGAGGTCGACTGCAGATTTCATAGCTGAATTATCTGAACTGTCTGAAGTCAGGGATAAAGATCTAATGTAATATCATTTGGTGCCATCAGTTCATTGTAAATGAAATGAAGGAGTTAACTCACTTGATTTGATACACTTGAAGAAGGAAAGATTCACTTTAATTAAAACTACAAGCAATGCAGATGCCTGTAGCTTTCTGTTCCAGACCCAGCGAGGACAGTAGAGTAAGCGAAATGAAATGTACCTAGCAGCCTCAGCAGCGAGCTGGAGCCGTGTTCAGCGAAAGTAATTTAATTAGTGTTGATCATGACTCCAGATGATGGTGATTTGATAAGGAATAATTTAGTACTTAACAGCCTTTTACATGCACCAACTCCATGTGGGAAGGTAAAGCAAATTGCCCAAAATGAATGTGCTGCTTTCACTAGCGCCTGTGCCAGTGAGCTGGAAAACTGCCTGTTAGCAGACGCTCAGGCTCTCAGCTCTGTGATGAAATACCCAATACATTCTCAGCTGAGCCCTCTCTGGTGGGAGCCTCTATCCCACCCTTTTTAAAGAACAAATAAGAGAAGTGATTTTTTGCAGCAGAGAATCTCCAGGTAGCAAGAAAGCTAAAAGTAAGGAAAATAAAATAGGAGGTGGTTCTTGTATAAAATGTCGATGGTCTTCAAGTTGGCTTCTTCTTTCCCTAAACACACAGCAATATGTATGTATACTGTACATATGCGTGGTGACACAGTGGTTAAGAGCTCAGCTGGTGATCAAAAGGTCAGCAGTTCAAATCCACCGGCTGCTCCTTGGAAACCCTATGGGGTAGTTCTGCTCTATCCTGTAGTGTCACTATGAATTGGAACTGACTCGACAGCAACGGGTTTTATATATATGTATAATTTTAGCCATCTTGTTTTGTTTTTAAATTCATTTGGGGTCTGGGTATCTATGCTTTTTCACAAGTTCACTGGGTAATTTGATGATCAGCTGGGTTTGGGGATTCTGTGTTTAGGAATCAACTTGCCTCTGATAGCACTTTAGGAACTCCTATGCCTTTTCTTCTCAGGTCGTTTTAGGGAGCTCATGAGGCCAGTTTGAAAGCAGTAGAGCTCCAGTGTATTTCACTAAGATGAGTTGTGCCTTTCACTTCTAGGTCTGTGCTAGTGAATGTCTTGATAGGAGGCTGCTGTCATGCTAGCCAGCATTCTTGACAGTGCCCCAGACTTGCCACACTTTCCCCTGACCCATCTGAAATAATTTCTCCTATGAAGTTGTGAAACCATTGCCTTTGAGTGGATTCTGACTCATAGTGACCCTGTGTAGTAGCACGTTCTCAGATGTTTCTGCTGGACCATGAAGATAATGAGTAACTCGTTGCCCCTGAGTTGATTCCAAGTCATGGAGACCCCATGTGTTGCAGAGTAGAACTGCTGTCCATAGGATTTTCAAGACTGACCTTTCAGAAGCAGATCTCCAGGGTTTCGTTTCTTCTGAGACAACTCTAGGTGGGTTCGAACCACCAAAGTTTTCCAAATGCTTAACCACTTCATCATTTGCGACACCCAGGGAGTCCTACCCTGAGGCTAGACTTGTTCAGATATCTCAATTTGGGTAACATTAACTTATTCAGATTTCTTTTAACCTTTTTCTTGAGCTAAAACATATATTCATTATAATACCAAGATCTTAAAAGTGTACACCTTGATGAATTTTACATATGCGTATATCCACAGAACTACCATCCAGAATAAAATGTAAAACATTTCCAGTACTGTAGAAGGTTACTACTGTCTTTTTCCAGTCAATAACACTCCTACCCTCCCACAAAAGGGGGTTCTCTCATTCTCAATCAGTTTTTGTCTCTCTTTTTTTTCCCTTCCCTTTTTTTTTTAATCAAATAGTGAAATTAATTAGGTAAAAGTAACCATGAGAGCTGCAAAATGGTTAAGAGCTACAAAATGGTTAAGAGCTCAAGCTCTGAAGGCAGGCTTATCTCCTCCACTCACCAGCTGTGTGATTTGAGCTTCTTACTTAACCTCTCTGATACTCATGTATTCTCATGTGTGCTTCTTAGATTTGTTGTGACTATTATTATTACTATTATTTTATTGCTAGAGAGCAAATTAGTTTCTCATTAAACAATTTGTGCACATATTGTTTTACGATGTTGGTTGCCAACTCTGGGACCTATTAACACCCTCCCCTTCTCAACCTTGGGTTCCCAATTACCAGCTTTCCTGTCCCTTCCTTCCTTCTTGCCCTTGCTGGGGAGGGGAAGGTGCCCATTAAGTCTCATTTTGTTTTGTGGGCTTGTGTAATTTTTGGCTGAAGGGCAAACCTCAGGAGTGACTTCAGTATTAAAAGGGTGCCCAAGGACCATACTCTCGGGGTTTCTCCAGTCTCTGTCAGACCAGTAAGTCTGATTTTTTTTGTGTGTGTGAGTTAGAATTTTGTTCTACATTTATCTCCAGCTCTGTCTGGGACCCTCTATTATGATCCTTGTCAGAGCAGTTGGTGGTGGTAGCCCGGCACCATCTAGTTGTGCTGGACTCAGTCTTGTGGAGGCTGTGGTAATTGTGTAGTTTCTTCTGTTCTAGACATTCATATACATGCAATCATATACTACATACCATCGTATTTGGCTTCTTTTACTCAACTTTAGGTCTGTGACATTCATCTACGTTTTTGCGTATGTCTGTAGTTTGTTTTTATTCCTGCGTGGTATTCTGTTGTACAAACACACCACAATTTATCTATTCTGCTGTTGATTAACGTTAGAAGTTTTCTGTTTGGGGGCAATTATGAATAAAGCTAATATGAACATTCTTATCCGTGTCTTTTAGTAAACGTATGCACTCATTTCTCGTGGATATATACAAAAGAGTATAATTGTTGGGCCACAAGGTCAATTTATACTGAGCATTGGTGCACACTCATGAAAAGTTTTCCAAAGTGGTTACACCAATTTATACTCTCAGCAGCACATATGAAAGTTCCTGGCTTCATAACATTCACCAAAACTTGGTAATCTCAATCCTTTGTAGTTTAGCCATTCCAGTAGGTATATAGTGATACCTCGTATGGTTTTATTTGCAGTTTCATGATGAATAAAGATATTAAATAACCTTTTCATGTGTGTGTTTGTTTTGCCATTTGGATATCCTCTTTAATGAGGTGCCTGGTCAAGTCTTTTTGCCAGTTTTTAATTGATTCTTTTGTCTTATTATTAGGCAAAAATTTTATTACATTCAATATGAGTTCTTTGTCAGATATTTCTATTGCAAATATCTTCTCCCAGTCTGTGGCTTACTTTTCACTGTTGCCGTTGTGTCTTTTGATGAAGAGAAATTCTCAATTTCAATGACGCGTTATTTTTTGTTTTTGTTGTTTTATGGCTAGTGCTTTTGTGCCACTCACCTTTTCAATATTTTTTTTTTCTACTCTGAGGTCCCAAAGACTTTAAAAATGCAGTAACTTTGTAGTATGTGAAATATAGGATTGCAGAATAGTCTCTGGTATGCCTGATCTTTTGATAAACCTGACAAATTTTCAGTCATAGTAAATATATACGTACTAGTTTCTAGGGTCTTGTCAAAAATTATTTCTATAAATTAGGTCTGACCTCTTAGGTGTAATATGATTTGTTACTCCTTTGAATGACAAATTAAATTCCTTATAATTTGTCACTGGTGGTGCTTTTTGGTTAAAGCACTCAGATGCTAACCAAAAGGTCAGAAGTTCAAACCCACCAGCCACTCTGTGGGAGAACGACGACGTGGCAATCTGCCTCTGTAAAGATTTACAGCCTTGGAAACCCTATGAGGCAGTTCTGCTCTGTCGCATAGGGTTGCTATGAGTCAGGATCAACTCAAGGACAGTGGGTTTTTTTTTGTTTGTTTTATATGTTGCCACTGCTTTTTCTTAAGAAAAATTGTAACTCCAATACTCAATTCAAAGTGCTACAACTCAAGTATGCACGTTTTGCTGCATATGTTCAAAGAAGTAACAAATAGTAACAAATACTAAAAACCACTTGTTAAAAAAAACAAATATACCATTAATGTATTACAAAGATTATATCATATGATATTTCTCATTCAAAGGAGTAGTAAACATATGCACACACATACATATATATAGAGGGTTATTTTCTTATAGAGTAGTACTTTAAATCCTTTTTTTCACCTTTAAAAAATTTCATTGTGGAAAATTTAGGGCTACATAAAAGTAAGGAGAATATGCTACTACTAATACTAATAAATAATATAATGAACTATCAACTAACATTTTCTATTCTTGCTATTTTAAAGAAAATTTCAGATATCCTATTTTTATATCTCTACATTATGAATCTCTAACATTAAACCATTTTTTTTGTACAATGACCATGCTATTATCATAATTAACAAAATTAACAATTCTTTAAATTGTTCCTTAAAATACCTACTCCATATTCAAATGTTTTATTGGACTCAAAATTGTCTTTCTATAGGTGGTATGTTCAAATAAGGATCCAAGTAAGTTCTCATGTTATAATTGATTTTTTCAATATTCATTTTTTTAATTTGAAGTCTTTCTAAGAAATACAGAAAAGTATAAATATACATGTACTTACCACCCAGAAATAAGAATTATTAATGTTTTATCCTATGGCCTTTGTATTTTTAAAATTTTATTTATCTTGTTGTTGTTGTTGAGAATATATACAGCAAAACACACCAATTTGACCGTTTCTACATGTACCATTTAGTGATATTGATTACATTCTTTGAGTTTCTTTTTTGAGTTGTTCCTCCCCTGTTAACATAAATTCACTGTGCCCTAAGGTTCCTATGTAATCTTTCAAGTTGCTGTTGCCAATTTGATCCCATATAGATTGTTCTTAAAAAAGCATATAATGCACAAGGCAGTAGTTAAACTAAACTATTGTTTGGTTGTAAGAAGACTCAGGGAATATTTTTGGTTTAAGGTTTAAAGATTGTCTCAGGGCAGTAGTTTCAGGGGTTCATCCAACCTTTATGGCTCCAGGAAGCCTGGAGTCCATTTGAAGTTGAAATTCTGTTCTGCATTTTCCCCCTTTTGGTCAGAATTCTTCCATATCCTCTTTCTATTCCTGAGGCTCTTTTTTGCTCCAGGTGAATAGAGACCAGTTGTTGTGTCTTGGATGTTTGCTTGCAAGCTTTTAAGACCCAAGGCACTACACAATGACCTAGAAGGTAGAATAAAGCACTACATAAGTTATTATGCCAGTTAATTGAGACGGCCTGTGAAAACATGACCCTGAACTTCCAAACCAAGAAACCAAGTCTCATAAGGATTTTGGTAAGCAGCCTCAGCAGCTACTCTTTTTTTTTTTTTTTTTTTGTCATTATAAATATGTCTATCACACTTTTGCCAATTAAACTGTTTACAGATGTAGAACTTACTGAGAGCAATGATACAGCAATGCACAGTTGTGCAGCCTTACACTTATTAATCAATGTAATATCTCCATCATCATTAACCGCCTCCCCCCCCCCACTTTTCTCCTCCCTCCTGCCCCTGGTAACCACTAATAAACTTTGTTCTCTATACAGTTGCTTTTTATTGTCTTTTTATATACCAAAAACCAAACCTGTTGCCATTGGGTTGATTCTGACTCATAGTGACTCTATAGGACAGAGTTGAACTACCCCGTAGAGTTTCCAAGAAGCACCTGGTAGATTCAAACTGCCGATCTTTTGGTTAGCAGCCATAGCACTTAACCACTACGCCAACAGGGTTTCCTCTTTTTATATAAGTGGGGTAGTATAATATTTGTCCTTTTATAATTGATTTATTTCATTCAACATAATGTCTTCCAGCTCCGTCTATATTGAAGCATGTTATCAAGACTTCATTTCTTCTACTGGTTGAATAGTATTCCATTGTACGTATGTACTACATTTTGTTTGCCCATTCATCTGTCGATGGGCATTTAGGTTGTTTCTACCTTTTGGCTATTGTGAATAGTGCTGCAGTGAACACTAGTGTACAAGTCTCTGTTTTCAAGTCTTTTGGATTATATATATATATATAGTTCTATTTTTAGTTTCCTGAGGAACTGACACACTGTTTTTTACAGTGGCTGTACCATTTTGCATTTCCCCCAGCGATAGGTAAGGGTTCCAATTTCCCTACATCCTCACCAACATTTTTTTTTTTTTTTTTTTTATCTTAGCCATCCTAATGGGAATGAAATGATATCTCACTGTGGTTTTGGTCTGCATCTCTTTGATGGCTAATGATGCTGAGCATCTTTTCATTGTTTGGTGGCAGTTTGAAGTGTCTTCTTTAGTGAAATGTACATTCAAGTCCTCAGCCCATTTTATGATTGCGTTACTTGTCTTTTTGTTGTTAAGTTGTCAAAGTTTTATATATATTTTGGTTATGGGATTCTTGTTGGATGTATGGTTTCTGAAGACATTCTCCCAGTCAGCTTGTCTTTTCACTTTTTGGTAAAGTCCTTTTGATGAACAAAAGTTTTTAGTTTTTATGAGGTCC
Organism: Elephas maximus indicus; assembly: GCF_024166365.1. NCBI lineage: Eukaryota > Metazoa > Chordata > Mammalia > Proboscidea > Elephantidae > Elephas > Elephas maximus. Next base: position 74,687,923 of record NC_064826.1, on the reverse strand, counting down.
CATTTATTTTTTTTGTCTTTTGCTGTTTGTATTTTTGCTATTAGATAATCCATTGTTAAAACCTAGGCTCAATGGTATTGTCCCTGCATTTTCTTGTAAGAATTTTATGGTTTTAGTTTGCACATTTAGGTCTTTAATCAATTTTGAATTTGTTTTCATGTATGGTGTGAGGCACGGATCCTGTTTCATTTTCTACACGTGGAAATCCAGTTTTCCTAGCATCATTTATTGAAGTGACTCTTCTTTTCCCATCAAATGGACTTAGCACCCTTGTCAAAAATCAGTTGACCATTGATGTATAGGTTTACTTCTGGACTCTCGATTCTATTCCATTGGTCTATGTTTCTATTGTTATACCAGCACCAGGCTGTTTTGATTACTGTAGCTGTTTAATATGTTTTAAAATCAGGAAGTGTGGGTTCCCCTATTTTATTCTTCTCTTTCAGCATTGCTTTAGCTATTCAGGGCTTCTTGCCATTCCATATAAAGTCAAGGGTTGGTTTTTCTATTTCTGTAAAGAAGACTGTTGGAATTTTGATAGGGATGGTGTTAAATCTATGGATTGCTTTGGGTGATACTGACGTTTTAACAATATTGTCTTCCAATCCATGAACATGGAACATCTTTCCACACACTTATGTCCTTCTTAATCTGTTTCAGCAGTGTTTTATAGTTTTCATTATATAAGTCCTTCACATCCCTGCTTATATTTATTTTTAGGTATTTTATTCTCTTAGATACTATTATAAATGGAGTTATTTCCTAATTTCCCTTTCAGATTTCTCACTGCTGGTGTATAGAAACCCAACTGATTTTTGTTTGTTGACTTTGTACCCTGCAACTTTGCTAAATTCCTCTATTATCTCTAGAGTGTTTTTGTGGACACTTTGGAATTTTCTATATATTGGATCGTATCATCTGTGAATAGAGATAATTTTACTTTTTCTTTTCCAATCTGGATACCTTTTATTTCTTTTTCTTGTCTTATTTCTCTTGCTAGGATTTCTAATACAATGTTGAATAGAAACAGTGAGAGCAGGCACCCTTGTCTTGTTTCTGATTTCAAGGAAAAAGCTGTCAGTCCCTCTATTAAGCATAATGTTGGCTGTTGGCTTTTCATATACACCCTGAATCATGTGGAGGAATTTCCCTTCAATTCCAAACTTCTTTAGGGTCTTCATCATGAAAGGTGCTGGATTTTATCAAATGCTTTTTCTACGTTCATAGAGATGATCACGTGGTTGTTTTCCTCTGTTTTATTGATGTTTTGTATTACATTGTTTTTCTAACATTGAACCATTCCCTCATTCCTGGAATAAATCCCACTTGGTCATGGTGTGTGAATATTTTAATTTGCTATTGGATTCTGTTCACTAGTATTTTTGTTGAGGATTTTTGCATCTTAAGAGATATTGACCTGTAGTTTTCTTTTCTTGTGGTGTCTTTGGTTTTGGTATCAAGCTTATGTTTGCTTTATGTAATGAATTAGGGAGCATTCCTTCCTTCACTATCTTTTGGAAGATTTTAAACAGTACTAGTGTCAATTCTTCTCTAAATATTTGTAGAATTCTCCAGTGAGGCCATCTGGTCCAGTACTTTCTTTTTTGGAGGTTTTGACCACTGATTTTATCTCTTCATTTTTTATAGGTCTATTGAGACTTTATTTCCTCTCGAGTCAGTTTGTGTAGGTTGTATGCTTCTGAGAATTTGTCCATTTCACCTAGGTTATCCAGTTTGTTGCCATCTAGTTGTTCATAATATTCTGTCATAATCCTCCTTATTTCTATTGGGTCAGTTGTAATGTCCCTGCTTTCATTTTTTATTTTGGTTATTTGCATCTTTTCTCTTCCTTCTCTTGTCAGTCTAGCTAAAGGTTTATAATAGATTCTTAAGGTTCTTAATCCTCTGTATCTAAATGGTTAATAAATTATTGCTTTCTAACTTGGTAAATGTATATGAGTACCCCTGACTTATGGATATATATATATACACATGTAATTTTCTTCCTCTCTTGTTCCTATTCCTTTTCACCCTATTTTGGATAATCATAGTAAGCATGTGTGCACATACACACACACACATATTATATTGTGATAACATTTCAAATAGACCACCCAGTGTGATTACTTTATTATTATTATTAAGCTTTTCCTACATGGTATTGTTAGTTGTTGTGTAGTTGATTCTGACTCATGGTGACCCCATGTGTAGAGTAAAACTGCTCCATAGGATTTTCAAGGCTGTGACCTTTTGGAAGCAGACTGCCTGGCCTGTCTTCCAAAGTGCCCCTGGGTGAGTTCAAACTGCCAACTTTTTGGCTAGTAGCTGAGTGCTTAACTGTTTGCACCACCCAGCTGCCTAAGTTTTTCTTAAAAACATCAAATTTAAGTGAAGTTTGTTTATTTCTTTCTCAAATTTGTTTTCTAGAATGTTTCAGATGGTTTTTGAATACCACTGAACATTTCTATTACAATTTTGTACTTACACAAATAAATAAAAATTTTCCTAATGCTTGGTAGCTCTTTGTACCAAATTTTTATATTGAAAATTATATATAGTATATAAGCTAATATAAGATTATAATGCTGTAATATTATGATCAAGAGTAAATAGCATCATAAACCACTAAGTTTCTTTTGTCATATATTCCTTTATAGAACACAGACATTTTGTGTTTTAATTCCAGTGTTTACAGGTGTTAGAATATCCAAAACTTATGTTTTTCCTTAGTTCATTCTTTGATTAGTCAGACTTGTACATATTGTATATAAAAAAACCTACTCTTACACCTATTTTCCCATTATCTTTTTTTATTTTTATCAATTTTCTATTTATACTAAAACTTGAATTATTCTGATGGATGTGTGTGGTTTTTTGTCAGTTTCATATAAAATAATAAAATGCATATAGGATGTTATTTTATTTATTAATTTTAAAGCTATGGTTTGCCCAGAAGGTATACATATTTTTTCTATTCTTCATGTTTTCTGGTACAAAAAAAAAAAAAAAATTATAACCTTTGTATTATACTAAGCATTGAATAAATTAATATAAACACAATCGTACATTAAATCATATGAGACAGAAGACAAGGTCATTTCATATAAAATAATCATTTTATGATAGATAACAGGTTATAAATAAATTTCACATATTTCATCTGTACAGTTCTGGTAATGGGCAGGTACACTTACCCCTACAGATGAGCATTATGCTCAAAGATGTTGAGTTTTTGACCAAAGTATTTTCAGTTACTACTGGATTTGTAACCTATTTTTGTTTACCTCACACTCCATTTGTCATTCCATTAAACCATTACCATTGGTGCCTTTGTGATATTTTCCTTTCAATAATGGCAAAAATTATATTGAAGGCTATAGCTAATTCTTGAACAATCAGTTATGTTTTTAGTCATTGGAAATCTTTCTGAAATGTTTTCAGAATTTACTTTCTGAAAATTGAGGGCCTAGCATTGATAATGTTAGCTAAACATTTCATAAATTATTGGTTTTACTTTAAGTAATGAGAAAGAATTCAAACATGCATTTTGTTATACAATAAAAGCAGAAAAGGAGTATACGTAGGTTTTCCAGTTTATTTTCTTCCACTGAAATACAATAAATGTGGTTTTTCTTATATGTGTAAGTCAATATTAAATATGCTAGTGGCTTTTTAAACAAGAGCTGTCGTTGTTGTTGTTGTTACGTGCTATCAAGTCGGTTCTGACTCATACCAATCCTACAGAACAGAGTAGAATAGCCCGATAGCATTTTCAAGGAGCAGCTGGTGGATTTGAACTGCCGAACTTTTGGTTAGCAGCCGAGCTCTTAATCACATACACTTAATTTCTAACTGCATATAACTTATGAGGCTATTTTCGGTTTGTTTTCTAGTGGCTTTTCATGGCCTACCACTGAAAATCAAGAAAGAACCCCACAGTCCATGTTCAGAACTTGGCTCTGCCTGCAGTCAAGAGCAGCCCTTTAAATTCAGCTATGGAGAAAAGTGCCTGTACAATGTCAGGTAAAGCAACAAGGTGTATGCATATAGAATGGTGGTTCTTATTGAAACAAAAGTTCAAGATAATATAAAATCTCAAGTCCTAATTTATGAGTTACGACTTCAGCATATAAGAGGCTAATTGGGTAATGCATTTAGCAGAACTCTGAAGAATCATTTACCATTTGATCACACACTTTTAGAGTCATTTTAAAGCAATAATTTTTATCCAAATCGTTAGTCGTTTTTCTACTGTAGTGATGCATCTTAGGTTTGAAAAGACGGTCTTATTTGGCATTAGCTTTCAGAAGTTCACATTAGAATGAATGCATTACGCACTTTAGATAGAGAGTTTGTAGAAAAATGAAACATTTGGCAGGTCTCAGCAGTACATTAGTTACCTGACAGGCTTTACAGATGATCTATAAGATGCATTCATGGACAATTGCAATAAAACTAGAATTTTATAAGGCCTAGCAGAGGCTATTATCTATTAAAAAGCCAGTTGTTCCCTCTGATGATAATAAAGGGTGGAGCAGTGAAAGTACATTGTTCATTTGTTAGAAAATTTGATAACATATATGTTCATTAAAAACTCTTCACAGTAAATTGCATTCTGTTACTTTTCGTATTGGCCTCTAATTGCATAAGGAAAAACTTGGCACTGTGTAGTGAATATTATTACTCTCAACCACTGCAGAAACTTAGTTCTTAAAAGGAGGCATTTTAGAATCTTATAAAAATTATTATAAATATTTGCACTGCTTTATAAGACATACCAATTCTGTTCAGAATACATTATTATCCAAAGAGGTCTTCCACTCTTTGTAAGTTTACTATGTACACTCTTTATATCCAAGGCTAGAGACTTCAAGCAGCATAGGTTTTTGCAGTCTCATGGCAGCTGACCAATACTCGGATATTCTATTACTATTTGTTCTTGCAAACTTCTCTTTTATATCTGTTTTTCTAGGAGGTTCACCAGGGCCTGAAATTATGAGCCAGCTCAGTTGAAATTGCAAAGCTTTTATAAAAAAAAAAAAAAGATCTTTTCCAGAAGCTAACTATTAAAGCATACTGAGATAATATTGGTTAATCTGAGTTATTTTATAGTTCAGTTTTATTTTTGTATTTTCTCCTTAAAAACACTATGTATACACAGCATTATTTTTAATCAATGAACCGCTTAGAGATGGAATTGTCCTTGCATATCAGTGTTGCTCATAAGTGTGACTGTGAAATCACTGTTTTATATTATGTATTTGGCATCCGTAAAATATTACCAGTAGAGGAATTACTTGGATGTTTTGAGTCTCTTCTTAGGATCATAATTCCCACAGTGATATATGATGTATGCAAATAAATTCTGATACTGTCATCACTAGGCAAACAATATAATTTAATACAACAATTCATGGGGAAAAAATTATGCTAGGGCAGAAAGTATATCCTGCTTTCTTCTTTTTTCATTGGGAGTGAAATAGGTGAAACATTTTTAAAAGAAGTGGGCTTAATTTAGAAATAATGGTAAAGAGCTTAGGTAGAACCAAGCATGCTGACTTTGTTTTACAGCTACTGTAGACTTCTGCAGCACATACTCCTTCATTTCTATGAAGTGGTTTTGCACTTTTGATCATGATGCAAGAGAATAAATTCTTTTATGTCAATTAAAAAATAAATATCCCTTTTTTGAAGGAAAATATGTGTATTGATGAATGCCTTTTACTTTAAAAGAATGTATATTTTAACCTAGAAATTTTCTTTTTGCTTAGAAATTTAACTAAAATTTGTTTCTAGTAAAATCCTTTATAGATTTATAAAAGTTAGTTATATTATTCTCGAAAGCTACACAGAGGAAAGTTATTTAAATTAATAATATATATAAAAACAAGCTTACCTGTTTTATTCTTTTGTAATGATGAATATTTAAGAGCTAGGCTATGATAAGATTTTATTCTTAACATTTTTTGTAGCCTGAGAAGATTCAAATTTATCAGATATATTTTAATTTGCCTCATTAATCCTCATTATTTCACATGAGGAAGTTAATGCTAAGCATCCTTTAATAGATAAATAAAATGAAAATGAGTCAAAACCATTGCTTCATAGAGTTCTGCCACAAATAAAGGCAAGCCAGGTATGGGCTACATTTTATTAAATGGATGTTAGTTCTTGGTCTAAAATCTTACATCATATAGAAGAATTATAATGCCAGGAATATTTAAAGATCTAGGAAAGCTCTGTCGAACTTGTTAAGGAGGTATGTCAGGGGTAGGTGGAAGTAGTACCACTGCTTTCGCTGACAGTGCTTTCCCTATGCCAATTTGTTTGTATACATAGTAAAAAAAAAAAAAAAAAATCCAAAGCTTTATTCATATTGTTACCAGGTTACATATGAACTATGCTATTTTTGTTTAAGGGTGTGGTGATTTTGAAGTTTACATGCTCTAGAATTAAGAAGAAAAACATATATTCAAATTTCCTTATGACTTAAGCTAAAAGTATCTTCTTTTCTCCTTGAATTGGAAATAAAAATTTTTAGTTTTTTAAAATGGTTCCAGAGAAATAAATGTTCTATTTTCTTTCGTTCCTTGGGCAGTGCCTATGATCAGAAGCCACAAGTGGGAATGAGGCCCTCCAATCCCCCAACACCATCCAGCACTCCAGTGTCCCCACTGCATCATGCATCTCCAAACTCAACTCACACTCCTAAACCTGACCGGGCCTTCCCAGCTCACCTCACTCCATCGCAGTCCATACAAGATAGCAGCTACCCCATGGACCACAGGTAAACTGCAGATGCCGTTTTTTAAAATTGCTTTTAGCACTCTTGGAAGAAATTCCTATTACCACTTCTGAAGACCTCACAGTAGATTTAAGGTGAATATACCAATTTTGCACATCTATGCAAAATATATTTAGTAAGAGCTTGCTCTATCTGTAGTTATAAATAATTTGCGGAGAAGGTCATTTATAAACATTCCTTTTGTAAACATTTAAATTTGTTGCTGAAGTGGAAAATTAATCTATATACTGACATTTGAACATTTCCCTTTCACTTTGCTTGAATTAAATTTCTTCACTTAAACTTTAAATAAGATCATACCATTTTTATGAGCATATGTGTGTACTTGTTCTATAAAGTTAGGAGACTAATTTTAGTAGGTGGCTTATGGAATTAGGTTCTTTACTTGAGATTGAATGGTTTAGCTATATATAATTTTGCAGAATAGAATGTATTTGATTAAAATATTTACCATCTTTTGCAAGCGATGAATATTAAATGCCCATAGATGTGTGAACTAGATACTGAGAATATAAAGTTAAATGTTTGAGTCTCAGTTAGTGTCACTTAAAGGACCAAGACAAGAACTAGAGTGGGGAGTTAGGGGGGATGCTGAGATTGGTAATTCTTGATTCCTAGAGACAAAGAAATTTATATTTAAACAAAATATTAAAGGACCTTTAGAAATTCTTAGACATTGCTTTAATATACTATTTAATGCTCAGGTTGGTCATGTACAGTCTCCCTCCTTCTCTCCTCTACCAGGTACTTACATATAAGTAGTATTGAGCTGGTAATTATCTAACAACAGGCTCTCTGGTTTGTAGCATTTGCCAAGACTGTGATGTAGAAGCTGCCCCTGTGGTCAAGTACAAGCCATCAGTGTGATGCTGTTGATTGTGATGTTGGAAAGAGATGTGCGACAGCACACTGCTATGTAGTATTTCCTCTGTAAAAGTATAATGGACATAAATAACTTCAAGAACATAATAGCAAAATGTAGTAAAATAGTTATTTTACAGTGATAAATTTTGAGTTTTTTTTTTTTTTAATTTTGTGCTTTAAGTGAAAGTTTACAAATCAAGTCAGTCTCTCAAACAAAATTTATAAACACTTTGTTGTTTACTCCTAATTGCTTTCCCCCTAATGAGACAGCACACTCCTTCCCTCCACTCTCTCTTTTCATGTCCATTCAGCCAGCTTCTGGACCCCTCCGCCCTCCCATCTCCCCTCCAGACAGGAGATGCCAACATAGTCTTATGTGTCTACTTGATCCAAGAAGCTCACTCTTCGCCAGTATCATTTTCTTTCCCATTGTCTGGTCCAATCCCTGTCTGAAGAGTTGGTTTTGGGGATGGTTCCTGTCTTGGGCTAGCAGAAGGTCTGGGGACCATGATCTCTGGGGTCCTTCTAGTCTCAGTCAGACCGTTAAGTCTGGTAAATTTTGAGTTTTTAATGCCTTTGTTTTTAATGTACTTTATTTAACTGTAAATCTTTGTAATTTAATTTTTAATAATGGCTGTGTTAACAGTCGGCTCAAAAAATTTCTGAAAATTTAACAATCTACTCTCAAAAACCAATGCAAACCAGCTCTGACTAAAACACCACTGTAAAAATAACTTAGCCAAAGGAATCCTTTAGGTCAGCACAGGAAAGCAGAAGATATGCCACTGGCGCCTTTCTGAAAATTTGGGAACACTCAAACATAGTTTTTATAGATTATTTGATGGGACTTACTCTCCAAGTCAGTGACTTTTTTTGGTATGAAGGCATAAGATAAAAGCATTCTTTCCAACATGAAACTAAGTCATATCTTTTCTGACTTTGTTTCCATCACTAACTCCTCTGGTGCTTTAGTTATTAAATGCTTACCATTCTCTTTCCCTTCTCACCCTGTAGAGTTGAGACCTTGTCAGAGTGTAATGGTATGCTGCGCATCTGTGTAAACAGTTTTGTAAATACAGATGAAAGAATTCTTATTGCAGGGTGGGCCCTTTAAACAGAAGCACATTGTGCAGGACTAAAAGGGGAGGGGGGGAGAATATGAACAACAACAAAAAAAAACAAATTTTATTTTGCCAACTTCTGGCAACTTCCCAGAGTTCTCGATAACCAAGTCTCTCACACTTCAAAGGAATGCCAGAATTGTAGACTGCGTAGTTTGCTTTCTGTGTAGAAGGAGAGTGCCTACCGAACAAGCAGTGTGCCTGCTTTTAGGTAACCTAACTTGAGATGCTTTAGCCAAATCCATTTTAATTTCTCTACTTGAAGTCGAATATTTGAGACTGAGAACAGCCGGTCCGGAACTTCAAGAGGGAAGCTCAGGGTCTTTTCCCACTGCCCCCAGCTGAGTTTTGAGGACAGTACCAGCTGGCCAATGCTAGGAAAATCTCTGAAGCCTTATGTTTCTGAGGAGGATTTCTTGGAGGGCCCTGGCCAACAAATGACAGTACCTCAGTTATAAATGGCAAATTTGGTCTGGGAACAAATCCTTTCCCAAATAGCCACCTCCAACTCAGGCACCCCACCTAATCTGGGAATGCTTTGTAGCCAACTGGCCTGCACCCTGCTTCCTTTCCTCAGGCTCACTCTCCTCCTTAGGTCAGCCCTTTGGCACCTTTTCCTAAACCCACTATGCAGGAACCCTGTCTCTTTTTCTCACTGTTTCTCACCACTTACACCCTTAATCTCTCATCAGCTCTCAATACCATTATCTCTCTTGCAGAAGCTTCATGAATCATTTTCTCTTTACCATAGGCCAGGGGTTCATGAAAATTGCATCAAAAACATGCAGCTTCCTATGAAGCATGTGTGTTTGGTTTATAAATGGTCCCCAGCAAGTACCAACTGGAATCAGGTCGAGTTGTAAAAACAAATGGCTTGATTCCTTACAAAGCTTTCAGTGCAAGTATTATTAACTTCCTTTTAAGGCTTCACAAGTGAGCTGGTTTCTTATTTTAACTTCAAGTTACAATTTTCTGATTCACTCCTTGACAGTTCTTAATGATAATTTCTGTTTCTTTTTTTGGCTAATGAAATAAGCAAGAGAAGGGAAATGAATGCAGTGCCAGTCAGCCTCACTGTTTTGCAGCATCCAAGTTTTTAAGTTTATTTCTGCAGGTGTAGGTGGAATTTCAGCGCTTTACATGGCAGCCAGTGAGTGTAGAATTAAATCACAGGATGGAACGTTCTTAGAAATCCTGAAACAATTGCTTTGCCACTCTTTTAGTTTTTACCTTATTTTCATTTACCATTACAAAATTTCCAAACTAAAGTCTAAGCAATGATTTTAGTGGGCGGGAGGTGGTGGTTCAAAGGCCTATGTTTGCTTATAGAAATGTTGGATAGGTTATTTTTAAGCACTCCTGGGGCATTTTTAGAGCACTTTTAAATCTTTAATTAATCCACATCTTTGTGGTGGGTCAATGATATTACGGATGAGAAACACAGAACGATTATGTGATTAGCTAGTTGTTAAACAGTTTAACCAAGAACAAAGCAAGGAGACTCACTCTCAGGCTTCTGCCAAGGCCTCAGAACTTCATGACCTAACAACATGACTTGCCCCAAATCTATGCAATGTGTAAATGTTATTTTCATCTTTGGGAGTCTGTTGTATATTTTATGCTTATTTTTATCAAGCTGCTCTTTTGTTTGATGCTACTGGAAGCCAGTATGTTTTGTTGCTGTTTAAAGGTAAAGAAGTGGTCTTTTTAAAGCCACCTTCTATTTCAGCCACTATAATATCCAGTTTTATTTCTCACTAGAAGGTAGTGTTAATTAGGACAGTATTGAGGAATTAGAGTCCTGTCCATTTCAGAAGAGTCAAGGATCCCTCTCTTGATCCCTCAGTAACTGATGGTAACTGAAGGGAAACCAATAAGTAGGTTTTTGTTTGGTTGTTTTATTGTTTATTGCTTAGTTTGGTTAAGAGAATTAAAAGATAGAATTTGAGACCAAATCCTTTCTGTTTTCCCTGGTTTTTATTATATGACAATAATTAAGACACTTTTAATGTGGATATTATATAAACAATCCAATTTATTTAAAATTGGGCATTTTAGCAATTAGGGTATATACTTCCCCAAAAGAGTGTACCCTATCTTTACACGAGTATATCTTTAACTTATTGTGATGGACTACTACAAGGGACATTATGATTAAAAAGTGCAGTGCTTCTGAACCAGGAAAAGAAATCTAGCCTTTGTTAAAGATTTACATTTTGGGTCAGCTGGTGTCATGTTCATTAATTAAGCAGTTAAATCCATACCAGGATATTAAAGAATAGTTCTTGTTACCATCTTATCTGAAACACACTCTCTTATTTTCCAGATTTCGCCGCCAGCTTTCTGAACCCTGTAATTCCTTTCCCCCTTTGCCGACAATGCCAAGGGAAGGACGTCCTATGTACCAACGCCAGATGTCTGAGCCAAACATCCCCTTCCCACCTCAAGGCTTTAAGCAGGAGTACCATGACCCAGTGTATGAACACAACCCCATGGTTGGCAGTGCGGCCAGCCAAAGCTTCCCCGCTCCTCTGATGATTAAACAGGAACCCAGAGATTTTGCGTATGATTCAGGTAGGTCCATGCTTTGCTGGAATGACATCTAAATCTTCTTTTCACCTCCCTTAATTACTTTGGTTAGTGTTGGCGTCATCCTGGGTGGTTCCTGACCATCTTTTGTTGGATCTTTATGATTTTATCTTTTATTTGAATTTTTCACTATCATGTGATGTGTTGAACTATCAAACCACTTTGACATGAGCTGGTGGTTTAAATAATGTCTAGAAATAAAAATCAGTCTGAAGAAAAGCACAGTTTGCAAAATTATGCATGCTGTCAGCCTAAGAATGTAAATTTTAAGTCTTTTCTTGGTTCTGTGGTTATTTTTATTTTGCTCCTGCACTGCTGTTTAATAACTATGTTTACAGAAAAAAGTATTCCTCTAGCTGGGTAAATTATTGCTTATATCTTTATTTTTTGTTCTTGTTTTTTTTTTTTCTTTTTCTTTATGGGTGGTAAGGATTCCAAAGACCTAAAAGTAGAGATGCCTATATATTAGGAGAGGAATAACAAAATACAGATTTATGGTTTGCTTATAGAGTTTTTATCTATAGAGCTTAGCTTTGGTCTCACTGAGCCAGAAAGATTCCACAAAATGGTGTCTCAAGGTAGGGAAGGGGGTTCACTGAAAGTCAGGAGGGCTTGAATTCTATTCCAGTTGTTACCACCAACTTTGCCAATATTTGGGTTGAGACCTTGAGGTCTCAGAAGAACTGCTTAGCCCATGTATACTGACTTTCTCCTGTTTTAAACTGGGAAATCAGGATATCTGCTTTTACACATCTCAAGTATTTTTAAGATGTATGAAATAAAAACTAACGTTTATAAGAAGGCAGCACATATCCTTCAAATAGCATTTTTATTAACGTTATTATAATTGTGTGGTGAATTGATGGTTGTGGTCCTGGAAATTTTTGAGAGCAAGTAATTTTGTCAGGATGCAAAGTTATGGATATTCTTTATGAAGGAACTATTGCTTCCCCATTAGTGACTCTGCTGAGTTTTGCTATCACTTGAGGAAAGAAAACTGTCTCCAGTTCTTGAGTTTCCAACATGCATAAAATTACTTGCTTTATTATGAACTGCCCTTGAAGCTTAGCAAGAGGGGGTTCTTTACCTTGAGCCCTGAAATTTAGAAAGAATCCCTCTGGACATCTTTTGGTTATACCCCTCCTCACTGGGCAAGAAATCCTATGAGCTAAGGGGAATTACCTATTCATAGTCCATGCTTCCACTTCTGGGAAGCACAGAAGCTACCCAGGACCCAAAGATTCTCTGTCCGCTGGACCTGAGTCCACTTCCAGGGCCTGAGCAAGTCCATCCCAAGTCCATTTTCCTGAGAGCAGAGTACACTGCTGGTGTATTGGCTTCTAGGTCCAAGGGAGTGGCCAAGGGGCAGTTATTTGTCAGGGAGGGGGGTGAGAACAGAGTTTGGATGTGCGGAGGTGCCCACTCATGTGCTTGTGTGTGAGACCTCTACAGTAAAGTACAATGTTGGGTTGAGGGGTAAGAAAAGGGGTGATCTGGGGGCTGAGGACTGGGGGCTGGATCACTCTATACCATCCTATTCCAGCACTAATCTTAGAAATGTCTCCAAATTCTAAATTTGACTTGGCTTTCTAGGTTATTTTGATGGTGTATTTTTAAGGATGCAAGAGAGAATATATTTTCTTTAACAGTTTATTTAGCTGATTTATAATCTTAAAAATTCAATCATGTGGTAAGAGAGCCTTTGTTTGAATTTTTGCTCCAGGTCCTTTAAATTTGGGGACTGACCTGAAATATCCCATACTGGTATCAGTTTAGAATACTTTATAAATAAATTACAGTATATTTCCATAAATTAAGAACCCAACAATACAATTGGCTTTATTACAAATGGAATGAATTTCTCTCTGCAAGTTGCAAATCCTGGTTAACTGATATTATCCTCATTCCTCAAAGCACATTTTAATGCTGCTACAGTTTTTTGTTTTTTTTTTTGATTCATCATAATCTCAAGAAACTTTATACAGAAATCATAAAAAAACAGTACAAATAACTGATTAAAAAAGACTTATGTAACATAACAGTTTAGAAGTTCCTTCATGTGTTCTAGACATGTTTCTATATGTAAATCTCCCAAAGAGTAACATTGAAACTGTTTTCTTAATTCTGTGGTTTGCTCCATATGTATTTTCTCCTCATATTTATATTACATACATATAAAGTTATATGTAACATGATATTGAGAATGTGTAACTTTTCATGAGGACATATGAACCACATGGGAAAGATATTGAAAGATTTCAATGAGGGCAATGAACAGGAGCTGGTGCCGTAAGATTTAATCACATTATTTGTGGATCTCACATACATAGAGACACAGATTCAGTCACTATCTGACCCTCTGAAGCGTAGATTTAGTCACTTGTAATCATCAAAAATACAGTCCTGTATCTTATTTTAAAAGCATATGGGGCATCTGTTTCATGATGTCTGGCAAATGACTTGTAACATCCTTTCAAATATTAAAAACAAAACAAAAAACTGTTGCCGTCGAGTCTATTCCATCTCACAGTGACCCTATGGGACAGAGTAGAACTGCTCCATAGGATTTCTAAGGCTGTAATCTTTATGGAAGCAGACTGCCACGTCTTTCTCCCAAGGAACAGTTGGTGGATTTGAACCACTGACTCTTCAGTTAGCAACTGAGCGTTTAACCACTGTGCCAGCAGGGCTCCTTTTTTAATATTAAAGAAGCTGTTAATTTTGTCACTTTTCTCTCTCTAAATTGTATTTCAAATTGTTCAAGTTGTACACTACCTCTGAATTCTAATTTCACTACTGCTGATAATATATGGTTCTGTTTTACTTAAATAGTTCAATAGCAAAGTTGTGTCTTCTGGAAGCAGTTTAAAAGCAATGTAGTAACACTGTAATCAGGGTCTATGAAAAATTAATCTGTGGGTATCAAAATGTATTTTACTGCCCACAGAATTGCTGCAATTAAGTTGACACATCTGTATATGTCATACATTGCAGTCAACAAGTATGATTTCTATAGATTTTGTTCTGTTGTCATCCATTCTCTCATCCTTGCTGAAAATTTTTTTTTTTTTTTTGCTGAGAGCATGTTAAATAACCTCTTAGGAAATCTAGCATATTTATCACTGAATCATTGATTTCTTTTTTCACCTGTTGAGGTTGAACAAATAGCACATAGAAGTTATCTTCTGTTTGGTTTAATAGTAACGCAGAAAACTATTTTGCAAGTCAGTTTCAGTTTAGTAAGCATCTATGATCCAAAGGTTGTCCTTTCAGAAGGCCTTTAGAGCTCTTTATTGCTTAATTCAATATACCATAAATGTTATGAAAATAAAAGAAGCTTCATAAGTGAAAAGGCAGCATGATTGTGCTCTAATAGAACTTGACATTAATTATGACATGGGAAATGGAAGGACTATTAGTTATAATTATAATTACAGGAATGTAATTCCAACCGCCGAATATTTAAGATAAAAAATGCAAAATATTATGTTAGTAGAGTAGAAATTTTTATTCAGGAGAGAAGAAAAACTCAGATCAGAAGACATGGAGGGGAAAAAATTAATATTTAAGGGTCAATTATGATAAAACAGCACAATGTGATAATCATTATTATATTGTGATACTGAGTTCTACAATGTCTGATATGATACATGCCTTATTGTTATTTTCCTTCTCTTTTTCTTGGGCTTAGTAGTGCTGCACAAAGCAGTACATGAGATTTTTGTTTGTTCATTTTCCCTCAATCCAACATGGTCTTTTCTTGATGCTTTGGCCAACTGACCACATAGAAAGGATTAAATATGCATTGAGTGTTCCATTCGGAGTGCCTTATGCAGTGTCCCATATCTCTAATCAGACAGAATAAGTATATTTTAAAACAAATCAACCTTTTTAGAGTTGAAGAAGAGAAATGTCCAGATTAATCACAGCAGTCCAATAAGCATGGAGAGTGCTAAAGAATGACATTATAGTGTCATACATTGCAAGCCGAAGTGACTTTCTATTAGTTTGCATATAGGGTTGCCTTAGAGGAGGAAGAAACAGTTACTACCTTGCTTGGTGGGATTCGGGATCATCCCAGAAGAGTGCTTGCAGTCCCAACAGCAGTGCATTGTTCCTTTGCACCTTGCGGTGTATTAAAAATTTTAACCTAGATGTTGGTTGGAGGAATAATCTATTAATTATTTGGAAACCCTAGTGGCGTAGTGGTTAAGTGCTATGGCTGGTATTTTTAGCCCTCGAGGTCTGTTCTGTTATTATTCTAATTAGTTTAACAGGCCTTCTTGGCCAAACGGTAGTTTAATGGAAGAGCTGAGAATGAGGAAAGGGAAAGAAGTTTCAGAAACAAGAAGGCTGCTTAGATGAGAAAATGGAAAAATTGCATACCTTGGTGGAAGGGAGAAAAAGGTTAGACAGAGTAGGAGAGGAGAAATTTTGATGTCATGCTTTTGTTGTAGAAAATGTTTTACTTTTAAATGTTTTTTAGGGGACTTATGCTGGTACTGAAGAGGCCTTCTTTCTTGTAACTCTGTAACACTTATCTGGGGGCAAATGTTGTTAGCACTATTTTAAACTGGGAAATTGAAACAAATAGATGTTATATCAAATTATAAAGCTTTAGACTCAGGAGAGCTCTTGGAGGCCACCTGGTTGAAATCCCTTTGCCCTGTCTCCATTTTACAGATAAGATACCTGAGGTTTAATACAAGTTAAGTAATTTACCATTGTTTACACAGACATTTTAAGAAACAGCTAAAACTAGAACCAAGATTTTCTGATTTAGTTTAATGCACAGCTCCTATATTCTCTTCATCTATTGTTCACAATAAAGGAGGGACGGCGTATTTTAAACTATAATTTGTTATGTATATTATTGATCCTTTATTCCAATTTCTAGACTAATTATTTTTCTCTGGTTTTTAAAGGCTTTGCATGATCCAAGGTAACAACAGCATCTGTGTTAAGACGGCAGGTGCGCATTCCTAATTCAGGGAAGTACTTTTACCTTAGATAATGCAAGGTTTTATTCCTATTATGTGTTCACTGCTGTGAGGTGGGAGCATGTAGGCCCTCAAATGATACAGATGATTAAAGTCAAAGAAATGACTTTTAATAATAGTTCTTCTGGAAAAGACTAAATAATAATTAGAAAGATAAATGGCAAATTCATGGCCCCTCCAGCTCTTAAGTTTTTTGATTACATAAACTTTGAGTTTGTCCGAGCCTTCTTATTGGGCTTTGCTCTTTCTTTCTTAAATCCTTGATAGCTTGACGGCTGGCAATTTAACTAGAACAGTGGTTTTCAAACTTTTGCCAACTGAATCAGTTTTTTCCACAAGAAAGATTATAAGGGACGGCAATATATAAAACAAATGTAAGCAAAGCTGTTTAGGAGGAATAAAAAAAAAAAAAAACCACTGCCATAGAGTCAATTCCCACTCATTAGTAACCCTATAGGAAGAATAAGGTGGGGCTTTTCTATCCTTCCTTTGAAATACATCCCTTCTTCACCCCACCAGCCCCTCCCAAATTTTCCATATAGTTCTTTACCACCTTAGGGCCTTGATGAAGGCCATCAGAAAAACTTGTAAACTTCCTTCAAACCAAAAACCCATTGCCATCCAGTCGATTCTGACTCGTAGCGATCCTAGAGGACAGAGTAGAACTGCCCCATAGAGTTTCCAAGGAGCACCTGGTGGATTTGAACTGCTGACCTTTTGGTTAGCAGCGATAGCACTTAACCACTACGCCACCAAGGTTTCCTAAACTTCCTTAGTATGTAGAAAAATTATATGTAGGCAGAGAAATGAGGAAACCAATACTGGAAAAAAAAAAAAATCCTTACCTCATGTTAAATATGTTAAAGCTAGGAATATGTTTAACTTACATCTCGCGCACTCGCACAGGCCAAAGCTGGGTTTCCGTCAAGAGAACTAAAATGTCTCAGGTTTCTGGTACGACAAGAGAGGAAGATTTTTATTTGTAAATGTCATTCTGTGTTTTATTGTGTTGGTAGATACTCCTACTAATCAAATAGCAGAGAATAATGGTGAAGTAATTCCTAATGCTGCTTTCAGTAAGCCTTGTTGGGGCTTCCCTTATAAAGTTTTTAATATGGCATCAAAATGCACGTTACAGAGAGGGAATTGTTGCATAACAGAGCCAGAAGGACATGATTAGTTTCTGTGCCCATCTTGAATGATATAAATATAAATAAATGGTGCTTTATATGTTTGGGGATAATGCGTCAATGCCTCAGACAACTGACTAAACTTACACAAAAAAATTTTTTTTTTTTAAATCACCAAATTCAGAAGCCTGTTCTATACTTTGCTCTGAATGATGGTGTTATGGATTGAATTGTGTCCTGTCCCCCCCAAAATATGTGTTTTAAATTCTAACCCCTGTACCTGTGATTATAGACTCATTTGGGAATGGGCTTTCTTTCATATGTTAACGAGGCCAGATTAAGTTGTGTTTTTAGTCAATCTCTTTTGAGATACAGAAGAGTAGATTAAGCAAGCCAGGAGGTAAGCACAAGAAAAAAAAAAAAAAAAGAGGTGAATATAGAAACCACAGGATCTCCAAGGAACCTAGGAATGGAAACAGAAAACAAACAAGGACGTTCCCCAAGAGCAGGCGGAGAGAGAGAGCCTTTCCCTAGAGCTGGCACCCTGAATTTGGACTTCTAGCCTCCTAAACTGTGAGAAGATAAATTCTGTTTGTTAATACATCCACTTGTGGTATTTCTGTCATAGTAGCACTAGATAGCTAAGACAAATGGGTTATAGGATTTCCTATCATCTCCCTACCTGGCTGTGTCAAGTATTTCTATCTTGAATCCTAAATTATGGTGGTAACTTTATTTATTCTCCCCAATTTTATCTGCTAGATATTAGAAATTGGAAGTTAAATATTATATTGTTATAAAAACCCAGTGCCTTTGAGTCAATTCCGACTCATAGCTACCCTATAGGACAGAGTAGAACCACCCCATAGAATTTCCAAGAAGCGCCTGGCGGATTTGAACTGCCGACCCTTTGGTTCACAGCCGTAGCGCTTAAGCACTACACCAGCAGGGTTGCCTTTAAATTGTTATAATGCCATTTTTTTTTAAAAAAAAAGCCCATTGCCATTGAGTTGATTCCTACTCATAGTGAAACTTATAGGACAGAGTAGAACTGCCCCATAGGGTTTCCAAGGAGCACTTGGTGGATTTGAACTGCCGACCTTTTGGTTAGCAGTCATAGCTCTTAACCCATGAGGGTTTTCTATAATGCCACAGTAGGAAATTATTATAGGTTTAAAACAAAGAACTGGGCAATTACTATGTTTGGCCTCATCTCCTCGTACAGGCGTGATAATGATCCCTTCAGACAACCATTACAGACACAGAGGGATTGTTGACTGTGACTGTTTCCCCCCATATGGTTTCAGGTCACTGGAAGAAAGAAATGTTTTCTTCTCTCTAGAGTCAAAAACCAAGTTATAGGTGGCTGATTAACACTGTTCAGTACTGGACTGACTTTTCACAAATTATTTTCACTGTTGCTCATAAACAGTTTGTATTTTTTCCTAAAACTCTAAGTATTTTTAAACATTACCATCTTTAGTAATTTGCAGTGCAGTAATGATTATGGTTCCATGAACTTTGGCTTTTTGTACCTGCTATTTAACACTCCCAAAGACCAAGCGTTGGCCCTATGCGATTACTAAGCATTATTCGCTCATGGCCATACTTGCTTCTGGAGTACAGCAGCTCATTTTTTCCCAGCCAAATTCTAAAACTGTTGCTTAAAGAAATCCAAGTGGAGAATCATATGGAAATTTAAAGGAATGAGCTATTGATTCTTCAGAAAATGTTAACATCCTATCTATTTCTCTGACATCCAAAGATAATTTTCTTTTACTCATCCAGTGATTTGTGGACTAGTAGATCACTTAATCTCTGATTTTTAGGTACTTCAATTATGAAAAGTGACAGTGATGTCTACCTAATTGATTTTGTTATTGTACTAGAGTCCATGGAATGGCCTCACAATTTGGCTTTGCTTTTTATTGCTTAGCATATCTCACTTGAGTTTTCCTCATTCATTTCTGGGTTAAAATAGCAAATCTCCCAAACCATCACTCTGGCCCATGGTATCAGTTTTTCTAAGAAATACTTAAATATGTTCTAAATCTACAGTTACAGTAAGTGGCATTGGCTAGTGATTTGATTTGAGAATTGAGACTACAGTCTGGATTTACTCTTTATGCATTAACACAGGTCAAATGGACAGGGACTGCATTTTGAGTCAGTAATGGAAGGCTGAAGGCTGTCTTAAACCAATCATATCAGTTTTACCCATGACTGATTGATCCCTAGGGGCAGAGCCTTGTAAGTACTTCTTTTACGTGAATGGACTCTATAGAGTCTGGAGTTTCATTCATAAAATGGAGACTGAGAGGAAACACACATACATACACACACACACACACACACACATACACATTGGAATGTCCCTTTATACAGAGCTGAAGTGTGTAGTGTTCCATCAGCTGCCGCTTTTGCCAGTTGACTGGAAGTAATGATTAATGCTCATTGGTCCTGCCTGCATGTAACCCGACACTATTTATGGCCTTGCAGTGTTCCTAATGTATAGTGAATGAGAAGACAACATTCTCAAATCAGAAACATAAACAGGAACTGGTGGGTCTGAATTCCATTCAAATATGTCATTTCAGCCACACAGTGTTTGTCCAACTTGGATTTTACAGTCAGGAAAGGGGGAAGGGAAGGACAATCTGCTTGTGAGCTGTACTAGCTTGAAAAGCAGAGCTTAGAAGGGATGGAGGGGGAGAAGGGTTTTACAGTGTGGGATTTTTAGTTTCTTTTTAAAGAAAATAACCAGAACTGCTTATTGCAAGCGGGTGAGCTTTTTATATGTGGAACTAAGATTTAAAATTAAATGAGACAGTTTAAAAGATGTACATTTGGCTATCTCCCAGTGGTGCATGTGTGTGTCTATGTTTCACACTTGGGCAGAAAAGAGGGAAAATAAATATTACTTAGTTTTTAAGTATATGCGTAAGTGTATGTTTGTACATTTGGAATATTGCTATACAATTTTGAGGGGCTTAAAGGACTTCTGAAAAGGAGCCCTGGTGATGCAGTTGTTAAAGCACTCAGCTGTTAGCCAAAAGGCTGACAGTTGGAAACCACCAGCCACTCCTCAGGAGAAAGATGTAGCAGTCTGCTTCTGTGAATATTATAGCCTTGGAAACTCTATGGGGCAGATCTGCTCTGTCCTATAAGGTTGCTATGAGTTGGAATCGACTCAATGGCAGTGGGTTTGATTTTTTTTTTAGAAAGGACTGCTGTACTTAAAGGAGTCAATTATTTTAATAGTTTAGAGGAAAAGTTGTTTTTATTTTTTAATGAAATATTTTTCACCCAAGATGTGAATTACTTAATTGAAACCATTTCCAAAGATTTTTTTGTTAGATTAAACCGGTGATTATTGTTTTTATCATGTGTGTGTGTTTGTGACTTTTCTACTTAATTGTTTCCAATAGATTATAGTCTGGGAAATTTTACAGCAGTAGATAATTCAAATATAAGTATCAAAAACAAAACCAAACAGAATGTGAAGCGTGTGTCATTGTGACTTAAGTATTCTCTTTAACCTAGAAAGGTGTCTTTGAACTCCTCATTCTGGTGACTCTTTTTCAGTGTCTGGGTCTCCACAGTTCATGGCTTTATTCACACGATATATTTTTATTTATTCTTAAAAAAACCAAAACCTCTGACGTCAAGTCAATTCTGACCCATAGTGACCCTATAGGATAGTGTAGAGCTGCCCCATAGGGTTTCCAAGGAGTGGGTGGTGGATTCAAATTTGTGACCTTTTGGTTAGCAGATAAGCTCTTAACCACTGTGCCACCAGGGCTCCTGTTTATTCTTAGCATCAAAAAATAAACTTATGTACCCTGTATGACTCTGGGAGCATACGGAACCCCAGGTTTGACATTTATTTACTATCTGTATCATTTTTAAGGATTAAACATGATTTTGTTTGTAAAGTTATTTATATAGTATCTGGCACATATTAGGGGTCTAGGCAATAGTGAAGGATTTCAGTTGGCATGGTGGTGTTTTGATTTCTAGAGATTTCCTGCAAGATTGCTAGTTCTTTAATAAGATGGCATTATTATTATTTCTAGTATTTAAAAATATACTATTTGGGTCTAGAGAATAAGACAAAGTAAGGGAGGTATTCTTATTTTACAATAATATTCGTATTGAGCAAGGTCAACAATATACTGTACTATTATGCTGTTTTGCCATAGGAAAAGAAAGTCATATTGAACTTCTTACTAGTATTATTCATATTGAAAGTAAGTAGTACAAATGATGTGAACATATTGGTGATTCCAGGAAAAATGAAAGTAAGAGAACAAAGAAATCTATGTTGTATTTATTTCAGATCATCTAGATTCCAGAAGGGGAACAGTCCAGGATTTAAGCTCAGCATTAAAACCTCTACCTTGTTTAGAATTTTTTTGTGACCCATTTTGACAGCTAATTGCATCCTTTCTCGTGTTTTCTTTTAAACCTCTGTTCATTGTCAGAGTGCAGTAATGTCTAATAAATAGTTGAAGATGCAATTGTGATTATGTTTCCTATCATTTCAACTTTATTTTTAGCTATAGCTTAATAAAACCATCACAGGCTTGTAAAACTTGTAAAATTCTGAGCCTAGTAGATTATATATACCATTCTTGATTCGATCTGGTCATTATTTATGTGGGATAAAGTCCAAAGAAAACCCAGATGCATAGAAAATTTTGTGATTTTATAGGTAAATTTCTATACTGCTATCTGACATTATGTAGCCTTTAAGTTTCAAAAAATCTGAATCCAGTTAGCTGCATTACTAAATTTGTTTTATGTTTTTAAAGATTTTCAGTGTGCTATTAAATGATTATACATTTAACAGTTTATTCAGCAAAATCTTAATGAGTATATTCTATATGACAAACACTACGCTAGTCACATAAAGCTAAAAATACTCCTCTCCCTGTTCTCAAAGCCTATTGACAATAGAATTGGTACATCTGAGCTGCGGTAGAAGAAATCTCTCTGCAGGTTTTACGTTATTTAAAATCATGGTTTACTGAAAAATGTAAGGACACAGATTCTATCTAAGTGTGAATGAGATAACTAAATTCATCACTCACTTCTTAAGGTTTCAACCAACTCCAACTTTTTTGCCTTCTTTACAGGAACTATGTTCAGAAACTAAGATGTTCTACTCATATCATGCTTTTGTAACGGACAACAACTAGGTCTCATAAAACTTGACTTTTTTGACATCACACTTGCTTTCTTAAGTGGATTCAGACATACTAATGCTGGGCCTTATTTTTAGAGTTACATTTGTTCTGTAAAAGAGTGATTTTATGGGAGTGAAAAATTCCCTCACATTAGCATCTTTTCCAGGAAAGTTTACAAAATATAGTTTTCTCAGTCAGCTACACCAGGTCTATTCATGTGACAAGTAAAAAAGCAGAGTAAAAAAAACAATAATAATAGTAACAATTAAAAAAAAAAAGGCAGACTAATGGGATGCTCCACTAGGATGTATGTTTGCATTTAAGGACGTCTTCATAAGGGTGATGCTATTTGTGTGCTCTAGAGAACCTTTGGAAACCCTGGTGGCGTAGTGGTTAAGTTAGTGGTTAAGTGCTACGGGTGCTACACAAAAGGTCGGCGGTTCAAATCTGCCAGGCACTCCTTGGAAACTCTATCGGGCAGTTCTACTCTGTCCTATAGGGTCACTATGAGTTGTAATCAACTCGATGGCAGTGGGTTTTTAGAGAAACTTTGGATTTTACACAAAAACTTTGAGATTGTTAGGAAATGAGAAGAAACAAAACATAAAGTGGTCAAGTTTAGCAGAGATAAAAACTTAGCAAAGTTTGTCATATACTCCTCTTCCTTGAATAATATTGATGTTACTTGACTCTTAATACAATTTAACATTTCCAGATTTCTTTGAAAAATTAATTAGAACTCCTAGGTATACATTGAAATACATACATGTTCATACCTGTGTAGATTTTTCCTGATAACTTCAGATGTATGTTTACCCACACATTTTGGCTTCAGATATTTAATTTTCTATTTTTAAATTTTTTACCATCATCAATAAACAATATACAAGATTATATGGACTTGATTTTCTCACATCACCTCCACAAAGGGTCAAGTGTACAATCAATTCATCTTTGCATTGCACACTAATATGAAAACAAAACCACATGAAAAAAGTCCAAGATTGAACTTATTCCTATTTGCCTGTGATTTCTCATTTACTCTTCAAGGCATGAATGCTTAATTATCATTCTGATTATATCATTGCTATAGGAATTATTTTTTTATAGGAATTTAACCAGAAGCATCAAATGAATAAGATATATCTTTTCACTTGTTCAGAGTTTACGGCATGAGATAATTTCAGGTTTGCCCATTAGCCATTTGCTAACAAAGTAATTTCAACAGCCTTTGTAGCAATGTCTCAGACAGCCATGGCAAATATTTCCCGTATGTTCTGGCCCATGTCCGTCTTAGAACTTTAGGCAAACCATGCCCCGAAGGGGAATTTTCATTATGTACTACTGGGCAGCAAATATGCAAATGAGAGCAGTGCCTAGCAGTATTATATGTGCAAAGTTGCACTTTGTGGTCAAAACTTTGGTAAAGCTTCCCAAACCCGTATCAGGTTTCCCAACACAGCTTTAAAATGCAAGTCAAGACAGAGAAATAAACTTTAAAAAAAAAAAATTGATGTTTTGCCTGCGTGTCATAATTTGAAAGCTTTAGTAATGTTACTAAAGGTGAAGGTTAGTCAAAACAGATAGTTTGGGGTGTTTATCGTTATTTTTATTTTTTAAATTTCCCCGACGTTGACCAGTACATTGAAATGACAACAGTGCTTTGCTGCTTTGAATTTTTGCAGCATATTAGATCAGCTTTCATCACCATGAACTCATCTGTGACAAATTATAGGCTGTTTAGCTTCTGCAAGCTGATTTCTCCCAATACTAATGTCATGTTACAGAGTTCTTTGATTTTCAAGTTCCAAACTAAGTAAAAATCCTTTGTCCTGAATTAAATTTACACAATTGAATTTACAGATTGAATTTAAAACTTTTTAAGCCAAACATCAGGGTATAACACTGTAGAAGGCATCTCAATAGTCAAAAAGAGATACTCCCAAATATTTTGAAAATATAATGAGAATCTGTCTTAAACCTTATTTTAAGTAGTTTATTATGAATTTTGAATCAGTATATTTAAGTATTATTAATAGTCTTGTGAAGAACAATGAAGAGTAAGTATACCTATGAATAACAAACTAGCAACATCAATGGATATATGATTTAAAAACAGCAGGAATAACTTACTTAGTGATATAATTAATCACCCCCTTAAGTACTATGGTACACTTGATTTTAAATACTTGTGAGGTTCACTTAAAAAGTAGATTATGTTCTTAATAGTACTATAGATTGAATTCTTACTGTGTGCAGGTATTGTGTAAAATGTTTCACATGCCTAAACCCGTTGCCATTGAGTGGATTCTAACTCAGAGTGACTTTATAGGCAGAGGTGGATTATCCAATAGGCAAAGTAAGCACTGTGCTTACCAGATCATCTGTAGTGAACAATTCCACGTTTTTTCAGCACATCAAAGACTCTGCTTCTAGGTATGCTGGCATCTATCTCTTCCCCAACCCCACAGCACCTTCCTGTAGAATCAAAGCCCCTTTTCAAATTCACAATCCCTGACAGGGAAAGATGACTCAGTGAGGAGGGTAAGCACGAGTTTACTTGTGCTTACTTACTAATCAATTTCAAGTGAAATTGTTCACATATGATCTGGTAAGCAAGGTAAGCACTGTGTTTACTTTGCCTATTGGATAATCTGCCCTTGCCTATAGGACAGAGTAGAACTGCCCCATGGGGTTTCCAAGGCTGTCATCTTTAAGGAAGCAGACTGTTATATCTTTCTCCCGCTGAGCTGCTGGTGGGTTTGAACTGCAAACCTTTTGGTTAGCAGCACAGCACTTAACCACTGTGCCACCAGGGCTCCTTTTCACTTGCTCTACGCCATATGAATCTTCCCATCGACCCTTTTAAAGATATTAATACTATTATTCCCGTTTTATGGAGGAGATTGAGAGTTAGAACTGTTAAATAACTCACCCAATGTCATACTCCCAGGAAGTGCCAGAACTGAGACCCCAAAACCAAGTCTATGAGATAACAAGTATGCTATACTAATGATCCTAAAATGATAACATATGGACCCATACTAAAAAAAAAAAAAAAAAAATTTTTTTTTCATACTAGGGCAGTGCAAATATGCCGTCATCTTAACATTTGTGCATTGTTGAACCACAGCTTCTTATTCTAAGTTTTATTTTATGAAAAAAAGAAATGAATATATATGCAATGCTTCCATTCTCAGCCACAAAATATTTGCCTTTGAAGTCTCCTCTTAGCCATTTTGGATCTTAGTTGAGCATTTAGCAAAAGTTAAAATGTAATGCCAAACTTCATTGGTTGGATTTTTTATTAGATAAGGTAGAAATGAAAGCAGCAGGCAATTTAATTAGCAGTAATTTTTCTGGGCAAGTCATTACTTTGATGAACTTCAGAGCAATGTTTATGGCTCCTAATTAACCATGTTAGTCATTTGATTGAATAATCACTTTGGAAATGTTTCTACAATTTGATTAGAGTCTGACCCACTCTGATCATCATAAATTAACTGATATCACTTTAGAATAACATGACTTTAGTTACTTTATGGGAATAAGCTCCTCTTAGCTGTATTTTTTCAGGCTTCTATGGACCGTATAAAAAACACCAGTCTTAAAGATAGACTGAATTTAAACAATGCTAGCAACTGTGTCTCAATTTCAAGAGCTAGATGTTAGTTTTATTTACTTTGGGGTGTAATAAAAAGTATTAGGAATTGGCAAAAACACAATTATATTCTCATATGTCTTTTTGTCTAATTTGCTTTTCAGTAATTTTTTTTTTTTTTGGACTTATATCACAACTTGGGCCTTTGGAAATCTAATGGAAATTCTGGCTTTCCCCTTAGTATAAATCATTAACTTGTCATAAGCTTTAAATCAGAATTTTTAAACATTATAGATTAAGAGACTGAAGAATATTACAAAGCACAGCAATAAATAACAAATCAGCCATCTCAATAGATCAAGAGTATTTGTGGAATCAACAATCAAGTCCTATCTTCAATGTCAAATGTCTAGTTTTTCAGGATTTTGCTAATTTTTATTATAGTAGAACACTTATATGGTGTTCCTTCAAGTTCGAATAGTGAGTTTCTGAGAAATGCCTGCATTTCCTCTCTCTCTTCTTTTCCTCCTTCTTCAACCCCTGGGGAGGAAAGACTTACATTTAGTCACACTTATACATAATAGAGTTTAGCTTATGTGTTTTCCTCTAGCTGCCTCCAGAGCCAGCCAGCTGTTTTTACAGCCGTACTCCAGCTGTGTAGCAGTCAGTAAAAGTATTTTGTGGCAAGGTGTCAACATTGGTACAACAAAATGCTTGCCTCCAAGCAGCTGCTGACCTGATGGCAGAGTCATTAACACTGTCCCTTCCAAGCCCAGCTGCTTTGAGGGACCTGATGCCTGGCAATAAATCAAAGTAACATTAAAAACTAGCTTGAAGTACAATTAGTCAAAAAGTTCAGATTAAATGCATTGCTAACTATTTGGTAACTGAATATCAACTACATTGAAACCCTATTATAATGCCAATATCAAGAAATAGGTTAACTCTGCCTTTTGTTGAGTCAGAATCAGATACTATGCAGCACTTTATATAAAGAGGGCATGGTGTGGTAAAATGTTTGAGAAGGGAGCTTTATAGTATCTTCAACTTGTAAACTATTGATCGCAACATACTTTCAAATATTGTTGATATTATGGTTTGTCATTACGATATATTTTTAAAATAAAGCCACAAAAGATACAATTTTCCCCTCTGTGAAGGTTTCACTTTGATAATGGTGAAAACTGAAAAAAAAAAAAACCAAAGTGGCAAAGTAGATTCAAATGATAAACAGATGTTAGGAAATTCTGCACTCTGCTATATGTCTGCATTGTAAATTCTGTTAAATGCTTCCTATTTGGGTTGACATGCATCACTAGGCAAATTAAAAAAAAAAAAACTGCAGATTTTAAGAGGGAACATTCTAGACCAATTAAGAGCTATATCTGTGCTGAATGAACACTGCTAATTGTCTATTATAGCATGAAAGTTTATCGACAGTCACAAAGAGACAAAGGTTTTTAGATTCTAATTCATTTAAATGTCCTTTTTCACTTGTTCAGAGGTCCTTTGCCTATTAAAAGTGGTAGAAAAGAGGGCATGATCCTATATTAAATAGCATGTTTGTCATATACATTTCATAAATTTATTTTTGTATATGCTGTTTAAAAAATCTTAGTAATACATTCTCATGTAGAATTGACTTGATCACATTTATCTACAAATTCCTACAGAACCTATGTATGTTACATGCAGGATTGGGCATTTATGTGGGATCTGAAATTTATAAAATTTGGGGAATCATCTTAAAAAAGAAGGTGAACATGCAAATAAAACTGGATACAGGCCTCAGAAGGGACTCCTGCAAGTGGAGGGCGGGCCCTGAAGGTTAAGCTTAACTGGATTCATCATGAACTACTCCTCCCCCCGCCCCCGCCCCACTGTGTGGTTATGCAGGTGAACCTTTATATTCAGAACCAAGGAATATGGGGACTGTAATAGATTTTTGAGAACATTTGACCCCGACCCTTTATTTCATGGAAACATAGCTCAAAATGCTTTGTGCACAGTGAAATAGCTTAATTAGTAGTAAATCAAGGACTTGAATTTTCACCTTTTGTCTCTTAATCCATTATTTCTTTCTTTTCCTCCTTATCTAAACTACCAAACCCATTAGATACACAGCCATCACTATGACTCAAGTTTAACCATTAACCAAGTTTATTTTCTCAATGAAGAGCTGACTTGGGCACATAGGCAAAGCCTTACTCTTAGGGTAATAACTATGTGTGAAATTGTTGGATTTCTGATTTATAGCCTCATTGGTTTTGAAGATGATCTATTTGCTTCACCAAACAAAAAGCCTGTCATGCTTTTATCTGGAGACGGAGCAGGGAGGAGCGAGGGAGAAAAAGCAGTCACCTAAAAAAGGCTAGAGCAATTTTAAGAGCCTTAGCTATTTTTGTCTTTTCCTTTTGCCTAACAGTCTCTGTCTCGTGTTCATGAAATAAACTATGAATGAATCTTTGGTTAATTTTTCTTTTTAGACAGAATGCCAAAAGGTATATACATTTATTCCGTAATTGTCATGAAGCATTATTATAAATCAGGATACTCTTTGTTGCTAGGACACGATCACACTCATGAGGGGTTGTTATTCGAGCTAACCTTTTTAGCAAGGTTGACTTGGATAAAACTTTGAATTCAGGTACCTGTTCAAGAGATTCAGCGCTCACCACGGTATGCTTCTCATTCTTCCATTTCTTGTGTGAGCCATGCCTGAAATGTTAACTATGTGTTGACAGGTTCCCCTTTTGGGGACTTGTGTCAGTTTCTGTTATCTTCCTATTTGTGATAACAGCACATTTTCAGCTCCAGATGCCTCTTTGACCAATGTTGTTTCCTTTTTCAGAAGTGCCTAGCTGCCACTCCATTTATATGCGGCAAGAAGGTTTTCTGGCTCATCCCAGCAGAACAGAAGTTAAGTTTTCTATTATTGAAATTTTTTGTAAATACCTTTCAAAATGATCAGTGCTCACAGAATGAGGTCTCTAAATTAATCATAATAGTCTATAGGAAAAATCATTATGTTCCCTAAATCATGATTTTAAAACTTTATCTTTTTAAAGTAAAAGGAAGATTTTTCATGTCATGATACCCTGTATTTGGTTGTTAACATGAGTCATACTCTCATAAACAGCTGAAAAGTAGATTTCTGTGTTCTTTCTTGCCAATAACCACATCCTTTTAAAATAGAACATATGCTTTATAGATTAGTCCACCTTTCTGGGCTCTACTGAAGTGTATTTTCGAGGAATATTCAGTTTTACCCTACAGACCTAAGTCATAGTTTTGAAATAAACAGTAAATGTATAAATGAGCTCATCTTTAAGGATCCTGGATTTTACATTTTTGGATAAGTAATTCTTAGGAATGGGATTTCACATAAGAGGCCTAGGGAAGTTTTTATTGTGGATGTGTTTGTGGTAACCAAGGAGGGAAAACTTTTCTCTAATGGAATTTGATACCTGCAAAGGAATGGATAAGAATGATTTCATCTGGGTATAATCCCTATTAAAGTATTTCTGGAAACATGTGCATAGTTCTTGACCTAAACACTGTTTTTTCAGTAAGACTGACTTATATGCATCCTACTAGGTTAGGTCTAATGCTGATTATGTTGTATAAATGGTATTAACACATGTAAATCCCGGTATTTAAAGGATAGTGGGGGCTCAGTGGTTAAAAGTTCCTCTGCTAACCAGAAAGTTGGCAGTTTGAATCCACCAGCAGCTCCTTGGAAACCCTGTGGGGCAGTTCTACTCTGTCCTCTAGGATTACTATGTGTCAGAATCAACTCAAGGTCAATGGGTTTGGTTTTTGCTTTATAATGAGATGGTACATCTAAATGCTTGAGATTAAAAGTCTTATACAAATGCTTTGCAATTATTGTTGTAGTTATTTTTAATAAATTATACCTATTATAGAGACCTATACATTTGAGAAATAAAACTGTGACTAAATTATATGAAATTGCTTCCTGTTGATTAAAGATAATAGCAATTAGATTAAGGCCCAAAATCAAGGCAGTTAGGAGAAAATGATTGTAAAACACTGTCAATTTTTGTATTTTTCAGTGGACTTAGTTATGTTACAGCAAAAAAAGGAAAGTGTTTTTTTTTTTTTCCCCCCTCACTATCTTGGCTATTGAAGATGAAAACATGAGAAGAATTGCCTAGGTAAATATTTCTACAAGGAAGTAAGGGTGTAAAACAAATCTGTTTCAGATCATCAGGGTAATAATGTAAGATAAATATCCATAATTCACATTGATTTCCCTATCTTCTTTTTGAAAAAGAAACTTGCAAGAAACTGGAAAAGGAGATGATACATGTCTTAGTTATCTAGTGCTGCTATGGCAGAAAAGCCACAAGTGGGTGGCTGTAACAGAAATTTATTTTCTCACAGTTAGGAAGTTAGAAGTCTGAATTCAGTGTGCTAGCTCTAGGGGAAGGCTTTCTGTCTCTGCTGGCTCTGGAGGAAGGTCCTTGTCTCTCTTGAGCTGCTGCTCCTGGGCAATCTTCCTGTGTCTTACCATCCCTCTTCCCCCATCTCTGCTTTGCTCATTTGCTTAATCTTTTTTATATATCAAAAGAGATTGACTCAAGATACACCCTACACTAATAACACTAATAGTGCCTCATTAATACAACAAAGACAACCCATTCCCAAATGGGGTTATAACCACAGGCATAATGCATTGCTATCAAGTCGATTTTGATGCATAGGGACCAGGATTTAGAACACAAATTTTGGGGGGACAAAACTCAATCCATAACAATACATTATGAATCCTAGGTTTGCCAGTGCTTGCGTGAGCTCTGTGCTTGGCTTAATAATAATGTGAATAAAAATAGCTAGCCCTTATATACCACTGTGTTCTGTTGTTGTTGTTAGGTGCCATCGAGTCAGTTCCAGCTCATAGTGACACTATATACAACACAACGAAACACTGCTTCATCTTGGACCATCCTCACATTCATTATTATACTTGAGCCCATTGTTGCAGCCACTGTGTCAATCCATCTCGCCAAGGGTCTTCTTCTTTTTCACTGACCCTTTACTTTACCAAGCATGATGTCCTTCTTCAGGGATTGGTCTCTCCAGTTAACATGTCCAAATTATGTGAGATGAAGTCTTGCCATCCTTCCTTCTAAAGAGCATTCTGGTTGTACTTCTTCCAAGACAGATTTGTTCCTTCTTCTGGCAGCCCATGGTATAGTCAATATTCTTCGCCAATATCATAGTTCGAAGGCATCAATTCTTCTTCAGTCTTCCTTATTCATTGTCCAGCTTTCCCAAGCATATAAGGGAAGCGCTTGAAAACACCATGGCTTGGGGTCAGGCACACCTTAGTCCTTAAAGTGACATCCTTGCTTTTCAACACTTTAAAGAGGTCTTTTGTAGGTTTGCCCAATGCAATGTGTCCTTTGATTCCTTGACTGCTGCTTCCATGGGTGTTGATTATGGATCCAAGTAAAATGAAATCCTTGCAACTTCAATGTTTTCTTCATTTATCCTGATGTTGCATATTGGTCCAGTTGTGAGGGTTTTTCTTTTGTTCATGTTGAGATGTAATCCACACTGAAGGCTGTAGTCTTTAATCTTTGTTAGTAAGTGCTTCAAGTCCACTTCACTTTTAGCAAGCAAGGTTGTGTCATCTACATATTAATGTTGTTAATGAGTCTTCCTCCAGTCATCATGCTGTGTTCTTCTTCATATAGTCCAGTTTTTCAGAGTATTTACTGAGCATACAGATTGAATGAGTATGATGAAAGGATACAAACCTGTCACACATCTTTCTTGACTTTAAGCCATACGATATCCCCTTGTACTGTTTGAATGACTGCCTCTTGGTCTATGTACAGGTTCTTCATGAGCACAATTAAATGTTCTGGAATTTCCATTCTTCAAAATGTTATCTATAATTTTTTTGTGGTCCACACCATCAATAAAACACAGGTAAACATCTTTCTGGTATTCTCTGCTTTCAGACAAGATCCATCTGATATCAGCAATGATATCCTTTGTCCCACCTCCTCTTCAGAATCCAGCCTGAATTTCTAAAAGTTCCCTGTCAATGTACTGCTGCAGCTGCTTCTGAATGATCTTCAGCAAAAATTTACTTGTGTGTGATATTAATGATATTGTTCAATAATTTCCATATGCTGTTGGACCACCTTTCTCTGGAATGGGTACAAATATGGAACTCTTCCAGTCAGTTGGCCAGGTAGCTTTCTTCCAAATTTCTTGGTGTAGATGAGTGAGCACCTCCAGGACTGCATATATTTGTTGGAACACCTCAATTGATATTCTATCAATTCCTGGAGCCTTGATTTTCACCAATACCTTCAGTGTAGCTTGGACTTCTTCCTTAAGTACCATCGGCTCTTGATTATATGCTACCTGCTGAAATAGTTGAATGTCAGTCAATTCTTTTTGGTGCAGTGACTCTGTGTATTCCTTCCATCTTCTTTTGATGCTTCCTTTGTCATTTAATATTTTATTAAATATAGAATCAATAAATATTGTTTCAATATTGCAATTGAGGCTTGGATTTTTTCTTCAATTCTTTCAGCTTGAGAAATGCCCAAATGTGTTTTTCCCTTTTGGCTTTCTAACTCCTGGTCTTTGCACATGTCATTATAATACTTAACTTCGTTTTCTCAAGCCACCCTTTGAAATCTGTTCAGCTCTTTTACTTCATCATTTCTCCCTTTCTCTTTAGCTACTCAACATTCAAGAGCAAATTTCAGAGTCTCACCTGACAACCGTTTTGGTCTTTTCTTTCTTTCCTGTCTTTTTAATGTCCTTTTGCTTCCTTTATGTTTGATGCTCTTGGTGTCATTCCACAACTCATCTGGTCTTTGGTCATTAGTGTTCAGTGCATGAAATCTATGCTTGAGATGGTCTCTAAATTCAACTGGGATATACTCAAGGTTGTACTTTAGCTCTTGTGGACTTGTCCTTATTTTCTTCAACTTCAACTAGGCACTATTTTAAACTTACATTCATCCTCACAACAAATCTATAAGGTAGATGCTGTTATTATCATCTCCATTTTATAGGTGAGAAAACTGAGCCATGAAGAGGTTAAATAACATTTCCAGAGTCACCAAGTTGAGAAGTGGCAGAGCCATTTTTTACGAGAATTTTTGTGGTAATGGTTGTATTTTGTTTGTGAGCTTCATTTTGATTATGAATAAATGTGTCCCATTTTCTCCCTACAGGTTGTATGTTTGAAAAGGGCCCCAGGCAATTTTATGATGACACCTGTGTTGTCCCAGAGAAATTCGATGGTAGGTTTTGCATTGTGCTTCAAGTTTGATTTTTGTAAGAGGGAATGGACAGATCATCTGTGCCTCTCCTGAAAACAGCTGACATTTCTACTTAAAGATTTCTACACACATCATTTAGCATGTTCTGAATTATAGCTAACCTTCACTTCTTACAAATTTTCTTTTTCCTCTCCCACTAAGGTTTTTTTTTTTTTTTTTTTTCCTCTTTCTTTTGCTCTGTACGAGATCCATTCTTGTGGATATATATTCAAAGAGCATTCTTCTTGTTGAGATTTGTGTGGAATAAGAGCAGGCTTTCCATAGCTCTGATGAGCACACGTAGCTTGTTATTTGAGATTTATTGAAAACTGATCCTGTAATTAACAAAGCAGAGCCGAAAGCATGCTACTGTGGTGCACTGATGACTAATGCAGCCTCCTTGCTTTTATTGTTCATGAAAAGATGCATTATGGAACACAAGAACAATATTGCTGCCCATTTAGTTATTGTTTTTTAGTCCTCCTTTTTTTCCTCCCTTTCTGGGAAGATGTACATTACTAATGTGGCATTACTTTGTAATTGCTTAAAAGGGAGTTAGGGAAAGCATTACCTTTTAATATCACTCACTGTTGCAATGAAAAGATCCCAGATCTTAGAAAGGGGCATCAAGTTAGATAGAACCTCCTCTTCTTGACAAGGGTGGCAGAAGTTGGCATCTATGAGGAAGCCAGGGTAAAAAGTGAACAGTTAATTCATTTAGTGGTTCTTCAGAGTGGTCTCTATTTCCTGCTTTGATTGTTTAACAGGAAATGAGCAGGGCCCTATGATTAGCTGATTGCACAAACTTTGGGGATCATGGCTGTAATGACTTGGGAGCTCTCAGAAGTTTTAATTGCCATTATTTAAACACAAAATACTTGCATGGATTGCTTTTTAATCCCTAATTAGTTGCTTGAAGACTACTATATGTTCTCCAGCTTCTTGCTATTCTTACACTTCTCAGAAGAGATGGTAAGTCTCGAGAAGATCCGCTTCTTTAGCCTCCCTTTAAATTGCTAACTGTATTTTCAAGGTCTTGAGGTTAAAACCCAATATGGGTCACTTTTGCGGCCTTGCGCTACAATAGATGTTAGTTTTACACTTTGAGTTTCAGAGGTGTGAACTGTGCTATTTAGCACCATTAGCAGAGCATCACAATTCTTGAAATATAGTTTTTTTTTCTTGAGGTTAAGCATAAAGCCTCTACTTCTTGGAGTGGCCTTTATCAGTTTGTTTTATTCTTAGTAAGCTTTACATGTTAAGAAATTTCGAAGATTAGGAAGGGCATGTAAGGAAGAAAAATATCTGAAAACAATAGGATTGGGATGAAATTGAACAGGTTAATGTCACCTAATGTTTAGGGACACTGTCTTGATCATTTGTTCACTTTCTTTTAAATACTGTTCAATTTTATACTAAGAAAATTTTTTTTGGAAGATAGTATATGTCTCATACTTTGCAAGGAATGGAGAACAAGAAAAATGACAAACAAGGGGTTAACTTTTCATTGTATGTGGCCAGTGTGATCAGTCACATTTATAGGCAGAACCAATCTATAGACTAGAAAATTCGACAGTGTTTCACTCTATCTGCATAATTACTCAGTTACTCTCATTAAAATGGAAAAAAATAGGTGAATCTCAGAAGGAAATCTGTGATAAATAATACATTGAAATCAATACGAAGAGACCAAAAACAACATAATGATTTTTAGGAGCTATTGTTTGAATAATTTTATATTTTTCGGTTTGGGTTTTTAAAGAGTTGTTCCTTTCTGTAATTGTTTTAAGAGGAATATTTCTCTCTACTGATCAAAACAAGTTTTTAAAAGCATGTGATTTTAGTCTATTTTATAATTTACACGTAGTGTAAATAGTTTATCTTGAAAATATACTGTTTGAATTGTTTCTTTAGTGTTGAAGAGAAGTTCATGGATCAACAATGGTGTACTTGTAGGGCCCTGTGTACTCAATCCTCGTTGTAACCAGTTCCACATATTTTTTAGGTGGTTGGCTGGGAGGTAGAAGTAAATAATCAGTAGTCACGGAACTGAATATGTTTTGGTAAAACCAAGGTAACTGACCAAATTTAAAACAGAAGCATTGCAACACTAACACCTTTAACGATGTACTCTATTTAAGAGATTTTTATGCTATATATGAATACTGAATTAAATGTAATGCAAACCCTTCTTACTGAAAAATACAGATTTTTAAACCAGACTTTTAGAAAAATAATAGCAAGTTAAATTCAATGAGTGAAATACAAGAGAAAAATAAAAATGAGAAAGAATTTTCATTTGCTGCCAGTTGAGAAAGTGATAGCACTCTTATAAAAAGATAGTAGGATGGTAACCTTCCCCACTCAAAAAAAAAAAAGTGGATTTTTTGCCACCAAGTTGATTCTGATTCATGGTGACCCCATACGTGTCAGAGAAGAACTATGGTCCATGTAATTACCTGAGAGATTTTCCTAATTTACATAAAATTAGAATACTTAGCTTTGTTGTTGTTGTTAGGTGCCGTGGAGTCGTTTCTGACTCATAGCGACCCTATGCGCAACTTAGTTTTAGATGCTATTAAATTTTCCTTGAAATATTGGCATTACAATTTTCAGTAGTTTGTCACGGGCTGGCCAATGAACTGGTTACAAATTCTAGTTTGCATAATTTTAATTTTTACAAATAAAATTTCCATAGTTTAAATGATTACCCTCTCTTCAATGTTGCTTAATAAAATGAAAAGAAATAGAATTAACCATAAAATAAAAAAGTACGATTAGATAAAATGATTTTTAAAGAAATCAATAAAAAAAAAAAGTTATACAAAATTTTGTAATTAAATGACATCCATGGATTTATTCTGTACCAGTGTGTGCTTACATTGACCTCTATATATTTATTATGTGCAGTTGGCTGTAAGTTTATACAAACTGCTGGTTTACATTCAGACTTTTAACTATTTTAAATATGTATTTAATGGTTACATTATATTACATAAAAAGATAGAAACTCATAAAGTCGTGGTTTAACCATTTTAGTGATTGAGTTAATGTAAATTTTATGTAAATGACATGATATTGTTAATAATAGAAACTTAAAAAATTTTTAATTTAGGGGACATCAAACAAGAGCCAGGAATGTATCGGGAAGGACCCACATACCAGCGACGGGGATCCCTTCAGCTCTGGCAGTTTTTGGTAGCTCTTCTGGATGACCCTTCAAAT
Organism: Elephas maximus indicus; assembly: GCF_024166365.1. Classification (NCBI taxonomy): domain Eukaryota; kingdom Metazoa; phylum Chordata; class Mammalia; order Proboscidea; family Elephantidae; genus Elephas; species Elephas maximus. The sequence continues at coordinate 74,651,083 of NC_064826.1, read as the reverse complement.
TCCCACTTCATTGCCTGGACTGGTAGAGGCATGGAATTTAAACTGATTGAGCCTGAAGAGGTTGGTTTAATAAATTTTAATTAGAAAAATTAAATATGTTATAAAATAAACTGATATGTTTTATTAATATTGTAAAAATGTATTTTTTAAAATAAACTTAGGGGAACGTGTTCAATTAAATTAGAAAAAAAAAAAACCTCAAATATATCCACATTTAAAATCACAAATGATTTTAGTGTTGTGTGCTTGCTCCAGCTGAATTCTATCCTATAAAATTGATGTGGAAAAAAAAATCAACCAGGGCATCATTAGCAGAAACTTTTACTCAAGAACATAGGGATTCTCTTGAGGAGACTCCAATGGAGCATCTGAGTTGGGGAAGGAGGGCTGGATGCTTTATGGAACTTGAGCAATGGGGGAAAAGTCTGCTGAAGTGCAGCTAATTTCTGGAATGGAGAAATTGTTCTTGTGAATTAACAGCCATTATTTGGACAATCTGGATTTTATCAAAAGGGTTGGAAAGGAACTTTTAAGAACCAAAGTCATGTGCAAGAGGAGATAGGGGAGGAATTGTTGTGATAACAATGACATGCAAGAACTCTGGTGGAAATTTTTCAGCCCTTAAGCGTCTCTTAGAGGACAGAAGACTGGTAGAAATATTGTTTCCCTTCGATTGTTAGTGAAATCTGTTTCACGTCACCTGGCTGAGTACACGCTACCGTAAGATAGGTATGAAGTTTACAGTGTTGCCATAGTACCCAGTGCCATAGTAGTCAATATCTAAATAAGAGGACACGGGATAAATAGAGATAATATGGACAAAAGGAACATACACACAAATGGAGTAGTTACATGAAGAATTTCTAATTTCAGTTATTCTTCCCAGCACTAGTTTTAGGCTTAAAAAAAAAAAAAAAGGCTACTATTATTACTGTAGCATAACCCATAAATAGCATTTTGGACTTCCATAGAAAGTGACAGACATATGTAACCTTTGTGTCTTATTAAAGATATTTTCTTTGCTGTTACTAAAAATTGACTTCACTATATATTAGCCTAGAAAGCAAAGGAAGATATTTATCTAATGTGCTTATGATTAGCTATAGGATCTAAACACCTCAGTGAGGGTGAAAAATTCAGTAAGCTCTCCAGCTATTTTTGAATCCAGAGTGATTTGTCACATATAGACTGGACATCAATGGTCTAGAATTTGAAAGGTGTGGGCTAAATGTTTGGGTGTTTGAATTTTGTAGCGTGTCTAAAGCTTAATTTGGCTGTCAAAGGAAATCAGTTTTTATGTAGACATACTTAAATGATGTAAGTGAAAGAACTGCAAAAATGTGAAGCATTAACAAATGAGACTGGAAACACTTAACATAAAAGTAATTTGAAAGCCCTTTAATGTGATGGGAATATGTGCTCTTTACCTCATGAAAGGTGTTAACAGTCACTACAAGAATTGGTTCATGCTAGAACTAAGTACATCCAATAGGAATTTCTACCTGTAAATAAGTTATTTTCCCCCACCTGTAATGAAAATAAGCCGAGCAGAAACAGATTTTAAAAGTTGGCATGTATTTGTTCAGATTAGGGAATTAATGAATTACATCAGTAATTCTTGATCCACTCAGAAGAGCAAAAATTCTTTTGCAAGTGATTAAGTTACTTATGGTTCTTTATATAGCAACTGTTCACTTTTATGATGATCAAGTTTGAATAAGTAGAATAAGAAACTTGACCAGATAACCATTAAATCTCTTCCAATTCTGAATTTCTATGATTTTTAAAAACAGGAAAAAAATACAATTACAAACTGACATTCAGACAGCTTTTCTTTAATAGACTCATAAAGTAAAAAAGGGCTGGGTAATTCACAGTCAATAGACCATTTCCAAATAGTAACTAACTCAAAGAGAATTATGCAATAAGCACTAAATACCTCCTAAGGCCTGTTCAAACTGAAACATCCCATTTCTGATTGCTTCATGGCTCACTGTTGCAGTTGGTTCCATCAGGCAAGGATTGTGCTATTTTGTTTAAATTTCTTTCTTGGAAAGCGTTTGTGAAATTTCTTTAGCCCATGTGGCCCACAGTCTCTCTCTTTGCTCTATTGCAAAACAGCTCTTTAGGTGTTCTTTGTCAGTACAATTCATGAAAGATGCTTCTGAAGCCATTCTTCTGTTGGAATTACTCAGTGGTTCCTTTTCTTTGAACCACATCTTGGGGTTTAGAGTGATACTGAATGAAACTCCAGGCCTGCTCTGATTTTCTGCACAGTGTGTTTGGGTAACTCTAGCAAACACATAATCTTTGACCCCTCTCTCTCTCTCTCTCTTTTGGGAGGACATTTGAGTTAAAGAGACATTATTTTGGAATTAATCATAGATACTAGGGAATTGTTCCAGGGAATAGTTACCAACATAGTAATGCTTCTGTAGGAGTCTCTGTAAATGTCTTTTCATGATATTCAAGTATGTTGAGCTGAAAGAGTTTCCGAGAAGTCTTCAAGAAGTCTTAAATGGCAGTTTCAAGGTTCACTGTTGCATGTTCAGTAGTAAGCTTAAAAATAAGTTCAACGATCCTTGATCTATTACATGTTCCCATTCATTTGCTAATAGAGGTGAACGACATAGTGCCATTATCTTTCAGTCTTCCTGCTAATAGCCTGTTTTTCATTTGAAGGAGTATTATTAGGAATTGTTACCATCTTTCCCACTCCTTGTTGAGAACTGTGACTTGGCTTTTAGTATTGTTGGATATAGTGGTGATTGGCAGGTCATATGTGAGGGTGGAATCGACTTTCTTCGTTGATTGGTGCCTAGCCTGGGAACTATTGATCTTACTTGCTAATTTTAAAGTTCACTCTTGTCTGCATCACATAGACATATCATATTGGTAGATCCCCTTTTCCCCAACTTTATGAAATATACTGAAACAATTCTAAGAATAATCTTTATTGATTTAAAATGACTATTAATATCCACAGTGCCAAGAATTAAGAGGCATCATAAGAGTCAAACTCTATGTTTTTGGTATTAATAAAAAGATCTTCTTTCCCTCCCCAGAGACTTCCATAATTTTGCCTTAAAGTTTTTTGCAAGTATTATATTTTCTAGATGCATCCTGGTGAGCTTCTAGAAAAGGAGCATTTATAAATGAATAAGTATTCAGAAATGGTTGTTTAATTTAAGGAGATGTTAATAATTCATTTTTACATCCCCTCCAGGTTCACCTGCTGCTCAGCTGCCATGTCTTTTAAAGGTTCACTGACGTCCATTGTTAGATTTTTTAAAAGACGTTTTACTTAAAAAGTATTGCTTTCATTTCTTATTGTCACCCTCTCATTTCACTATTGCTCAGGACATTTACATTAAAATGTGGTTTGTCTTTTGAAAATTAGGATATACCTGCCACGTTGACTGTCTGCTTGGATATGTATTCGTTTCTTTCATATAACTTCTCACTACTCTTAGAAAAAAAATATACTGATGCATAACACGATGGCACCGGGTACTGGGTTTTATAACACTTAATTTTTTTATAATTACGTTGTATTTCATTCAGAAAATACAAATTAGTGAGAGAGAAAATAGCAAGGGACAGTATTGTAAAACAGGAAAAAAACTTAGAGACCGATTGTTACCAATACAGTGGAGAGAGAGGGTGACCTCTCTAAAAAGCATTTTCTTTTTGTGTTTGTGACAAAACAACTTGGAATTTCATGGAAATGAATGAACACACTAACCCTATTAGATAATGCTCTCTTGGGGTTGCTGAGGTTTGCATGGCAGCTGCAGTTTCTGCTCAGACTAATAAAAAGTGAAAATTAATGAGAACGTGACTTTCGCTGGGTAGCAAAAGCAGGCTACACTATTCTGTATAATGCTTCAGCTAGCTGATGGTGATGGTGAGGTGGAGATATACAAGAAGGCCTTTTTGTTGTATATTTTAGGAATAAATGCCTGAAATCAGGAAGGTTTTCTTAAAGCTCTGTTAAAGAACTGTTTTCCAGATGAGTTGCTGCTCCAAAGTCACATAATAAAAGCTCTGAGACTTTTCACCAAACAACAAAGTGGACATTCTGCTTTAGAGATTTTTGTTTGTAGACTCATGGTGACCTTTTTCACTTCCTTCTTATTTTTAGCATCCAGTTACCGTTCTCTAGATGAATGCCTAATTCCCCAGTTTAGTATTGGCTATATTTTTATTCTGATGCTGCTTCAGGCAATACAATTATTCGCAGTTCTGTTTATTAATTGTATACTGTTTCTCTGCTACATACAATGTGCCACTTGTTCACTCTTCTATATAGTGTTGAGCAAGATCCCTTTCTCTTTGATTTGTCATAACTTCAATAAAACATCTCTACAAACAGAATCTCTAAGCTGCTCTTGATCTATAGTTTTCATCTGAAACACTGGGAAGGAAAAAACAGACATTGTATCTCCATCAGAATGGAAAATTTGCCTCCTTCTGGTGAATCGCAGACTGTTCATTCCTGTTGTAAACACATTCCCTTATTTCCATTTAATTTTGTGTCCAAACAATAGTGACAAAGAATTCTATTGTGATATTTCAGTGTGATCACTGCATGCCTGGTTTAAAAGGCAAACCAGGGCACAGGAAATTCAGATCACGATAGCTTTTGCTTCTTTACTTGTGTCTTTAATTTGGATATGTTTGGGGCCATTTGGAAGTAATTAATTAATTAATTTTATGAAACATGTTAATAAGCTAACACCTAACTTTACAATATAATTCTGTTTTTGCTGGCAGGTGGCCCGGCGTTGGGGCATTCAGAAAAATAGGCCAGCTATGAACTATGATAAACTTAGCCGTTCGCTCCGCTATTATTATGAGAAGGGAATCATGCAAAAGGTGAGAAGCTAATATGGCATTAAAATTCATTGAAATGTTGCGCATTAATCTGCACATCATACTTTAAAAGTCACGTATTGTTGCATTGTGGAAGCAAGGTTTTCACTCATTTTAGCAAATGCTTACCTCTTGGTTTTGGTATTACAAGCCTTCCTATTTATAAATTCATGGACATGGTAGACAAATGTGTAACAATATTACATACAAAATAATAGGCTTCTGAAATTCCTACTTTGCTGCTATGGTAAAAAACAGGTGTTTCAGTACTCAGATTGCATCTGTGTATCTCCAGAAGAAGTTGTAATTCTGTGACACTCTCCATAATTCTATAATTTTCAAACAATTTTGTTTATAGATTCCAATGAAAATGAATAATCTTCTCTACTAACTAAATTATTGCTTGTTTTTTCTTTTCTGATTCTTAAAAACTTATATATGTGTGTGTCGTTACATCTCTCAGCCTTATAAGTATATTCAAATCTAATTTCCTTGAGTGGGAGCCATGTTTATGATTTATCAGTTGTGAACATTATAGTTTTGTTATGCATCCTTTGTTGGTTTTGGTGGGTATGGATAGCATTAGGTATTACCGTGTAGCATTTTTTTTTTTATGTTACCATAGTTATGCCACGAGGAAGTTGACTAGTTGCTGCACGAAGTGTCATACAACAGAGGGGGACTGCACCCTTGAGTTTCCTAGACCTTACTTAGGGTATCAGTGCTTTGGAATTTGCCAGCTTGGAAGTTAGAACTTTCAAGATTCTTAAAGATAAGAATGGTTAGAGTCTCAATTGCTTCCTCTTTCCCTGAATCTCACCTTCAAAATACTTAACTATCTACTCACTTTTTCTGCCTTCTTCATCTCACCCTGAGGTCATTTTTAATTCCTCCCTTTCCATCATCCCACCATACCCATTTGTAGCAACATCCTTTCAAATTCATCCTATTCCTTTTGTTTTCACCAACATCTCTCTAATTAGTGTCACCCGGGCTGTCAATGGTTTTCTTGGGCAATGTTGCACAGTAGTAAAAAGTAGTAAAAGGTAATGCCATTTTGATTTAGGCTTGAATGCCAGCTTCTCACTTGAGCACTCTTCTAAACATATTCTTCTCCTTCTAAGTGGTGATATATCTTACCTCATGAAATTGTTGTGACTATTTAATGAAATAATTTGCTTGAGACACTTTGTACCTGACACAATAAAAGTCTTCAATAAATGGTAGCTGTTAATTTCTCTCATACACTAACACTAGAGTAAGCCAAGGCACGTTTGGCTTATGTGTCTTGATCATTTAAGTCCTTATTAAAAATCATGTAATGTCCCCTCCCTATTACCTAGAGAATGAAATTAAAACTTCATTCAAGTTTCTGCTTTTATACCTAATGGATTTTCAAAACCTGTATGAAAGTAGAAAGTGTGGAGTTTGGAGAGTAGGTAGAGGTGCCAGTTAAAGCTCCATTCACTGAGAGATAAAAATTATTATAAGATCTCTAATTACACCTCAGCTTTTAAACATGGTATTTGACAGGGTATACCAAGGCTGTGGAGCCCTGGTGGCTCAGTGGTTAAAGCAATCAACTGCCAAATGAAAGGTTGAGGATCCATGGGAGAAGGATGTAGCAATCTGCTTCCATAGAGATTTACAGCCTTTAAAACCCTGAGCTGGAATCAACTTTATGCAGTGGGTTTAAGTTTTGATCCAGGTTATGGAGCCCTAGCAGCACGGTAGTTAAGATCTCAGCTGGAATTGACTCGATGGCAACGGGTCTGGTTTTTCATCCAGGTTATCACGCTCAGTTTTAAAAGTGTTCAAGTATGCTCAAGCTTATGCTTCTTATTACCAGTATCACCACTAGTAATAACTCTTCCATGTTGCCATTTTTCTCTTCTTTTAATATATTAATAAGACAAAATGCTATGAAATAATCATATAATGGCAAGGATACTGAAACAGATAAAAATGTTGCTGCTCAAATTTTTCTCTGTTAAGTTGTAACTGCCAATAGAAACTATTTATAACTATTTGTCAGCTAATATAAAGCAAAATCAAACCCATTGCTGTCAGATCAATTCCAACTCACAGCAATGCTATAGAACAGAGTAGAACTGCCCCAGAGGGTTTCCAAAGCTGTAATCTTGATGGAAGCAAATTGTCACATCTTCCTCCTGCAGATCTGCTGGTGAGTTTGAACCCCCAGCCTTTTGGTTAGTAGTACTTTAACTACTGAACAACCAGGGTTCCTTCACAGATAAGACAGGAAAGTAAAAAAAGGTGTATTATAGTCCTTTTGGGATGTCACCGTATAATGAAAGAAAGGACAGTTTATAACAATGCAGGTTATAAAATGCTCAGTGATATGATGGCCATTTATTTTATTTTATTTTTTTCTGAGAAAGCTTTGAACAAAGGAAAAAAGCAAAACTAGAATTTGTTATCTCAGCTTTGTTTCTGATATTGCCTAATTTTACTTTTATGGTCATTTCAACCTTTAAGAACTTAATTTCCTTTGTATAAAGACTAAAGTAAATAAACTTACGTCAGGCTCCTCTGTATACTGTGCTCTGTGCTAGAAAACTTTTCTGTAAATCTCACAACAGTCTTTCCAAATTACAAAGAAAGGAACTGAGGGGCCGCTTAAGAAACATGTTCAAGTTCATACAAACTACTAAGTGTTGATGGTTTTCAAACCTAGGAATATTCAGATTATTTGGTTTCTTTAAAATAAAAAAAATTAAATTTTTTTTTTTTTTTTTTTTATAGTTCCACTTAATTAAACCTGGGACAAAAAATCTTGTAAATCTGAGTCCAGAGCAGCAATGTTCTTTGATCGTTGTTCCTTTTTTCACACATACATGGATAGTTTATAAACCAAGATGTGGTTTGTCCCTGACATCACAAATCAACTACAGTGCCTTTTTGATACACAGGAACACAGAGGTGTTGAGTAATTTTCACTGTTCTACGTTACCGAACGCTACACACAAAAAAGTTACTGTCCAAATTAATACAAAGAACTGTGTTTGTCCACCCAAACCCCTGAGTGTTTGAGAACTTCGGCATTGTCTGTTAACCAGGCATATTTGGCTCACTCTTATTGTTTAAATTTTCTTAGAGAACCATTACTCTTCAAAATTTAAGTTTGAGTTATGTCATTCCCTACAAAGTAGGTTACTTCTCCTTTACTTCAGGCAGTTGTCACATTTCTTTTTCTCATTTCCTCCCTATGCATTGTATATTTTAAATTCCTTTCACTTTTTTTTACACCTCTTCCTTCAATTTGACACTTTACACACATCCTTAACTTCTAATGCATCTTGCCTTCATTTTTAAAAGTGATGTACCCAGGATAATGCTGTTGTCTTGATTCATCTTTCATTTAAATAAGGCTATGTATTTTTTTTTTTTTTTTTTTGACAAGAATACACAGTACAAAACAAAACAAAAACACCCACCAGTTCACCCTGTGAATCACTGGTCTAGTCTTATTAGGAATAAACCACATTTTTCCTTTAGGGCTTGGAAGTTTAGTTTTTCCTATAATTTCAGAAGGTTGTATTAAGAGAGAGACACTACAGCATGAAAGATACACTTTAATTTTTTACCTTTAAGAATGGAGAAAACATTTCAGTGTGAGATGCCTGCATTAAATTATTGATTTTTAAAAATAACACTGTATGTGGTTTGCCTTTATGTTAAAACCAACTGCTGAACTTTTCAGCTGTATCTGAAATGAATGTAATTATTTCCCAAGGTCAATATAAAAGCATATTTCTTTGCAGTATTCTTTTTACCGTTTTCTCTATTGAGCCATAGTTCATTTTACAAAATAAGGACTTTTTTTTTTTTTTTTTTTGCTTTTATATGTATCTGTTAATTTTTTTTTGTTAATTTAGTAGGCTAATAATTTATTGCTTTTCTTTTTCCTTATGTTACCCATCCTCTCTGGTATATTAAACCATGTTTTTGTTTTTCTCTTCGCCATCCTTCACCATCTTGGGATGATGAGGATGGCTTTTTTTCTTTTCCATGTTATCATCAGGTGGCTGGAGAGAGATACGTCTACAAATTTGTGTGTGATCCAGAAGCCCTTTTCTCCATGGCCTTTCCAGATAACCAGCGCCCTCTGCTGAAGACGGACATGGAACGTCACATCAACGAAGAGGACACGGTGCCTCTGTCCCACTTTGATGAGAGCATGGCCTACATGCCAGAAGGTGGCTGCTGCAATCCCCACCCCTACAATGAAGGCTATGTGTATTAACACAAGTGACAGTCAAGCAGGGCTTCTCCCCTTTGCAAGATGCAGAGAATCGCTGAATTCTCTTCAATCTTTGTTTTATTTTTGTTGTTGTTGTTTGTATTTTATTTTTAAAGAATAATACAAAAAAGGGGCTTTTCCTGTTGCATTATTCTATGGTCTGCCATGGACTGCGCACTTTATTTGAGGGTGGGTGGGAGTAATCTAAACATTTATTCTGTGTAACAGGAAGATAATGGGTTAATGGGTGGGGGGTTTGGGGATTACTTTTTACTTAGGCTTGGGATGGGGTCTTACAGGTTTTAAGTATAAAGCTATATCATGTCTGTTTGATTTCATAACAGCATAAGATAATGTTCATTTTCTCTGGGTATCTATGGTACAGTTAATTCACATTGTGTAAATATCCACTTGGAGACTGTTTACCGAGTGATATGCCTTGAGCATCCCCCTCCTGTCCTTTCTGAGTCTCTGCAGGTGTACAAAAGAAACATCTACTGTAAATGGCAGTTCAGTTGTTAAAAATGACTGTTTTTGCACCTCTTGTAAAAAGATATTTAGAGATTGCATTTGCGGTTTTTTTTGTTCTGCTTTATATATGACTTGCAGAGGAAAACCACAAAATGAATAATTCTCTCTGAAGTTTGATAATCACGGTGACTGCAAATGAGGGGCACAATTTTGGACTCTGGCTCCAAACTGAGTCTCAGGCCAGTAGCATTACACGTATCTGGTGCCACCTTGCCATTTAGATACAAATCATACTGTCTTTTAAATATTTTGAAGCCCATTTCAGTTAAATAATGACATGTTATGGTCCTTTGGGATCTCATTTAAATGTTAAATCTGGGATTACAATGAAGCAAAAAATATCTGTCTCCTTTCACTTCCTTCAGTACATAAATACATTATTTAATCAGTAAGAATTAACTGTACTAAATCACATATTATGCTGTTCTAGATACAGCAGGCACTCCTTAAGAAAAATATCCAATACACTAAATAGGTACTATAGTAATTTTTAGACATGGTACCCATTGTTATGCATTTAGACCTTTTACTGCTGTGTTATGTTGGTAACATATATAAATACTAGATAATGCTAATGCTTCTGCTGCTGTCTTTTCTGTAATATTCTCTTTCATGCTGAATTTACTATGACCATTTATAAGCAATGCAGTTAACTACAGATAGCATTTCAGGACAAAATAGATGACTCAAACCATTTATTGCTTAAAAAATAGCTTACGCCATGCTATGCTATAAGCAGCTTTTGCGCACATTGACAAATGAAGAGTAAGCTTCAGCTTGCTAAGGGAAACTGTGGAAACTTTTGTAACTTTTGGTGAAATGGAAAATTATTTACAAAACTGTCGAAGAATATGATGAAGTTGCTGTATGACATAGTGCTGGCACTGATATTATCCGTCATCTTGTTTTAGACACTCATGTAAATGTGATTGGATTGTTTGAAAGAAGAATTTAAAGATTTAAAGTTTCAAAGTTTTTTGTTTTTGTTTTGCTTTTGGAGAAAATATTGAAAGCAGGGTGTGTGATTCCATTCACTTTGAAAAAACATTAAGGAAATGATGTTGCTCAATAGCCTGCTAAAAGATTCAAGGGAGAAACATGAATTTGTTCAATCCGTGGATATTCCAGAGGAATAATTTTTTTTCAGATTCTTTAACAAAATGTTAAAAAAAAAAAAAATCTTAACCACAGAACCAAAATAAATCTATAAGAGCATTTCATGAAAAGTATAGCAAAGATTACTTAAAGATGACCCCTCAGCTACCGGTTTTCCAACATCACAGCTTAATTCTCTAAATAGAACAGTTACTGGGAACTTCCCATACCAAAATCTATTCTATTCATATTTAGTCTTCTTAAAAACATATTATAATTGCAACATATTTATTTAACATATGTGATTTCAGTGATTGTTCTACATACGTATCATATGTCATCAGGCTCATTATGGGTTAAATAACTATGCCTTAAAAACCAGAAGTTTTGTTTTCTTTTTCACTATGCTTATGTGGCCATTAGAGCACTTAAAAACAGTTTTTAAAATATTCAGCTAATGTTTTATTAGAAAGAGAATTGAGATACTTGGATAAGTTGAAGGAACAAAATTTAAGTGAGTCAGTAAAATAAGGTCTAAATGAAAATTATATTGAGGATCTTTTTCTTTTGTTTTCTGTTTTTTTTTTATGTTTTAATTCTAGCCTGCCAGTGGGAAGCAATGGGGCCACGCATTACGTTAAGGAATCAAAGGGAGAACTGGTATTAATAATATAATATTTAAAAACAAATGACATATTTCACTGTTTAATGTAGTGACTCACTGAACTGAGTAGTAATTGGCCAATATTAAGTATTTTTCAAATACGTGATAAACTCCTGGACACTCTTGGAAAATGTTTCTTAATTTTTTGTTTTGTTTTGTTTTTTCAGATTCTGTTTTTATTCTACTTTTTCTTTGGTTGTGCTTTTATTTTTAAGTAGATTAATAAATCTGGCAGCTGATTTCTGCAAAATCCTTGTGTTTTGAATTTCTAATTGAATTGGCTAATCAAATGTAGAAATCAATTAATGATATAATGTCTTCCTTCAACTTGATAAAAGAAACTAAAACATCTCTACTAGTGGTTTCTGCCTTTTGGTGATGACATGCTAATACCCAACAAACTTATTCCGGCAAATAATGTTACATCCTAAATAGCTAATGGAAATGATTCTGTTTAAGTTATGCCTACGAAAAAGATAAAAATCCACAATGCTGACAGTGCAGAGTAGTTTTCTCAAATGATAGAAATATCTTAGAAGTCATTTAATTAAACCTCCTTTTTACAGATTTTATTAGTTTCCAGTTGCTGCTGTAACAAATTGCCACCAATTTAGTGGCTTAAAACAACAGAAATATATCTTCATATAGTTTTGTAGGTCAGAAGTACAAAACAGCTTTAAGAGTCTTAAAAGGCTAAAATCCACGTGTCAGCAGGTTTGATTCCTTCTGGAGACTCCAGGGGAGAATTCAGTTCTTGCCTCTTCCACTTTTAGAGGTTGCCAGCATTCCTTGGCCCCTGGCTGCATCCCTCCAATCTATGCTGGTCCCGTCCCCTTCTCTTCTGTAGTCATATCTCCTTCTGCCTTTTTCTTATATGGACACATACATGTGGTTACGTTGAACAATCCAGAATAATCTCCCCACCTCAAGATATTTAACACATCTGCAAATTCCCTTTTGATAAATTTTGAATGATAAAACTATCATTCATAGGTTCTGGGAATGAGGATGTGTATTTTTGTGTGTGTATGGAAGGGTGACATTATTCAGCCTACCACATGGATGAAGGCACTGTGTACCAAAAATATTAAGTGACTTACCAATGGATAAAAAGAGTTATTGAGGAACCTGGGATTAGAAATCACTGAAGGGTTTTTTTAATTTATTTACCATTGAGGTATTCTTTCTCATCTTACTCCACATAAATGGTACTGAAAGCATGTTGTATTAAAGTTTGTCCATTCTCTCCAGGCAAACACTATGTAATACTAGAAAAAATAAATAAATAAGAGTAATGGCACACTTAATTCTGTTGTTCGAGACAGATTATAATTTTTATAGTAAATTTCTTTTGGTGCTAGTATGGGATGTTATTATGTGATCTTAACCTTTGTAAGTGGTTACCATACTTTTACACAAATAATATGCACTTTCTACGTTTTTTGCAACAGGCAAAAAAAAAAAAAATTGGCATAACAGCACTTTATAAGGCGCATGTTATTTGGGTAAAAACGGTACTATTTATTACATAAGAACAATACACAGAATCTATCTGTTACTTAAGAGGATAATTCTAAGATATGAGTCAATTTATCTTTATTATGATGACAAGGAAAGAAATATATTGCACAGTCCTTAAGAGCTATGGCTGCAAACCAAAAGGTCAGCAGTTCAAATCTACCAGCTTCTCCTTGGAAACCCTGTGGGTCACAGTGAGTCAGAATTGACCTGATGGCAAAAGGTACTAGAAACACTGGTGGCATATGGTTAAGTGCTACAGCTGCTAACCAAAAGGCTGGCAGTTCAAATCACCAGGCACTCATGGGAAACTATGGGGCAGTTCTACTCTGTCCTATAGGGTCACTGAGTCAGAATCAACTTGACGACAGCAGGTTTTTTTATGGGCACTACAGAATTTTGGTCAGATCATAGAAGTTTTTAACATCAGCTGCTTGGTATATCATGAAACATTTCAAGAGCTTATAATGAGAAAACATCATAGAAGAGTAGACCATTTGAATGTTTATTACTTGGAATATTAAAAGAGAAAAATGAAAACTAAGAAATTAGTGAGCTATTTTCCTGTTGTAGTTTGATATGAAAAAGGGAGAAAGTAGACTTGTAAAAAAACATAGAAATTGGCTAAAAAGAATGGCAGGAGGAAGCTAAAGAGAAATGTAAATACTGAGCAGTTGTGGTAAGAATTGCATAAAGGCCAAGTTTAAATTAGGTATTAGTTTTGGGCATAATACTTCAGAATATGGCCCAGTTTACTCAGTACTCAACTTTTAGGGCTTGATTTTTTTTTTTTTTACTGTGAGACCAATTTAGAAAGACTTACTAAAAAAAAAATTTATAGAAATGTATGGTTTAAGAAGAGGTTTTGATTAGAATAGTGGCTGCCTCTATTAAAATATGATGATTTTATTCAGTTAAAAATTTATATAGAGTAATTATGGTTTATAATTTCATATGTAAGGTAGTTTTTTTTTTTGTTTTTTTCTCCTATAGAATCCAGTATTCTTCTTTACTTCCATTCTAAAATTATACTTATGTTTCTGTGAGGAAGAAATTTTTAATTTTTTGTTGTATTAAAATTATACTTAAGGTTTGAGAAAATTTGATTTGAAATTCATGTGATTATGACAAGTTAAATATGCTCGAACTTGAAATCTAAAATAAAAGCCAGAAACTGGGAACATTGAACTGTCCTGATCACTCTGAAAAGGAGGCACATCTGCAGCTGAACAATATTGTCTAAATTTTTGAGTAGCTTTACTTGTCTCAATCATTTTAATCATTTAATTTATGACCAAGGCAAATGAGTAGTGTCTACACTGCTTTACGACTTCCACTTACTATTCTGTTACTGGCTAACATAGGTCCCAGGGCACCTGATAAATCTTAGTTCTTCAATGTTCTAAACCTTTAAATACATTATTGCCCTTAATCTCCTCAACAACTATATCCAGAAGAAATTTTGAGGAGAGAAGTATCTAAATTATTTGCATGACTTCCGTGGGCCAGAAACCATGACTGTATGACTTGTTGCTGCCTCTTTCATTGATTGAAGCTGAGGCTAGTGGCAAAACCAAAATGTCACTGTCTCAAGATGTCATGTGATCACAGGCAAATTCGTGAACCCTATTTTTTCCTGCAACCTGAACCTAGCTTATTTAACTGATTTAAATTTCTAATGACTTCAAAATGTATGTAACAATGGCTCATGTTCCTAAAGCATTAAAAAAAAAAAAAAGCATAGTCTTATTTAAAACATTCTCCTTTTTACACTTAAAAAATATTTCTTATAGAAAAAAACTAAAAAAGAAATTAAGGAATATTTAAACCACAGTAACAATAAATCACGAAGTTTTTAAAACAGAAAAGAACCTTCCACTGGAGAAGGGTAGGGCTCAACGATCCCAGACCAAACAGATCTTCTCGTCAAATTCTTTGGAAAGTTGCGAACACTTCCCCCAGGATTTATTCCACTAGATTTCACTTCTGAAAGTAATTTAAAGTGCTCAGAAAACTGTTAGGGCGGAGTACTTTTGGAATCACATGATTCAGAAGAAGAAACAAATGATTTTTAAAGTAGAAAGAACTGAAACCATAGAACGTATAAAGATTCTTTTGATTAAAAAAAAAAGTGTCACATTGCTGAACAGGGGATTATGATACATACATTTTAATTTTTTGGATAACCAGCAAAACAGTTTGTTCCCATAGAGTTTAACGTGCATCATCTTACTTTTTCTTCCCACCAACCCTGCCAATTAAACCCACATATTAAATGTTGATTATAGCCTTTAAACTGCAGAATGCTATATACTATTTTCAATGACCTCAGCTATAATTTTTTCTTTATTCTTAAAAAATTTCTTAAATAATAAATTTTGAAAAACAAAAGATTATTTTTTATTCTTAAACCAACTATTCTTAAAAGTACTCCAGGAAGTGCTTTGTTACGCATTAGAAATGTTTTCTTTAAAAGGCAACTTTATGCTTTTTAATGAATTTTTTTTAATATAGTTCCTTTATTAATAGATTGGCCTTCTTGATTTTATACTGTAGTTTAAGAGTTTTATTAACAACAACAAAAAAAAAAGTTAAGCATTGTGTGTAAACTATTTCTGTATAAAAAACCCAACCCACTGCCGTAGAGTCTATTCCGACTCATAGAGACCCTATAGGACAGAGTAGAACTGCCCTACAGAGTTTCCAAGGAGCACCTGGCAGATTTGAACTGCCAGCCTCTTGGTTAGCAGCTGTAGCACTTAATCACTAAGCCACCAGGGTTTCCAAACCAAACCCAGTACCTTCAAGTCGATTTCGACTCATAGCAACCCTATAGGACAGGGTAGAACTGCCTCATAGAGTTTCCAAGGAGCGTCTGGCAGATTCGAACTGCCGACCCTTTGGTTAGAAGCCATAGCACTTAAATACTAGGCCAGTATAGCCCCAATAATTTTAGGGAAAGAAGTTCACTTAAATAGCCACCTTACTGGGAAATTGGCTATCTGAAAACATCTCACTAGTATAAATGTAGGTTTACAAATGAAAACAGCCCCTTAAAACAAGCCACATCAAACAATAAACTGATTTTTTGTACGATATTTCTTTAGTTTGAAAGGACATCTTTGATAACGCATCATAAAGACACAAACATTAATAAACCGATTATGCTTTAAATCTTTAAGACAGTGATAATAATTTCATATAACTTTTTTTTTAAGGAAAAAATTACAAAACAGAAACATATGCTAGATTTAGTAAACAAACCAAACCCATTGCTGTTAAGCCCATTCTGACTCATAGAGACCCTGTAGGACAGAGTAGAACTGCCTTATAGGGTTTCTAAGGCTGTAACCTTTATGGAAGCAGACTGCCACGTCTTTCCCTGTGGGAGTGCCTGGTGTGTTAGAAACAAACAACCTTATGTTAACAGCTGAGCACTTTAACCACTGCACCACCAGGGCTCCGACTTAATAACAGTACTTAATGAATGTGAAATTAGGCTAACAAGAAAAACTGAGCCTCCCATCACCACCCTTTCACCACATTTTTAGTCTAAACCCTCAGAGCTTCCTAAATTAAAATGAAAAATTTTCTATGACATTCCAAATCTCTTATAAATTTCTTTCAAAATCTTTTCTCGAAATATGATATTTAGCTATATATAGATGAAGGTGTCTTGTTTAGAATCATTCACTAGAGATTAAATAGGCTTTATTTTTGAAAAACCAGTATCTAAAAAGACACCATTTAAAATTTTTTTCCCAAATACGTAATACCAGATCCAAAAAGGATATGTTCCAAATTTGCTTGGTGTTGTTGACTTGTTTGTTTCATGAAGAGCTTGTTCTGCAGGTGTAAGAAGTACATATTAAAAACAATCAAAAAAATTAGCCATTCAAGTTATTTTATATGTTTACCTCTGAAATTCAGTATCAAGAAAATTATGAAACAGAATCAACTAAAAAAAAAACTTCCTTCCCACAATTTTGCTGTCTATTTATTTTCACAAGAATTGTGATTATGTAGAAACCCTGAGGCAGTGTTTCTATAACCCAAACAAAGAGAAATATGAAAATAAATATTTGGATAATTTAGACCCCAAAGGAGAAAAACATTACACACTGATTCACTGAATGAATATTAATTCATATTACAACAGATTTTTGATTATTCATTTTAATTTGTTCTATATTGGGAAATCTAATGTTTCAAACTCTCAAAAATCTCCAGATATGAATCTTCTACAAATTAACATTGACAACTGTTATAAAATCAAATGACTGTGTATTCGCTGGGACCAAATGAAGCGCTCTGCCCCACAGAGAGTCTCTATAGAAGATGCACTAGTTTTATAAAAAGCTATCCTTGCCCTCAGACAAGGTTCCTAGGTGGTACAAACAGTTTTGAGTTTAACCGCCAACCTAAAGGAGCCCTGGTGGTGCAGTGGTTAAGAACTATGGTTCTAACCAAAAGGGCGGCAGTTTGAATCTCCTTGGAAACCCTACAGGGCAATTCTACTCCTCCCTTTAGGGTCTCTGTGAGTCAGAATCGACTTGAAAGCAACAAGTTTTGGCCAACCTAAAGGCTGGTAAAAAAAAAAAAAAAAAAAAAAATTTTTTTTTTTCTTTTAAAGGCTGGTGGTTTGAACCCACCCAGTGGTACCACTGAAGAAAAGGCCTGGTGATCTGTTTGCATTAAGATTACAGCCAAGAAAACTGAATGGAGCAGTTTTACTCTGTAATATTGTGGTTGCCATGAGTCAGAATTGACTTGGCAACAACAGCCCTCAAACTAAATAAAACTAAACTATATGAATTTAGCATACACTTAGACAACTATATGATGTGGTATATCATTTAGTCTTGAAATGATGTGGTTTAGACTCTAAGCAAAGGGAATGTGATAAAAACAAAAAACATAGCCTTAAGAATTGTAATGGCAGTGAGAAGCAGGGATGCTTTTATTCAAATAATGAACACTTAAGTGCAATCATGCCTTAATGACACATTTAGTTAATCACTAAATGTAAGTCTATATGACATAGTGCAGTAGGGTTTCGTTAAAATTTAACTAAAAATCAAGGCAAGACAGACTGCTCATTCATTAACTTCTAGACTGCCTTAATCCTGAACGTCTTGATTAAAAACATTTATCAAATGCCCACTTGCTGCGTAGGGGTACACATTGCAATTCCTCATTGTTGTGAAGGATTCGTTGTATTAGTTGCTATCTGCTGGTTCTAAGCAACAAAAACTAATTGGATAGGAGCCTTTCAATGTCAAGAAGTCATGATTTGTGGACGCCATAGCTATCTCGGTACATACCTTAACAACAGGCCTCCTGCCCCACCCCTACCACTGATGATCATAAATGGCAATAGATGAGGCACAATATCCTTTTAACAATGAGTGACTCCAGTTTTGCGATCTGCTTATTTATTACAGTGACTATATTATAGCAGAAAACTCATAAATTGGTACCTGCCATAGATTTGTATGAGTTTGCAGGGACATTCCCTGTTTGCCTGGGCCAATCTGGGTTCATACCTGTTGTCCCAGCATGTTATTAACAGTTTACTCTGGAAGTTGTCCTTATTTGTAAGATAAAATCTCTCTTTTCCTGCCTCCTAGCTTTGACATCCCAAATCAGTAAACCTGGCTGAAATGCCCTGTTTGAACTCCGTTGTGGGAAGACTTTTTGTGATTGAATTATCACGCCATCCCTCCAGGGAAGATACCCCTGACAGGGAAGCTTTTCTGTATCCCATAAAATTAACCTTTTGTTTTCTCCCTATTGTATCTGGTGGCTTACAGCATGAATTTCATTTATTATATTCCCATATCTTCTATTTTATTATTTGAGGGATTATAGAAGTTTATAGCAATTAGGGGCATAAATATCTGGTTTTTGTGAGGCTGAATGGATAGATTTTAAGGACTAGGAATGTTAGATATGTCCTCATGAAATGAGCAACAAGATGTCTCTCTACCTGCTTTAGGGAGAAAAGGAGCTTAATGGAAAGATAATGAGCAGATGACAAAACTGATGAAAATGATGAAGAACTTAGCTAAAAAAAAAAAGGCAGAAAAAATTAGGAAAAAAATTTTGATCTATTCAGTTCACCACTGCTGAAATCAATGAACATCAAGTATCTTTCCATTCTTTCATGGCTTCACTCGAGATTCAGGTCCAGGAGAGACAAGTCCAAAAGTATTTCCTTGATTTGCATTCCCATTCCTCATCTGGAAAAAGACATAGAGTCTTGATTTACAATCTCATTAAGTCCTTGAACAATGAGTGAGAAGTAATTACCCCAAGTAATTGGCAACTTAAAATGAAGTAGAACTATCTGCTGGGTGTCCTGTCTTTCTCAAAAACACTAAAAATATTATCACCATACATCTTTGGATTGGGAAAATGGCTGAATATAGAATGCCCTTTTTGTCTTTCTAGTTCCTTTGAGAATATTTGAATTCCTATAGAATTTTAAAGTCTGCTGATGAGATATATGTGTATAAAAGCAGTGATTAGCAAGAGCCAGGAATATCGGCCAAGTTCTTGAAGAGTACAGTCTAAGAGAAATAATGACAGGAACAAAACAATATACGTATGAAAAACCCAAACCAGCTGTGCTTGAGTCAATTCTAACTCATAACGACACTATAGGACAGAGTAGAACTGTTCTACATGGTTTCGAAGGAGTGGCTGGTGAATTCCAACTGTCAATCTTTTGATTAACAGCTGAGCTCTTAACCAATTAGCTACCAGGGCTCCAATGTACACATTGGATAGTTTATTAAATTACAGTCAAGTGCAAGTATCCATAAAAATAAACCATCGCATGTAAAAAATTGTCATGTGTGAGATTCAGGATTATGAGATAAATTGCAACTATCTCTTTCTTATATTACACAACAAATATAAATAATTTTATAAATACAGCCAAAGAATTGGCCTTTATTCTCAATGGAGATGTTTGAAATAAATTGTATTCTCATAGTCTTCTTACCCTTCCACTAATCAATACCTTATTTATAAAGGTGTTTTAGGAAAATGTGAATAAAGGTGTTATCCACATTATAAATCTAATACAAAAATTTAATATGGAAGTCTAAGGATAAATGAATGGGGGAAAATATATAAAAAAAGGAAATGGTAGTATAATAAACCTAATAAACTCTTTCAGTTTTCTAGTTTTTAGGACCTAGAAGCCAGCTATATGTTAGGAGGAAATTTATGAACAAAAACACTATAGGATTTAGGGAGCTAAAATGAGAAGTTAGATGAGGAAATTTGTGTTGAGCACTACTTAGCACTTAAGCACCATTGAGCAATAAGCAGCATGGGTTTACACAGAACAAATCATGCCAAACAAATCTGATTGCTTCTTTCTATTGAATTACAAGATTAGTGGATGAATGCAATGTGGGATACGTAATACATTCGGATTTCAGCTAAACATTTGATACAGCACTTCATGAACTCTAAAATGAATTCAAGTAGGAATATTAACACTGGGTAAGGAACGGAGATTAAACGAAGGATTTCAAAGAAAAAGAAGGAATAATCAACCGTAATATGGCAGCTTGGAAACACAACATTATAAGGTGCTACAGTGATCACAGGATTTATTCAGTACATATTAACATTCACACAGCTTTCTTGGGCTTGATAAAAAGAAAGGGAGTAAAGGAATCAGAATGCATCCCATAATTTCAAGACAATATGTACAATAGATCCAAATTGAAGGGAGGGAGAAAACAGAGTTGGCCTCAAAGAAGTTTGTTACTTTTGCAAATAGTTACTTGTATCACTGGATCACTTAATTTACTTAATGCACTAAAATTCTGTCATGGATGTCTTCATTGGATCTTTTTCCTCGTCTCAGGTCAAGCCAATTCTTTACCTCGTCCAGTCTGCCTGGCCCAATGCTAATGATTCACGGTGAGGACAACACAAGCTCTCTTGCATGCCTGACTTTTTAGTGCTCTAGTTATTTTGAATTTTACAAGTGTGTGGGTACCTCATGTTAGATATTGCCCTAAAGGTGCAAGTTAAATATGATATCTAATTAAATAAATAGAAGGGTGTAGAATATTCCAATGGAATTCACAGTTGATACTAAATTGGGAGGTGTTGCTAAAAGCAGTGAGACCAGCAAAATTACAGCAACTCCCTGGCACAAGTGAAAAATGTATATATCAAACGTGAAGCACAAAAGTAACTTGGAAGGGAGAAAAAAATGCAAAGCATTAATGTCAGAGGATGCATCCAGTTGACAGGAAACAGCAACTTGCATATGAGTTTACAATGTCAAGTATCACCCAAGAGATATAACGTGATGTTTGATCTATTACATGATGTTGGAAAAGAGTCATCAATTTCTGAATATAACAGTAAACTCCCCTCTGGAAGATTAAATTTATTCCCTGTAGAAAAATTTCTTTCTAGAATAACGAAAAGGTGCGGAGGAAAATCAGAGTGTAGAAAGAAGAATGATTACAAAATGGCAGGATTGGCTTATGATGAAAGATCAAACTATACTCCTGTTAAACAAAGGGAAAAAGAGTTAGAAAGTTAGTGTGCAAATGTATAACATCTGTTAAGGTAAGTTGCAAAAGAGAATCGATATTTTCTGACAGGTAGGAAAAACACAAAACAGTGGAAATGTATAATTTACACCTACGTTGGTAACAAATAAAATCCTGGAGGAAAAAAAGTCATATCTGGAAAGTCTTTAAATGTCTCCCTTTGATTAAAGAATGAGCTTGAGAATGTGCCAGAAAGAAATACAATGACATTCTGAACCAAGGTTTGGCAAGAACATAAGGATATCCTTGACAAGCTGATAGGTACAATAAACTTTTGGAATAAAGATTCACATCCCAGCTCATAAATCCATCATGAAAATAACTTTGAATGTGCATATGGTGGTTTCGTCACCTGAACAATTGGCATTTGGACCAAACCCTTCTTCCTGAGCAGGCCTATCTTTTGCATTTTAGGATGTGTAGTATCCATAGTCCCCAGGCACTAATTATATGCCAGTGGGTTTCCTGGTCACTATACCAACCAAACCCTTACACACACACACACACACACACACATTTCAAAGTATCCCTAAGACTAACACTTCTCCCCAAACTCAAGAATTTTAAATAGACATGCCATAGTGAACCCAATAATTAACATTTTCATGTCCAGATTTATCATCATACCTGCTTGGGGAACTCCAAAATGCTTAAGTGTTATGCAATGGTCCAATGTCACAAAAAGCTCATGTCAGTCAGGATAGACCAGATTGTGCTAAGTGGCTTACAAAAACAAGTTT
The DNA here is from genome assembly GCF_024166365.1 of Elephas maximus indicus. Lineage (NCBI taxonomy): Eukaryota > Metazoa > Chordata > Mammalia > Proboscidea > Elephantidae > Elephas > Elephas maximus. The sequence goes on along the minus strand of NC_064826.1, from coordinate 74,628,805 downwards.
TTGGTTGTTTGTTTTTTCTCCTCTCTCTGTGTATCCACCATGGGTCAGCTATGACCCTTTTTCAGAATTCCTACCATAACAGAGACTCAGGGAGTAGTCTCAAACCAGAACACTGATGTCCTGGCATAGGTAAAAAGAACACAATAATCATCAGCGGGCTCTTGGAGGTTTTCTGCTCAGAAGAGACACACAGCACTTCTTTTCATATTTCAGTAGCCAATCAGTGGTTACATGGCCACGTTTGAGCTCCACGGGATGGAGATGTATAATTTCCTTCAGAGAAATAATCTACCATAGGCTCTTAATACTCAGAATTTCAAGGAAAATAATATTAAAATGCCTTATAAAGTTCCCCCATAGTGATGATTAGACATCTTTAAATGGTCATTACACTGTAAGATGAACATACTAAGAAATTCAGGAGAACATGGAACAGAATGGCCACACAGAGCTTGCTGGTGACAAAACCAAAACCAAACCCACTGCCATTGAGTTGATTCCGACTCATAGCAACCCTATAGGTGTGAGTAGAACTGCGCTATAGAATTTCCAAGGAGGGCCTGGTGGATTCGAACTGCCAGCCTCTTGGTTAGCAGCTGTAGAACTTAACCACTACTTGCTGGTGACAAGCGGGTCAAAATTGCAACCCTAGACCTTGACTCACTGGTAGGTTTCCCTATTAGTATTACTGAATAGTTTATCATATTGTACTTAAAAAAACAAGTAATTCTTAGTTTTTTCAAAATATACTTACAGGACAAACTCTAAAAATAACAAAGATAAAGAATACATAGCTTCTTCCTTTAATGAGTTTACAGTCTGGTAGGCAAGAAAGACTATAATTTAGTGTGTAAAATTTTGTATTATAAATATCTAATAAGTATTTAAACACAGTTCTGAGGGCCGTTAATCTTGCTTGAATGTGGATACGGAGACATCTTTATAGATGATGAATAACCTAAGTACATAAATTTGGTAGACAACTTCAGGTAGATAATAGGGACTGCCAGGAAAGAAAAAGAGAGAAACGGAGAAAATCTGAGTTATCAAAATTTTCTGGGGAACTTTTTAAACTATGCAACCCAATTCCCCAACTCCCAAAGACACAACAGGAAAGCTGCAGGCCTGCTCATTCTGATAAAGCTGCCAAGGTGATTCTAACATAGCCCAATCTCTAACATTGCCAGAAATCTAAGTTCTTAGCTATGAGGATTGGCTTCTTTATCCTTAGAATTGCTAGGGATTTTGTTTAAAAATAAAGATTCCTGAGTTTTAGATTCAGTAAGCCTGGAGTGGGCTTTGTGAGTCTGAATCCTGTGTGATGCTGCCACAGGCGATCCACAGGCAATCCACTGACCTTGTTGATGAGAGGATGGGAAATGTGTGGACGTGTGGCTGGGAATGAAGCTAGTGAGGGAGGCTGAGACCAGATTTGGAAAGTTCTTCAAAGGCAAGGAAAGGAGCATGGATTGTGGTCTATGGGCCAACATGTGTCAAGGACTATGCACAAGGATCAGCATCACCTGGAGGATAGGTTATTATTAATAATTCAAATTCCTGGGCCCTGTAACTCAACCTCCTGAATAAGAATTTCTGCGGGTGGGACACATTAATAAGTGCCCCAGGTGGTTTTTACAGGCACTTTTTTTAAAGTTTAGGAATCATTGTCTGGGACAAAATTTTCTAAAACTACTTGATCATAAAAATCACTTGTGGCAATTGTTAAAATAGAGATCTGGGATGGGATAAATAAGTAATCTGGCCTCCTAAAGGAGATGCACAAAAAAGGAATTCAATGGACAAAGGGTAGTCTTTTCAACAAATGATGTTGAAACAATTGCTCATTCATACTCATTCATATGCAAACAAATAAACCACCTTGACCTAAACCTCATGCCTTATGGAAAATTTAACTTAAATGGGTTATAAATCTAAATGTAAACGAAAAAATTTTTTTAGAATAAAACAAAGGGGAAAAGTCTTCATGAATTGGGATTAGGTTTTTTGTTTTTTGTTTTTTTAAACAACAAAAACAAGAACAACAAAAATGAACACATTGCCCTCAAGTCTATTCCAACTCGTAGCAACAAAACACAGTCCACAAAAGAAAAACAAAACAAACATAAATCAGACTTTATCAGAATTAAAATCTTTTGTTCTGTGAGAGACACTCTCAAGAGAATGAAAAGACAAACTACCAATCTGGAGAAAATATTTGCAAATAATATATCCAACAAAGGACTTGTATCCAGAACATATAATGAACTCTCGAAACGCAACAATAAGAAACCAAACAACCCAAATAAAAATTGTGCAAAGGACTTGAACGGACACTTTATGAAAGAGGGTATAAAGATGGCAAATGAGCACATGAGATACCTTAAATGTTACCAGCTCTTAAACTACTCAGTAAAAACCAGTTGCCGTTGAGTCTGACTCATGATGACCCAACATGCGTCAGATTAGAACTGTGCTCCATAGGATTTTCAATGGTTGGTTTTTTGGAAGTAAGTTGCCAGGCCTTTCTGCCGAGGTACCTCTGAATGGACTTGAACCTCCAACTTTTTGGTTATCAGCTGAGTTGTTAACTAACCATTTGCACCACCCAGGGACTTCTACCATATCAGCTCTTAAACCAAAAAACCAAACCCACTGCTGTCAAGTCGATTCTGACTCATAGCAACCCTATAGGACTGAGTAGAACTGCCCCATAGAGTTTCCAAGGAGTACCTGGTGGATTTGAACTGCTGACCTTTTGGTTAGCAGCCGCAGCACTTAACCACTATGACACCAAGCTTTCCAGCCCTTAGGGAAATGCAAATTAAAACCACGATGAGATACCATTACGAACCTATTAGAATGGCTAAAATAAAAACTACTGACAACAGCAAATGGCAATGAGGATGCAGAGCAACTGAAATTTTTATACATGACTGGCAGGAATGCAAAATGGTTCAGTCACTCTGGAAACAATCTGGCAGTTTGTTTTAAAGTTACACTCAAGTTTACCACACGACCAAGCAATCCTACTTCTGGGTGTTTACCCTAGAGAAATGAAAATTTTGTTCACACAAAAACTTGTACGTGGATATTTATACCAGTTCTGGTAGTACAGTGGTTAAGAACTCAGTTGCTAACCAAAAGATTAGCAGTTCAAATCCACCAGTCACTCCCTGGAAACCCTATGGGACAGTTCTACTTGGTCCTATAGGGTTGTTATGAGTCAGAGTCGGCTTGACGGCAACAGATTTGATTTGGTTTGGTTATGGCAGCTCTGTGCATAATTGCCAAAAACTGAAAACATGCAATCATCCTTCAGTGAGAAAATGGATTAAACACACATCAAAAAAGCCATGATAAGTCAATACAATGAAATACTGCTTAGCAATAAAAAAGAACAAACTACTAATATACTCAAAAAGTTAGATGAATCTTAAAGGCATTATGCTGAGTGAAAGAAGTCAGTCTTAAAGTTTACGTACTGTATGATTCCATGCATAGGAAAATATCAGAGACAAAACTACAATGATAAATGATAAACAGCTGTTGCCAGAGGTTACAGTTGGGAAGAGAATGTGATTACAAAGAGATAGTATAAGGTAGACTTTCGGGTGATGGAACTTTTCTGCATCCTGTTTGTGGCTGTGGTTGTGTGAATCTATATACGTGTATTACATTCCCACTGCTGCTGTCACTAATTACCACAAACTTAGCGACAATACAATTTATTGTTGCCGTACAATGAATAGCTTTTGTGTGGGCTTCCTTGCCATGGTCTTGTAACTCCCACGCAGGTGATTGGGCGGAACAGTGCAGATACAGTAATTGTGGCTCGCCAAGGAGACTGGTCAGTTTTGCCATCCCACTGGGCTTAAAATACAGCCATTTCCAGAGCAGAGAGAGGATCCTACCACCACCAAGGAAGAACAGCCAGGAGCAGAGTACACGTCCGTTGGACCTGGGATGCCTGCCCTGAGAAGCTCCTGGAACCAGGAGACAGAGAGAGGGAGAGTGAGCTGTAACCCTGAAGACAGTGAGAAGCAGTGGCAAGAGATACTGGCAGGATAGACTGACAGAAGAACAAGCAGTGGGCTTTCCGGCCCACAGTGTGAGAAAGCTGAGTGCCTAAAGTGCCTCTGGGGATTTACTGGAGAGAACTAAAAGATCCTTGTAACACTTGCCCTCAGAGACTGAGGGCCAGAGAGGCATGCCTGCGAGTGTAGCTGGGAAGAGGCTGTACTGATGGAAGAACTGTATCCTTAGCATTCTTGAACCTGGATTAGAACCTGTTACTCCCGAATAAACCCCATAATCATGAGTATTGCCTGTGAGTTCTGTGTGGTCATTGCGATGAATTATCAAACCCAGCAGAGAAGTAGAGAATACCATGGGAGGGATGAGTGGTGTCAGAGTTGGTAAAGATGGTGGAGAGAGGTGGCATGTCTGACCCTTGCCTCATAGACGTCATCCTTGGGCTGTTGATCTTGATTCTCCTCCCTCCCTGTGAAGTTAGAGGAGGTCAGATGGCATCTTTACATCATTTTTTCCAATTATCTTCTAGTTCTAGACATAAGAAATTTGAAATGGGTCTCTCTGGGCTAAAATCAAGGTGTCAGAATGGTTGCATTCCCTTCTGGAGGACCTGGAGGAGAACCTGTTTCTTGCCTTCTCAAACTTCTAGAGGCTGCCCCCATTCCTTGATTCACAGCTCCCTTCCTCCATCTTCAGTGAGAGCAGTGCAGGTCTTCAATTTTTTCTCTTGCTTTGGCCCTCTTGCTTTTGTCTTTGACTTACAAGGTCCAACGGATAATCCAGGGTTATCTCCCTATCTCAAGATCTATAACTTGCAAAGTCCTTTTTGCCATGTACGGTAACATATAGATTCCAGGAACCATTTGGAGAGCCACTATTCTGCCTATAACAACATGCGTTAAAATTCACAGAACTGTACATCAAAAGAAAAATAGTCAATTTTACTGTTTGCTAATTAACAACATAGAATAAGATTAAAAGGCTCAGGTGAGTCTTAATATAAGGCAAGTTTTTGGAAACATTGTTTTCGGTGAGTTATCAAAGACTATTAAGCGGAAGTGTGATGAGTGACACTTTTTCGTTTTAAAAATATACTTTGTAGATATGCGTAGGATAGATTAAAGACTATGAAGAGGGGAGACAAGCTGATCAATTAGGATGCAATTAGTTGAGGCAAGAGATGAATGAGGACTATAATTAGGCCCTGGGGTCTCATTTTCTAGGAACTGTGATTTCCTCTGAGGAGAGCGTATGAGAACAGTCCTAGGTTTTATGCCCCTCCCTATTCCTCTCCTAGTACTATCCTCTGCTTTCTATGTTAGAAGTACAGGGAAATTGGCTGTGGAGAACACAAAGTTATCATCTTGACATTTGTTCTCAAAGGCTCTTAAAATATGACAACCTCAAATGGCAAAAAGAAATAAGCCATGATAGAAATGATGTGTGGGAAGGTTCTGAGTGCAGACTGGAAGCCAGAATAGGAACAGTGGTGCCCTGGTGGGGAAAGACTGCTTTTAAATAGACTCCAACGTTGTGGATGTCAGTTTACCCAGATCTGCAACAAGCTGAATGCAGCATCCCTTTAAAATCTTGCCCCAATGATCAGCTCAGTAATAGTGTCCTGGTTCAGAAATAAATGTCAGAAGAGACTAGATGGTCAGGTCTATGTGACATAGTTATTAATTGTTGTGATTCACAATAGAATACTGCATGGGCTTGAAACTTGGAGGCAGAAGGGGATGCCTTAATTCAAATACTGTGTCTATCGTGACCATTAAATATTCTTAATAAAAAATGCCCAGAGTTGAGGTTTTAGGCTTTCCAAGTTGAAGGAGACTGCCCTTTATGCACCTTTTCTGAGTAGAATGTAATTGAATATATTTGAGAATATGTATTTAGGCTAGTGCATCAGTCAGTCTTCCATTATCAAACACCCCAAGCTATGGGTCAAAAAGAGCAAGAGATTGAAAACAGAAGGTTAAAAGGGCAAGAACAATTTTATAATAGTTCTGTGTCCATCACTTGGAGTACATTAGAGTAGCTGGCCTTGAAACACAGAGCGTATCTGCAAACTGTGGATGACGATAAAAATCAGGTAAATGAAGTGGTGGACTCTGATCTGGTGGCACTCTAGCAGAAACAGGAGTGGATGGAGACAGACAGGCACTAGAACAGACAGTAAAAGTACAACAGGCCAAGGCTCATCAGCAAAGTGAGCAGGAACCCGTGGAACAGGAAGGATTTTATAACAAGACCTGAATTTTGAGTATAGCCAGAAACAACACAAGTAGGGTAGGCTCACTAAGGATAACTGGAAGAAATGTTGTTTCCATGCACCTGATACTTCAGATAAGAAGGGACAATTTCCCCTCCACAGGGAGAGGGCTGGTTATAATACTTCTAGTATTTACAGAAATTTGAGTTCCAAGATGACTTGAACGAGACCTAGCAACAAATAAAACCTTTTCCATAATACTTGGCTATTTCTCTGTCTTTAAGAGACTTCCAGTTATTATTCTGTCCTGTGTTTTTTCGTTTGTTTGTTTGTTTTTGTTTTTTCTAGTCATTTCCTTCAGTTCCATGAGTGGGTTCCTCCACTGGCCATTCTTGGCCTTTTCCTTAGACTCACTTCGTGCATTCTCTCTCGATTATTTTGTCTCATTAAAATCCGACTCCAACCACCACTTATACTGATGTAGTCTAAATATAAATTTTAACCCCAAATCCAAATCCTAATTTCAAACTTACTACTGGACATCTCAAACTGGATATTTCTTAATCCCTCAAATGTAGTAAGTACAAAAACAAACCCCCAAAAAACTCACTGACTTTGAGTAGATTCTGATTCATAGAAACCCTGTTGGACAGAGCAAAACTGCCCAATAGGTTTCCAAGGAGCAGCGGGTAGTATTTAAGAACCAAAAGGTCAGCAGCTAAGTTCTTAAATACTGCACCAGCAACAGAACTCAACAATTTCCCATTAATGCACATTTTCCTCCATTGTGCCAGTTCCCCAGCTCATGCTACAATCACTCCTTTTCTGATAGGCAACATGCCCTTTTCCAGTCATGCAACCAGAAATCTGGAAAGTATCTTAGAGCATCTTTCGTCCTATCATCTTGTTGGTTACCGAGACCTAATTTCCAAAAGTTTCCACGATCCACGCCTTTGTTGCCATTTCCACTGCCATTGTCTATTTTAGGCCCTCATCATACGTATCTTACCCTCTGACAATAGCTTCTCAGCTGCTCTCCTCACTTGCAATTTTGTTCCCCTTCCATCCATTCTCCAGAAGTGCATTCAGAGATTTTTCTAAATTGTAAATATAATCACGTTATTCCACTGTTTAAAACCTTTCATTGGCTATCATCTTTAAAACTCAGATCAAATTCCTTAGAATATTATCCAAAGTCCTTCATCATCTGGCTATGGTATCTTTTCAGAGGCACCCACTTTGTTGCACACATACACACACACACACACACACACACACACACACAGAGTTACTCACTCCAGTCATACAGAACAAGGAGCAGCTTTCTGAATACACACTATTCTCTCTCATGATTCTGTGCTTATATTCTGGCCCTTCCTTCTGTCTGCAACTCTTCCTACTTCATCCCCTAATTCCTACTCTCCTTTCAAGACTTTCTTCACACATCACCTTAATTTTTTTCCTTTGATCAGATCCACAGGATGAATTAATTATTCTTCTTTAAGAAGTATGCTGCGGCTAGTCTTACCAAAGTGCACAACACTTTGTTATAATTATTGAGACCAAATATTTTGTCTTATTCGTCATATAATCTAGCACTGTCCTTGATGCAGAGGAGGCTCTAAACTTTTCTTGTATGAATAGAAGAGTGAATGACTAAATAATTACTAAATATCATAGCAAAGTCCAAACAAAAATCCTTGGCTTTGCCTTGATTGGACAAACTTAGGTCACAGGTCCTTCCCTGGGCAAATCACCGAGGAAAGAGAATGGAATTATTCTGACTGATTTGTTTTGTTCCTCGTTGATTTCTGGAACTGGGAATGGTTAGTTCTAAACAAATTGTTTGGTTGTTAAACCTTAGGGAAAGGTAGAGGCGTGATGGATACTGTGTAGGTAACAATGATATCTACTACTTCGTCTAGAAGTTGGAGTTGTGGATATATTATAACCCCGTCTACTGAGACAGGTCTAAGTCATTTGCAGTTATGTATATTCCCGCTTTGGATAGTCCATTGTTCCTTCAAGTTCAGGTATAAATATAACACCATGTCTGTACTACATTAAACCCCTAATGAGTGGTTTTATCTCTCTTCATCTTCCAGACAACACCTCGTTTGCCTTTCTAGATTGTAGGACATGCTTATTATTGTATTTTTTGACAAAGACAAACTCTAAGATAATGTGGTCACTTTTCTCCTAAGTGTTCCTGATATTTCCACACCATAAAACACTTTTTCTTCCTGGTCAGCACAGCACAATGGTTAAGAGCATAGACTTGAAGTCCAACAGACTTGGGATCATAGCTTGGTTCTTACACTCAGTGTATAAATTTAGATGAATTACTCCATTTTTTGAGCCTCATTTCATCATCTGTAAGATAGAATTAGCAATACGTGCCGTGTAGAGGAATTTGAGGGTTAAAAAGGAAAACGTACACAAAGGGATTAGCATAGCACCTTCCATATGGTAAGAGGGCAATAAATGATAGTTGCTATTATTATCATTACCATTAAAATTAAATTCAGAGTAGCTGTTTCTCTGCTACTTTCTCTACTTGCAATATGGCTTTTTCAGAATAAAAAGTAAGATGGTTTTATTTACTCTGAATTTAGCAGATAGGCTGATAACTATTGATTTAGCTATTTAGCTTATTGACCTTTCCCTAACACTGCTATATATTGCTCTTGTGCCATAATTTTTTTTTTTTTTTCCTTTCTTGAAGGTGTGTGGTATATTGTAGTTGTGATAGCAGCAAGAATGACAGCAAACCAGTTTAGCCTTTTGTCCTCACCCAATGCATTCCTTGGTGCTTTCTCCTTCATGTTCCTGGATACCCACACATGTCTACTGATTTTTAAAAAGTCATGAAATTAGATTGCTGCATTCCAAATAAACATCCTTAATTCAATTGACTTCTATGAAGTATTATAATATAGTCTTTATGCTAATATTTAACATAACTTTATTTATAGTAAAGATTTTTTTTTTTTTTTAATTAACAACTGAAATCATATGTAATGCTGCCTAGTTTCTCTCTTTTTAAGGATGACTGGGTAACTTACAGCTCTTTTTCCTTTTTTTGCTTGTTATATACCTTACTACTCATTACTTATATTATTTTTTTCGTCCTTCTAATCAAATTTCAGTTTCATGGTCCGTTGCTTAGAAAACCAAGTATAGTTCCTTGTCTTTTTTTTTTACAGTCAGCTTTTTAATGCCCCATATCCTTATTTTTTTTATTTTTTTTTTTTAGCTATCTTATCTGTAACATGAAAGAATAGCAAGAACATCACTTGTGTGCCCAAGACTTTTAGTTTTCCATTCAGGACTTTACATTCGGTAGAAAGACAACCTAGGCAACTTAGACCGAATTCTGTTCTCCTACATAACTCAACAAAAGTGTCTCACCATTCTGGGCTTGTCTAGTCCTAGCAGGCTCGTTGTCATGTCTTGTTTACTTGGTCAGGGGAGACAGCACACCTCCTGATTAGCACAACAAATTTCTTCTGTATTCTGCACAGAAGAAACAAGAAGAAATTTGTGAATAAAAGCTCTCGTGGTTCCTATCAGTGAAGTCCGTAAAAGTTCAGGGAGGAAAAAAAAGAAGGAAGAAAATAAATTAAAAAATTTTTTAAACTAAAATTTAAGTTAATGTTGAAAGAATATAAATTTTCAAATAGATTTTAAGTGAATATTAAAATGAACCCCAGAGAGCCACTTATTGGCCCTGGTGAAGGAAGAGCATGTTTCCTTGGTTAGGGAAAAAATTAGTAAAAATCACTTAGAATAAACTTACTAAAACAATCTTGAAAATTTATTAGTGAGTAAAAACTATAATTTTTATACCTAAAAAAAACTGAGTCTTTTTTTCTACATCAATACAAAAAAAAGTAATACAATAATAGATCAATTCCTGATAGAAATTTCATCTATCTTATACCAAAGATTTTATACAGTGGATTCTAAGTATGATATGAATGATTATTATTTGTGTGTGTGTCACTGTTTTCTTTATGATCACTCTTTGGGATTCTCCCATTTCCTCAGGCTTTGATCTGTAAACGTACTTAAGAATTTCACCTGTCATGATTGATCTGTGCACTGGACACAAGCGTTGAATTTGAGTCATGGTGGTACTTGGATAAATAGTTATGATGTTTAAATTCCAAAAGGAAGGAGGTCCAATTGGCCACCCTTAAAACACCAGTAGAAGGTAGTAAACTCGATATGTAGCTTTAGCTTCAGTTTGCAAGTTTAACCAATGAATTCATTATCTACTGGCAGTGTTTAGCTGGTGGTTAGTAGGATCTGAGTTCAGTTTGGAACTGAAAATCAAAACTGTTATTTATGTTATTAATTCATAGGCAAAAGATACTTTCCTGTTCTTTTTTTTTTTTTTTTAATTTAACTGGTCTTTGAAAATGGATTATTTAGTGGTAACATAGCAGTTTAATAAAAAATATGGCCCAGGGAGCATGCAAATGTCTGCTATTTTGCTGATCTGACTGCTTGTCATATTTCAAGGACTGTTACACATCTTGTTAACCCTATGGGAACATAATTACACTCTCAAATATTTACTCAGAACATACTCTGTGCCAGATCCTGGTCAGAAATTAGAAGATCTGTATTTAATTGATCCACTCCCTTCCATAAACCTGTATCATTAAGTCCCACAGGGAGAGGGAAACCCATCAATGTAGGACTAAGACAGGAGTCTAACAGAGTGGGTTAGATTAATGCTGAAGATATTCATTGAATTTAGGATGAGTCCTGAGAATTTAGTCCCAGTTTTTCATACTACCTCTCACTGAACTGGTAACACTAAGAAGTCCCCAAACTCTGGTATTTTTCCAGATCAGGCATTGCCTGGCCCTGGAATGGCTCCAGGATGAAGTGTGTATACATCCATTTAACAAACATTTATGGAAAAAGCTGACAAGATGGGGTAGGGTACTTGCTCTTAGAGTTTATACTAGGGGAGATACCTTATTCAATTCATTGTCTGAACAAAACGTATAATACTGTAAATGAAGTAACACTGCTTTGGCAGCTAATGAGTAGGGAAATACACAAGCTGGTTATTGAGCCATGAAGAGCTCACCAGGCAGAAAAAAGAGCATGATCAAAAACATGAAGATGGGAAAAAAATAAAAAATAGACTCTTTTGACTAAGGCCTGGGATTCTGGAAAGTAGTGAATTTCTCCATTCAAAGTTGGAACACTTAGATATAAAATTTTAAAAGGAGGAAAGTATACCAATGCATTCTAAGAAATGATATGGTGAATAAGAGATGGTAAAGAAATAGTAAAAATTCAGTTATAGATGGTGTTTCTGGGGATAGTGCCAGGGTAGTCCACAGTTTTAATGACTGACAGAATTTGCCAGACAGGCTTTTAAAATAACAATGAGCATACTACTAATATTAATTTTATTCAGAATCATGTTGGTCTGTAATAAGAGTTGTAAATACCATCAAAAGTTAAGAGGATAAAAGAGAACATACTTTTACAAAGTACCAAATCAAATTCCCTCAAATTCAGTTGCATATGGGGATGTTTGGAGCTCAGAATGGGCTGTGCTTTATGGGGTATAAGATCCATGAATCTTAAAATCTCAAAACTGACCTACTCAGACTAACAAAATTGTAGGTACCTATGTTTGTTTGTTTTTGTTCCAGAAACTTACTTGGACAACATAAGATAAATTCCCTTTGCACTATATGCAAAGAGGGAAGACTCAAGGTGAATTTTAAAAAAAAAACTTTAATATTGTCTTTATTATTTTTATTTTTTTATTGTAATTTAGATGCAGCTTTACAGAACAAACTAGTTTCTCACTAGACAGTTAGTACACATATTGTTTTATGACATTGGTTACCAACCCCAAGACATGTCAACACTCTCACCTCTCAACCTTGGGTTCCCTATTACCAGCTTTCCTGTTCCCTCCTGCCTTCTAGTCCTTGTCCTTGGGCTGGTGTGCCCCTTTAGTCTCATTTTGTTTTATGGGCCTGTCCAATCTTTGGCTGAAGGGTGAACCTCAGGAGTGACTTCATTACTGAGCTGAAAGCGTGTCTGGGGGTTCTTCTCAGGGTTTCTCCAGTCTCTGTCAGGCCAGCAAGTCCGATCTTTCTTTTTGAGTTAGAATTTTGTTCTATATTTTTCTCCAGCTCTGTCTGGGACCCTCTACTGTGATCCTTGTCAGAGCAGTCAGTGGTGATAGCCGGGCACCATATAGATGTATTAGACTCAGTATGGTGGAGGCCAAGGTAGATGTGGTTTATTAGCCCTTTGGACTAATCTTTCCCTTGCGTCTTTACTTTTCTTCATTCCTTCTTGCTTCCGAAGTGGTGAGACCAGATGGCCGCCCAGAAAGCTTTTGAGACCCCAGACGCTACTCACCAAAGTAGAATGTGGAACATTTTCTTTATAAATTATATTATGCCATTTGAGCTAGATGTTCCCCGAGACCGTGGTCCCCAGAGCCCTCAGCCCAGCAATTCAGTTCCTCAGGGAGTTTAAATGTGTCTATGGAGCTTCCATGACTTTGCCTTGCAAAAATTGTGCTGGCTTTCCAAGTACTGTGTACTGTCTTACCCTTCCCAAGGTGAATTTCTTGAGTACAATTTTTCAGTCACCATTTCATGTTCAACAACTGAGAGCTCCTTGCTGGAGGATGGATTGAGGATTTAATAACATAGAATTACAAAACAAGTGAACACCAGGAGGGTCTATCACCCCGATATTTGAATTGAAGATCAAGATATAGAGACTGGTAAAATTTACTAGTTCCTTTGAAAGCACAGCTGAGGAATATGAAAAGAATGGACATTAGAGGTAGCACAGTTAAGCCTACAGTACTTTCTTCTTGAACTAGTTACCCATATTCACCTTAAGCTGGTCAGCACCAGTGTCCAGTGTCAGATGATGGGTATCATTCAAACTTGCAGAGGTATTTTCAGTGGCAGAAGTGAACATGCTACACAGCTCTGGAGAGTCTTCTAAACGTCACTCCCTGGCTGTATTTCCATGCTTGTCCCACCTATATCTTGTAATAGTGTCTTGTAAATAACAGAAATTATAAATCGTTTAAATGTGACAACCTATAAGATGTAATTTAATTAAGTATTGTGCAACCATTGAATAATAATATCTCAGTGCTAGTTTAATAAATATGGCAGGAGGACAATGGGACAATGAAATTCCATATTGCTTACATAATTTTTTTTTTTTTAAATGTGTGTAGACCTAAAGAGGATCAGAGATCTAAAATGAGCTGGGCAGCTAGAGCCAATCTTTACCTCAGCATGTGGTCTAGGCAAGAAACTAATCAGCCTGGGATACGATTAAACCCAGAAAAATCATCTCCTGTTATGAAGGTTGGGTGTTTCAGACCTGAACTTGCTCTTATTTACCTTGTCCTGTATAACCAGCTATAGATCCTATATTTATTGTTTCTTGTTTCAGGAAACACAAGCATTTTGTCCCTGGCATAAAATATATCCCAATTTTGGCTATAGGTTAGAGGAAGGGAAAGAAAAAGTTACATTATGCTTCTTTGTTCCACCACTATATTTAGACTGGACAGCAAGGGTGCTTAAGAGAGTTGACCAATAGTGATGGGCTATAGAAGAGGGATAGTGACAGGCTAGAGAATAGGCATATATTTCGCACATTGTTGGCAGAGTCTGGGCTGCCCACTGAGCTTGGTAAAGTTCCTGGTTGAATCCTTATTGTGAGAAGCAGGGAGGTGGAATACGGGGAAGCTCTGAACCTGACAGTCAAAGCCATGAGGGAGCTATTGCTATTTATGTGCTAATATGTATGCATATTAATACATAAGACACTGTATCAAGACTGATGTTTACCCAGAACAGTTAGAGAAAAGAAAAATCTTTTGGATTTTATGCACTTTGCCTGTATTTTCTTGAGTATTTCTGGTTTTTACTTTTGGCTTTGTCTTCCTTTTGTCTCCAGAGCAAGAAATCCTGTCTAGTTCCAGCTTTTACTACCTAACCTAGAAGTAATTCTGGAATAACAAACTTATAGCCTGAGTTATTGATCTGAACACCTCTCTGTGTTGTTAAGTATTGTTCTATATGATTTTTACAGGTCACTTAATTCCAAAGATTATAATTTATTTAACCAGTTATTCAATGCTGGACGTTAGTTGTTTTTGTGTTGTTGGTTTTATTTTTTTCACTATTATAAATTATATATACATTTATCTTTGTGTATGTATCTTATAGTTTATTTTGGTTAAATTCCTAGAAGTGAAATTACTGGGTCACAGGATATACTGTTGTGGTATTATTTTAACTTTTACCGCAGTTTTATCAACCAGCATAAGAATTGTGTCAAGGTGATTTTAGAGAAAATAACAAAGCCATATCCCTGAATAAAAGGTGACCATGCAAAAACAAATCAATGAAACTGTTTGAGTTAAAGCAGGTGACTCTGGAAGTTCAGGGTGGTTTATTGAATATTAGGGTAATTGACTTATTTTCTAGTTACAGGGAGAGGTAAATACACTCTGGGCTTAGAAAGAACATTTTTGAAGGCCTGGAAACATTGTCTCCTTTCTACTTCTGGAGGAAAAGTTCCTAGAATAAATAATACCTCATACGCATAAAATCATAGAATCCAAAATACATGCAGACCTAGGTACAGCTGTTGGCATCAGGGATAAACACAGTGGTATAGCTATGGCAGAAGAAATGTGGGGAGACCAACTGTTTAGGTCTGATGGAGGCAACACAGGCAGGAATGAGAGAATGGCAAACAGTTTAGTAGCGGGCCACGAGAGCACAACCTGCCCAAAGAAGACACAGAAAGTCGACTATGGTAAACAGAAGCGCAAGAAGTATAGGATTAAAAATGGGTATGGAAAGAAAGGAGCAACCTAAATATCCAACATTGGAAAACTGGCTATGAACATATTATAGAACATATATGTAGTGAAATACTATATAGATTCACCAACTGTCATCCCCACCATGGCAGCCTCTGCCCTAGTAGCAATAGTCCTCTCTTTCTCAATGCAGATGCTGCTTCCCTCAGAAGCAGTCAATCACCTCCCTATACCTGCACCACCCAGGTCCCCTGACCTTCATCCAGTCTTTCTCTTGAAAGACTGGGGCCAACGGCAAAGAGCTGGTGAGTGGTTGTGAACCCCCTGGGATCTGAAGGCCATAGGCATTTTAAGGTGCTACCTAAAGAACTCAGTAACATTTCAGTTGTCCTCTTATTACCTGCTTGTATGGCAGCCATCTCTTGCTACTCTCCTCTGCTCAAAACATAAAAAGTCCTCAGAGACGCTTTTCTCCTGTGTTGGCTAAGGTCGTATGTCAACTTGGCCAGGCCATGATTCTCAGTGGTTTGACAACTATGATGTAGTTTGGCAGTCGTGTAATGATGTAATCACTTCCAAGTTGAGATCTGACATAATGAGATCACCTCCATGATGGAATCTGCTGTGAGCTGCCAATTAGTTGAAAAGAAGTTTCCTTGAGAGTGTGGCCTGCATCCAATGTAGATGAACTTTCTGGCAAGGCTTGAGAGCTTTTAGTTGCTGTGGGTCTTACAGCTGGCTCTTGCTCATCTGACTTCTGGCTATTGGAACTTGAGCAAGCAGCTTACCTGCCATTTTGCCTGCTGTTCTTGGGATTTGTCCATATTTGCAGCCTGTGAGCCAGAGCCCTGATGTCTGACCTGCCGATCTTGGGTTCTCCAGCTCCTGTGGCTACGTGAATCCAGAGCAGCCTCCAGTCTGACCCACGGACTTGGGACATTCCAGTCTCTACAATCATGTGAGGTGTTTCCTTGATATAAATCTCTCATTATTTACATGCTTTACTGGTTTTGCTTCTCTAGAGAACCCAGCCTAGGACATCCTGTTTGGAATTCAGTTCACCTGGTTGTCTTTCAATCTTAGCTCTCTTATGAGTAAAAACAATGTTATTATTTATTTACTAATTTTTTGCATTCATCATGTTGCCCAACCATCATTATTATCCATTTCCACATTTTTCCTTTTTATGATCTATGTTTTTGTTTTTACTTGTTGTTATGTTGGGAACAACCTTTTAAGTTCAGTTTCATATATCCTAGGTGGGAGTAGAGCTGCAGTTGAATCTGCAAACTCTTGAACATGCGACATAAAAAAAAAAATTCAAAAATCTCTAAATATGATTTTTAAAAGGCAAACAAACAAAAAAAGAACTCAATTGTGTATTCAATTAGTGGAATAACCAGACAGAGGAAATGTGACTTTCAAAACATACTAATTCAACAGTGCATCCCTAGGGGGATATACCCTAAAGGAAAAAAGAACACCAAATTTTTAAATTGATTTTGGTAATTATGTTGTTGATGGTAGTGCTGGTATTGATATTCTGAGGATATTGTGTGTGTAATGTGAGATAAGGCAACTGAGTAACTATGTGATCTATTATCCCCAATAACTTTGAGAACTGAGATATTTGGTGTGTGAGAAAGAAGATACAGATAAAGACAAAGGGTTAACAAAATGCTTGTAGTCCGCATATACTCATGATTTATTTATTTTTTAATACCTTAACTTTGTCCACTGAAGAGGTCTACAAGTGATAACAACCCCAGTAGCCATGAGGTCACTATGGTCATTTCCCATGGAAAGAAACCAGGGCTATTTAGAGATATGTCTGAGTTCAGATCTGTGTAGGATATACACAATATGATCACGGAGCATCTTGTCATACAGACACCAAGAAAGTTATTAAAATTAAAATCTGCCAAGGAAATTCAAAAGTCAATTTAAAGAGGTTCCCACTGCCCAAGATTGAGAAAATTTGAGGATCAAGATGCATAACTGCAATAAATTTAAAATATGTTTTAATCTATGTGTTCTTGATGGTATAAACAAACAAAAAAGCCAAAAAGCAAAATATAAAAAACTAATTGAGCACCATTAAAAGATGCTATGGAAACAACTCACTATTTTGAGAAGAGGTCTATAAAAAACAAATAATTTAATTGAGTAAATGCATAGAAGATTTTTAACTTTCTAGAAGTATTATAGCTAGCAAGTGAAAAAATACTGATAAATTTGGAATATCATAATTTTGGAACTCACAATGAGTTAATGGATCTAGGCTTTGGGTTTAATAGTATAAGCTCTTCCATCACATTCCTACTAATAACAACATATGGGAACAATAGAGATTGATAACGAATTGGGAATTATCTGCTACAGAAGGAGAAGGCAATAAAGCAAAATTTTATGAAAAAATATTAAGGTAAGATTAGAAATCCTATTCAGAGTGGTGGCAATTTTAAAATGAGAGGTGGGAGTCTTTGTTTCCTCCTCTTGGATGAGGGAGGCTTTGTGACTGCTTTAATAATAACCAGCATTGGGAAAGTGATGTTATGTGACTTTTGAGGCTAAGTCATAAAAGGCAAGGCAGCATCTATGTTGTCTTCTTGGGGTACTCACCACCATACTGTGACTGCTAAACTCAAAAGCTCCTAGACATGTGAATGAGGATATCTTTGAGATGACCCTGGTCCCAGCCACCAACTGACTGCAACTGCAGGAAAGACCCCAAACAAGAATTGTCTGTGTCTGCCCAAATCCCAGAGTCAAGAGGAAAAAACTAGTTGTGGCTTTAAGCCTCTAAATTTTCGGTTGATTTTTCATGCAGAGATTAAAAAAACTAGAATAATAAAAATATAGTGACAGCATCATGTTGGAGCTCATAGTACTTGAGCTGGAGCAGGCTATGTATTATGCTTTCTGAAATGGGGTTTTGAGAACTATAGAATCATACTCTTGACAATCTGATAAGATTCTGGCCACAAAAGGCCACAATTGTGCAGAAACAAATGGAGGCTGGTATTTCCCTGAGTTAGAAGGCTCTCGTGATTGATTCTTAAACTTCCAAAGTCGACAATGTTTTTGCCGTTGGATGTTCAAGAACCCCTGAGGTGGCTGAGTGTGGACTATGTCAGCAATGACGAGTCTGCATAAGACTTTCCTCCATTCAATTTATTCTACGCAATAATCCCATTTTTTTTGGTAAACACCTTCTTCACTCCATGAAATATGAGTAGGGCTGTCATTCACTACTCTCTGCCCATCCTTCCACTTACCTCAAATAAAAATAGCTCACAATTTTTGCAACTTTCATAGTAATATACGATTCAGGAAAGATTTATCAATGGATGTTAAAACCAAGAGGAGAAATTTTGATGAGGAACAGGATTCTTATGTATTCTCAAAGCATATCCTGACAAATTATTGATCATTACAAAGGAAATGTTAACTTTATATGAGGAATGACTACAGATGTTAACTTAACAAACTGACAAAGTTCACATTACCATTGATGGGACAAATTTACATCATGTGATACATTGCCAAAATGGTACAACCTGTATCAAATAATGAGGATACATCAGCAAACTCAAATTGAGAAAGATTTTACAAAATAACTAGCATGTACTTTTCAAAAGTGTCAATGTCTTAAAAGACAAAGAAAGATTGAGGAATCGTTCCAGATTAAAACAATCTAAAGAGTCAGAACAACCGAATGGAATGCATGGTCCAAGATGATACAAGCAGAAATAAATTCCAAAGGGGGTATTATTGGGACAATTGTTGAAATTTACGTACATACTGTCCATCATATAATAGTATTGTATAGATGTTAAATTTCATGATTTGTCAACTGTGCTATGATTATGTAAAACAATGTCCTTATAATTGGGAAATAGATGCTTAGTAAAGGACCATGATGTTTATAGTATTTTAAACTGGTTTAGAAACACATATATACATACACACCAAAACTAAAAAAATCAAACCCACTGCCATCGAGTCAATTCCAACTCATAGCAACCCTATAGGACAGAGTAGAACTGCCCCACAGAGTTTCCAAGGAGAGCTTGGTGGATTCAAACTGCCGACCTCTTGGTTAGCAGTCATAGCACTTAACCACAACGCCACCAGGGTTTCCACAGATTATGTTACATCAAATGTGGCCAAATGGTAGCATGTTAATAGTGCATATGCATGAAAGAAATAAGGAAGTTCTTTATAATGTTATCACAATTTTCATAAAAATTTGAAATTGTTTTTAAATAAAAAGTTAAAAAAAAATAAGAATACTCCATTCCCTTAGCTAAAGTGATTTAAAAATGTACTTGTGGCCCAATGTGGACCAATCATAACTCTTCTTTGGGGTCATAGAACTAGAAGACGTAAGTTTAGAACTCTAATTCAGTAATAGGAAACACTTCTTTACCAAACTCCTCTCCTGCTTCATGGGATCTTAGTGGGCCTATTACGTGGGTTGGTATTGACCCATCCTCCTGCTAAGTTCAGGGATTAGCATGAGATCAAAGCCTGGCTGATTGGGGTGCTCCTCAATTCTTTTGAGCAAGTGCTAATATGGATGACTCTTGTCTTTAGGATTATAATGCTGGAGTAATATAAACCTAGGATTGCTTCATTTCTTATTCCTAGTTCTCATAAAGACTGTAGCAGGAGATAACAAAATCAAACATGCAAATTTAAGCAGAATCAAGATTTAAAAAACCATAACATATTTTGAAATCTCTGGATCCAGCAACATCTGAAAACTGAAAATATATGCCTGGACTTCACAATTATAACACATAATAGTAAGCCAACAAATTTCCTTTATGTTTAACTTAATCTAGCTTATATTTTGCACTTTTGGGGTTGGATGTTCTATATTTGTCAATTACATCAAGTTGCTTAATTATGTTGTACAATTCTTCCATATGCTTGCTAGTTTATCTGCTTGTCTTATTAGTTGTTGAGTTAGTAAAGTCTCCTGATTCAAGGACTGACTCGTGGCCCAATTGGACCACCATCACTCTTTTTTGGGGATATGAAACTAGAAGATGTTAAGTTTAGAACTTCTAATTTAGTCATAGGAAAGATTTTTCTTTGCCAAACTCCTCTCCTGCTCCGTGGGATTTTAATGGGCCTGTTACAGGGGTAGGCACTTGACCCATCCTCGATGCTTAATTCAGGGATTAGCATGAGAAGTACAGAACTGCATTCTGACATTGATTATTTCTTGTCGTACTTCTGTAAAATTTTGTTTTATATATTTTGATGCTGTGTTATTAGGTGTGTACAAATTTAAAATCATATTTTCCCAGTGGCTTGACCCTCTAAACATTATGAAATGCCTCTTTAGTTTCTAATGTGTCTTTAAGAGTCTACTTTGCCTAATATCAGCACAGCTTCGAAAGCTGTCTTTTATTTAATGTTGCTCAATAATTATTTTATCATCCTTTTACTTGTAAGCTTTCTGAGTTTTAATATTGAAAGTATTTCTCTTATAAGACATATTTAGTTTCTTTCGAATGTTTTAATTTCACCTTTAAATTGCAGTTTTAGTCCACTTACACATAACGTAGCCACTTATATATCTGTGTTTAAACCTTCTACCTTAGACTTTGTATTCTAATTCTTCCATCTGTTCTATATACCCTTATTTCTTCTGCTAGTCTTGTTTTATTTTAGAGGGGGAACACTATTTCTTTTTATTAAATTCATCAGCCATTAGCT
Source organism: Elephas maximus indicus (assembly GCF_024166365.1). Classification (NCBI taxonomy): domain Eukaryota; kingdom Metazoa; phylum Chordata; class Mammalia; order Proboscidea; family Elephantidae; genus Elephas; species Elephas maximus. The sequence continues at coordinate 74,607,968 of NC_064826.1, read as the reverse complement.
TGTTATGTATACAGTCATTTATTCTTTGTTTTAATAGTAATTACAACATTCCTTGACATAATAACTTCTGCACTAGAGACTACAACATTCCTTGATTAATTAAAATTTAGTACAAATCAGTACTTTTACCACATTCCAGACAGTGCAATGACCTTAGAATACTATATAAATATTTTATACCTAAAATAGTATTATATTTGTTTTATACTGTGAAATCCATTTAGATTTACCTAAAGCTTACTGTTTCTGTTGTTCTTCTATTTTTCCTGAATCTCTATGGTTCCATCTGGTGTCAATTTCATTCTACCTGGAGAAGTTCTTTTAGTATTTCTTTAGTAAAACATATGGACAGTGAGGATGTCTGATCAGAGATGAATACAATCCTCTTTTGGAGAAGCAGATCAGGCATAATTTCCTGCTAGGCCTGAGCTGTTCCAGTTGAAAAGTAGGCAACAGTACATAGGCAGCTGTTAGAGCAAACATTCTCAGAGAGCAATTCTGGCTTTTGACTCTACATCACTCTGCTGCCTTAGGATTTTGGCATTGGCCCCTAATACTGCCTGTCATACTTCCAGATCTTTATTTAGGACACATGAGCTGAAAACCACATTGCTTTCTTCCTGGCAATCTGCTGGACTTCTCTATGGCCAAGCCAGTCTCACAAGGGAAAAGATTAACCAGAGGTTAATCTGGCTAAACTCAAACTCAGGAGACTGGAAATTTTAATGACTGGTATTTATGGGCTGATTTATGTCGAACAAAAATTGCCATCTTAATAATGCATATTGCCCAACACCTTGTAAATTACAAATCTCTTCATTTTGTTTTGTGTTCAAGCAACGCATATGATTAATTTTCCCTGAATATACAGGATTATAATGCTAACTTTATAACATAAAGACCATCTAACATCTTTTTGACGTCGAATTTCAAATATGTTAATGTATATAAGTTTCAGGCAAGTATGAAAGTTACTGACAATTGTTTAAGGATTTTTTTTTTCACACTATTTAGCTATAATATTCCTTTGAGTGTAAAAGCACTTCAGGTTCTTAGCATAAAGTTTTTGTGTTACTGAGGAGTGTGCTTTCCCCCATTTGAACCTGCATTGAGTTTTATTTTGAGTTTTGCACCTGCTTCAAAGGTTGTTGGCAAGCTTTGTGAGAATACATGGAGGTTGTAAATGCCATGAAAATGCCGTCTTTCTACTCTTGAAACATGTCTGTAAATGACAGACTGTTATTGATTTTTTGGTAGAAAAGTGTGCAAAAAGTACAGTGACTTGACATATTAACTCAGATACGCGTTACATTTAGCAGAAAAGTCACAAATATACGCTTTCAGTCAGAGCTCTCAACAATGGAACGGGTAGTGTCACTGTTGCCATGTATCTCTCCATTTTGACACCTGGACTAGTCTCCTAAGTATGCCTCTTACTAACTCTGACTTTTGACCACACTCTTTGAACAGAAAACAAGTAAAATGATACCTTCTAAAGGATAACACTCAAAAGAAAACAATATTTACTTTAACAGGTTGATCTCCTGGAGAAAAACAAAATATAACTTACAGCAAAATAGGTCTTTATCTCTTTTTGCCCATCAGAGAGATGAAAAACAGCTCCCCTCTATACATTTTATCTAATCAAAAGCTTAAATCTGTTCACAGGCATTACAGCCCGGCATTGTTCTATTGTATATCGATTGTGCCTGAGGGCATCTCCTTGTGGAGAACAATTGATTTTTCTTTGTTAGCAAAGTGATTTTAATAGTCTTTCTACAGGCTGTCATGTTTCAAGGCCCCAGAAGCAAGATGCACCTGTTACTAGAACTTAGTGATCAATCCTCAGCCCACAGAAAAATGTGCCTGTCTGCTGTGCTAGAACACCTCCACGGCAATTACTCAGAAGGTGACTTTAACTCGTTTTGATAAATATGCTGCCTGGGAGTCTCAGGTGGGTTGTCTTAAGCATGTTGTACCTCTGAGACCAAGATTAGGCATTTTGTTAAATTGCCATTAAGGTAGAGCAGTCACAAGAACAAAATTTTGCAGTTTAAGGTTACTTCAGTAGCTTCATGCCAAACTTCTTTGCCAAAGGAACTAGCCCAAAGTAAAGGTCACTGCCTTGAAGAGTGAGTGATGATAATAACTATATTTGTACTGCCCTTGATATTTGAAAATGGCTCTTCTGGCTAATTGTGTGGCATGACTAAAAAGTCAAAGGTAAGATCTGTAGCTTAATTTTGCACAATTGCTGCCTGCTCTCCTTGACCACTGGTGACCACTGTTTCCTTAGTTTTATACAAAGTATCCCTCATTTCTTTTCCTCTTCTTGAAACTGGCTTAAAACGTTTTTTTCTCTGTTGTGTATGGAGGCATCTCTGTGATCTATAGTCACAGTAAATTCTTTAAAAACTTCTTTCAAGCCTTTTGAAATTTAGTCAGCACTGTGGCACAAATGGTTTAAGTGCTTGACTACTATCTGAAAGGTTGGTGGTTTGAACGCACCCAGAGGTGCCTTGGAAGACAGGCCTGGGTATCTGCTTCCGAAAGGTCATAGTCTTGAAAGCAGTTCTACTCTGCACATATGGAGATGCCATAAGTCAGAATCAACTTGACAGAAACTAACATAAGCTTGTAGAAGTCCTGTATTACAATATTATTAGCTACCATTGACTAAACCCCACCATTGACTAGGAGGATACATATATTATTTTATTTAAATTTCAGTCAGCTCCTTCAAGGAAGGGATTAAAGGTCATGCCAGGACCTTTGAAATTTAATGAGGAAGTTTAAAAGAAATCAGCAAGAGGTTAAGTCATGTCCTCAGGTTACACACATGCATACTTAGTAGCAAAATCAGTATTTATACCCCAGTCTGTTCTCTCCTCTCTGTTCTCTCAACCACAATATTATGCTGCCTCTCAGCACGGTGGCATAAATGTGTCCTAGATGATGCAGAGCTGCTATTTGGGTTCTCAATTACATGTAAATCCCTATCAGCCCTCCAATTTAGCAAACATTTTTTTGGGGGGGGGTATCTACTACAGGTCAGACAGCATGCACACACCAGACAGCATGATAGACCTGGGGAGCAAAGTAGCAAATTGAGAAAGACACAATCCCCGATTTCGAGGTGTTTCCCATTAAGAGGTTCAGCAGAGAAAAAACGTCCCCTCAGCCTTGGAGGCCACGAAAGATTTTATGGGGGAGGTCATTTTTGTGTAAGGCCTAGAAACACAAATAGGGTTTTGACAAGAATGTGGGAAAGTGAGATAAACGGTTTTTACTTTGTTTTGTTTTAAGGTGAAGGAAAAGTAAATGCAAAAATCTGAAGATTATAAAATGCTTCTAGTTTGAGGAAGCGGAGAGGAACCTCTGAATGTTTTTGAGTGAGCAGCTGAGTGGCATTTTCAGAATTATCTTTAGCAAAATCAATCTCACAACATACTTAGGAAGATCAGCAAAGGACAGAATATAGGCAAGGAGATAATTAAAATAGCTGCCATGTATTGAACACTTTAAATATCATGGACTCTATACTAAACAGTTAACCTTTATTGTACCATTTGATTCTTAGAAACTTCGTCAGAAATAGATACTGCCTCCTTTTTTTCGGGTGACAAAACAACTGAGAAAAATCAAACAACCCATCTACAGTTCCATGCTTATTAAAGCAGTGCATGTGAGAGTCAAACCCAGCTACCACTGCCTGCAATGTACAAAAGCCACTTGCTCCATGATGAAAAGTGCATGCCACACATCCCTGTTGTTAGTTGCTGTCGAGTTGATTTCTTCTCAAAGTTCTCAAAGCTGAGTAGGCACATGAATCACCTGAGTGTATTGTTAAACTACGGTATCTGATTAAGTAGGTCTGGAGGGGGCCCAAGATTCCATATTTCTTACAAGCTTCTAGATGTTGCTGATCTGGAGACCACACTCTGAGTAGGTAGCAAAGCCTTAGGTTAGTGGTTCTGAACTGGGAGCGATTTTGCTCCTCATTTGACAATGCCTGGAGACGTTTCTGTTTATCATAGTCAAGGGGATGCTGCTATATGGTGCAGATGGTTAATGAACTCAATTGCTAACAGAAAGATTGGAGATTTGAGTCTACTCAAAGGTATACCTTGGAAGAAAGACCTGGAGATCTGCTTATGAAAAATCAGCAGTTGGAAAGCCTACGGAGCACAGTTCTACTCTGATACACATGAGGTGACCAGGAATCAGAATCAACTTGATGGCAACTGGTTATGCTGGAATCTAGTGGGTAGACTCCAGGAATACTGCTAAACATCCTACAATGGATGTCCCTCATAATGCAGTCCAAAAATTTATCAGGTTCATTAATGCTCAGGTTGAGAAATCTGCCTTAGATAATGCTTGTGACTTAGTTTGCTCTAAGACTTCTTTGTAGGTCAAAGTAAGCAAGAAAAAGAAGAGAAGGATGCTTGATTTGATGTTGATGGAAGAAGCCCTAGTATTTCTGCTTAAAGAGTTAGAATAGGAAAAATGATGCAATATTGTAGATCAATGGAAGGAACAACCTTTTAGAAATGCTCTTCTCTCTTTTCACAACACCAGGTCTTATGAAGCTAGAAAGAACCCTAGGTAGTGAATCAGCAGACCTGGATTTAAGGGTTAGCTTGGCAATTAACAATACGTATTCAAACCCTTTGCTGTTGAGTCGATTCCTACTCATTGCGATCCTACAGGACAGAGTAGAACTACCCTATAGAGTTTCCAAGGAGCAGCTGGTAGATTCAAACTGCCAACCTTTTCATCAGCAGCTGTAGCTCTTAACTACTGTGCCACCAGGGCTTCAAATTCATCATATAATCACCCAAAAAACTAAGCCTGTTGCCATTTAGTCAATTCCGACTCAGCCCTATAGGACAGGGTAGAACTTCCCCACAGGGTTTCCAAGGAGTGGCTGGTGGATTTGAACTGCCGACCTTTTGGTTAGCAACTGAGCTCTTAACCACTGCGTCACGAGGACTCCAATCCAACAATATAATAACAGTATAATTAATTGGGTAAAGTATTCTTAATTTCTAATATTTCACTTTTTCATGAAAGAGGGTAGTGGATATAATGGTAGTTACATCCTTTCCGGCACTAACAAGCAGGTTCTTTAAAGAATATGGTGAATTTACTTTCACTTTAGATCCTTTTTGTTTCTCTTAATATCTCGCAGTGGCCTTATGCTGTATTAACACAATGAAGTTTTGGAATAAAATCAAACTCTGAAGAAGTTTATCCACTCAATATTAATTCCATAATTATTTGAAACCCTCAGAGAAATTATGTGATGTCCACGTAGTAACAAATACTGTAAAAATTAGTTGCCGTTGAGTCAATTCTGACTCGTGGTGACCCCATATATGTCAAAGTAGAACTGTGGTCCATAGGGTTTTCAATGGTTGACTTTTTTAAATAGATGGTGAGCCTTGCTTCCAAGGTGCCTCTAAGTGGACTTGAACCTCCAACCTTTTCGTTAGCAATTGAGCTTATTAACTGTTTGCACCACCCAGGGAGTCCACAGATAAGATGAGTATAAATAAATGTGTTGCAAACACAGATTTATAGGGAAAACATAGCAAATGGAGTAAAAGTCATGGATTTAAAGAAACAAAATAAAAAGCACAGGGGCCAAGTGAAATTAAAATAGCAAAAATTGAAGGGAGTAAAAAAAAAAAAAAACAGGAGAAGGGCTAGAACAAGTGTAGAAAAGATGAGACTAAATATAAGTAAGTAGCACATAGGTGATGACCAGGTGCAGCAAAAATGATGCACAATTTAATGAGCTATTGTGGAAAATTCACATCAGGGGCCTGATTCTAGCTCTGTTGCCAAAGAGGTTAGTCTCACTAAATGAAATAAATCAGTACTGATCACCAACACCTAGCAGTTTAATAGGGGTTAACAGTAATGTTAGAAAGAGGCAACGTGGCTTAAACAAGGTTTCATAAGCCCCAGACCCAACAAATCATTTGCTATGGGAGTAATATGGAGGCTTTTCAGGCAGAACCACTGAGCTGGATCTCAGTTAGTTTGAAACCAAGGAGGTCTGTATACTGGTTTATCTGTCCCAGGGACTGGCCGCATATAGGCACACATGCTGCTTGTTTTCACGTCTCAAATAGCCACTGAGTGTGTGATGTGTGCCAGAGCAAAAACCAGTTTCCCCACTAATGGTGAAGAATGGATTTTGAGACAATCCTCCATGCTTTGAATAAAGAGGAGACTGTGATATTCCAGGAAAATGGGAGAAGATTTAAGCTAAAAGAGGAATCATAAAGAAAAATATGTATGTATGAGACAGAGAAACTTCAATGCAATTCAACAGCTGGGTAAGTTAAGCAATCCGATGGAGAAGACATAGGACCCAACCACAGAGGAGTCATGTGGCAGATGTGAAGTTCTTTCTATGAGGGGTGAATCTGGGACTTCTGCAGATAAAGACAGTTCATGCTCTATGGAACACAAAGAAGTTTCACAGACATTAGCAGAGAATCCTATTCCTGCTGCTGGGAAAACAGCCATGTGCTGGTGCTTAGTGAACCTCTCCTGAAAAGGACGTATGTATTCAAATACAGCCATGATCTGGCTAATCTAATAGTATGTTGTCTTCTCAGGGCAGCTACCTGAAATTCGTCTGCAAGGCTGACAAGATTCGCCAATATTTTTGGGATATGACTCTAGAATAAAAAGAAAATTAAGATTTCAAAAAGCAATGCCAAAAAACAGGATTTGGTAAGATGAATGATGGTTTCAGAGAGAATAATGGCTTCCTGGCATGGAATGGAGTACATTTTACAAAGAACAGGAAGAATATATTTAACAAACTTATTAACAATAATTAAATCTAGAATTTGAGAAAGAGGAAAATGCCCAAATAAAATAATAAATCCAGAGACCAATAGAAAATGAAAAGTGTATCATAGGAAGTACTACCAAAGTGCAGAAAAATACCTAGTAATTCTCAGGAAAAAGCCATAGGGGAAAGGGTTGAAAACAATATGTGTGTTTAGATATTGCCATCCAAGTACACACCATCTGACAAGTCAGGGAAATGTATTTAAAAGATAAATAAAAAGGGATTATTTTTCCCAGGTATTGCTGAGATTTGGATGTTGAAGACCTATGACTGGAAATAAGCAACAGACAGATACACAATGTGTATTAGAGGCAGAAATCCAATTCTAAATCGGGAGATCTATTGGAAGGAGAGTGAGATAACTCATGTAACTAAAGGGAGTGTTGAATGACCAAACTGCAAGCATATGGCTGGACTTTAGAAACAACTAGAACCAGAGACTCAAATACAACTAGAACTTTCTCCATCTATCATCTCTATAGCTCCCTATCTTCATTTTCTTTTTAAAATAGCTTTATTAATAATTTTTTTTTTTTTTTTTAATAAACAGAGAACTTGGCCACCGTAACTCCTGCATTATGAATCTCATGGCTCCTGCTACCAGGAATAGATTGATTGTATTTTCAAGTTTAAGTTAGAAATATCTCAGAGAAGGATTCTGAAATGTTCTGGCTTGGGTCAGATTCCAGCAGAACCAATCAGCTCTGCTGAGAGGAAGGAGTCATGTAAGAAAATGGTAGCTCACGTTGGAACTTCACGGTTTTAGTGAGGGAAGGAGCATTTCTCAGAAAAAGGAAATGCTATTCTCCCCAAAATGTGGGAAATAGTTGTGCTCAGAAGAAAAAAATATAACCTACCTATTATGGATTGAATTGTGTCCCCTCAAAATGTATTGTAAATCCTAACTCCTATATAAGGTCACTATGAGTCAGAATTAACTGGGCAGAGATGAGTTTGGTTTTTTATACATGTCGTAAAGGAGCCCTGGTGGTGGAGCAGTTAAGCACCTGGCTGCTAACCTGAAGATCAGTGATTCCAACCCATCAGTTGCTCTGAGGGAGAAAGATGTGGCAGTCTGCTCTATAAAGACTTACAGCCTTGGAAATGCAATGGGGCAGTTCTACATACAGTCAATATGGGGAGAGTCATATGATAAATTCTTAATACATCTTTTGAAGATTCCAAATTCCAGAATAATCTAACTCGCAAATAAAAACTGGTTTGTTATAAGGATTTTGGAATGAGCAACGGGTTTGTTTTTTTGGTTTTTGTATCTGTGGTTATAATCCCACGTAGGGATGGATTTTCTTTGTTATGTTCATGAGATGGTGTTCTTGTAGGGTGTGTTGAGTCAATCTCTTGAGATATAAAAGAAATTAAACAAGCAGACAAGAAAGTAGAGATGGAGGAAGAGATATTCCAAGCCACAGGAAGATTGCTCAGGAGCGGAAGGTCAAAAGAGACAAGAATCTTCCTCCAGAATAGACAGAGATAAAGCCTTCCCCCAGAGCCACAACAAACAAAACAAAACAAACAAACAAAAACATCGTCTTCGAGTCAATAGGACAGAGTAAAACTGCCCCGTAGGGTTTCCAAGGCTATAAATCTTTATGGGAGCAGATTGTTACATCTTTCTCCCAAGGAGCAACTGCTGGATTTGAACTGCCAACTTTTGGGTTAGCAACCAAGTATTTAACTATTGCACCACAAGGGCTCCTTATCTTCCAGAGCCAGTGCCCTGAATTTGGACTCCTAGCCTCCTAAACTGTGAGAAAATAAATTTCTCTTTGTTAAAACCACCCATTTGTGGTATTTCTGTTAGAGCAGCACTAAATATCTAAGACACTACCTACTTCAGATATGTTCCAAAGAAACTAGTCTCGAAGGGGATTTATTATATGACAAGAAAATATACCATTAGAAGAAATTCCTGGAGCCTAAGAGTGGAAGGATAGCTGACAACATTGGGTAAGGATACAGGGAAAGAAAGAAAAATGGTATTGCTACGGGAAAAATCCCTAGTCCCATGGTGATTTTTTGTTATCTAATATACAATATATGAGGACAGACAAATTATTAACACGTCTTTTGAAGATTACATCTCTCAGGGGATAGAAGAAGCAGTCCAGAATTAACCTAACTCACAAGTAAAAACTGATTTGTTATAAGGGTGTTGGAACCAACTGAATGTGTTAGATTTTAGTGGAATTGTGTATTGTTGACTCTAATCCCAACCATGCTATTTATAATCCAAGTCTCCTCTCAGTTTCCCTTAAGTATTTCTGAGTGTCTCTATAGCTGCATTGTCCAGTATGGTAGCAACACGCCCATTGTGGCTATGGAACATTTGAAATATGGCTAGTCTGAATTAAGATGTGCTAAAACACTCTGGATTGTGAAGACATAATATGCACAGTGAAACCTGTGAGAGGCAGAATTCAACATGACTGCCCTGTTTTTCTGGGTCTCTGTAGTTTTCCACCTTCGACAGTGTGCAGCCTTACCACTTTTCACCACTCATTTTAGTGGAAAATATTTGAGTTTTCCTTCTCTAACAAGTTTCCCCCTTTTACATATATCTAAAAAAAGACGGTAAAATATTACATTTAGAAATGGTATATTTTTGATATATTGGGCTAAATCAAATACACTATTAATATTAATTCATCTGTTTCTTTTTTAATTTTTTAATGTGACTACTAAAAAAATTAATTATGTGACTTGTATTTTATTTCCATTGAACAGTAGCGCTCTAAAGCAGAGGTTAGCAAACTATGGTCTGTGGGCCAAATCCAGCTGCTCCTTTTTTGTAAATAAAGTTTTATTGGAATATGGCCTTGCCTGTTACTGCTTTGGAAGCCCAGGTGACGTAGTGGTTAAGGTTTTGGCTGCAAATCAAAAGGTCAGCAGTCTGAATCCACCAGGTGCTCCTTGGAAGCCTTGTGGGGCAGTCTACTCTTTCCTATAGGGTCACCATGAGTCAGAATCAACTCAGCGGCACTGGGTTTATGACTACTTTTGCACTACAGTGGCACAGCCGAATAGTTGCTACAGAGACCATATGACCCACAAAGCTGAAAATATTTACTATCTGACCTTTTACAGAAAAAGATTGCTAACTTCTACTGTAGAGGGTGTGTAACATGCATTCCAGAAAATTCTCAGCTTCTGGAATCAGATTGCCAGTGTAAAATACTTTTTCTACTACCTACTACTCTTTGGTTTTGGTCTAGGCATTTACTGCTGTTCGATCTTTAGTTTTTAATTAATCTTCCTCCAATCCTGTGATATGCAGATGACACACCTTGCTTGCTAGCAGCAAAGAGGACTTGAAGCACTTACTGGTAAAGATCAAAATCTACAGTCTTCAGTATGAATTACACCTCAACATAAGGAAAACAAAAATCCTCACAACTGGAGTAATAAACAACATCATGATAAACAGAGAAAAGACTAAAGTTCTAAAAGATTTCATTTTGCCTGAATCTGTAATCACTACCTATGGAAGCAACAGTCAAGAAATCAAATGACATATTGCATTGGGCAAAACTGCTATATAAAAGACCTCTTTAAAGTCTTAAAAAGCAAAGATGTCACCTTGAAGACTAAGGTGTACCTGACCTAAGCCATGGTGTTTTCAGTCACCTCATGTGCATGTGAATTTTCAGTCACCTCATATGCATGTGAAAGTTAGATTATGAATAAGGAAGACTGAAGAAGAATTGGTGCCTTTGAATTATGGCATTGGCGAAGAACAAGGAATATACCATGGACTCCCAAAAGAACAAACAAATTCATCTTGGAAGAATTACAGCCAGAGTGCTCATGACAGGCAAGGATGGAGAGACAGTCTCACATGTTTTGAACATGTTATCAGGAGGGACCAATCCTTTACCAAGGACATCATGTTTGTTAAAGTAGATGGTCAGCAAAAAGAGGAAGACCCTCAATGAGATGGATTGACACAGTGGCTGCAACGATGGGTTCAAGCATAACAACCATTGCGAGGATGGAGAAGCACTGGGCAGTATTTTGTTCTGTTGTACATAGTGTCACTATGAGTCGGAACCAACTTGATAGCATCTAACAAAACAAATTTTAGTTTTCCTCACGTATGAAATAGGTATAATGATAGTCTTTTCTAATAAGGTTGTTGCTAGGATTAACTGATGTTTGCCATATATATTAAGCACTCCAAAGCACAATTGTTCTTATTTTTTAAATCTAGCTACACTTTGGCATTGTTGCACTGTTGGTGTCTTCCAAGGAACACTGTACTGTCTGTCAAGCATGCTGATACTTCGCTAAATACTTTCGTGATCTTCAGGCACTACAGGGCTCATCAAAATCCCAGATCTTCAGAGATATTTGTAGCCATTTAGAATAGAATGCCTGATATCATCATTTATTTTAAAATTTGTTAAAAACCCAAAACCAAACCCATTGCTGTCAAGTCAATTCCGACTCATAGCGACCCTATAGAACAGAGTAGAACTGCCCGACAAAGTTTCTAAGGAGTACCTAGTGGATTCAAACTGCTGACCTTTTGGTCAGCAGTGGTAGCACTTAACCACTACACCACCAGGGTTTCCTAAAATTTGTTAGAGGTATACAAAAATAATACAAGTTGTGCGTTCATATTTGAAAGGTTTCAGTGAAATTGCTTTTTCACTTTTAACTTAGAGTTCACTTTCTCTCCATAGGACCCAGATAGAAATTCATGGTGGCTAGAACAGGGGCGGTATGACATGAGATATACTCAAAGTCACTTTTTTCTTCCTGAAAATTAACATAACAAGTTGGTCGTTGATTGTTCTCCATTCCCTTGGGGTAAATTCACTCCCCAGATGCTTCTCAGTTGGCCATAAAAATAGACTTTCTAATTTCCCTTCATCATGTGTGTAGACATTACCAGAAATATCTGAACTCCAAGTGATGACACAGTTTAGGCTAAAGCTGGTGACTCTTTGACTCCTGCCCGTTGTTTTAACTTCTGTAGTATTCAAAATAGAGATTCTAGAATATATTTAGAAATACTCAGTGTAGTTTAACATAATGTCAATAGTTCACATTTACTAGACATTTGCTACATACCAGGTACTGTCCTAATCACTTTAATGCACTCTCATTTAATCCTCAAAAATAGTACAAGATGTTATTATTATTCCTACTCATAAATGAAAAATACTGAAGCTTATTACGGAGATGAAACAAATTGACTGAGGTCGCAGTTAGTAGCGGAGCAAGGCTTTGAAATCAGAACGTTCTCATTCCAAAACCGATGTTCTTGAGTGTCACCTTGCATTATTTCTCAATATTAGCAATACAGATAGAGAAACTCTAAGCAAAAAGATGAGGAATCTAAAATGTACTATAGCCCAAGAGGAAAAAGAGACTCCAAAAATCAAACAACTTTCTAACTTGGAAGAAACGAGTAGGAAGAGACAAAAAATAAATAAATAAAACAAAACAGTGTGGTTGTAAATTGAGATTTTTGATGACTTCTGATTTTAAGGGGACATGCCTGAAGAATGAAAGCAGGGGTATGAAACCAAAACAAATAAATACGGGGTTAACATTTGGAAGTTTGGTGGTGGTGACCTGGAAGAAGGCAGTTACAGATAACTAAAAACCAAAACAAAATAGATGCAGATTGGCTTTAACATAAAATCTCTCAAAGTTGAAATGACATCCACATGTAGCATTACAGAAATGGCATCCAAAAGTATGAAAATAAAACTAGATCCATAGATGTACAACCATCAATTGCTTCATGAAGAATAGCTAAAACTATTCTCTATTGAAATCGTCTATTATTGTTGTTGATTTCATTTCAGCTGATCTCTCCCTTGTTCCAATACTGGAACAAAGCATTAGGATGTCACTACTCTAGGCTCCCACAAATTATTATTAGTTTCCATGTGGTTCCAAATAATAGACACATTCTAATATGTAGTTGCTTTCAAAGATGCATAGAAATGTTAATGCTTTAAAAAAATGTAGTGTTAGTATAATAATGCTATTGTATTATCTATTATTAACTCAACATCATAAACACGCCCTTTATCACAGAGAAGGGAGGCTGAATGACATTTCCCAAAATTGCCTTTCCTGCATGACCCTCTGTTAATGTTTACCAGTGTGAGGCACTTTGCATAGTATTCGAAATGTGAAGAAGAGTGGCTGTTATTCTTTTCTGTCAGAAGCAACCAGATGTATGGACAGATGTGACTCACATTGCAGTTCTAGGCAGAGATATTGACGGGAGCTTCCCAGTGATTCTTGAGAATTGCATCAGCTCCCTGAAGAGTTTTTGAAAACCATCCATTTTCGGGCTTTAGGCTGAGATTGACAGGTAGCTTCCCTGTCCTTTCACTTCCCAGCCCTCCAATAATTGCATGTTGTTGTTGTTGTTGTTAGGTGCCTTTGAGTTGGTTCCAACAGAATGCACAACAGAATGAAACACTGCCCAGTACTGCGCCATCCTCACAATCGTTATTATGCTTGAGCTCATTGTTGCAGCCACTGTGTCAATCCACCAAGTTGAGGGTCTTCCTCTTTTCCGCTGACCCTGTACTCTGCCAAGCATGATGTCCTTCTCCAGGGACTGATCCCTCCTGACAACATGTCCAAAGTATGTAAGATGCAGTCTCGCCATCCTTGCCTCTAAGGAGCATTCTGGCCACACTTCCTCCAAGACAGATTTGTTCGTTCTTTTGGCAGTCCACAATATATTCAATATTCTTCGCCAACACCACAATTCAAAGGCATCAACTCTTCTTAGGTCTTCTTTATTCATTGCCCAGCTTTCACATGCATATGAGGTGATTGAAAGCACCATGGCCTGGATCAGGCACACCATAGTCTTCAGGGTGACATCTTTGCTCTTCAACACTTTGAAGAGGTCCTTTGCGGCAGATTTGCCCAATGCAATGTGTCTTTTGATTTCTTGACTGCTGCTTCCGTGGCTGTTGATTGTGGATCCATGTAAAATGAAATCTTTGACAACTTCAATCTTTTCTCCGTTTATCATGATGTTGCTCATTGGTCCAGTTGTGAGGATTTTTGTTTTCTTTCTGTTGAGGTGTAATCCATACCGAAGGCTGTGGTCTTTGATCTTCATTAGTAAGTGCTTCAAGTCCTCTTCACTTTCAGCAAGCAAGGTTGTGTCATCTGCGTAATGCAGGCTGTTAATGAGTCTTCCTCCAATCCTGATGCCCCATTCTTCTTCATAAAGTCCAGCTTTTTGTATTATTTGTTCAGCATACAGATTAAATAGGTATGGTGAAAGAATACAACCCTGACACACACCTTTCCTGACTTTAAACCAATCAATATCCCCTTGTTCTGTCCAAACAACTGCCTCCTGATCTATGTAAAGGTTCCTCATGAGCACGATTAAGTGTTTTGAATTCCCATTCTTCGCAATGTTATCCGTAATTTGTTATGATCCACACAGTCAAATGCCTTTGGATAGTCAATAAAACACAGGTAAACATCCTTCTGGTATTCTCTGCTTTCAGCCAGGATCCATCTGACAGCAGCAATGGTATCCCTGGTTCCACGTCCTCTTCTGAAACCTGCCTGAATTTCTGGCTGTTCCCTGTCGATATACTGCTGCAGCCGCTTTTGAATGATCTTCAGCACAATTTTGCTTGCGTGTGATATTCATGACATTGTTGTATAATTTCCACATTCAGTTGGATCACCTTTCTTGGGAATAGGCATGAATATGGATCTTTTCCAGTCAGTTGGCCAGGAAGCTGTCCTCCATATTTCTTGGTATAGACGAGTGAGCACCTCCAGCGCTACATCTGTTTGTTGAAACATCTCAATTGATATTCCATCAATTCCTGGAGCCTTGTTTTTCCCCAGTGCCTTTAGAGCAGCTTGGACCTCTTCCTTCAGTACCATCAGTTCCTGATCATATGCCACCTCTTGAAACGGTTGAATATCGACTAATTCTTTTTGATATAATGACTGTGTATTCCTTCCATCTTCTTTTGATGCTTCCTGTGTCATTTAATGTTTTCCCCCCATGGAATCCTTCAGTATTGCAACTCGAGGCTTGAATTTTTTCTTCAGTTCTTTCAGCTTGAGAAATGCCGATTGTGTTCTTCCCTTTTGGTTTTCCATCTCCAGCTCTTTGCACATGTCGTTATAATACTTTACTTTGTCTTCTCGAGAGACCCTTTGAAATCTTCTGTTCAGTTCTTTTACTTCATCAGTTCTTCCTTTTGCTTTAGCTACTCGACACTCAAGAGCAAGTTTGAGTCTCCTCTGACATCCATCTTGGTCTTTTCTTTCTTTTCTGTGACCTCTTGCTTTCTTCATGGATGATGTCCTTGATGTCATTCCACAACTCGTCTGGTCTTCGGTCACTAGTGTTCAATGCATCAAATCTATTCTTCAGATGGTCTCTAAATTCAGGTGGGATATACTCAAGGTCATATTTTGGCTCTCATGGACTTGCTCTGATTTTCTTCAGTTTCAGCTTGAACTTGCATATGAGCAACTGATGGTCTGTTCCACAGTCAGCCTCTGGCCTTGTTCTGACTGATGATATTGAGCTTTTCCATCATCTCTTTCCACAGATGTAGTCCATTTGATTTCTGTGTGTTCCATCTGGTGAGGTCCACGTGTATAGTCACTGTTTACATTGGTGAAAGAAGGTATTTGCAATGAAGAAGTCATTGGTCTTGCAAAATTCTGTCATTCAATCCCTGGCATTCTATCACCAAGGCCATATTTTCCAACTACTGATCCTTCTCTTCATTTCCAACTTTTGCATTCTAATCACCAGTAATTACCAATGCATCTTGATTGCATGTTCGATAAATCTCAGACTGCAGCAGCTGATGAAAATCTTCTATTTCTTCATCTTTGGCCCTAGTGTTTGGTACATAAATTTGCATAATAGTCGTCTTAACTGGTCTTCCTTGTAGGGGTATGGATATTATCCTATCACTGACAGTGTTGTACTTCAGGATCGATCTTGAAGCATTCTTTTTGACAATGAATGCAACACCATTCCTCTTCGAGTTGTCATTCCCAGCATAGTAGACCATATGATTGTCAGATTCAAAATGGCCAATACCCATCCATTTCAGCTCACTAATGCCTAGGATATCAATGTTTATGTGTTCCATTTCATTTTTGATGATTTCCAATTTTCCTAGATTCTTACTTTGTACATTCCAGGTTCTGATTATTAATGAATGTTTGCAGCTGTTTCTTCACATTTTGAGTCATGCCACATCAGCAAATGAAGGCCCCGAAAGCTTTACTCCATCCGCGTCATTAAGGTCAACTCTACTTTGAGGAGGCAGCTCTTCCCCAGTCATCTTTTGAGTGCCTTCCAACCTGGGGGGCTCATCTTCCAGCACTATATCAGACAATGTTCTGCTGCTATTCATAAGGTTTTCACTGGCTAATGCTTTTCAGAAGTAGACTGCCGGGTCCTTCTTCCTGGTCCGTCTTAGTCTGGAAGCTCAGCTGAAACCTGTCCTCCTTGGGTAACCCTGCTGATATCTGAATACCAGTGGCATAGTTTCCAGCATCACAGCAATGCACAAGCCCCCACAGTATGACAAACTGAGAGACACATGGGGGAATAATTGCATACACCTCTAATTTCCTCTATTAAAACCCTTCACACTTGAAATGCATAGAATAGATTTGTTTTTATTAACTGAACACTGGTGGATGCATCAACCTTTAATAATTTAGAATTAGAAAGCTCTATTGGAATAGATTATTTCTGCTGAATTTAGAGCTTATTCTATCCCTGCCTCCAACCAGCCACCCCTCTCCTTCTCCTCACCTCCGACTAAATAGATTGTTGCCTGCATTTGCTGCTGGGTGAGACAACCAAAATAGACTTAACTCTGAGAACCTTTGTTACACCTTGGCTTTGATCTCTTAACATGAAGGTTAACATGGGTTAGCTTTTGGAGCACAGAACAGAGACTTAGCTGCTGTGTTTTGTGCTATAGATACCCTGTGACCCTTATGTTTTAAACTCAACAGTCAGCATCCCACTCTATGACCAGCACTCTGAGGTGTATTAATGCCAGGCTGGATTCTTCCCCTGCCCCAGAAAACAGTAAGAATACGGAGATTCCTAGATTATTAAAGGGAGATGGTTGGAACACTGAAGGGAGACAGATTGGACTTCCTGCTCCAGTCAACGCAATGTTTCCATCATTGAACCCTGAATCCTACCTGGTGTGAAAAATTTTTCTCTGGCTCTTTTGCACTCCTACATGTCCTGCTGATTATGCCAAGAATGCAAGTCCTGGCTGCTTTTTACCTGGGCTACTTATCAAGGTTGAATACAGAAGCAATCTTAAGGGATTAGATAATATCTCCTTCCATGACAAACATCAGGCTTTCTTACTGCTGATTATGAAAGTTGTAAACTTCAAAAACTCAGTGCCCCTCTGCTATACACAATCCCCTGGGTATGAATACATCTACCTTGGCAGCTTCAGAGTAATGTTGATGCTCATGTTGCTTGTTGTGCCTTGAGCAATCCAGGGGTCTTCTATCTTTTTCCAGCATCCTTGAAATAGTAACAGGCTAACTTTTTAGCTTTAAGTAAGATAAAATAAAATTTCAGACCTGACAACTGGGTCATATAATTTACATCTCAAATACCAAAGAAGGTACTGATTTCCATGGATTTTTTTTTTTTCTTTTGCTATAAGGTAAGCTTCTTGACAACAGGAATCCATTTTTATTTCCTTCCCTTTGGTAGCCCAATAGCACTATATATTCTGCAAATGTGTATATACATGTGTTTACCAACTTTGGTGCTCTGAAACTGATCACACATGCAATCAAGATGCATTGATAATCACTGGTGACTGGAATGTATAAGTTGGAAACAAAGAAGAAGGATGAATAGTTGGAAAATATGGCCTTAGTGGTAGAAACAATGCTGCAGATTACATGATAGAATTTTGCAGGACTTTTTAATGACCTATTCACTGAAAACACATTTTTTCAAAACAACATAAATGGAGACTATACACATGAATCTTGCTAAAGGGAATATGCAAGAATCATATTGACTATGTCTGTGGAAATAGACAATGGAGAAGTTCAGTATCATCAGTTAGAATAAGTCCAGGGGTTGACTGTGGAACAGACCATCATTGCTCATATTCAAGTTCAAGTCGAAGCTCAAGAAAATTAAAAGAAGCCCGTAAAAACCAAAGTATGACCTTGAGTAGTCACACCTGAATTTAGGGGCCATCTCAAGAATAAATTTGATGCATTGAAGACTAATGACAGAAGACCAGACGAGTTGTGTGATGACATTAAGGACATCATACAAAAAGAAAGCAAAAGGTCATTAAAAAGACAGGAAAGAAAGAAAACACCAAAATGAATGTTGGAAGAGACTCTAAAACTTGCTGTTGAACATAGAGTAGCTAAAGTGAATGGTAAGAAATGATGAAGTGAAAAAACTGAATAGAAGATTTCAAAGAGTGGCTGGAGAAGACAAAATACAGTATTACAATGAAATGTGCAAACACCATACTCATTCAGTCTGTATGCTGACCAAATAATATGAGAAGTTGGAGTATATGAAGGGGGATTTAACTTTAGAACTGGAGGAAGACTCTTTAACCCTGCCATATTCAGATTATACAACTTTGCTTGCTAGAAATGAAGAGGACTTGAAGCACTTATTGATGAAGATCGAAGACTACAGTCTTCAGTATGGATTACAGTTAAACGAAAGGAAAACAAAAATCCTCACAACTGGGCCGATAAGCAACATCATGATAAATAGAGAAAAGACTGAAGTTGTCAAGAATTTCATTTTGCTTGGATCCACAAACAATACCCGTGGAAGCAGCAGTCAAGAAATCAAAAGACCCATTGCGTTGGGCAAATCTGCTGCAAAAGACCTCTCTAAAGTGTTAAAAAGCAAAGATGTCACTTTACAGACTAAGGTGTACCTGACCCAAGCCATGGTGTTTTCAATTGCCTCATATGCATGCAACAGCTGGGCAATGAATGAGAAAGACTGAAGAATGATTGACACCTTTGAATTATGGTTTTGCCAAAGAACATTGAGTATACCGCGGACTGCTAAAAGAACAAACAAATTTGTCTTGGAAGAAGTACAGCCAGAATGCTCATTAGAAGCGATGATGGTGAGGTTTTCTCTCACATTCTTTGGACATATTATCAGGAGGCACCAATCCCTAGAGAAAGGCATCATACTTGTTAAAGTAGAGGGTCAGCGAAAAAGAGGAAGCCTCTCAAGGGGATGGATTGGCACAATGGCTGCAACAATGGGCTTAAACATAGAAATGATTGTAAGGATGGCGCAGGACTGGGCAGTGTTTCATACTGTTGTACACAGGATTGCTATGAGTCAGAACTGACTCAATGGCACCTAACAACAACATATTTAGGAAGGGAAGTCAAAAAGTATTGCACCTAGGGTTCCAGTTCTTACACGCACGGGTTTATTCCAAACAAAACGTATTTAAACTTGCCTTTGTGATCAGTGGATGGTTGTAAACAAGTTCTCTCAGTAATATACTTATCTTAGTCTAGTTTGGGTGCCTTCAAAAAAAAAAAAAAAAAACAGATACTTTTTGTGCCATGGAAAAAGAAAAAATTGAGGTCAGGGTTAATATCAAATTTTTAACATAACCCAAGTGGACATCTTCCCAAATCATTGAAGCTTTACAATTTTACGGGAATGCTGCCTCACATAAAACAACAGTTTTTGGATGGATTAAGCATTTTAAGGAAGGTTGAGAAGCCCTCAAAGATGAGCCAAGAGACGGAGGACCTCTCAGAAGGTTATGGCAACTAATTTTTGGAAATCCAAAGGGGTGATCTTGATAGATATTCTCAAAGGACACAGGATGATCATGGGGGCTTATTATGAAGAAATTTTAAGGAAATTGAAAACTGCACTGGTGAGAAAAAGGCAGGAAAGTTGCCCAGAGGAATTTTTTTTTTTTTTTTTTCCATCATGACAAAGCACCTGCTCATTCTTCAAGGGCAGCAAGGTCTGTCGTACGAGAATTTCATTGGGAAACCTTAACCCACCCACCCTACAGCCCTGATCTTGCCCCTTCAGACTTCTTTTTTTCCCCAAAACTCAAAGAACACACAAAAGGAACATGAGTCGCTTGAGGATGCCAAAACTGCTGGTTTCATTTGGTGTAAATTAAAGAGCATAGAATTTTGGGGGGGAAGCATTAAAGAGATGGAAACACCACCTTCAGAAGTGTATAGAACTAGACAGACGATGTGGTGAGAAACAATAGCTTCATGTTTTGATATTTTTATTTTATAAAGGTCTCTATAATTTCATAATTTTGTAGCAATACTTTTTAACTTTGCAGAAATACAGATCAATATGCTTCATCTCTGAAACTCTGATTTAATGAAATTTTTAATTTTTTTAATCACGAGGATGAAATAAACCCACTAGTGATGTAACTCGTTGTTAGGTGCTGCCAAATCAGTTGTAGTTTTTCAAAGTTGTTTACCTACTTCTAAAAAAAAAAAACTTCTACACCCCATTATTTCCAAATTAGTCATTTTTTTTTTTAAAGGAATCCTAAACAATGTTTGTCCTCTGGATTATTTTTTTTCATTTAGAATCTCAATTTACGCATACTCAAATAGTGTTAGTTTTTTTTTTTTTTTTAAGTTTCTAACTGTTGTATTAAAATGTCTGTGGAATGAAACTGGGCATTCATAAGATGAATTCAAGGCACTGATATTTCTCTTGCCTTCTCAAAGAAAATGCATCATCTATTATCAACTAATATTTACTGAGAACCTTGTGTCTTGAATGACACAGGGACACATCTTCTCTACTCTCTCAGTATTATCTCTATTGTAGTACGTTTACCTTTTCGATTAATACTTTTATGCAAACTGTGAAAGTTGTAAGTTTTCAGGTTAACTTTTTTTTTTTTCCAGACAGCCCAAAGACCCCCTAGTTATCCCAAGAAATTTACCAATTAAATATCACCGAGAGGTTCTTCATGTCTTCTGAAACCTAATTGCACAGCAGTCTCTGGTTCTGTGGAGTGGCTCTGCCTTAGAAAGGCTGGGAGTAGGGCTGTAAGAGTAAATCAGCCTGCAAGAATCAAGTGAGATGGGCCAAGGTGGTGGGGTTTGTCAGCCTCTGAAGTAAGAGCTTAGCTCTTTGGTTTTGGACTGGCAGAACACTTTTTGGTTTTAATTTTCTAATTTGTGGTTCAAAATGTCTCAAGATTTGGTCAAGGATTAAGCTTGTGGTTTAACTTCCTTTTTCCTGGGGGTAAGAAGTGTTTCAGTCAAGCCACCAACCCATGTCCTTGCAAACTGAAATGTATTTGCATTTCTCATGTGTGTAAGCCTAGTAAATGCTGACTGCTTCCAGCTCACTGACGCAGCACCAGTGTGTTTTCCATTTTGTTACCAAATAATAAAACCTCAAACAGAGGTGCTGTCTCTGGGCTTAACAGGAAGCATGACTCACACCTCTAACCACGAGAGAAGGGAAACAGCAGCGATGCACTTAACTGGCTTAAAACGCTTATTAGCATTGACTTTGTAACATACATTAAAAACACTGGCCTTTGTAGTGGTTCAGGTAGAACATGGTGAAGGCCTTAAAGTGTGATTTTACTGCAATAAGGGAATGTGTGAAAGAATACATATCATGTTCTACTGGCCCCAGAGGAACACCAGCACAAGGGGATTTACTAGTCATGCATTTATTATTAGTTTTTGAGTTTCTGCTTATACACCTGGGTTTTTTGTTGTTGTCGAAATGAAAAAAAAAAAAAATCAACTCATATTGGCTAAACAATAAAGGCAATATTTAGCTTCACACTCAGTTTGAGAGGACTATTGTTATGCGCCATCCAGTCGATTCTCATAGCAACCCTATAGGACAGAGTAGAACTGAGCCACAGGGTTTCCAAGGAATAGCTGGTGGATTCAAACCACCAAACTTTTGGTTGGTAGCCCAGCTCTTAACCATTGCACCACCGGGCTATGAGGCAATGTTTAATCAAGATCTGCCCGTTTTTCTATTTTTCTGTTTTTTCTGTTTGTTTCGTCATGGTTGCAAAATGGCTGTCTCTACTGTCAAAATCTGCAGTAATAGAGCTTTTAACTTCATCTGCCCATTGAATTGGATCCCTGGTTGCATGGTGGTTAAGTGCTCGGCTGCTAATGGTAAGGTTGGTGGTTCAAACCAACCGCTGCTTCACAGGACAAAGATGAGGCAGTCTGCTTCTGTAAAGATTACAGCCTTGGAAACCCAATGAGGCAGTTCTAATCTGTCCTTTAGGGTTGGACTGGAGGCTGTTAGGTTTATTCAGTGAATAAAAATACTGGACTTTACTGACTGGACCAAATTAGGTGATACCGTACCTCTGAACTAATCATCAATTACTGTGGATAATACTTGGAATTGGGCCTGCGCTCTGGATTACCCTGAACCTGTGACAGAGTCATCACACTTCACTGACTGGATTAGGCTGGTTAGTCCTCTCCTCCTGCCCTTACCCCTGAACTAAGAGAGAGTGTCACTGCTAACCCCAGCCAAACCCAAGGTACTGCAGCATAGCCCGGGAAAAGGAGTGGGGATTACAGAGAGGAAATCAGCCAATGTCCACCACAGTGTGGATCAAGTATTGGCCTGAGATGGAGGAGATTTGTGTTGGAGACACAACTTGAGCAAAATGATCTCTGTGATTTTGCCAAGTCTTCTGATCTGATCTCTCAGTTCTATGTTTTGTATAAATCTACTCCTGAGCATTTGGTTTGTGGTTTTGTTTTTTATTGAAAATTCAAATCTAGTTTATGTAACCTCATTCCAACACCAAAAATAATTACATTCCTTCAAATGCCATATGGAATAAATAAATGTTTCAAAACAAATCCAACTTAATTCCCCATAAAAATCATCAGCATTGGTTATTCTGATTAAATACATAAGGCCAGCAGAGGCCAAGGCTTTTGGCAGACCTATAAAGGAGAAGTGAAAGGAATTAGAAAGCAAGAGACTAAAGTCACTTTATGGATTAGAAAGTGATGGCAGAACTGTTATTTTTATAACTTCCCAGAATAAAAAAGAAAATATGGGCCTGCTGCTGAAAATTCTCTGGCGATCACATAGCCTGGCAGGCTGAGCAAGGGCACACAGAGACACACTGGAGGATAGCATAGTCCAGACTCTAACTTACACTAGTATACATTGACAGCAACTAAAATTGGAGGGAAATCTTGCCACCTAGTTTAAATCAGTTCGAGAGCAAATAACGATTAGGTAAGCACTCTGTTCGAAGCTGACCATTGAAAGAGATGACACAGCAGAGGAAGAAGTGCAGTTAACTATATTAAAGAAATGAGGTAAAGATATAATATTAAAAAAAAAATAGACACAAGCCCTATTTCAGGAGGGAGTGATTGCGTTTGGTGGGTGTCCGTAGTTATATCTACTATTTATAAAGAAATTGGATTATTTCAGATAGTGTGGTTGGAATTGTACATTCTCAAATAAATGTTAAAAACGAGTTTTGAGCTAAATTTTATATTTAGTTTACTGATAAAGTAACAGAAGATAGAAAGGTTAACCTGTTCCAAAGTGACAGAGCCAACATGCAAACTGAGGCTTCATATGACTCTAAAGAATGTCCTTTCTTCCACACCATGTAGCCTCTCCAGGAACTTTCTCTGGATTAAGATATATGCATATAAGGTCACTATTAGTCACTATATATATGAAAGGAGCTCTGATGGTGAAACTGTTAAGCCTTCGGGTACTAACACAGAGGCTGCAAGGAAGAAAGACCAGATGAGTCTTCTGTTACTATTACAGCCTACAAAACCCTATGGGGCAACTCTGCTCTGTCAAATGGGGTCATTATGAGTTGGAATAGACTCAACAGTATCCAACTATAACAACATATATATGGTGCAAACTGATAAGTGCTCATCTACTAGACAAAATCTTGGCAGTCAAACCTACCCAGAGGCACCTGAGAAGACAGGCCTGGCGATCTTCTGAAACGTCGCAGCCTTGAAAATCCTATGGAGCAGTTCTAGTCTGCACATAAGAGGTTGCCACAATTTGGAATCAACTTGATGGTAACTAACAAAACAACAACCATGACACATATATGTGTATATATACATATAGGTGCAAGATGTATATGTATATATACAAGATATATATATATATTTCATTTTTCGTATTTTGTTTTCCTGTATCACCCTAGGGGGAAATAAACTGATACATTTCTACCTCAAGATAGACAGGGAAATCATTCAATATTCATTCAGTAAGTAATTGTTGACTACCAACTTTGTGTAGACACTGGAGAGATGAAGTTAGCTAAAAGATGGTTTTTACCCTCAAGGAGTTTATAATCAAGTAGGGAAAAAAACATATTTATAATCATTTATAATACAATGGGATTGGTGCTATAAAAAAGATACACATGTATGTGTGTATATGTGAGGACAAAGGAGAAGTGGGAAGAAACGAAGAAGTAGAATCCCAGAGGTTCCAGAATGCTTCACTGAGGAATGAAGGATTCACTAAGCTGACAATTCTGGGCAGAAGAAACTTATTTCACAAAGATATAGAAAAACCATGTTAGCCAGGCTAAATTTAAGCACACAGTGGGCTATGGTATGATTAATTTCGGACTTCTTTTTGTATGTCAACGGTTTCCAAAAAAATTTTAACTGTGAAATGCATCAGTAAACATTTTAGAGTATGAACACCCAAGATATGTGTATTTTGTATTTACTACTGCTGCTTCAGACTGTAAATATAGGTAAAGCTTAACTTATGTCTTCTCCATACATCTGTCAGTTTGTCATACTGGGGGGGGCTTGTGTGTTGCTGTGACGCTGGAAGCCATGCCACCGATATTCAGGTATCAGCAGGGTCACCCATCATGGACAGGTTTCAGCTGAGCTCCCAGGCTAAGGCAGATTAGGAAGAAGAACCCAGTGGCCTACTACTAAAAAGAATTAGCCAGTGAAAACCTCATGAACAGCAGGAGGACATTGTCTGATATAGTGCTGGAAGATGAGGTCCCTCAAGTCCGAAGGCACTCAAAAGACGACTAGGGAAGAGCAGCCTCCTCAAAGTAAAGTAAACCTTAATGATGTGAATGGAGTCAAGCTTTCGAAACCTACATTTGCTGATGTGGCATGACTCGAAATGAGAAGAAATAGCTGCCAATACCCATTCAACAAGAGACTCAAGCATAACAATGATTGTGAGGATGGCACAAGACTGGGCAGTGTTTCGTTCTGTTGCACGTAGGGTTGCTATGAGTTGGAACTGACTTGATGGCACCGGACAACAACAGCAACTTATGTCTAATTTTAAAGTTATAAATAATAATGAATTGTTACCAATTATTAATCGAATCACTTTCTTCCAGACTATTCTAAGTGCTTTTTGTGAATGAAGTCATTTACTCCTTGCAGCAAGCCTATGGGATAGGTGCTATTATTAACTCCATTTTATTAATAAGAAAATGCAGGGACAAGTATAAGTTTTAACTTTTGCTTCCCATACTCCATGGATCATATTGCCAAAGGAACTCTCTACAGTAGATGTGATAGAGACCAGGTATGGTTGTCATAGTGACTATGTGTGGCTGTGATTGTGGTTGTGATATTCAAGGCCTTGGTTAAATATCCTGAGGAAAAGAAGTACTTGAGTGAGTGTGTGTAAGGGTAACAAGAGTCAATGTTAAATGCCCTTGACTGTTTCTCCTGCATTTGTATTTTCATAAAATAGTTATTGTTTCCAGTCCTGTGATTAAACAGGTAACCCCTATGAATCTTTATTATTTCTTTACTAGACTTCACCTTATCTCCTGAAGAAAATGATGGTCACATAGCTTCTTCCATTATATTAAACCTATGTTTTAATGATTAAGATAAAACATAAGATATCATTCTTTATTACCCAGGGCTTCAAAAGCTTTTTTTTTTTTTTAATTGCTATTGATTGGGCAGCTCTGTGTTGTTTTCCTTAGCTATTTTTCAAAATAACATATTTTTTCTAATTATAAATTTAAGACATTTCCATTGTAAAACATTTGTGGAAAAAGAAGAAAAAATATGACTAAAGATATACAAATTCCACTGTCTAAAGAAAACACCGTGAATATTTTGATGTGTATCCCTTGCTAGTTCCAGTATATCTATCATCTGGTCTACACAGGTTTAGTCCTTCAGCTGGGGCCTTCCTCCACCTCCCCACTCTTTTCAGATCAGCACATTTTTTCTTTAGATATGGTAATTTAGACAGATTTCATTTAAGACTACTTACGGACTGCTGGCGGCACAGTTGTTAAGAGCCAAGGCTGCTACCCAAAAGGTTGACAGTTTGAATCTACCAGCTGCTCCTTGGAAACCCTATGGGGCAACTCTACTCCATCTTGTAGAGTCAATTTGAGTTAGAATAGACTTGACAGCAGCATATTTGGTTTTTTGGTTTATTGCTCCTTAAGAGCAAGGAAGGTGACACTTCATCTCACCCACTTTAGACATCTTATCAGTCCCTAGAGAAGGGCTTCATTTTGGGTACAGGGTCAGTGAAAAAGAGGAAGACCCCCAATGAGATGGACTGACACAGTGGCTGCAACAATAGGTTCAAACATAGCAATGACTGTGAGAAATGACACAGGACCAATGTTTTGTCCTCTTGTGCATAGTAATCTGTTGATCACTATGAGTCGGAACCTACTGGATAGCACCTAACAGCAACATTGATGTCTAGATAAGAGAAAACTTCTAGCCTTTTGCAAGATAATTTCTTGTAATTTTCCATGAAAGTCAATTTATTTATGGAAATACTTTGCTATCACCTCTCCCTCTTTTTTGTATCTTCTAAATTAAACCCACATTGTGTTTTGAGGTCTTTGAAGTTACAAAAACAACTATTTAACTCATTCCACTGTTGCAATGATGCTTGGCTATTAAAAAGGGAGACCAGATATGTAGGCATTTAAATGCAATGAAATGCACTAAATGCTGTTATAAAAGTTTGTAGGGTACCAGAATTGAGATCAGTGTGGGAGATGGAAAGGTCACTTAGAGAGTATTTGTAGATCAGATAGATAGGAAACACATTACCTGATACATTTATAAACATGAAGACTTCAAGCAATTTACTTAGTACTTTGGACTCCTGGGGTATGGCTATGTGGGAGTAGAGTGAGGCTAAAGGAACACAGAGAGGGAGACTAGAGATAAAAGCTTGATAATGATAGTTCTCTCGGGGAAAATTACGTATGTGTTTGTTTCAGTTGTAAGCTGAACTAGCTGCCTTTTTAAAGAAACATTGATTGTACTGGAAACAATGGATGACAGACAAACTGTGGCTATTCAGACTTGAGTATTTGACAAATGTTCTTGAAAATGAATAAAGCAAGTTTGTCACTTTAAGAAAGCAACAGACAGTGTTTGTTGTCAATGGTAAAATTCAAGTGTTCAGTGTTGTTGTTGGGTACTGTCCAGTCAATTCCAACACATAGTGACCCAATGTGTCTAAGTAGGACTGCCCCAGAGAATTTTCTAGGAAATAATTTTTACTGAAGTAGAGCGCCAGATCTTTCTCCTGCAGAGCCTCAATGTGGGTTTGAACTAGCAACTTTTTGGTTAGCAGTTAACCATTGCACCACCAGGGCTCCTTTAGATAATTAGAATTTTGGAAAACTTTTATCTACCACTTTCCAATCCCTAAGGATTTTCTGATGAGATTGTTGGTGATATCGATGAATGTAATCTTTTAAAATATTGTCTAATGAACTGTGTCAATATTAGGAAGATTTGTATAATTCTACTAATTAAAATTTCCAAATGACTAACGCATGATATTACAAAGGTTTGTATGAATGACAGGTATAGTCAATTCTTGTGATTTTCAGTAGTTATGTTCTGTTAAGTTATCACCAACACTGAATTAGTAAATACTGAACCATTGATCCTAAGGGAAATGTAGGGTTATATTCCTATGAGCCTCTGGTCACAACGTTTTTGTCAAGCTATCAACACATAGCCTTGTGTTATGTGTGTTTGTGTATAAAGACAATTTTTTGATATATATTGTTAATTCATTAGTATTGAACTCACAGCCAACAGTATTATAATTTCATGTGTTAATGAATCTTATCTAGTCATCTATTATTTTCTCTGTATAGCATATCACAGCTTTCTTGCACTTAGGAACACTAGACAACACTTTACCACTGTTGAGGAGGAGCACTTTAAAGAGCAAAATCACCAACAAAAGCAAAAGATGCATAAAAATGTGGCATTAAATAGACTGCAAAAATAACACTTGTTTACAGTATGAGGGCTGAAACAAGAAGGCAGAGAATTGTCTTGTTCATTCTCAGCTGGGAATATGTGTGTTGGCTGTCTCAAACTTTTTGGCATGTCCACCAATGACTGGGAAAGTGCTGTGAGTAGTGGTTTTGGGGTTACAAATTTTAGTGAGTAGGCAAATTCACAAATACAGAATCCATGAATAATGTGGATCAACTGTATGTACGAAACTCATAATAAACCAGTGTATTTTAAAGAAGTGTGTTGCAAGGTACTGCATGACTCAATCTACAAGATTCGGTTGCATCAAGAGCCAATCTCTTTTGAGATATAAAAGAAAGAAGTGAGCAGAGAGACGTGGGGATCTCATACCACCAAGAATGTAGAGCCAGGAACATGCATCCTTTGGACCTGGGGTCCCTGTGCTGAGAAGCTCCTAGACCAGGGGAAGATTGATGATGGGGAGCTTCCTCCAGAGCCAACAGAGAGAGAGAGAATTTCCCTGGAGCTGATGCCCTGAATTTGAATTTATAGCCTGCTAGACTGTGAGAGAGTGAACTTCTGTTTGTTGAAGCCATGCACTTGTGGTATTTCTGTTATAGCAGTACTAGATAACTAAGACAATATGATTTCAGGTTCCATTAATTTTTAAGAAATTACCACTTGTTGAGTTTTGGTGTGCTATCAATGTAAAGAATATTCCCAATTATCTGCAAAGATTATTGAAACACTCCTCTACTATTTAACTGCATAATTACATGGGGCAGGGCTTTCTTCGTTTATTTCAACTGAAACAACATATCAGATTGAATGCAGGAGCAGATATGAGAATCCACTTTCTTGTATTAAGCCAAACTTTAGAGAGATTCACAAATATTTAAAACAGCAACACTCTTCTCACTAGATTTTTCTGTTTTGGAAAATGTAGCTATATTACATAAAAATCTGTTAATTATGTTAACATCTTATCAGGTTATGGTTGTTTTTATAAATTAATTAATAAAAGTAATTTTGGAATCTCCAGATTTTAAATCTGATATGATAAATATTGATAGGTATAGCCCACATAATCCAGTGCTCCATGGGGCCCTTAATAATTTTTAAAGGTGTGAAGAGTTCATTCTAAAGAAATAAGTTTAAAAACTGCTTACTTAGATTTAAAACTTGGCTCAGCTAGCCAGTCATTGTGTAACTCTGAGTAACTTGTTGAACCTCATCCAGTCTCAGGTTCTTCCTTTATGAAATAGCCATAAATACTATAACTTATTTTTTTTTAAGAATAAAATGAGAAAGTCTGTACTTCTAGGAATAGCAATAGAGATCCCTAGAAAGGTTCTGATAAAACAGAGAACAAGAAGACAAAGTCCAGAGAAATTCCTGATTGACTATATGAAAGTGTGGTTAGAGGGTAGACTGTGAAATGAATGCCAATTGTCTGAATTTGATGACTATAAAAATGGGTGTTGCTATTTATTATGACAAAGAATATATGAGGTAACATATTTGTGAGGTATGGGAAGAAAAATACTGATTTCTGTTTTGGACATGTTGATTTGGAACTTACAAAAGATACATCTAGTGATCTTGATTTGGATGTTGGAAATATGACTCTCTACCCAAAGAAGTGAACTGGAGAAGGGATATGATTTTGCTGGGGATAGTATTAGCAGCTTCACATATAAACTAATGAGGGCACATGAAGTTAACCTAAGACAGCATGTATCAAGATAAAACAAGAAAACTGAGGACCCATTCACATTCTAGGGACAGATGGGATGAGTATAGGGAGAACAGTAAGAATCAATTATCAGAGAGTTAGAAAGAAAAGACAATACCTTGGAGGCTAAGTGATAAGTATTTCAATGAGTCAGTTTTAAATGTTGCAGAAACAAAGTTAAAGGCTGGGAAGAGTCCATTAGTTTAGGCCAGTGGTTCTTTTATGATGGCCTACGCCAATGGTTCTCTAATATTAGTATCCAACACCATAGCTGAAGAACTTCTTAAAACACAAATTGTTGCGTCTCAGCTGCAAAATTATAGTAGGTTTATGATGGGCCTCAAAATTTGCTTTTCTATCAAGTTGCCAGGTGGAACTGATTCTGTTGGTCTAGGCACCACATCTTGCAAACCATTGGTTTAGACAGTCTTAAGATCACTCCCAATCTTTACCATAGAAGTGTGTTGGGATTGAGGACCAGAGTGCAGTGAGGTTATTGAGAAGTCAGAAAGTGGATTCAGCAGTTCATATTATTTTTTAAGAAATTTGACTATGAAGATAGGGTAGTAGCTGCAGAAGATGGAGGATATAGGAATAGATATCTGAAACTAAAATAAATGGTTAGATGGTGTCACGGATTGAACAATGTCCCCCAGAAGTCTCTGTCAACTTGGTTAGGCCATGATTCCCAGTATTGTGTGGTTGTCCTCCATTTTGCAATTGTAATTTTATATTAAAGAGGATTAGGGTGAGATTATAACACCCTTACTAAGGTCACATCTCAAATCCAATATAAAGGGAGTTTCCCTGGACTATGGTCTGCACCACCTTTTATTTTACAAAAGATAAAAGGAAAGGGAAGCAAGCAGAGAGTGGGGACCTCATACAACCAAGAAAGCAGTAGTAGGAGCAGAACACATCCTTTGGACCCCGGGGTCCCTGTGTGGAGAAGCTCCTAGTCTGGGGGAACATTGGTAAGAAGGCTGACAGAGAAAGAATGCCTTCACTTAGAGCTGATGCCGTGAATTTGGACTTTTAGCCTATTTTACTGTGAAGAAATAAATTTCTCTTTGTTAAAGAAGTCCTCTTGTGGTATTTCTGTTATAGCAGCTCTAGATGCATGTATACATATATACATAAATAAATAATGTGGAATAGACTTGGAATTGTCTATAGCTGATGTAGCAGTAGGCAGAAGAGTAGTTGACAATACAGGAACTTGTGGAAATGGGCTGAGTATAGAGATGACAGTGGGGGATAACATTGAGTAACAAACAATGTGGTAATAAGACAACATAACAAGAGCTACTATATATCATATGTGCTCTAGCAGATGTTAGTTATTCATTTTCATAGTTAATATTTTCAATAACCCCATGAGGTGAGTAGGAGAAGAAATGTTTCTTTAAGATCTATTAAAAGGAGAAAAGGTTTGAATCGGTATCAGGTGTGAATTTTAAGAAATTATTGATATTGAGAAAGGAGTGATGCTTTAGAAGGAATCAATGAAAAATTGACTATGGTTTAAGCAGCTGTGGTAGGCAGCCTCTAAGATGGCCCCCAATGATCTCCATCTTCTGGTATTCATTCCCTTGTATAATTCTCTTGAGTGTGGGATAGACATGGTGATTCGCTTATAAGGAATATCAGAGAAGTGATGGAGTGCTACTCCCAAGAAGAAGTTATAAAAAGATAGTGGCTCCTATTTCAGAGCCACTTACTTTGAGGCCTCTTGTCCTGTCTTAGATCTCTTGCCCTTTGGGAAGCTAGCTGATATTTTATTAGTCAGTCCTTTGGAAAGGTTCATCTAATTGAGCCTGCAATCAGATTCTATTTAATTGAGCCTTCAGATGAGACTGCAGCCCTGGATGACAGCTTGACTGCAATTTCATAAAAGACCTTAAGCCAGAAGCACTCAGCTCAACTTCACACAGATTCTTGACCTACAGAAAATATGAGGTAATAAATGTTTGTTGTTTTAAGGTGTTAAATTTGGGGACAGGTAATTTTTTACACAGTAATAACTAATACAGAGCCCTTAACATGTGTCTTAGTTACTTAGTGCTGTAGGAACAAAACAATATCACAAGTGGGTGACTGTAAAGCACAGAAATTTATTTTCTCACCATTTTGGAGGCTAGAAGTTCAAATTAGGGCATCAGCTTTAAGGGAGGGTCTTTCCTTGTCAGTAGCCCCAAAAGTTTCTTGGTGTTCCTTGGCATTCTTTGGTGCCTGTCTTCCTTCCATATGTGTGTTTCTGTGTCAATTCTGCTCTTTTCATAACTCAGAAGTGATTAGGGTTAGGACTCATTCTACTCTAGTATGGCCTAATTATCATAACAAAAGAAAAACGATGTTTACAAACAGGATCACAGGCACAGGATTTTAATATGGGCCAGGATTGTAATATGTATTTGGAGGAGGGAGGAACAATTCAATCCATGACAGCAAGAAATCCTGGAACCACTTAAAAAAGCTGCAGGTAATTTAGTGTACCGTTCACTGTCTTAAGTGCCTACAACTGCTTTTCATTTCAGTATAACTGCTGTTTTGCTATTTACATTTAGGGTTATGAGAAACTTTTGTGAAACCTGTGCATTTATCCTTTTGTATCCTATTGATAAAGGCAATTCTGTATGCAGTTATGGTGAAGATATAGTCAGTATACTTCTCACCCACAGATTCATAGTTTTGAATTAGCTACTCTGATGAATTATACAATATATTTATCCCCTTCTAAGCTACAAACTCAGAAGAAAAAGATTTCCTTCTAAGTTTGAACAGACTGCTCTTTAGTACTTAAGCAGACTTTTTCTCTAACTTTTAATTGAGTTCTAGCTAGGATATCATTTAATTTACCCACCCACCCACCCATCCATCGATCCTTCGATCCATCAATCCATCGATCCATCCATCGATTGATCCATCCATCCATCCATCCATCCATCCATCCATCCATCCATCCATCCATCCATCCATCCATCCATCCATCCATCCATCCATCCATCCATCCATCCATCCATCCATCCATCCATCCATCCATCCATTTATTCCACGTGTACTTAGTTAGTGAATGTCTGTTGAATTCAAGTATGCTTAAAAATTTACAGGTCCTCCTTTTCATTTGTCTCTCTACCACCATCATGCTAACAGACTGAAGAAAAAAGAGATTTTTATGGTGAAGTATGTACCTTAGTATTATGAATGAAATGTTACTTAAAAACTATGGGTTTTCCACCAGTAATAAAAATCAGTACGTTTTTTCTCCCCCTCTCCCTTTCCCATTCCCTCTCTCATTTCTCCCTCCCTTCTTTCTCCTTCCCTAATTTCTTTTGAAAAATACATATACTCTTGAGAAACAGACACATATTAATGATTTTAATTTGTGTGTGTGTACATGTACTTATTTTTCCTGTTTTTAGTCCTATCAATTAGAAGCAAATACTGTCACATTACAAACATGTCTTTGAATCAGATATCCACAGGAAAGTAAAGACAGATACTTTTTAAACAAGTGGGGAAAAAAGGTTTTTCAAATGTTGGCAGCCTTGAAAATAACAATCATATAAATTGTTTGAACAAGAAAATATATTGAACAAAAGTATGCTTTGAATCCACTGACTTTCAAAACAAACAAAGGAACTAGTTTGTTAAGGTGATTTTTAATTTATTTCATCATCTCTTACTTCAGAGATTATAACATACTGGAAAAATCAAGCATGTTGTTAACTGTAATGACTGGTTTTAGTGGAGGAAAAATAGACACTACCGTATGCCTGAGATCTTTAAAAATTGCACAGTTACCTATGCAAAGTGGTTCCTCAGTAAATGGATTTACAAAGAGCCTCAACGAGAATGGATAGTACTGTTCATTTTTTAGATAGCATGTCAAATTTAGGGTAAATGATGCTAAAAATATGCTAAAATAGTCCCTAGTCTTCTGCTCCTATAATAAAATGATCATAGCAGCTCTTCCTTCCCATCAAAGCAGATGGCTGTAATGATTTTTCAAGCCATAGTTAATTCATTTGCAAACAACAGAGATCAGTTGGCAAATGTGTACTGAGAGTACGACGTTACTGTTCATAAATGCCCCTAAAGTTTGTTTTGTCCTATCATTACTGGAAAATGGTGTTTACCTAAGTTAAATTATTTGTGTGAACCATCCTGAGACAGTGCTGCAGCTATAATACATTACCTGTAGAGCAAAATGAACATCACCTGGTTAATGTGGTTGTGGTAGTGCAATTGACCTCATGGAATAAGCGAGCACATCTATAGTCTTTAAAATTACATTTATATGAAAGAAACATTATGTCTTTTCCTACTTTGAGAATGTGTTCACTTGATTATATTTAAGACATCCTCCGTGAGCCATAGGAAATACTATAGATAATGTATAATATCAGGCACTGAATTATATATTTTATAATGTTAATAAGTCATTTGAACAGTGTAAATATCAAAGACAGATTATTGAAAGCTTTCATTGCATCCATCAAGATTTTTTTGAAAAACAGAAAAACGTTTATTTATGTTTATAGGGCATTTTTTCTCAAATTGTTTGTAAGCTCTGGTTTTAACCAGAGAATAAGTCATACATGAAATACAAATTTTTACTTGTTTGGTAATCCAATCTTCTGAACGTGAAATTGAGTTTTTGAAAACTTTTATCTTCACAAAAGCTTTGGGTTGCTTTTATCAATATCTTTTTGGCCCCAAGTTAGAAGATGATTGGATATTTTAATTTTGTCTGTTTTTTATACGTTGTAGACAGATCTGGGGGAAAACAGTCTTTCTCAGAAAAAGCATTTATCACTTATTGATGTGAGTAATGCTTCCAATTAGGCCATAC
The DNA here is from genome assembly GCF_024166365.1 of Elephas maximus indicus. Lineage (NCBI taxonomy): Eukaryota > Metazoa > Chordata > Mammalia > Proboscidea > Elephantidae > Elephas > Elephas maximus. The sequence goes on along the minus strand of NC_064826.1, from coordinate 74,573,174 downwards.
AAGCCTTGTTTTCTTTCTTAACTGATCTTACTTGAAGTTAAAATATGTTTCATGATTGATGGTTTGCCAGATAAACCATTTAAAAGGTAGCAAGGATAGACAAAGGTGTTGGGATGACTCTGACTATAATAAATAACACGAGATACGTGTTAAGAAAACTGTGAAATTAGATATTGAAGAGCATTGATGCTTGGGGTAGTAGATGCTTTGATTCAAGCTGGAATTATAAACAGAAGAAAGTTGTATTCTAAATAGTTTAAACCAAGGAAAGCTGCAGGTGGTATTGGTGATGGCCTCTCCTCTATTTTTTCATGTTATCCTAGTCTAATAATCCTTCAACTAACTTTTACTACCCTGAAAAGTGTTTACGGTATTTTAATAATCACTTTGAAATGAAATATGTCTATGGCTTAATCATCTGAGGAATCTAAATACATAGTAGTTAAATAATGTTATTTTTTATTTTAATTTTCTGCATTTATATGAGTATGCTTAAAATATGTAAAACAAAATGTACTCTCCTAGCATGTAGACCAAAGCTAACTAAATCAAAAGGCCTCAATTGTTCAAATAACCCTCATGACAGTTCAACATCCACATCTACTTTTAAAAATATTTTATCTGTGTCTATAATTTCTCTTTTCCTAAGAGAATACGTATTATTTTACAGGTTAATTTCACACACACACACACACACACACACACAATTTTCCTAAGAATGTAGACTCCTTAAACAAAAGTATGTAACTATTTTTAAAAGAGAAATCATGGAAAAGTATTTCCACCTGTGAATTTTGAAAAGTGCCATTGGTCATTAAATAGCAGTTTGGAAGTAAGTGTTATTTGAAAGGAGGAATCAGTTGTTGCTTCACTGTTTTTGTTGGCATCTATATTTTCACCTTGGATAACACCCCCAAGAAAAAAAAATTCCCTGCATTCTAAGTATCTTAGCAGGAGTATATGTTTTCTCTGAGCTTGTTTTCCAACTCTTGTAGGTTAATTCATTCATTAAAAAATATCCCTCAAACCCTAATATACGCCAGGCATTATTCTTAGTGCTGGGGAAAAAAAAAAAAACGCAGTGAACAAGACAATATCCGGAAGAAATGTAGCTAAAATCCCTTAGGTCCACAAATATTTTATACCACCACTTAACTCATATAGATGTGTGGAATTTTGCAATTTATCAAACCCCTTTACTTAGCATAACAAGCAAGGCATGACCTACCAGGTCTGAATGCTGAATGTACCCAACATAGATTGTTTTAATGTCAAGACTGTTAGATATATATGATGTACGGAAATTCTATGCTTTAAAAATGTGTTATCATACTTCATCTAAAGAAAAAACATAACCGTACAGTGGGAGTAAAACTAGAAAAATATTTAAAAGAGTGAGAAGAATTCAGTATTAATTTAATATCATGTTGTGATACTGAACCAATATTTTAAAATCTTGACTTTAATGTCCACAGTGAAAATTGTAGTTAGTACCTAGGAGGTAACAGCTAGGTATCATCAGCTCTTGGAATTATGGTTTCCCTCTGAGAATGAAATTAGACATAATCATCACGAAATAACAGAGATCAGTCATCTGATAGAAATAACTGAACTAAAGTAATAATTTGTGGCTGAAGCATTTAGGAACATCTAAACAGCAAATTTCTATGACTAGGGTGACTACCTTCCCATGGCTAAAGCTATAACACACTCAATTTTATTTTACCCTGTCTGTAGGAAAAAAATTAGTATATTATTATGAGAGAAACTAGGAAAAGAGAGTGACAGCAGAGTCTCTGATTGTGAGGCAAGGACAATTTTAAATGTCCTCAGTAGGGCCTGGACACACCATTCTTTTTTTTCCTTCCTTGCCAAAGAGTCATCTGATTATTAACTTAAGTTTTAAACCTACGTTAAGAAAAGCTGTGACCATAGCTTGATGACGTTTCTAATAGGTGTACTCTAGTGTCTTTGGAGACTGGATTAACTGTCAAATGTGAAATGGGCCAGGTGTAAAACAGGGAGTTGTGACCTTTGATCAATCTGTAGAGGGAATAATCTGCTTAAACATGCATCAAAAAGGACATCTCCATGGGCAAATTTAGTTTTTAATATTTGATGGATGGTCTTAAACTACAATAAGAATTTATTGAGAATCACAATGGTTAATGAGACTTTAGGATTTCCCTACTGTTTCTTTATAAACAAAGACAAAATTAACTTTTGATTAAAGTATATACATATGCATACATACATATATATAGGTATATACCTTTATATACGTGTATATATATATCCCTGTATAACAACTGAAAAAAAGTAGGATTATTGTTTACTCTTATCCTTTTTAGACCACCTTTTATTTGACACTCTATCTGAATTTTCATTAAATCAGTTGCTCATATAGTTCCTCAAAAAAGGCATTTTTGTGCTTATAAACTTGTTCTGGAAATTTTGCACTTCAAAGGCAATAAAATATTTTAGGCTATTTCATGATTCTGTTTCTATAGTGCCCCTGAATGTGGATAAGAGCTGTATTTTCCTCAGTCCTAAGAGCTCATTGATATGCAGGGTTTGCATGGTCTTTAGGACAGACAAATTTCTTTAAGTGGCCCAGGCAAAGTTTGTAGGAAGCAAGATATTCCTTTAGCAATTGCTGGGAGTATGGATCCTGTGATTGTCTCATATCCTCCTCCTATCATTCCCCATTGTGGAGTAGCCATGAGTTGGTAGTGGGGTAGTAGGGACTCTGATTCTCCCCACTATGGGTGTGCCCTGTTTGACCCCATCAGGGTTATGTCTTCACTCCTGATATTATGATTATTTCACAGATCCCAGCGCAGGCTAGTTTCCATGATATTTCCCTGTCAATGAAATTGGTTTACAAATGGACAATTTGGGCCAAAGAAACATGGTCGGATGTTGCTGAGTGATTTAGGGAAAGACAGTTCCTCACTTTTTAAAAAGAGCTAGCTGCAACCACTTCTTTCTGTCTTTCTGTATGCTGTGGTATTTTGACATGGATTTTGGAACTGTGGCAGCCATTTAGACAGGCTTAGAAGCTGATGCTAAGGAATTCAATGGACAAATGGGAAAAAGAAATATCTTAATGCCATCTTTGAGCTGCTGAGTCAACCCCGAACTTGAAGCCCCATCTATCTCTGCCCTACCCACATGTAAAGGCCAATAAATTCCCTTTTTGCTTAAGCCATTTTTATTTCAATTTTGTTTCTTAAAATATAGTTTTTAGTGAGGACTGGTCTCCAGATATTAGTGTGCTCCTTTTTTTTTTTTTCCTTTTATACCAGATGGACCTAGATTTCTTTGCATTCACTGAACCTGTGCTCAACTGCTCTTTTCTTTGGTTTAACTTTGGGAAAAAATGGTAATCCTTACTGTCATAGCTTCCTAGGGCTGCTGTCTCAGTTATCTAGTACTGCTATAACAGAAATGCCACTAGCAGACGGCTTTAACAAAGAGAATTTTATTCTCTCACTGTTTAAGAGGCTAAAAGTTCGGATTCAGGGTGCCAGATCCAAGGGAAGTCTTTCTCTCTCTGTTGGCTTGGGGAAGTTCCTTGTTATCAGCCTTCCCCTTGTCTAAGAGCTCCTCAGTGCAGGGACCCTGAGTCCAAAGCATATGCTCTGCTCCTGGCTCTGCTTTTTTGGTGGTAGGCAGTCCCCTGTCTCTCTGCTCCTTTCTCTCTTTTATATCTTGAAGGAGATTAACTCAAGATACAACCTAATCTTGTAGATTAAGTCCTGACTCATTAACATAACTGCATCTAACCCTGCCTCATTAACATCACAGAAGTAGAATTTACAACACATAGGAAAATCACATCAGATGACAAAACGATGGACAATCACACAATATGGGGAATCATGGCCTAGCCAAATTGATACACATTTTTGGGTGACACAATTCAACCCATAACAGCTGCCATAACTAAATACTACAAGGTGAGTGGCCTTGAAGAACAGAAATGTATTTTCTCACTGTTCTGGTTGATAAAGTCCAAATTCAGAGGCGCAGTAGGGCTATACCCTCTTTCTTGGCTCTAGGGGAAGATCCTTCCTTGTCAGTAGCCCAGGTGTTACTTAGCACTTGTTGGCTCATAGAAGGATCTTCACGGGGTGTCTTCCCCTTGTGAGTGATTCTCTTCATGTCTGTACCTTCCCTTTTATAAAACATCATTCAAGGTATTAGGACAAGAACACACCTTACTCTGGTGTGACTCAACTGATAATATCTTCAAAGAAAGACTCTATTTCCATAAACAAAGTCATGTTCACAGGTTAGGACTTCACCGTGTCATTTTAGGATACAATTTAATGTATAACACTTCTTCTGTGCCTTTATAATAATATGATAGGGCAGCAAGATGATTATGTTTTTAAAGTTGGACAAAGAAATGAACATCATGCAATATTTCATTTTGTGGGAAAAGGGTTATAAAATTCAATAAAAACAATAGAAGTAACCTCAGTACACCAATAATTTACTCTGCAGACTGGTTAAAAATCCTCCATAGAACTAGGCATTAGTAACAGATGTATCCTCTACCACACAATGACTTTGTCTCACCTTGAGTAAAAAAAAAAATATATATATATATTACACCTTGAGTAAAAAAAAAAACTATTAATTCCTATTTCTTCATGATTCTTTGAACTATATCATTCTCATTATGGGGAACATCATGAAAAAAAAGGCAGCAAGTCTCTGCACGAAGAACTGTGAAATTCATTCCAGAGTAACAGCAATCAGCTCGTTTATCTAACACAGTGCCTACAAGAATGACATGAAAGAACAAAATCCAGGGAAAACAAGAAAAATATAAAACAGGCATGGAGAAGATGTGCCTTCCAACTTTGTCTGGTGGAAGAGAGGTCAGGGTGGTGCGTCTGGCATAATGACACCAGCCATAGTTTTAGTGGGGGATAATTTAGCCTGAGCCTTCATGTCTGGTGCCAGAAAAGCAGCTGGCATCATGAAGGAAATCTACTGTAATGAAGTAGGATAGGAAATACGGGGCCATTCAGCACAGAAAGGTTTTGGTTTGCAGTTTCACTACAGGGAATGAATGCTATGGAGCACCAGCATGCTGTCTGGCACCCGAATGTTGGCTTCTTTTAAAATAGCTCTTTGTATCCCTGTAAGCGGAGAATTTCAGTGAGAAAAGCCAGAACAACTAGGGTAAAATAGAAACTTAAAAGAGGCATTTCAGATCATACAGCTGATGTTTCATTAACTAATATGTGAAAAACCTTATATGAGATAAACAGATTAACATGAAAACATTTTACAAACAGTGTTCTGCTGCTAGACAAACCTATCTGGCACCAGTCCCTGGAGAAGGACATCACGCTTGGTAAAGTAGAGGGTGGGCAAAAGAGAGGAAGACCCTCAACGAGATGGATTGACACAGTGGTTGCAACAATGGGCTCAAGCATCACAAAGTCTGTGATGATGGTGCAGGACCAGGCAGTGTTTCGTTCTATTGTACATAGGGTCACTGTGAGTGGGAATTAACCTGATGGCACCTAACAACAACTATATGCTGTAATGTTTTTTGGGGAACCATGGTTTCTGGCCAACTTGTTGTTCTATCTTTTTCCCGTGCACCCCACATTCAGAATAGCAATGGTTTCGTGTATAGAAATCTGTAATACTTCACACACTGTATTTATATGCCAAGAAATAGAGTTTTAAAAGCTCATTCTACAATGTTTATAAGTCTAGGAAATACACTGAAACAATGAAGAACAACAAAGGCCAGTGGGAAAAAAAAATAACAGGGTTTAGAACAAGCTAATCACTTCATGAATGTTGCCTACCTTTAAATAGAAAAGAGGTGTAAATTATCTGTCCAAGGCTTAGACTTCTTTGCACAGTGCACTTTTACTTCTTTTCATTGTTGTTTTAACAAACCTGTTCTCTCTGGATGAATTCTTGTTCTTAGATATTTTATGCCCTATTTTTCCTGTTGTGTCCAACAGATTCATGTCTAGAAGCTAATTTTAGTGATGAATGCCACGTTTGGGGGACTTGGAGGGACCTTCCAGTTGCTGAGAGGATACCAGTTCAAATTTGTTGATTTATTTCTTTAAAAATCATCAGTAATTTTTAATAAATAAAAAAAAAGACATTTACTAATAAAAATGCCAAAGAGAATGTTTCATCAGTGACAAAATTTGGTCCTCAAAGAGCTAGGCTGGAGAAGAATAAATACGGAAATAAAAACAACTGCATTTATGGAAATAATCAGTTGACAACCCAAAGCAGTGATCATAAAATGTAATGCTTTCCATTTTCATATTAAAAACAAACAAAAAAATTAGACTTCTAATTGAGCTTCAAGGCACACTTTGATTTACACGAATTGTCTATTATGATCTCAGTTTTACAGATGAGAAAACCGAGACAGTATTTGAACAAAATTCAATAGTTGTGGCTAGAATAAAGGAAACATGTATTTATGTGTCTCTAATAAAAAAAAAAAAAATTTATATGTCATGGAGCTCTAGTGGCACAGTGGTTAAGAGCTTGACAGCTAAGCAAAAGGTTGGGAGTTTGAATCTACCAGCCATTCCTTGAAAACCCTATGGGGCAAGTTTCAGTGGAGCTTCGAGACTAAGACACACCAGGAAAAAATGTCTGGTGATCTACCTTAAAAAATTAACAAATGAAAACTTTAAGGATCACAACACAATGTTGTCTGAACTCAAGAAAATGTTTAAACACAGAAGAAAACATTCTTTGATGGTATGAGGGTGGGTAGGGAGGAAGAGGGGTATTCACTAACTAGATAGTAGACAAGAATTATTTTAGGTGAAGGGAAGGACAACACACAATACAGGAGAGGTCAGCACAACTGGGCTAAACTGAAAGCTAAGAAGTTTCCTGAATACAACCGAATACTTAGAGAGACACAGTAGCAGGGGTGGGGGTCTGGGAACCATGGTTTCAGGGGACATCTAGGTCATTTGGCATAACGAAGTGTATTAAACAAACATTCTGCATCCCACTTTGGTTAGTGGTGCCTGGGGTCTTAAAAGCTAGCCAGTGGCTATGTAAGATGTATCAATTGGTCCCAACCCAGCTAGAGCAAAAGAGAGTGAAGAACACTAAAGACACGAGGAAAATATGAGCCCAAGAGACAGAAAGGGCCACAGAAATCAGAGGCTCCATCAGCCTGAGACTGGAAGAACTAGATGATAACCGGATACCAACGATGACTCCGCTGACAGGGAACATAACAGAGAATTCCTGATGAAGCAGGAGAAAAGTGGGGTGCAGAACTCAAATGCTAGTAAAAAGACCGGACTTGATGGTCTAGCTGTGACTGGAGGGACCCCAGAGGACATGGCCCCTGGACTCTCTGTTAGCCCAAAAGTAAAACCATTCCTGGAGCCCACTCTTCAGGCAAAGATTAGAGTGGACTGTAAGACATAAAATGATACTGGTGAGGAGTGTGCTTCTTAGCTCAAGTAGACACATGAGACTAAGTCGGAGGCTCCTGTCCGGAAGCAAGATGAGAAGGCAGAGGTTGACAGGAGCTGGTTGAATGAACATGGGAAATACAGCGTAGAGAAGAGGAAGGTATTATCACATTATAGGGAGGACAACTGGGGTCACATAGCTTTTGTGTAAAAGTTTTTGTACGAGAAACTGATGTGAACTGTAAACTTTCACTTAAAGCACAATAAAAAAAAGTAAAATAAAATAAAGAATGTTGTTTGATAAGTGCTGTGGGCAGTGGTTTCCAATCCCCTAGGTTGGAAGGCACTCAAAATACAATGGTTGTGACAATGAACTCAACCATACAAATCATAGTGTGGATGACAAGGGACTAGACAATGTTTTGTTCTGTGGTACATGTGGTTGCCATGGGTTGACGCCCAACATGACAGCCATTAACAACAACAACAGCATTACATGTTATGTACCACGTAATTTTTAACATGCTGTCTGATTTGATCCTTGTAAAAAGCAACCTCAAAAACACAGTGACTTAACCTAGTAGGACGTATTACTTGTTTTCACTGGTTGACATGAGTTGACACATATGGTCATTCAGAAATCCAAGCTAATGGAGTCTCCATCTTTATAGGAGCATCCCCTAGTCATTACCACTGGGGGAAAAAAGATAATTGTCCACTGATTCCTCAATCATTCATCTTACAGTGACATATTTCATTAGTCAAAATAAGTCACATGGCCACACCTAATTTTAAAGGAGTCAGGGAATAACCATCTGTGACAGTTAATTTTACATATCACCTTGGCTAAGCCATAGTTCCCAATGGTTTGAACAAACACTAGACTATTTTCTGTTCCATAACGTAATCTATCGCAATGTAATGTAATCATCTTCCGTAATGAAATTCAAATGATGTAATCAGCCAGTCAGTTGAAAGGAGAGTTTCCTTAGGGTATGGTCTGCCTTCAGACTATAAATTGATATTTTGGCAAAACTTTCATTCTCTCTCCACTCTCTGCATTCATTCTGTTGTCTGACCTACACACCTTAGGACACAAGCCTAATTTTGGATTTTTCAACCACCCAAAATACCATTAGCTAGCCTGAGTCTCCAGTCTGCCATGTGACCTATTGTTTTGTAGCTGGCAGCCCCTCACTATCATGTAACCTAATCCCTTGAATTAAATCTTTCTCTCAGGGAACTGCCAGAAATTCAAGCTGGATTCAAAAGAGGATGTGGAACCAATCATATAATTGCTGATGTCAGATGGATCCTGGTCGAAAGCAGAGAATAAGAGAAAGATGTTGACCTGTGTTTTATTGACTATGCAAGGGCATTTAATGGTGTGGATCCTAACAAATTACGGATAACATTGTGAAGGATGGGAATTCCAGAACACTTAATAGTCCTCATGAGGAAACTTTACATAGATCGAGAGGCAGTCATTCGAATAGAAAAGGGGATACTGCATGGTTTAAAGTCAGGAATGATGTGCATCAGGTTTGTATTCTTTCACCATACCTATTCAATCTTTATGCTGAGCAAATAATCAGAGAACCTGGACTATATGAAGAAGAACAGGACATCAGGATTGGAGGAAGACTCATTAACAGCCTGCATTATGCGGATGACACAATCTTGCTTGCTGAAAGTGAAGGCTTGAATCACTTACTGATCAAGGTCAAAGACCACAGCCTTCAGTATAGACTGCACCTGAACATAAAGAAAACAAAAATCCTTACAACTGGACCAATAAGTAAGATCATGATAAATGGAGAAAAGATTGAAGTTGTCGAGGATTCCATTTTACTCGGATCCACAATCAACACCCATGGAAGCAGCAGTTAAGAAATCAAAAGATGCATTGCATTGGGCAAATCTACTGCAAAAGACCCATATATACCCGTTGCTTTTGACTTGATGAGGACTCATAGTAACCCTAAAGGACAGAGTAGAACTGCCCCATACAGTTTCCAAGGAGTGCCTGGTGGATTCGAACTGCTGACCTCTTGGTTAGCAGCTGTAGCTCTTAACCACTACACCACCAGGGTTTCCAAGACCTCTTTAAAGTGTTAAAAAGCAAAGATGTCACTTTGAATAAGGTGTGCCTGACTCAAGCCATGGTGTTTTCGATCACCTCATATGCATGTGACAGCTGGGCAATGAATAAGAAAGACTGAAGAAGAATTGACACCTCTGAATACGGTTTTGGCAAAGAATACTGAGTATACCGCGGACTGGTAAAAGAATGAACAAATCTGTCTTGGAAGAAACGCAGCCAGAATGCTCCTTAGAAGCAAGGATGGCGAGACTATGTGTCACATACTTTGGATCTGTTATCAGGAGGTCTCAGTCCCTGGAGAAGGACATCATGCTTGGTAAAGTAGAGTCAGCAAAGAAGAGGAAACCCTCAATGGGATGTATTGACACAGGGGCTGCAATAATGGGCAAAAGCATAACAACAATTGTGAGGATGGTGCAGAACCAGGCAGTGTTTTGTTCTGTGGTACACAGGGTCCTGTGGTACATAGGGTCCTCTATGAGTTGGAACCAACTGGAAGACACCTAACAACAGCGACATATATATATCACTGGTTCGGTTTCTCTAGAGAACACGAAGACACTATCTTACTGTGTACTTAGAGGGAACAAAATCAGGCTATATTTGGAAAAGTTCTAATGATAACTACAGTCTACCACAATCTTTATTATCCTCAGAATACTGACAGTCGAATGACTTAAATAACTCACCAAAGATTACTTACATATTCCATGACTTTTCTCTGCTAATTTTGCAACTACATTTTCTCTCACCCTCTAATTATAGATCAGAAGCATGGCTTGATTCCTTTTGGGGCTTAAAAAATGCTACAACTAATTACCACATAAGGTTTTTGTTTGTTTGTTTAATAAGTGACTTGTAATCAAAGGCTTTAAATAAACAACAATAACAGCACATAGGCACTTTTTTCATATTAATGTATTTAATCTATATCAGTATTGTGATTACTTCTAGATCTTCCCCTATTTTCTCTATAAATTCTTATAGACAAGGATGTGAGAAATGACAATTTAAACCTTATAATTTTTTAAATCTCATCATCCTTAGTTGCAAAGAATAGGATAAACAAATAATAAACTGTCATTGGTATGCTTAAATATCTAAGATCTGCAAAGAATTGTAAAATAAGAAATAAAAAAGATAAGAAGTTAAAGAAATTATTTTGCTAGATAAATGCCAAAATTGCCAACAAAGCCTGTCATTGCTCTGCCGTTAAATCAAAACTCCTTACCTACCCAACAGGATGTGGGCTGCTGAAGGGTTGCGATTCCCAGAAATAAAAACTTTCTCCAGTGCCCAGGTCATATTTGGTCAAGAAGAACAAAGGTTTTAAGGGAGATGACAGAATTTTGAGAACCTAGTTAATTGATAGAGCAATTTACTCACTGTCAGGGTAAGGAAACTTTGCTCTCTTCATCTCCAAAATATGACATAAACTATAGATTCATAATTATCATTTCATTGTGTCGCTTTTCCCAGATAAGTTTTATCAAAGATATCCTATATTGAGAGTTGTTTGATCACTTCCTTTGGTTTTCTTACGAGATACTGGGATGTAATAACTGGGCAAAATTTTGAGTCATCTCCTTATGGGATAGAATGAGACTTTTTTTTGGTTGTCTATGGGATGGTTGCATCATGTTAGGCCAGGAAATATTTATGTTTTTTTAGGGAGGGCAAGGTCTGTGGATGCTGGCATCCAATGAGGAGAATATAATAAAAACATATTTTTATGTTGGTCTGCCTGGAATCCTGTGGGGAAAACCCCTTTTCTAGTCTTAGCCCACAGGGTTTCAGTAGGCTGGCAATCTCCACCCAACCCCGCAGCTCTGCACACAGGCAAAAACCTAGGCTTAGCCAGGGAGAGTGTGCCATCCTCTGCCATAGCAGATGGGTCAAGGATTGACATCAAGACCCAATCAGAGTAATCAGAAATCAGAGAAAACTCTTGGGAAAATGTGTTCATTTCTACAAAATGGTCAGAAATAGGACAATGTAAGGCTAGAACTTTTGTGGCCTTTGCCACTTTTCACCCTAAGTATTAAACCTTCTGATATTTAGTTTCTTCATATACCTATACAGACTATTGTTCCTACCCTGTAAGAAAGTCATAAGATTAAATGATATATGTTTATATAAACATCAAGCCATTGCCCTGTTTAACTTGGAATAGATACATATTAAATATTGGTTAAAGCTGAAGTATAGAAATGGAACAAATGTAAGGATTTCAGATATTCAAAAAATCATGTCTCTCTAATATTATAATACTTGTCTGACTTACTATTTCCAATTACGGCTGCATTTGGATTGCTCAATATTGAACTAATTAAACAATCATTACAAAAATATTCTCTTTATGACAAATAAAGGATATGACAAATAAAATAAACCCTGTACATCAGTGGAGTGGTATTATACATGCTTATCATGACTCTGGGTCTGCGAGTTTTAGAAGTCGTTCAAAATAGTTTTAATGTTGAGTGAATTTAATTTCATTCAGGTACTTTGAAATCACTTCCTCTTTAATGGGATACATGTACAGTAAATTTGGTATTTGAGTAATAAGAGCACTATATCCCCTTGCTATGCAAGCTATAGTTTTGTTTTTTTTTACATTTTGAAATTTCACCTAAGCCAATGAGATGCATCAGAAGAGTGTTAACCTGTTTCGCGCATTTTCTTCTTTCAATTGCCATCTGTACATAGGCTTGTTGTAAAAGAATAATTCATCTGTCTACTGCTCTTGAAGCACCATTACCCCAATTTTCATTCACTAAAAATGACAGGCAGCAGATTGTTGTTGTTGTGGGCAGTAGAGTCCATTTTGCCTTATAGTGACCCTATAGGATAGACTAGAACTGCCCCATAGATTTCCCTAGGCTGCAATCATTACAGAAACAGATCACAAGGTCTTTTCTCCTGGGGAGCCACTGGCGCCTTTGAACTGCCGACCTTCTGATTAGCAGCCCAATGCTTTAACTGGTGTGTCACCAGGGGTACTCAGGAAGTAGATTAACTAAACCAAACTAAACCCATTGCCATCAAGTTGATTCCAACTCACAGTGAACCTAGGACACAGTAGAACTGCCCATAGGTTTTCCATGGCTATAATCTTTATGAAAGCAGACTGCCACATCTTTTTCCTACGGCATGGCTGGTGGGTTCAGACCACTGACCTTTCAGCTAGCAGCCAACCGCTTAACTACTGAACTACTAGGGCTTCTTGGCAGTAGATTCACTCCAGTTGCCATCGAATTGATTCCAACTCATAGCGACCCTATAGGAAAGAGTAGAAACTGCCCCATGGGGTTTCCAAGGAGCTACTGGTAGATTTGGACTGCCAGTCTTTTGGTTAGCAGCCTTAGCTCTTAACCACTATGCCACCAAGGCTCCTGGCAGTAGATTAGGTGCTGGTAACAATTATCAAATGAAAGATACCTGCTGTTAAACTAGAATCCCAGCTACAGGAGCAATATTTCTGATAATTAGCTGCTTTTCTTCAATATTTTCCAAGAAGGAGAGAGAGCAAATCTCCACTCATCTTCAACAAAAGCAACAATTTTACTTCCAGAATCATGTTTCAAACTTTTGTCTCAAGGTACAGGGGCTTTCAGTACTAGAGGAACAATATTAGATATTTTTATTAAAAATATTTTGAAGAATAGTAAGTGAATGGCATTGGAAATCAGATTTTTCAAGCAGACATTCAATAGTAGATTCAGAGTTGTGGACATGCTGGTTATGAGGAAAGTTCGTCTCTCCTTTCCTTTAATAACCCGTTGTTGGAGAGTCATTCTGACTCATAGCAACCCTGTAGGACAGAGTAGAACTGCTCTATATGGTTTCCAAAGCTGTAAATCTTTATGGAAGCAGACTGCCACATCTTTCTCCAGTGGTTCATGGGTTCGAACCCCAGCCTTTTGGTTGGAAGCCAAGCACATAACCACTGAGTCAGCAGGGCTCATATTTCCTTTAATGCAGCTCTTGAATTCCATATAAATATTCAAATCAAGAAAACTACATGGGGAAAAACCAAACTCTATCCAGCTCCATCCCATTATGATTAATGATAACAACTCAGTTTTCTATGTTTTGCAAAATTAGAATTTTAAGAGGAAGAGAACAAACAGACCATCCTTAATAACAGGCACCAGAAACTCAAATACCTCAAACAGAAAACCATCTTATCTTCCAAATGTGTGTGGGGGGGGGGGGGGAAGTTCCTATGTATAAAAAAAGTATCCCTGATGGTGTAGTGGTTAAAGTGCTCGGCTGCTAACCAAAAGGTTGGCAGTTCCCACCCACCAGCTGCTCCGCGGGAGAAGCATGTGGCAGTCTGCTTCTGTAAAGAGTTACAGCATTTGAAACGCTATGGGGTAGTTCTACTCTGTCCTGCTGTCGCTGTGAGTCAGAAGCAACTTGATGGCAATGAGTTTCATACACAAAAAATGTTTGGATGGCATGAATATCTTCATAAGGTCAATTTTGTGTTAAGCTGTTTAAAACTGAATCACACGGCCCAGAAACAGGGCACAGTTAGAGGAGAGAGGAAGAAAAAAATGGCAAAGAAATTTTTAATGGATGGCTTTTTTATATATATTTCTTTTGTGGCCTTTTATTTTTCTCTTTTAGTTTGTGTTTTAAGGAACTAAATAATGATATTAGAATTCCCTTGAGATTAGTCCATTTTGGATCCTCAAAGCCATAGGATTCATTAAGTCTTATCTAAAAAGATGTCAGAGATTAGCCAAGCTAAGCATTTTCCAAGTTTTGATTTGAAAAAAAATTTCAGTAGGATATGTGTCATGGATTGTTGATGTGTGTCAACTTGGTTAGGCCATGATACCCAGTACTGTGTAGTTTTCCTCCACTTTGTGATTGTAATTTTATGTTAAGAGGATTAGGGTGAGGTTATAAAGTACCCTCATTCAGGTCACCTCCTTGATGCAATGTAAAGGGAGTTTCCCTGGAGTTTGGCCTGTATCACATTTTATCTCTTAAGAGATAGAGATAAAAAGAAAGAGAAGCAAGCAGAGAGTTGGACCTCATACTACCAAGAAAGAAGCACCGGGAGCAGAGTGCATCCTTTGGACCCAGGGTTCCTGCCCAGAGAAGCGCCCAGTCCAGGGGAACAATGAGGAGAAGGCAACAAGAGAGAGAAGGTCTTTCCCCTGCAGCTGATGCCCTGAATTTGGACTTTTAGCCTACTTTACTATGAGAAAATAAATTTCTCTTTGCTAAAGCCATCCACTTGTGGTATTTCTGTTACAGCAGCACTAGATGACTAAAACGGTATGTAATTCCACAAAGTCTGTAAGGGATTTTAACTTTTAAGTTAATTTCCACGGCATACGATAAATATATTTAAGTAAAAATATACATGTATTTTAGATCAGTAAATTACTTTAAAATTTCATAAAATATTTAATTAAAATGTTAAGAGAAGTAAACATAAAATAAAAATTTCAAGTTTCTCCATTAGAAATGAGATATTTTAACTTTAATTTTCTTTTAAAGTTCATAACTTGTTAAAAAAGAAATTTAAATCATATTTGGTTTTGTGACTCAATGCCTATTGAAATATACATTTTTAAATACATGTTATAATATGGGAAAACAAAAACAAAACAACCCTGCCCTTACGATCAGATGTATAGAATTCTTGCCCTTTTCATTTTAAAAAATAAATCAGCTAATTTATTTATTTTTATAATTTCCATGTTTTCTTTCTAACTGGTTAGGTAGGAGTTTTAAGCTGTTATTTGAAAAATCTTCAAATACCATATTGTATGCAGGGGTAATTTTTTATTTCCCTTCAGTCATATGACACAATCATTACATTAGTTTATGGTTTTCAAATTGATTTTTGAACTAATAAGTATACACAAGAATTTTGATCTGATGAAGGGCAAATTAAACAAAATTTGCAGATTTGTGTCATTATGCCCTTGATTTCCTTATTGCATTTTAACATCAGTGTTCCTTGTGCTTCCTGCCTTTAACTAATGGTCAATTATACATATAAATTAAACAACATTTGCCTGAGAATTAAAAAAAAAAAAAAAAGGGCTGTTTAAAACTAACGTACCAGTTAGGGGTTATCAACTGATTCAGAAAATAAGTGACTGAATCATGGAGCCAGCTCAGCTGACCCTCGTCTAAAAACTGAGCGGTCTCACATAAGGACTCATAGAGGTCTTAAACTATTCCCTTTTAAAGGAGACAGATCTTTAATTATTTTATGCATTGATTTAAGAAGTAGAATCTGCAATGGATATCAATTGTATCCTTAATTTTCTGAACTGTTGGGACTCTGAACCAATAATTGAGAAAAGCTATTCAATCCAAGTCCTTCAATTTTCCCACAAAGAAACTGAGGCCCAAAGAGTTGATGTCTTTGCCAAAAGTTTATGAGTAGTTAGATGTACATAACAGATCTTTTTTTAATATTGTTATTGGCATGAATAATTTTTTTTAATAACTATTTACCACTATTCTTATTATTATTAGATTTTGGGTTTATATTTCATTATTATTATTATTATTAAATTGATTTAATCAGGAAAAGTTGTTTTCTGAGTTTAGAACTCAAAAAAGTTAGAATAATTAGACTATTACCACTGATGTCAAAGTCATAGCAAATTTTGAAAATTAAAAGAGCAATTACTAATATTTTCTATTTATGAAAATTAGGATATTGTTTATTTTCTTTCTCTAGTACTGTGCTAGGTTTTGTGCATAACCTTTGAATACTAATTATTTGACTGACTTGCAAGATCTAATATTTTTTAAAAATCTCAGAATTTATGGCATTGATTTTTAAAAATATATATTACTAATCTTGATTTTAAAGAATCAAAGAGTGAAATTAAAAATGTGATAATTATAACTTTGCTGACTATTTGCTTAGAGAAGATTCTAGATTTGGGGCAGAGAAGTTCGCATTCTCCATTCTTAGTCTGGTCTGTTTTGTATTATGTTTATGTGTATCAGTCAGGATCAGATAGGAATGTAAAAATCACAAAGTATTTAAAACAGAGGGAAATAAATACACAGAATGGGTTACATTGTTGATAGAAGAGCTGAGACACCAAACAGGCAATTTAGAGATTGGTACTAGCAGGAGGTTGCTTCCAGTCCCTAGTATGGAGGAGAATCCTGGCCTGTGCCGGAGGTATAGATGAGACACAGGCACTATCGAAAACGCTATGCAAGGTAGTGAGAGAGGAGAGTGGTATTTTGGCTTCTACCTTCCTTCTGCCTTCCAATCTCCCACCATCCCTCCTTTTAACCGAGTTCAGACAGAAACACCATCCCTTTGCTCTTTGCCCCTAACTGGGAAATGTTTTTTTTGTGTTACAAAGAGAAGAAAGAAGGTCCATGTGACCCTAATTTATTTATTTTTAATTGTTTTATTAATTTCTGTTGTTGAGAATATACACAGCATGACATACACCAATTCAACAATTTCTATATGTACAGTTCAGTGACATTAATTACATTCTTCCAAATTGTGCAATCGCTCTCACCCTCCTTTTTAATTGTTCCTCCCGCATTAATGTAAACTTAATGTCTCCTGACTTTCTTATCTAATCTTTTGAGTTGCTGTTGTCAGTTTGATTCCACAAAGTTAGTTCTTAAAAGAGCACAATGCTCAAGGCAGACATTCTTTACTAGTTAAGCTATACTTGTTTGCTTTTAAGAAGACTCCAGGGTATAATTTTGGATTAAGGTTTAAAGATTATCTCAGGGCAATTGTTTCAGGGATTCGTTCAGCCTCCATGGCTCCAGAAAATCTGGATTCTATGAGAATTTGAAATTGTTTTTCTTTTCCCCCTTTTGGTCAGGATTCTTCTATAGAATCTTTGATCAAAATGTTCAGTAAAGGTGGCTAGGAACAATATTAGCCATTGCCATTGAGTTGACTCTGACTCATAGCAACTCTAAAGGACATAGTAGAACCGCCGCGTAGGATTTCCAAGGCTGTAATATTTAAGGAAGAAAACTGCTGGAATCTGGTGGTTTCGAATTGCTGACCCTTCAATTAGCAGCTGAGCACTTAACTGCTGTGTCACCCTCTTATTCTGAGATTGTAGTATATTTCATGCAAAAATTTTTGACATGCTCACATTTCATTCCAGTTACTTATTTGAAGAGGATTCTCTCTCAATAGATTGTTACCTTCTTCAAACAAGAAACCATCTTCTCATTTCCAATGCCTAGAATGTTATCTACTACCTTATTTATACAAAACTGTGAAAAATTAATACACCATATCTTATAGTGAAATGATTCCTGAATGATAAAAGCAAGAAATGAAAGAGAAACTATCCATGATACATGGTATATCCATTTTTCTTCCCTTTAAACAGTTTTTACCAATTTTACTGCTGCTCTCACATGTAAGGAATACGACTATATACCTTGATCAACTCAAAGTTCAATCTCCAAAGAAAGAAAATCTCTATATGGGTGAGGATCATAGATATTTCTTCCCATACACACAAAACAGAACAACAAAACCCTTCTCCCTCCATTGCTATTTTGGTAAATTTAATTTGATTTTATTTTATTATCCACCTCCTAACTTAAGAAAGAAAGGGCAAATATTGCCCAACATCTGCCATATAATTTTTTAGAGTCTAGGCATCACTGGATTACAAGTAAGTTACTGGGTTTTCTCTCTCCTTCAGCCTCAAGACAAAGTCGCAAACCATTAGGAACAAAGGGGGTTCTAAGTTGCACCTTGGTGGGTTCTGTCTTCATTGCCTTGCCTGGATTTAACAGGCAGCATGCTGACATTGAGGTCATTATTGAAGTATGTGTTCTGTTTATTCTGGCTCCTGATTTAGAGGAAGAGCTACAGTCACTTTCAATTCATATTTCCAAAAAGTGTATCCCAAGTAAGCTCTGTAAATGAACATTGGACCACATAGCTTTCCTTCCATGCATTTGTTTATTCTGCAAATGTTTATTCAGTGCCTGCCCTTGCTCAATATTATGTACTGAGAATACAAAAGATGTAAAAATGCCTTATGTCTCTTCCTCAAGAAACACAGAGAGTTCAGGGTCTCTTGGAGAGACCCAAAAAAGGCATTTAAATACACAAAACATACAATATATAATTTTTTTTATTTTGATCAAAGTGTATACAACCAAAGATACACCATTTTAACAATTTTTATATGTATAATGTATTTTTACACAAATAATGGGTGCCTTCTGTGTTTGTTTGCCAACCACATCCTCACCCCCTGCCACCCCGAGGTATTTTTGTAAGTATACTTTGCTAATTTTTTTTTTTTTTTACAGCAACATATGGAAGAGGATTGGCATAGTGGTGCTTGTGAGGGTGCCTCATGTGGTGCTGAAGGGCATGCCTGACAAACAAACACAGAAGGCACACATTATTTGTGTAAAAATTTATAATTTGATGATATTGATTATATTTTTCAACTTCAAGTTGTGCCATCATTCTCGCTATCATTTTCCAAATTATTCTACCATCATTATTTAAACTCACTGCTCCCTAAGTTACCTACCCAATCTTTTGAGTTGCCATTGACAATTTCATTTCAGCTAGATAATTCTTTGGAGCCCTTGTGGCATAGTGGTTAAGAGCTTGGCTGCCAACCAAAAGGTTGGCAGTTCAAATTCACCAGACGTTCCTTGGAAACTCTATGGGGCAATTCTATACTGTCCTATAGGGTTCCTGTGAGTCTGAATTGACTCTCAGAAGCCACGGGTTGCTTTTTGTTTGTTTGTTCTTTTAGATAATTCTTTAAAAGAGCACAATGTTCACAGCAGATGTACTTTTAATAAAGGTGGATATAAAAGGTATAATGGAGGAATTGATAAAGACTTCACACAAGAGGTCCTGTTTGAGCTGACAGGCTGAGGAGCATACACAAAGGAAAGATTTACAAAGACACACAGGCACGGGAGAACATGGAAGAACAAAGAGCTAGGAGCTCTGGGGGCACAATTGTCAAGGGCTCTTCTGCTAACCAAAATTTTGGCAGTTCAAACCCACCCAGTGACTCCACAGAAGAAAAGAACTGGCAATTTGCTCTTGTAAATATTACAGCCTTGAAAAGCCTATGAGGAAATTCTACTCTGTCACATTCAGTCACTGTGAATGGGAATCAACTGATGACACCTAACAACAACTACACAACCACTGAAGGGGTAACCTGAAGCCAAGATAAAGTTACTTGTGTGCAAGGCTAAGGAGTTTAGATTTTTATTCTGTAAGCTATGAGAAGTCATTGAAAAACTTTGAGCAAGGTAAAAATGTTTCAAAAATTTTCTGTTAGCCATGAGAAATAGATTGAAATGGAGATGAAGATTAAAAACACAAAATATAATCAGAAATACATTTTAATAATCAATGAAGAGTCTTCCACTTAAGGAAAGATTAGTCCAAAGGACAAATAGACCACATCTACACGGCCTCCACTAGACTGAGTCCAGTAAAATTAAATGGTGCCCGGCTGCAACCCCTGACTGCTCTGACAGGGAATACAAAAGAGGGCCCTGGAGAGAGCTCAAGAAAAAAGTAGAACAAAAGTCTAACTCAAAAAGAAAGACCAGACTCGTTGGCCTCACAGAGACTGGAGAAACCCTGAGAGTATGGCCCTCTGGACACACTTTCAGCTCTGTAATGAAGTCACTCCTAAGGTTCACTCTTCAGCTGAAGATTGGACAGGCCCATAAAACAAAACAAGGCTAAAGGCACACCAGCTCTGGGGGAGGGACAGAAGGTGGGAGGGGACAGGAAAGCTGGTAATAGGGAACCCAATGTTGAGAAGGGAGAGTGTTGACATGTTGTGGGGTTGTTAACCAATGTCATAAAACAATATGTGCACTGTTTAATGAGAAACTGGTTTGCTCTGTAAACTTCATCTAAATATGAAAAAACAGTCTTTCAGGTAAAATTCATTGAAAAGATGTTATATTAAGAGCTAGCCAGTGTGAGACTAGACACATAGGTAAAAAAAACTGTCATGAGCCTTACCCTCATGAAATCATAGTTTATGAAATCATAGTTCATGAAATCATAGTTCAGTGATGATGAAATTAAATATATTGAAAAGGTAATGGAGATGGAGAGAAAGGGTTAACACAGGAGAAGTATGAAGGTGGATGTAACTGGATTTTCTGATAACAGTATGTGAAAAGATGGAGACATTTAGGATACTTTTCAGATTTCTAGCTTGGACAATGGTATTTCATAGTAAGAAACATGGTACGAACTTTATTTCTTCCTACTGTGTATCATTACAAAGACAGTTCATTTTATTTTTTTTTATTCTTGTCTCCCTCAAAGTTGGAGACTATTGCTGTCACCATGAGCTTTTGCTGTTCTTATCTGTTGTGTTTGAAGTTAGAAAAGGACAGAATCTTGTTTTCTGGTGCCCAAACTGTTTCCTGTTTCAGACACTATCAGTTTGCTGCTGACCAGCACCGAATTGCATGCAGAGCGTTGTTGAAAATGCAGAAAAAAATTAAGAGCCCTTCAGATTTCTTTTGGCTGGGCTGCGCAATTCTGGAATTAGTAAAAACAAAGTATAGTGCCTGGTAATACAGTTAGGTGCACAACTTAACTATGTAAACTTGTAAAGAAATTTGATAACTATTGCTTTGTACTTATTGTTTATACTTTTATGTACTTAAACCATATATATGTATATATATAAACAGCACAAAACATAAAAACAGAGCCTTTAGCACTTTTGCTTGATCTTTGCAGAATACTATGAAAATAATAATAAACCTCTGGATAGAATCAACAATCTGTGACAATTGCCGAAGCGCCTTGTGACAAGTCCAGTCCTCTTTTCTCTCTTTAAAGTTGTGAAGTGAAAATTGCTTTGCAGCAGTAATATACTCTGGTCAAAGTGAGGAGAAAGTACAAGTTTCACTTAAAATTCAAAGTTAGTGATTGAATCATGTGAACTTCATCACAAGCTTTGTGAAATTGGTCTTTTGTAGGGAAACCGTCTTTGCCTATGAATCAGACTTCAAGCTACTATTGTTTTCTATTACTCTTCAATTAAAAATAGAAATAAGGAGAAATATACAGTCATAATTTATTGTCACATTTTAGAGGACACATTTGTTCACAATATGATGCAGTTTGATGACTAGTGCCCTTGTTGTTCAGCACATTAGATGTCCCCAAAGCTAATACATAAACAAGTCACTTCCTACTAACGTGAAGAATGCACAAAGATTGACCTTTTGTGAGAATGTCTTCATGGAGAATTGTTCTCAAAGGACTCCAGAATCATAATGTGATCTTTAAACTCCAATCCAAATTCACCTTACTTATTGTTCCTTTTAACGTCCATAATTTTTAGGTGCTTTTTCTATTAAGTAGCAATATTGTCCGTTTCCTAATACTGATATTTCTCCATTTTTCAAAATTTAGTTTCTTATAATCAAATGTGTATAATCAAACACAGAGTCAGTGATTTGGAAAAAATGTAGTATAGTAACTGGCTTCTCATGAAATGTGATGGGTAATGTTATGTGTCAACTTGGCTGGGCCATCCATGATTCTCAGTGTTATGTAAGTATCCTCCATTTTGTGATCTGAGGGAAGGGGTGTTTCCTTGGGGGTGTAGCCTATATCCAATACTTTTAGATGTTCTGGCAAAGCTCTCTTTCTCTCAATCCTGCATGCAACTCATCATCATTTGATATACAGTTCTTGGAATGTGAGCCAGGAGTTTGCCACCTGATTTGCAGATTTTGGGATTGCCAGCAGCCTGCTGCCTGACCTTCCAATTTTGGGTTCGTCATCCCCTGCAACTATGTGAGTCAGAAGAAGCCTCCAGCCTGATGCCTGACCCACAGATTTGGGACTTGCCAGCCTCCACAAGTATGTGAGCCATTTTCTTGAAATAAATCTCTCTCTCTCTCTCATTTTTCAGTTTCCTTCTGCTGGATATGCCATTATTAATTGTCATATTGCATATTCCCTTGGCTTTTGTGATCAGGCGTTCTCCTGAGTCTTC
Organism: Elephas maximus indicus; assembly: GCF_024166365.1. Lineage (NCBI taxonomy): Eukaryota > Metazoa > Chordata > Mammalia > Proboscidea > Elephantidae > Elephas > Elephas maximus. The sequence goes on along the minus strand of NC_064826.1, from coordinate 74,550,600 downwards.
TTTCTGATTGTGTCTTCTTGTTTCCTTTTCCACCTCCTTTTCTTCCATATCAGTTTCTCATGGTCACTGAGGTGTCTCATCTACTCACATTCTTTCATCGTCCAAATGTAAATGTACGGTCCAATCTTCTCCCCAGACATAAATCTCACAGCCTGCTGGGCACCAGCAAGTGGTTGCCTCATACGAGTCTTACACTTGATATGTTCAAAGCAAATTTGTCATCCCCTCCTAAATTCTCTCCTTGTTCCAAATCCTCTAGCTCACTTGATGGAATTAAGACCAGGAATCTCAGTTAGAAGCTTGTAAGTAATTTACTTCTCCCTCTTACCACCATCCATATACAAGTAACCACTGAATTCTGCTGATTTTAAAATCCCTATCCAACCTTTCTAATCTATCCCCGTCATCATTGCCGTAGTTCACATCCTCGTTATCTCTCATCTGGCTGCTGCTTTTTTATTAGTCTCTTGATTGATCTCCCAATCAAATCCATCTTCATCACAGCTGCTAGAATGATCCCACAAAAATTCAAATTTAAACACATTGCACTCTTTGATTAAAGCCTTTTAATTTTTTCTTATGACTTAGGGTATATATCTCAAGTTTCTTAACTTGGAACAAATGTTGTCTTATTCAGTCCTTGCCTATATTTCTAGTCACATTTTTGGTTATTCAATTCCTTATACTTTATGCTTCCATAATCCCAAACTGCTTGCCTTTTCATGACACACCGTATAGTTTCTCTTCCCTGTGTCTTTAGTCTCACTATTGGGCAGACTCTCTCTTTTTCAACCTTGACCTAGCTAATTTCTAAGAACTCAAGTGTCACTTTCCTCCAAAAGACTTTCATTACAAACTGCCTCCTTGTTCCCCACAGGGTATAGCAAGTATTCAGTAAATGTTTGTTGAATGAATTACTCTCTTTCGTTTTGTTGATCTAAGTGGGGAAATCTGAAAACATATCAATGTTATATCAGAACTATTAATACAGATATTCAGGTCAAGGTGAAGTTGGCATCTCCAGCATTCACTTATTCCGTGTGGGGCTATGAAGGTGAGCATGAACTCCTTTCTCCTCCTGGAACAATTGCTCTCTCAGCCTTTTTATAATTAGTTCTTCTTTATAGACTCACTGGTTATCTTTATGAGTTATTACTGGAGTAAACAGAAAATATTCATATAATATACATGCACACACACATGCATGCCCACAAAAATATGTATATACATATACTTAGGGTTTCCTGTATTTATAGATTTAAATGTAAGGAACCAGAGATTAAATTCTGGCTGGAAGCTACAATCTCAATAGTTTATGCCCCAATTTTGCTAGGCAAGTAAGTAGTACTCTCAGTAGAAACTATAATGTGTCATTGAGCCAGTAAAATAAAGTCTTGGAGACGCTGATAGCTGTTTTTGTTTATCCTCAATTACCTCGACAGGTCAAGCAGTTTAATTTCTTACCACATAAGTCAGTATTAGTGGGGAATTTTGAGTTATGATTTACCTTATTTAGTAGTTTGCCCAGCAGATTGTATATTGAAGTTCTTGGGTCTTGGAGGACCATTCTGAAAAGTTTTTAGACTGAGGTTTTTCGAAGAGCAAAAGCAAAAGCAAAACCTTTGCCATTTCAGCAAGGATTGTGATGCTGAAGAAATTTTCTCAAATTTGTTCCTCCCATTTTAATTAGGTCAGTGAGTCACCAGAGTCATACCATTACATTTCAAAAGATTCTTTTAAATTTGCTTTTTCCCTATGAAACATTTAATACTCACAAAAGAATACATATAATGTATCATGAAAAAAAAAATCATGAAGCATATTATTAAATTGATCATCTGTGAAGAGTAATTCTCACTGGCAACAAAACCCTCTTACTACCATTCCTAAGTCCACAAAGGCATTGCACTGAGTCATTTAGATTTTTATTGGACCTGCTGAAAATACTCAAAGAAAGAAACAAGAAGGTTCACCATTTCTTCAATGGCATCTGATGTCCTTGTTACCTAGCATGAGTGAATGCCGAACTGCCAGAGGGAAATGCATGTCCCACAATTGATTCAATTAAATTTTTATTTTTACTTTGTCCTGCTGTATAAAAGATTTTCTGCAGAATGAAATTTCTTCAGTATTTCCAACTAGTCACCCATCTGCCTATCATGATTTTGTTCTCTTTCTGAGAGGAAAGTGCCTTTTGGGTTGGGTGGAAGATTGGTTTTTGGCACAGACGTTGGTATGTTTATTAGCAGAAAAGGCTGGAGAAAGACAGCCAGAAAAAGTATCCCTCTGTCTCTTGGTCATCCCTCTGGCTCGTACTGATTTAAAACATAAAATAGGTAAAGCACTGACCTGCTTCAGAATGATGCCTGAAGTAGCAGATGGTAGGGTTGTATTTGAACCAGATTGTTCATGCCCAATCTCATGCCCTTGTGCATTTCAGCTGCTATTTTTCATTTGTTACAAAAATGCCATTATCTTGACCAGTAATCCAGTTTCTCAGATATTTTGAAATCCTTAAAGGCTTATTTTCGAAGAGTCTGTGCTGGAACACCACTGACTGTGCCTCATATGCAATGTATTAGGCTAATGTAGGGTGGAAATAGCAAATTGACTTTGATAACGGATTTTCAAGTGTGCTCTTTGTGGATGAAATGCTGTTTCACTTATTATGATTTTTTCAGGCAGTAATTTATTTGTAAATGTCTTGACTGCACTTTAATGCCACTCTGTCTCTGGGGGTATGTTTGTGTTAGGATCAGTTAGAGAGATAACAAGGTTAGGAATACATCTTCATGTGGTATTTGTCTAGAGCCTGAAACTTTTTTCGTTGTGACAACCTGACAGGAACAAATGATTCAACAAGATTTAGCAGCATAAGGGTAGGGAGGCTACGAATTAGCATATCATTGCCTAAAGGCATTATACATGTAGGTTCTTTTGAGAAGGAAGTTGACATTTGAGCATTAAGAGGCCATCTTAATATATTTTCCCTTAATACTGCTTTGAACTCATGGCGGTAGTGGTGGACGTGGTGGGTGGGAAAGTGTCAGAGATAAAATGTTGCCTGCAAGTCAGAGGAAATTCACCCATAAAAAAAAATATATATATATTATTTTTATTATTATTTTTTAAGTACAGAAAGTAAGTCGGTTTGAGTGAAAACTCATGTTCATAGGCAGATGAGTAGAGGGAAATATGTCTAGCCCACGGTTCAGCTAACTTTCTCTATAGAGGGCCAAATGGAAAATATTTCGGGCTTTGTGGGCTGTACCATCTCTGTTGTAACTACTCAATTCTGCCATTGTAGTGCAAAAGCAGCATAAATGAATGAACATGCTGTGTTCCAATAAAACTTTATTTGTAGAAACAGACAGTAAACTAGATTTGGATCTTGGGCCATAGTTTGCTGACTCCTGTTCTAGTTTAAGCAGAGGAAGGTCCTGAAATGCTTACACCACTGCACTTGTTCTCCTTTTTTAATAGCTGTGAGAACACTTTAGCCATGTAACACACATTACTCTGCCCTGGGCTTTTCCTCCATACCTTTGTAAAGTTAAAACTGTAACTGAATTGTCACTACCATCCTCCACTAGTGTGCCTTAAAGATGACACAGAAAAGACATCAGAACAATCTTAGTGATTGCAACAACCAGAAAACTAAAGTCCTTTGGAGAAAAAGTTATTACTGTCCTGTGCTAAAGGTTCGGAATGAAGGTTGAACTTATTTTCAAATACTAGCCTTCAAGACCTGAATATTTTATTTTTTTTTACAAGTAGGTCGATGTATTAAACTCTCTCTTTGTCTTTTCCTTTTTTCAATTTTTTAACTTTCTTGCTCTTCTTCTCTCTCTCTTTGCCACTTGACTATATCATACTGTGTTACTGGTTGCTGAGGTGCTGCGTCACCTTCTGTAATGTTGCTTGATCTTCGATTTCCTGTGAAGCACAATGAATCTTACATTAGACTATTCTGAGTCAGGTGGTGTACCATCTGTTCCCAGGCCGGGAAAACATGAGTAACAGAGAGCAGCAGAAAGCAACCGCCACCCCAGTTTTCAGCAGAATATTCATATCCACATAGTGAGAGAGAGGCAGACAATTCTGATTTTAGACAACGTTTTACTTTCCTCACAGTAATAATAAATTTGACATCCAACTTTCATTAAAATGACTGCATTAATACATTCATGGAATGGGATAATTTCAAACCTATTTGCCTTTGTTGTTCTGAGGTAATGTTAGATCTAGGTAGTTGGGAATGGTTGTATAATTGTACATAATAGCTGCGTTGCACGAGTCTACCCGGAATACACAAGAGCAGCTGGTAAACCTGGGTATTGAAGCTGATAAAAAAAAAAAAAAAAAATAGCAGGTAGCATATAACAAATTGAAAGAATTGAGGCCAACCAGAGATCTCCCTGCTGCCAACTTATGATAGCGTTTAAAAGCCTGAACTAACCTTCTGTTAAGAGAATGAGAAACCCATTTACCACACAGCTTCAAATCTCTAAGCTAAATAATTAACTACGGATAAAACTCTTTTAACTATACATTGCTCTAGTAGTAATTTATTCAAATTAAAAGCAAATCACTTTATAAAAACCCATTAGTTTATAGGCACAATATATATACTGAAGTTGCTGACATATGCCTGTAGTGTGTTAAAGGTCCATCCCACTAAGGTAACAGAGACCTCAAAATGCTTTAGTGACTTTCCTAAATATCATGTCCACTACACTGAAAAAATAAATAAATAAATGAAGGGCATTTTTAGAAACTGTTCAAAAGAGTTCTTTGATCTTCCTGTACTTTTTTAGTTTTTTTTGTCAGGTATTTTTGAGAACCGACATTCACTAGGAATATAAAACACTGCCAAAAAAAAAAACTGTTAAAAATAAAACCCAAACCAAACCTGTTGCCATTGAGTTGATTCTCCCTCATAGCGACCCTATAGGACCGAGGAGAACTGACCCACAGGATCTCCAAGGAGTAGCTGGTGGTTTAAACTGCTGAATTTTTGGCTAGCAGGCAAGCTTTTAACCACTACACTACCAAGGCTAACCTATAAAAATAAATGAGACAGCAGTGGGGGGTTTCAGACCACATCAGGTAACACTATTAGAGGGGGTGATACCAAAAGGAATGTTTATAAAACTTTTATGGAATGTTTCAACAGAAAACTTCTTGCTTTTTTTTTTTTTTAATTGTTCTTTAGATGAAGGTTTACAGAACAAACTAGTTTCTCATCAAACAGTTAGTACACACATTGTTCTTTTACACTGGTAATAAACCCATGACATGTTAACACTCTCTCTTCTCAACCCTAGGTTCCCTATTACCAGATTTTCTGTCCCCTCCTGCCTTCTAGTCCCTGCCCCAGGGTTACTGTGCCGTTCAGTCGTGTTTTTTTTTCTTTTTTCCCCCCCATGGGCCTATTCAATCTTTGGCTGAAGGGTGAACCTCAGGAGTGACTTCATTACTGAACTGAAAGGGTATCTGGGGGCCATACTCTCAGGGTTTCTTCAGTCTGTGTTAGGTCAGCAAGTCTGGGCTTTCTTTTTGAGTTAGAATTTTGTTCTACATTTTTCTCCAGCTCTGTCTGGGACCTTCTATTGTGATTCCGGTCAGAGCAGTCAGTGGTGGTAGCCGGGCACCATCTAGATTTACTGGACACAGTCTGGTGGAGGCCGTGGTAGATGTGGCTTGTTAGTTTTTTGGACTAATCTTTCCCTTGTACCTTTAGTAAAAAATTATTTTTTTGTAAAAATACTCCTGAAGTTTTAAGAACAAAAACATTTTTTGTAAGCCCAGCTTACATGTATCAATATACCTGCAAGGCTAAAACTCTATGCTAATGTACGTTTGAACCTTCTAATATGCTTGGTCAGAGCTGTCATTATTAGCCGATTACAATGACACTTTGAATCACATGGTCTCGTGGTCTTATCTGCAGGTGCCACAAGCATGTGCTGTTGTTTGTTCCTGCCAATGTTTTCATAGTCACTGATTTTGTCGAAGTTTCTGACGTTTTAGCTACAGTATTGTGGTAATTAGTGTTTTTGATTGTATATCAATAATTTTTTTTGAGAATGAAGTAGTAATTAAAGAAAAAGGAGAAAAATCAGAAAAGGCTTCTGCTCATTTATTAATGTTGTAACTAATAATGTAATTCAATGTAGATTTTACAAAATAATTGTGTTAGTATTCATATAATCTAAGAAATATTATGTTTAAGCAATTTACAACTACATTTATCACATATTATTCTATGATTAAAATAGATAATAAACTTACATGTATAACAATTATTGATTATCTAACTCCTTGTCAACTAAGTAGAGAATTCGACAGTTTAAAATGTGAAGTGGGGGAAACACTATGTTTCTTGACACTTGTTTAGAAACATAATTTTTAAATTCGTTTTAAAAAAATTCTAGTCTTTTTAAAGTTTTCTTTAAAAACATCATTGTCTTGCAAATATATATCTGACTAATGAAATTTTTAGGCTTTAAGTTTGAATTATGGTTTAAAAAATAGTGACACATTAAAAAGTGAATTAGATCTATTATGAAAACATTCTGCATCCCACTTTGAAATGTGGCATCTGGGGTCTTAAATGCTAACAAGCGGCCATCTAAGATGCATCAATTGGTCTCAACCCACCTGGATCAAAGGAGAATGAAGAACACCAAGGTCACACGATAACTAAGAGCCCAAGAGACAGAAAGGGCCACATGAACCAGAGACCTACATCATCCTGAGACCAGAAGAACTAGTTGGTGCCTGGCCACAACCGATGACTGCCCTGACGGGGAGCACAACAGAGAACCCCTGAGGGAGCAGGAGATCAGTGGGATGCAGACCCCAAATTCTCATAAAAAGACCATACTTAGTGGTCTGATGAGACTAGAGGAATCCCGGTGGTCGTGGTCCCCAAACCTTCTGTTGGCACAGGACAGGAACCATTCCCGAAGACAACTCATCAGACATGAAAGGGACTGGACAGTGGGTAGGAGAGAGATGCTGATGAAGAGTGAGCTAATTATATCAGGTGGACACTTGAGACTGTGTTGGCATCTCCTGTCTGGAGGGGGTATGGGAGGATAGAGAGAGTTGGAAGCTGGCAAAATTGTCAGGAAAGGAGAGACTGGAAGGGCTGACTCATTAGAGGGAGAGCAAGTGGGAGTATGGAGTAAGGTGTATATAAACTTATATGTTACAGTCTGACTTGATTTGTAAACGTTCACTTGAAGCTCAATAAAAGTTAATAAATAAATAAATAAATAAAGTGAATTGGAGAAAGGCATTTATTTTGATGAAGTCATTCACAAATTCACATCTTTGAAGGCCAGAAAAGGAAAGTTCTGAATTAGTCAAGATGTTCACTAAGTGCCTAAATGCTTTTGTATTTATTCCTGTTTATTTTTATGGTATTATTTCATTTATGAATATAGTTCCATATGTATTTGTCTACTACTTCTACATTATTTGGGCTGTTATTGATAATGCAACTCTAATCCATTAATGTGTCTCATGTAAAGGTAAAGTTTAATGTTAAAATGAACATAATTTTGATGCAGTTTTTAAATATTTTTACTTCAATCCTATTGTTTTCTTACTGAATATTCACTTTAAGCACATGAAACTATGTAAATGTAAATATGTTTAGGCTGAGCGTATGATATTGTAATTTAAGGGTTAATTTTAATTTTGCTAGTTGTTTATCTCACTACTATTGCCATTATATTCAGTGATATACAGGAATTACATTTTATGGGTAGCATTAATATATAAGACATTACTAAGGATTCTGAACAAGTGAATACTGTGTGCTTTAAAATCAGGAAAGGCATACATCAGTGTTGTATCCTTTTACCATACTTAGTCAATCTGTAGGCTGAGCTAATAATTTGAGAAGCTGCACACTACATGAAGAAGAATGGGGCATCAGGATTGGAGGAAGACTCATTAACAACCTGTGTCATGCAGATGACACAACCTTGCTTGCTGAAAGCGAAGAGGACTAGAAGTACTTAATAATGAGATTAAAAACCATGGCCTTTCAATATGGATTACACTTCAACATAAAGAAAACAAAAATCCTCACAAGTGAACCAATAAGTAACATCATGATAAACCAAGAAAAGTTTGAAGTTGTCAAGGATTTCATTTTACTTGGATCCACAATCAACACCCATAGAAGCAGCAGTCAAGAAATCAAACAAAGCATTGCATTGGGCAAATCTGCTGCAAAAGACCTCTTTCAGGTGTTAAAAACCAAAGATGTCACCTTGAAGGCTAAGGTGCACCTGACCCAAGCCATGGTGTTTTCAGTGGCCTCATATGCATGCAAAAGCTGGGCAATGAAAACGGAAGACTGAAGAAGAATTGATGTCTCTGAGTTACGGTGTTGGTGAGGAATATTGAATATATTGTGGACTGCCAAAAGAACGAACAAATATGTCTTGGAAGAAGTACAGCCAGAATGCTCCTTAGAAGCAAGGATGGTGAGACTACATCTCACATACTTTAGACATGTTGTCAGGAGGGATCAGTCCCTGGAGAAGGACATCAAGCTCAGTAAAGTAGAGAGTCGTGGAAAAAGAGGAAGATATTCAATGAGATGGATTGACACAGTGGCTGCAACAATGGGCTCAAGCATAATGATTGTGAGGATGGTGCAGGACAGGGTAGTGTTTCATTCTGTTGTACATAGAGTCGCTATGAGTTGGACCCTACTGACAACTCCTAACAACAGCAAAAGATTCTGTACAAGTGGAGGTCTGTGGGCAGGGCGTGACGCCATGAGTTACTACACTGGATGATACCAACCATGGTGATGCCAGCATGAGACAGAAAGCTACTCAGGTTAATTCTGTAAACTGCTGACCATCCTCCTCAATAGTTCATTTAAGCACTGTAGAGTAGAGCATTCCCTTGTATTCAACTGCTGAGGATTCTTCCTTTTAGTATTGACCCTGACACTTTGTACTTAAATACAAAATGCAACAGTTTCAGTTCCTGTTTGAAAGAGTATTGGGCAATGGTGGCTCATCCAAGTGCGGGAGGTGATGATGGGGAAGACTGTTTGGCATAGAGGTAAATAAGCATCTAGTATCAGAAACAGCTTTGTAGGTTTTCTTGATGTAGGGAACCAATATTTTGAAGCAAAACTTGAATGGTCTGAGGTAGGAGAAGGTAGAAAAGATGTGATGACATATTAGGAGAAAGGGTTGTAGAGTGTTTTAAGGCAGTGCTGCTAACTTTTTATAAAAATGTGTATATTATTTTAGTAGTACAGTTCATAGACTTTATCACATTTTTTCTTCTTTATCTGTTAGTAACTAAAATTAATATAGAAGCAATTTCAGTCCAGCACAAACATTTTCTGATAATGAGCTCAGCTTTGCTTCTGGAACCCCAAATGTAATCTTGACACATTTATAATCACCTTTAAGAGATACAGAGCAACAGCTCACTGTTGCTATAAACAGCATGTCATTTATTTTCAGAAATAAAAGTTTAGTGTGGAACATTTTAAAATCCATTCTGCTTGTGTCAAGGGTATTTTTAGATTTCCAAGATTTGTGCTGTAATTTTAAGTGGCTTTTTTTTTTTTAAATCTAGGCACTTTCATTTCCATCTATTCACTAATAAGTGGTCCTTCTGAGGGACTTCTGAACTGAAGGCTTTTGACCTGTTTCTATGCAGCCTTTATGTCAAAATCTATGTGGTTCTTGGACCAGGGAATTATTCACAACAGTAAAATAAAAAATAGGTTTTCCAACCTTTGATCTATACCCTGGTCTACACAGCTGTGTTTTTTATGAATCTGAGGTCCACTTTGCCAATTGGGGCAGCTTGTCAGGCACTTCCGAATCGTTCCAGGAGAACACACTGCAGGTTTCTCTCCCTGATTCTACTCATGTGTTCTTTTACTTGAAAGTAGTGAAATTTAAGGACTCCAAAATGTACATAAGACTCACAAAAGTTGTGTGTACACATTCAAAAGTGAAGAATTAAAGCAATTATCCTGATAGTCCAAACTGTGAAATTACTGTGATCTCAGTATTTATTCCTTGGCATAACCCAAGATTATTTTTACTATCAGTTTCCTATGCCTCTACTAGTTTTCTAAATTTCTCTTAATCTTTGTTAGTGTTGAGGTGAAGCGTATACCATACAGTATTAATAAGTACTGTGATGAGAATATTGCCTAACTAGTACCTAACTAAGTCCCTGGGTGGCACAAAAGATTAAGCACTTGCTACTAACCTAAAGGATTGTGATTTGAAGCACCCAGAGGCACCTCAGAAAAAGTCACAGCCTTAAAAACCCTATGGAGTACAGTTCTACTCTGCAACACATGGGGTTGTCATGAGTAAGAATCAACTTGATTGCAACTGGTTGTTTTTTTATTTTTCAGTACCTAGTTAGTATACACTGCTTCTCAGTTCATCTTCTCAGTGACGAATTTATTCGAGTACAATTGCACTGCGTTGTTGAGCCATGTCTACATTTGTTAGTGAATAACTAGAATTTTTTTCTTCTGTGTAAAAATAGTTTTGAATTTTCTTCATACATTCAGCCAGAGACCTATTGCTGTTAAATTTAATCTATTTACTTTGCGTAATTTCAGTGTTAGCACTAATATGGTGTTGTTATTAGGTGCATCGTGTTGGTCCTGACTCATAGTGACCCTATGCACAATAGAATGAAACACCGCCCAGTCCTGCACCATCCTCACAATCATTGTTATGTTTGAATCTATTGTTGCAGGCACTGTGTCAATCCATCTCATTGAGGTCTTTCTCTTTTTCACTGACCCTCTACTTTACCAAGCATTATGTTCTTCTCCAGGGACTGGTCCCTCCTGATAATATCTCCAAAGTAAGTGAGAAGAAGTCTTTCCATCCTCCCTTCTAAGAAGAATCCTGGCTGTACTTCCTCCAAGACACATTTGTTCATTTTTCTGGCAGCCCATGGTATATTCGATATTCTTCACCAACACCATTAATTCAAAGGCATCAATTCTTCTTCAGTTTTTGTTATTCATTGTCCAGGTTTCGCATATGCCTATGAAATGATCGAAAACACCGTGGCTTGGGTCAGGTGCACCTTTGTCCTCAGAGTGACATCTTCACTTTTTAATACTTGAAAGAGGTCTTTTGCAACAGATTTGCTCAATGCAATACGTTGATTGATTTCTTGACTGCTACTTTCATGGGCATTGATTGTGAAGTCAAGTAAAATGAAATCCTTGATAAGTTCAATGTTTTCTCTGTTTATCATTATTTAGTTACTGGTCCAGTTGTCATGATTTTTGTTATCTTTATGTTAAGATGTAATCTGTACTGAAGGGTGTGGTCTTTGATCTTCATCAGTAAGTGCTTGAAGTCCTCTTAGCTTTCAGTCAGCAAGGTTTTGTCATTTTCGTAATGCAAGTGGTTAATTATTCTTCTTCCAATCCTAATGCCATGGTCTTCTCCAGATAGTCCAGTTTCTCGGATTATTTACTCAGCATACAGATTGAATAAGTATGGTGAAAGGATACAGCTCTGAAGCACACCTTGCCTGATTTTAAACCATTCAGTATCCACTTGCTCTGTTTGAACAACTGCCTCTTGGCCTATGTACAGGTTCTGCATGAGCACGATTAAGTGCTCTGGAATTTCCATTCTTTGCCATGTTATCAGTTATTTGTTATGATCCTCACAGTCGAATGCCTTTGCATTGTCAATAAAACACAGGTAAACATCTTTCTGGTATTCTCTGCTCTCAGCCAAGATAAATCTGACATCAGGAGTGACGTCCCTCATTCCATATCCTCTTCTGAATCTAACTTGAATTTCTGGCAGTTTTCTTTCAAAGTGTTGCTGCAACCGTTTTGCAATTATCTTCAGCAAAATTTTACTTGCATGTGATATTAATGATATTGTTCAATAATTTCACATTCTGTTGGATTACCTTTCTTTGGAATGGGCACAAATACGGATCTCTTCCAGTTGGTTAGCCAGGTAGCTGTCTTCCAAATTTCTTGGCATAGACAACTAATCACTTCCTACGTTGCATCCATTTGCTGAAACATCTCAGTTGGTATTTCATCAACTCCTGGAGCCTTGTTTTTCACCAGTGCTTCCAGTGTGGCTTGGACCTCTGCCTTCCATACCATTGGTTCTTGATCATATGATACCTCCTGAAATGGTTGAACATAGACCAATTATTTTTGGTGTAGCTATTCTGTGTATTCCTTCCATCTTCTTTAGATGTTTCCTGTGTCATTCAATATTTTGCCCTCAGAATCCTTTAATATTGCAACTTGGGGCTTGAAATTTTTCTTCAGTTCTTTCAGCTTGAGAAATGCCAAACCTGTTCTTCCCCTTTGGGGTTCTAACTTCAGTTCTTTGCAGGTATCATTATAATACTTTTCTTTGTCTTCTCGAGCCACCCTTTGAAATTTTCTGTTCAGCTCTTTTTTTTTTTTTTTTTTTTTAATTTTTATTAAGCTTCAAGTGAACATTTACCATTCCAATCAGTCTGTCACATGTAGGTTTACATACATCTTACTCCCTTCTCCCACTTGCTCTCCCCCTATTGAGTCAGCCCTTACAGTCTCTCGTTTCGTGCCAATTTTACCTTCTTCCCTCTCTCTCTATCTTCCCATCCCCCCTCCAGTCAAGAGTTGCCAACACACTCTCCCGTGTCCACCTGATTTAATTAGCTCACTCTTCATCAGTATCTCTCTCCCCCCCACTGACCAGTCCTTTTCATGCCTGATGATTTGTCTTCGGGGATGGTTCCCGTCCTGTGCCATCAGAAGTTCTGGGGAGCATTGTCTCTGGGATTCCTCTCGTCGCAATCATACCATTAGGTGTGGTCTTTTAATGAGAATTTGGGGTCTGCATCCCATTGGTCTCCCGCTCCCTCAGGAGTTGTCTGTTGTGTTCCCTGACAGGGCAGACATCGATTGTGGCCGGGCACCAACTTGTTCTTCTGGTCTCAGGATATTGTAGGTCTCTGGTTCAAGTGGCCCTTTCTGTCTCTTGGGTTCTTAGTTGTCGTGTGACCTTGGTGTTCTTCCTTTGTCTTTGCTCCCGGTGGGTTGAGACCAATTAATGTATTTTAGATGGCTGCTTGTTGGCATTTAGGACCCCAGGTGCCACAATTCAAAGTGGGATGCAGAGTGTTTTCATAATAGAATTGTTTTGCCCATTGATTTAGAAGTCCTCTCAAACCAAGTTCCCCAGACCCCAGCCCCTGCTTCGCTATCCTTTGAAGCTTTCATTTTATCTCGGAAACCTCTTTACTTTGTTCAGCTCTTTTAATTCATCATTTCTTCCTTTCACTTTAGCTACTAGATGCTCAAGAGCAAGTTTCAGAGTCTCTTCTGACATCCATTTTGGTCTTTCCTTTCTTTCCTCTTTTTAATTGCCTTTTGCTTTTCTTCATGTATGTCTTTGATACCATTCCACAATTTGTCTGATCTTCAGTCATCAGTGTTCAATGCCTCAATTCTATTCTTGAGATGGTCTCTAAATTCAGAGGGGATGTACTCAAGGTCATACTTTGGCTCTACTGGCCTTGTTTTAATTTTCTTCAGGTTGAACTTGAAATACCATATAAGCAATTGATGATCTGTTCCACTGTTGGCCCTGTCCTTGTTCTGAGTATCTCCATTGTCTCTTTCCACTGATATAGTTGATTTGATTTCCGTGTATTCCATATGGCCATGTCCACTTATATAATCACCATTTATGTTGCTGAAAAAAGATATTTGCAATGAATAGGCCCTTGATCTTACAAAATTCTATCATGGGCTCTCCAGTGTCACTTCTATCACCAAGGCCATATTTTACAACTATTGACCCTTCTTTGTTCCCAACATTGGCATTAGAATTACCAGTAATTATCAATACATCTTTATTTTGTATTTGATCACTTTCAGACTGGAGAAGTTGGTAAAAATCTTCAATTTCTTCATCTTTGGTATTAGTGTTTGCTGTGTAAATTTTAATAATGGTCATATTAACTGTATTCCTTGTAGGCATATGGATATTATCCTATCATTGACAGCATTGTAATTCAGAATAGATCTCAAGATGTACTTTTTGATAATCAATGAAATGCCATTCCTCTTCAATTTGTCATTTCTGAAATAGAAAACCATGGATTGTCTAATTCAAAATGGCCAATGGCAGTTCATTTCACCTCACTACCACCTAGGATATTGATCTTTATGTGTTCCATTTCATTTTTGATGACTTCCAATTTTTCTTGCTTCATACTTCTACATTCCACGTTCCAATTACTCATAGGTATTTCCAACTGTTCCTTCTCATTTTAAGTCATGCCACATAAGCAAAAGTAGGTTCTGAAAACTTTACTCCATTCACATCATCAAGGTCAACTCTACTTTGAAAAGGCAGCTTTTCCCCAATCATGTTTTGAGTGCCTTCCAACTTCAGGGGCTCGTTTCCCCACAGTATATCAGACAATGTTCCACTGCTATCCATAAAGTTTTCAATGGCTAGTCTTTTTCAGAAGTAGACTAGCAGCTCCTTCTTCCTAATCTGTCTGGAAGCTCCACAGAAACCTGTCCACATGGGTGACCCTGCTGGTATTTGAAATACTGGTGGCATAGTTTCCAGCATCACAGCAACACACAAGCTACCACAGTAGGACATGTTTATTGTCCTAGCTTGTTATTCCAGAATTACTTCTAGGTTAGGTGGTTAAAAGTTGGGACTAGATAGAATGTCTTTCCCTGAAGAAGGAGGATAAAGACCAGAAGGAAGATTAAGCCAAAAGTAAAAACTAGAAATATTTGAGAGAAGCTGCAGGCAAACTACATAAAATCCAAAAGACTTTAACTGTTCTGAGTAAAAACCAGTCTTGATTCAGTGTCTTATGTATTAACATACATACATATTAGCACATAAATAGCAATAGCTCCCTCATGGCTTTGACTATCAGGTTTGAAGAGCTTCCCATATTCCACTCCCTGCTTGTCACAATAAGGATTCAAACAAGAACTGACTAAGCTCAGTGGGCAATCCAGATTCTCTCAAAAGTGTGTGAACTATATTCCTCTTCTCTACCCCATCACTATCGGTCAACTCTCTTAAGAACCCTTGTTACCCATTCTAAGTATAGTGGTAGAACACAGAAGTAGAATATAACTCTTTCTTTCCTTTCCTCCAGCCCATGGCCACTGAAGAGAATTAGCCAGTGGAACATTGTCTGATATCGTGCTGGAAGATGAGCTCCTCAGGTTGGAAAGCACTCAAAATACAACTGGGGGAGAGCTGCCTCCTCAAAGTAGAGTCGACTTTAATGACATGGATGGGTTTAAGCTTTTGGGATCTTCATTTGCTGATGTGGCACAACTCAAAATGAGAAGAAACAGCTGCAAGCAACCATTAATAATAGGAACCTGGAATGTATGAAGCATGAATCTATGAAAATTGGAAATTGTCAAAAAAGAAATGGAACACCTAAAGATTGATATCCTAGCCATTAGTGAGCTGAAGTGAACTAGTATTGTCCATTTTGAATCAGACAATCATATGGTCTACTATACCGAGAATGATAATTTGAAGAGGGATGACATTGCATTCACCATCAAAAAAAATATTTCATGATCTATGTTGAAGTACAACGCTCTCAATGATAGGATAATATCCACATGCCTACAAGGAAGACCAGTTAATACCACTGTTATTCAAATTTACACATCAACTACTAAGGCCATAGATGAAGAAGTTGAAGTTTTTACCAACTTCTGGAGCTGAAATTGATTAAACATGCAATCAGGGTACATTGATAGTGACTGGTGATTGGAAAGGGAAAGTTGGAAACAAAGAAGGGTTGGTGTTTGGAAAATAGAGCCTTGGTGACAGAAATGATGCCAGAGGTCTCATGACTGAATTTTGCAAGACCAACAACTTCATATCAAAAACTGTTTTCACCAATATAAATAGTGACTATACACATGGACCTTGCCAGAGAGAATACACAGGAATCAAATTGACTACATCTGTTGAAAAAGATAATGGCAAATCTCAATATCATCAGTCAGAACAATGCCAGGGCCTGACTGTAGATCGGACTATCAATTACTCATATGCAAATTCAAGCTGAACCTGAAGAAAGTTAGAACAAGCCCACAAGAGCCAAAGTACAACCTGGAGAGTATCCCACCTGAATTTAGAGACCATCACAAGAATAGATTTGATGCGTCAAACACTAATGACTGAAGACCAGAAGAGTTGTGGAATGACATCAAGGACATCATCCATGAAGAAAGCAAGAGGTCATTAAAAAAACAGAAGAGAAAGAAAAGACCTAAGTGATGTCAGAAGAGACTCTAAAACTTTCTCTTGAAAGTCTAGTAGCTAAAACAAAAGGAAAAAAATGATGAAGTAAAAGAGCTAAACAGAAGATTTCAAAGGGCAGCTGGAGAAGACAAAGCAAAGTATTATGATGACATGTACAAAGACCTAGAGATAGAAAATCAAAAAAGGAGAACACGCTCAGCATTTCTCAAACTGAAAGAACTGAAGAAAAAATTCAAGCCTCAAGTTGCCATATGAAGGATTCTATGGGGGGAATATTAAATGACCCAGGAAGCACCAAAAGAAGATGGAAGAAATACACAGTGTTTCTATACCAAAAAGAATTGGTCAACATTCAGCCAATTCAGGAGGTAACATATGATCAGGACTGATGGTATGAAGGAAGAAGTCCAAGCTGCACTGAAGGCATTGGCGAAAATCAAGGCTCCGGGAATTGATAGAATACCAATTGAGATGTTTCAACAAATGGTGGCAGGGCTGGAAGTGCTCACTCATCTCTGCTGAGAAATTTGGAAGAGAGCCACCTGGCCAACCAACTGGAAGAGATCCGTATTTATGCCCATTCCTAAGAAAGGTGGTCCAGCCAAATGTAGAATTATCAAACAATATTATTAATATCGCATGCAAGCAAAATTTGCTGATGATCTTTCTAAAGTGGCTACGGCAGCATATCGACAGGTAGCTACCAGAAACTCAAGCCAGATTTAGAAGAGGACTTGGAACCAGGGATATCATTGCTGATATCAAATTGATTCTGGCTGAAAGCAGAGAATACCAAAAAGTTGTTTACCTGTGTTTTACTGACTATGCTAAAGCATTTGACTGTGTAGATCATAACAAATCATGGATAACATTGTGAACAATGGGAATTTCAGAACAATTAATCATGCTCATGAGGAATCTGTACATGGATCAAGAGGCAGTCATTTGAACAGAACAAGGGGATGTTACATGGTTTAAAGTCAGGAAAGGTGTGCCTCAGGGTTGTAGTCTTCCACCATACCTTTCAATCTGTATGCTGAGTAAATAATCCAAGAAGCTGGACAATGAGAAGAAAAACAGGGCATCAGGATTGGAGGCAGATTCATTAACAACCTGCATTATGCAGATGACACAACCTTACTTGCTGAAAGTAAAGAAAACTTGAAGCACTTACTGATAAAGATCAAAGAACACAGCCTTCAGTATGGATTACACCTCTACATAAAGAAAACAAAAATCCTTACAACTGGACCTATAAGCAGCCATGATAAATGGAGAAAAGATTGATGCTGTCAAAGATTTCATTTTATGTGGATCCACAATCAACGCCCATGGAAGCAGCAGTCAGGAAATCAAAAGATGCATTGCATTGGACAAAGTGGCTGTAAAAGACCTCCTAAAGTGTTGAAAAGCAAAATATCACCTCGAGGACTAAGGTGTGCCTGACCCAAGCCATGGTGTTTTCAATCACCTCATATGCACGTGAAAGCTGGACAGTGAATAAGGAAGACCAAAGAAAAATTGATGCCTTTGAATTGTGGCGTTGGTGAAAAATATTGAATGTACCACGGACTACCAGAAGAACAAACAATTCTGTCTTTAAAGAAGTGCAACCAGAATGCTCCTTAGAAGCAAGAATGGTGAGACTAAGTCTCACATACTTTGAACATGTTATCAGGACAGATCAGTCTCGGGAGAGGGTCATCATGCTTGGTAAAGTAGAGGGTCAGTGAAAAAGAGGAATACTCTCAATAAGATGGATTGGCACAGTGGCTGCAACAATGGGCTGAAGGATAGCAATAATTGTGAGGATGGTGCAGGACGGGGTTGTGTTTCATTCTGTTGTGCATACAGTCACTATGAGTCAGAGCCAACTCAATGACGCCTAACAACAACAGCCCATAACCAAAGTTGGGATATATTTTATGTCAGGCTCAAAATGCTTGAACTCGAGCATTTTGAGCCTGGCATAAATTGAAGAAACAATAGATATGCTAAAGGCTCTGTAGCTGATTATACTGGGCAAGGTAAATAAGAGAAAGTTCAGGTCTGAAACATTCAATCTTCATAGCACAGAATGATTTTTATGGGTTTAATCTAGTCCCAAACTGATTAGTTTCTTGCCTGAATCACATAACAGGGGTAAAGATTGGCTTTAGTTGCCGAGCTCATTTTAGATCTCTGATCCTCTTTATGTCTACACACATAAGAAATTTGAAATTCCATTGTCCCATTTTCCTCCTGCCATATTTATCAAGCTAGTATTGGAACATGATTATTCAACAGTTGCATAATAATTAAATTACATCTCATAGGTGGTCATATTTAAACAACTTATAATTTCAATTAGTTACAAGACACTACTATAAGATAGAACAAGAATGGCCATACAGCTAGAGGGTGAAATTTAGAAGACTTTCCAGAGCTGTGTAGCATGTTCACTTCTGCCACGGATGTTGCCTCTGCACATATGAACGAAGCCCATCATCTGACACTGGACAGTGGTGCTGACCAGCTTAAGGTGAATGTGGGCAACAAGTTCAAGAAGAAAGTCACTGTAGGCTTAATTGTGCTAAGTTTAACATCCATTCTATTCATATTCCTCAGCTGTGCTTTCAAAGGAGCTAACAAATTTCTGCCAGTCTCTATCTCTTGATCTCCAGTTTACATGGTAGATAGACCAAATTTCCATGCTATGCAGTCGTTAGCTCCAGCCTATTTTTACCTCTATCTTCTCCATGCTAGTAATCACATCCTTTCTTCATTTCCTCTTTGTCCACTTTGGTTCCATGGTTCACTATTTGAATAATCTTCTCGACAATGACCTAAATTCTTTTGAAAGTTTGATTTTTCATTACATATAGGCAAAACATCAACTCTGATCGAGCTTAATTAACCTCCTTATCTGTTGCAATACCTGGGTAGCACAGCACAGCTGAAGAAAATCATACAAGATAGCAGACTGGTATGGCATCAGTATACCTTATTATACCTTTTATGACATTCATTCGTGAGCAAGTCCTTTCAGTTTTATATAGGAATTGTCTCTTGAATCCATTCATACATCTTCATGTACACTAGTACCATTCTAGTTCAGACCACCAGCATTTTCCTTAAGAATGACAAAGATCATGGAGATGGCTTGGGACCAGTCAACATTTCATTCTGTTGTAAATGGGGTTGCTGTGAGTCAGAGCTGGCTCTACGGCAATGAACAGCAATGAAGCCTTTACTCTTGTATTTGTGTCTTCGATTATTGTTTGTCTTTGCCACTAGATCATAAGATCCTTTTTTTTTTTTTTTTGATGGTCCAGCATCTTTTTACATATATTCTCATTTTTACTGTGCTTTAGGTGAAAATATACAGAGCAAACTCATCAAACAATATACAAATTATTTTGTGACATTGGTTGCCAATCCAGCGCTGTGTCAACATGCTCCCCTTCTCCACCCCAGGTTCCTCGTTTCCCTTCATACAGTTTTCCTGTCCCTTTCTTCCTTCTCGTCTTTGCTTTTGGGTTGTTGTGCCCATTTAGTTAGTCTCATATACGTGATTGAACTATGAAGCACATTCCTCATGTGTGTTATTGTTTGTTTTATAGACCTGTCTAATTTTTGGCTGAAGAGTGAACTTCAGGAGTGACTTCAGTATGAGTTAATATGATGTCTGGGGCATACTATCTGGGTTTCTCCAGTCTCTGTCAGACCAGTAACTCTGTTCTTTTTTTGTGAATTTTTCTACATTTTTCTCCAGCTGTGTCTGGGACCCTCTATTGTAATCCCTGTCAGAATGATCGGTAGTAGTAGCTGGGCACCATCTAGTTCTTCTGGGCAAAGGCTGGTGGAGGCTGTGGTTCATTAGTCCTTGGAGTAATCTTTCCCTTTTGTCTTTGGTTTTCTTCATTCTCCTTTGCCCTGGATGGGGTGGGACCAGTAGATGTATATCTTAGTTGGCCACTTGCAGGCTTTTAAGACCCAAGACACTACTCACCACAGTCAAATGTAGAACTTTTTCTTTATAAAATGTTATGCCAGTTAAGCTAGTTGTCCCCCAAGACCATGGTTCCCAGTCCTCGGCCCAGTAATTTGGTCCCTCAGGGAGTTTGGATGTGTCTGCGAAGCTTCTGTGACTTTGCCTTTGTGAAGTCATGCTAACTTCCTCAGTAGTGTACTGTCTCACTCTTCACCAAAGTTACCACTTATCTACTACCTAGTTAGTGTTTTTCCCTCCATGCCACTCCCCTCCCTTGTAACCATCAAAGGTTGTTTCTTTCTGTGTGTAAACATTTTCTTGAGTTTTTATAATACAAAATATACAGTATTTGTCCTTTTTTGATTGGTTTATTTCACTCAGCATAATGCCCTCCAGATTCATCCATGTGGCGAGATTTTTTGCGGATTCATCATTTTTTTTTTTTTTTTTGCATAGTACATAGTACACCATTGTGTGTATCAATTTTGTATATCAATTCTTTAGTTGATGGACACTTACATTGTTTCCATTGTTTTGCTATTGTGAATAATGTTGCAATGAATATGGGTGTACCTTGTGACTGCTCTTACTTCTCAAGTATATATTCCTAGGAACGAGATTGCTGGATTGAATGATATTTCTATTTCTAGCTTTTTCAGGAAGCACCATATCATTTTCCACAGTGGTTGTACTGCTTTACGTTGCCACCAGCAGTGCGTAAGAGTTCCAATCTCCCAGCAACTTCTTCAACATTTGTTTTTTTTTTTTTTTGATTAGTGCCAGTAATGTTGGGGTGAGGTAGTATCTTGTAGTTTTGATTTGCATTTCTCTAATGGCTATTGGAAACCCCGGTGGTGCAGTGGTAAGTGCTATGGCTGCTAACCAAAGGGTCAGCAGTTCACTTCCTCCAGGTGCTCCTTGGAAACTCTATGGGGCAGTACTGCTCTGCCCTGTAGGGTTGCTATGAGTTGGAATCGACTCGACAGCACTGGGTTTGTTTTTTTTTTTTTTCTTAATGGCTATTGATTACGAGCATTTCCTCCTGTGTCTGTTAGCTGCCTGAATATCTTCTTTGATGAAGTGTCCATATCTTTGCCTATTTTGTAATTGAGATGTTTGTCTTTTTGTTGTAGAGCTGTTAGATTTTCCTGTAGATTTTAAAGATTAGGTCTATTTTTGGATATGTTGTTGCTGTTGTTAGGTGACGTCAAGTCGGTTCCAGCTCATAGTGACCCTATGTACAACAGAACGAAACACTGGCCGGTCCTGCACCATCCTTACAATTCTTGTTATGCTCGAGCTCATTGTTGCAGCCACCGTGTCAATCCACCTAGTTGAGGGTCTTCCTCTTTTCCGCTGACCCTGTACTTTGCCAACCATGATGTCCTTCTCCAGGGATTCATCCCTCCTGACAACATGTCCAAAGCATGTAAGACACAGTCTCGGCATCCTTGCATCTAAGGAGCATTCTGGCTGCAGTTCTTTCAAGACACATTTGTTCGTTCTTTTGGCAGTCCATGGTATATTCAATATTCTTCGCCAACACCACAATTCAAAGGCATCAACTCTTCTTTGGTCTTCTTTATTCATTGCCCAGCTTTCACATGCATATGATGTGATTGAAAATACCATGGCCTGGGTCAGGCACACCATAGTCTTCAGGGTGACATCTTTGCTCTTCAACACTTTGAAGAGGTCCTTTGTGGCAGATTTGCCCAATGCAATGCGTCTTTTCATTTCTTGACTATTGCTTCCACGGCTGTTGATTGTGGATCCAAGTAAAATGAAACCCTTGACAACTTCAATCTTTTCTCCATTTATCATGTTGTTGTTCACTGGTCCAGTTGTGAGGATTTTTGTTTTCATTATGTTGAGGTGTAATCCATACTGAAGGCTGTGGTCTTTGATCTTCATTAGTAAGTGCTTCAAGTCCTCTTCACTTTCAGCAAACAAGGCTGTGTCATCTGCATAATGCAGGTTGTTAATGAGTCTTCCTCCAAACCTGATGCCCTGTTCTTCTTCATAGAGTCCAGCTTTTAGTATTATTTGTTCAGCATACAGATTAAATAGGTATGGTGAAAGAATACAACCCTGACGCACACCTTTCCTGACTTTAAACCAATCAGTGTCTCCTTGTTCTGTCTGAACAACTGCCTTCTGATCTATGTAAAGGTTCCTCATGAGCACAATTAACTGTTCTGGAATTCCCATTCTTCACAGTGTTATCCATATTTTCTTATGATCCACACAGTCAAAAGCCTTTGCATAGCCAATAAAACACAGGTAAACGTCCTTCTGATATTCTCTGCTTTCAGCCAGGATCCATCTGACATCAGCAATGATATCCCTGGTTCCATGTCCTCTTCTGAAACCAGGCTGAACTTCCAGCAGTTCCCTGTCGATACACTGCTGCAGTCATTTTTGAATGATCTTCAGCAAAATTTTGCTTGCGATTGTATTATATTAATGATATCATTCTAAAATTTCCACATTTGGTTGGATCACCTTTCTTGGGAATAGGCATAAATATGGATCTCTTCCAGTCACTTGGCCAGGAAGCTGTCTTCCATACTTCATGGCATAGATGAGTGAGCACCTCCAGTGCTGCATCTGTTTGTTGAAACATCTCAATTGATATTCCATCAGTTCCTGGAGCCTTGTTTTTTCCCAATGCCTTCAGAGCAGCTTGGACTTCTTCCTTCAGTACCATCGGTTCCTGATCATATGCCTTCTCTTGAAATGGTTGAATATAGGCTAATTCTCTTTGGTATAACTTTGGTATTCCTTCCATCTTCTTTTTATTTTTTCTGCATCATTTAATATCTTCCTCCCATGGAATCCTTCACTATTGCAACTCGAGGCTTGAATTTTTTCTTCAGTTCTTTCAGCTTGAGAAACGCCAAGTATGTTCTTCCCTTTTGGTTTTCCATCTCCAGCTCTTTGCATGTCATTATAATACTTTACTTTGTCTTCTCGAGAGGCCCTTTGAAATCATCTGTTCGGTTCTTTTATTTCATCAATTCTTCCTTTTGCTTTAGCTGCTCGACGCTCAGGGGCAAGTTTCAGAGTCTCCTCTGACATCCATCTTGGTCTTTTCTTTATTTCCTGTCTTTTCAGTGACCTCTTGCTTTCTTCATGGATGAAGTCCTTGATGTCATTCCTCAGCTCATCTGGTCTGTGGTCGCTAGTGTTCATTGCGTCAAATCTAATCTTCAGATGGTCTCTAAATTCAGGTGGGATATACTCAAGGTCATATTTTGGCTCTCGTGGACTTGCTCTGATTTTCTTCAGTTTCAGCTTGAACTTGCATATGAGCAATTGATGGTCTGTTCCACAGTGAGCCCCTGGCCTTGTTCTGACCGATGATATTGAGTTTTTCCATCATCTCTTTCCACAGATGTAGTCAATTTGATTTCTGTGTGTTCCATCTGGTGAGGTCCATGTGTATAAAAAAATAGTCGCTGTTTATATTGCTGAAGGAAGGTATTTGCAATGAAGACATCGTTGGTCTTGCAAAATTCTATCATTCGATTTCCGGCATTGTTTCTATCATCAAGGCCATATTTTCCAACTACTGATCCTTCTTCTTTGCTTCCAGCTTTTGCATTCCAATCGCCAGTAATTATCAATGCATCTCGATTGCATGTTCAATCAATTTCAGACTGCAGCCGCTGATAAAAATCTTCTATTTCTTCATCTTTGGCCCTAGTGGTTGGTGCGTAAATTTGAATAATAGTCGTATTAACTGGTCTTCCTTGTTGGCGCATGGATATTATCCTATCTCTGACAGGGTTGTACCTCAGGATAGACCTTGAAATGTTCTTTTTGACTAAGAATGTAACACCATTCCTCTTCAAGTTGCCATTCTCCCATAGTAGACTATATGATTGCCCGATTCAAAATGGCCAACACCAGTCCATTTCAGCTCACTGATGCCTAGGATATTGATGTTTTTGTGTTTCATTTCATTTTTGACAATTTCCAATTTTCCTAGATTCACACTTCGTACACTCCAGTTTCTGATTATTAATGGATATTTGCAGCTGTTTCTTCTCATCTTGAGTCATGCCATATCAGCCGATGAAGGTCCCGAAAGCTTTATTCCATCCATGTCATTAAGGTTGACTCTACTTTGAGGAGGCAGGTCTTCCCCTGTCACCTTTTGAGTGCCTTCCCACCTGGAGGGCTCATCTTCTGGCACTATATCAGACAATGTTCTGTTGCTATTTGTAAGGTTTTCACTGGCTCATGCTTTTTAGAGGTAGTCTACCAGTTCCTTCTTCCTAGTGTTTCTTAGTCTGGAAGCTCAGCTGAAACCTGTCCTCCATGGGTGACCCTGCTGGTATCTGAATACCGGTGGCATAGCTTCCAGCATCACAGCAACACACAAGCCCCCACAGTACGACAAACTGACAGACACGTGCAGGATTTTTGGATATATTTTATCCCAAATTTTTTTCCCAGGCTGTAGGTTCTATTTTTTACTCTTTTGGTGAAGTCTTTAGATGAACATAATTGTTTAATTTTTGGAAGATTCCAGTTAACTAGCTTATCTTTTGATGTTTTTGTATTGTTAGTTATGGTTTGTATCCTATTTATGCTATATGTTAGGGTCCTTGGCACAGTAGTTAAAACCTCAACTGCTAACCAAAAGGTTGGCAATTTCAATCCACCAATTGCTCCTTGGAAACCCTATGGGACAGTTCTACTCTTGTGTATAGGGTTGCTATGCGTCAGAATCAACTCGACGGCAACAGGTTTTTTTTTTTTTTTTTTTTGCATTGATTCCAGTTTTTCTTCCATCATCTTTATAGTTTTTGGTTTTATATATGTAGGTCTTTGATCCAATTTGAATTAGTTTTTGTGTATGATGTGAGATATGGGTACTGTTTCATTTTTGTATAGATGGGCATCCAGTTTTGCCAGCACTATTTGTTAAAAATTCTTTTTTGCCCCCTCTGCTCTGATTTGCATTATTTCCTTTCTTCTGGTGGCTGTGGGCTTCTTTTGGTGTTCTCTTTCTATTTTTTTCAAGTTGTAGAGGTAACTTTTGATTTGTCCCTTTCTTCTTTTTTGATGTGTGTTTCTATTATTATAGCTTGACCTCTCAGCACGGCCTTTGCTATGTCCAAAATGTTTTGGTATGTTGTATTTTCATTCTTATTTGATTCTAGGTATTTTTTTATTATATCTTTTATTTCTTCTATTATCTGGTGTTTTTTAAGCAAGATGTTGTTGAGGCTCCATGTTTCTTATTTTTTCCCTTGCTCTTCCTGTTACTAATCTCTACTTTTATGACATTGTGATCAGAGAAGATGCTTTGTATTATCTTAATGTTTTGAATTTTGTTGAGAGCTGCTTTGTGGCCTAAGATGTGGTCTAGGTTTTAGAACATTCCATGTGTGTTAGAAAAGAATGTATACTTTGCTGCTGTTGTTCATCTATATATGTCTACCAGGTCAAGTTTGTTGTGTGGCCTTTAGATCTACTGTATGTTTGATGATTTTCTTTCTAGATGTTCTGTTCTTTACTGACGGTGGTGTGTTGAAGTCTCCTACTATTATTGTGAAACTGTCAATTTCTCTTTTGAGTGTGGTTAGAGTTTGTTTTATGTATTTTGGAGCCCTGTCATTGGGTGCATAGATATTTATTATGGTTGTGTCATCACGATGAATTGTCCCTTTAATCATTACCTAATGTCCTTCTTTGCCTTTTACGGTAAATTTTGCCTTAAAGTATATTTTATTTGAGATTAGGATTGCCACTCCTGTTCTTTTTTGGCTGCTGTTTACTTGATATATTTTTTGTATCCTTTGATTTTTAATATATTTACGATTTTGTGTCTAAAGTGTGTCTCTTGTAGACAGCATATTCATGGGTCATTGTTTTAAATTCATCCTCTTATTCTTTATCTTTTTACATGTGAATTTAAGCCGTTTACATTCAGTGTGATTATCAATAGGTGTGAACTTATTTCTGTTATTTCCTAGTGCTTTTTCTGTGGTGCCGATGTTTTCTTTGTTCCTCTTACTCTTCTGTGCTGAGTTCCTTTTGTTTGTGGAATTTCTTTTTTGTTTCTTTAGTTGTAGCTTTTGCGTTTACTGAGACTTCATCTTTTCCTTCTTTATTTTGATGAGTTGGTTTGTTAACTTTCTCTGTGGTCACCTTGAACTTTACCTTTATATTCCTAAGTTTAAGTAAGTCTTATATTACCTGATACCTCCTTGAGTTCCTCTCCATTTGAAAATTCTTTACCTGCACATTTATTCTTCTTTTTATTTTTCTGCCATTTTTGTCATTTACTGATTGGCATCTCTGGTTCCCTGTTTTAAGTCTTTTAATTTTGTTTTATCCTTAAGAGTTCATTACCTAGTATGGCATCTGGCCAATGCCAACCTGTGTCCTAGATTCAGGTTGTTGTCTGATGTTGATAGTTTTCCAACTGAAGGACTCCCTTCAATAATTCTTGAAAGTTTGATTGTTTTTGCATATTCTCTTAATTTCTGTTTATCTGAAAATGTTCTAATTTCACCTTCATATTTGGGTGAGAGTTTTGCAAGATATATTATTCTTGTGTGCAATTTTTTTCTTTCAATGTTTTGGTATGCCATCCTATTGCCTTCTTGCCTGCATGGTTTCTGCTGAGTAATTGGAGGTTAGTTTTATTATTTCCCCTGTGACTTTGTTTTTTTTTTTCAAGCTTCTCTTAGGATTCTTTGCCTTTGGTTTTGGCAGTGTGATTATGATATGTCTTGGTGACTTTCTTTCGGGGGGTCTATCCCTTATGGGTTTCATTGAACTTCTTGGATGGTCAGCTTTTCATGTTTCATGGTATTAGGAAAGTTTTCTGTCAACAAATCTTCAATGCTCCTCTCTGTGTTTTCCATTTTCTCCCTGTTCTGGAGCTCTGATCATGCACAAATTTTTGCTCTAGATTGTATTCCTATAGTTCTTAGGTTTTCTTCATTCTTCTTCATTATTTCTCAGATTTTTCCTCAGACAAAGTAGCATCCATGGATTTGTCATCAATTTCACTGATTCTGTCTTACATTGTTTCAAATTTGCTCCTAAAACCTATTGCATTGTCCATTTCTATAATTTTGTTGTTTATCTTTTAGACTTCTAACTGCTCTTTTTTGATTGTTTGTTTATTTTGACCCTTTGTTCTTGTGTATTGTCCATAATTCTTCCATGGCTTTGTCCGTGTTTTCCTTGATTTTGGCTATGTTTTGGCTGATTTTGTCTGTGTTTTCCACGATTTTGTCTATTTTTTCCTTAATTTTGTTGGTGTTTTTCTTGATATCTATCTTAGTCTCTTAGAGACCCCTGAATATTAAATTTTGAGTTTCCTATCAGGCAGTTCCCATGCCTTATACCAGAAGGTCATCTTGTGTTATATTTTTGTCACTTACTGGAGCCTGCTGACTCCAAGATATTTGGGTATTATTTTCTTTCTTTATTGATTGTAGGTTTGTTTGTTTTGTCCTGCTTTTTAGTTTTGTTTCTTTTTGTCTGGGCTGGCAGCTGGATGTGATTTGTTACTTGCTTACCTATAAGCACGATAGTTCTCACCACTTTGTCCAGGTGGACATGGCCAGTCACTTAGCTATGGTGCAGCAGGGCAGGTCCAGCAGTGGGCTGGAGGGGTGGGGATAGCTGTTTGTCTGTGGCACAAATTAGGCCCAGTGCTAGGGGGTGGAGCTGGGCCAGTTCTGCTTGGGGCCACAGCACAAGGTGGGGTGGGCTGGTACCAGCAGGGAGGGGGCTAGGTGCCAGGCTAGTTCTGCTCAGGGCCATAGCATGCAGCAGGCCCAGGGAGAGAGGCAGGAGGGAGAGAAAAGGGAGGGGTGGATGGGGCTAGAAGGAAGAGGGCAATAGAGTAGGTTCATACTGTAGTTCCTGGCAGTCAGGGCTGCCAGGATGGGCAGTTCTTGCCACTATTCACCAGAGGGCTGGGGGTTGTAGGAGTGTGCTCCTGTGGTTACTGAGAGAGTGTCTCAGCACTTCCTTGAGCTGCAGCCAACAAACATGGTCTTACTTAGCTGCGGGTGTGTCCGTGCCATACCTTTATCTCCTGTTAGGAATTCCATGAAGGTGTTTTTCTACACTCTTCATGTGAGGTTCTTGGCTCTATTCCAAGATGGCCACACTGTGTCATACTGGTTGGCCATAACCTCCGAACCATACCTCTACTCTTTTATGGTTTGCTATCAGTTTCTTCTTCTCAGTGGCTTTCAATTTAATGCATTATCCCTTCATTTAAGGTTCAGGGTTCCGGAATTGATGTCTGCATCTATTTTACTTTGTTTTTCTGGTCTTTGTTGCAGAGGGATGGCTTAGTGCATCTGACTAGTCTGCCATCTTGGCTTTACTCCCTAGATCATAAGCTGTTTTGGGAAGGGATCTTATGTGTTTTGTTGTTGTTGTTGTTAGGTGTGGTTGAGTTGGTTCTGACTCATAGTGACCCTTATAGGACAGAGCAGAACTGCCCCATAGGATTTCCAAGGAGTAGCTGGTAGTTTCAAACTGCCGACCTTTTTGTTGGCAGCAGAACTCTTAACAACTACGTCACCAGGACTCCATCATATACACAATGCCTGACAGAGTACAAAGCACATAGTTGGAGTTCAATAAATAAAAGTCGAATAAATGGTAAATGTACCTATATGTCATTATTCTGTCTCACTAAGGGGCAAGGTTGAAGTGTAGACCTTTGACCAATTCCTGTCTATGTTTATATTTGTAGGCACAGGAACGTTCACTCCAAAAAGGAAAGAGAATCAGAGTTCACATGTTGTTTATTCTTTGATCTTTTGGTCTCTGAAAACTGTCTACCTACCTGAACATACCAAATCACCTAATTTTCTAATTTTAGCTGGCTACTTCTTGCCGAAGTGTATAATTATATATGCTTGATTCCTCTGTCTTAGCAAAACTCAAAACTTTGCTCATTTTCATCATCAATCCAAAATCTAAACCAGCTCAACCAATCACCAAAGTGTGATGTATTTTCCAAGTCTAGAAGTGTATGAAGTTGTATATCTCCAGAGTAGGAAAATGAAGGTAACATAGATCATCAGAAAAATGGTTATTTCTATAAAAAGTTTACTTTGCCTCATCTTTTGTTTTATTTTTATCCTTTTTTTTTTTTCATTTCTGATACAGGCCACTCTTAAATAATAACTTTTAAAACATGCACATCCTCTATTAAAGTTGTCAAAAAATTAACAAATAACTATGGCCCAATATTGCTATCTCTGGAACATTAATTATAACAGTTTCTGAGATTTGACATTCAGCATATGAAAAAATCACTTTGGATTTTACTTAAACCCTAATCCTTGAATATAATTATAGTCAATTTTCTGTGTTTACATGTAAACACGTGCCTGTCAGTTTGTCCTACTGTGGGGGCTTTTGTGTTGCTGTGATGCTGGCAGCTATGCCACCACTATTCAGACACCAGTAGGGTCACCCATGAAGTATAGGTTTCAGCTGAGCTTCCAGACTTAGATAAACTAGGAAGAAGGACCCGGCAGTCTACTTCTGAAAAGCATTAACCAGTGAAAACCTTACGAATAGCAGCGGAACATTGTCTGATATAGTGCCAGAAGATGAGCCTCCCAGGGTGCAAGGCACTCAAAAGATAACTGGGGAAGTGCTGCCCCCTCAAAGTAGAGTTGACCTTAAGGACATAGATGAAGTAAAACTTTCACAACCTTCAATTTACTGATGTAGTATGACTCAAAATGAGAAGAAACAACTGCAAACATCCATTAATAATCAGAACCTGGAATGTATGAAGTACGAATCTAGGAAAATTGGAAATCATCAAAAATGAAATGGATTGCATAAACATAGATATGCTAGGCATTAGTGAGCTGAAATAGACTGTTATTGGCCATTTTGAATCAGACAATCATATTATCTCCTATGCTGGGAGTGACAACTTGAAGAGGAGTGGTGTTGCATTCATAGTCAAAAAGAACATTTCAAGATCTATCCTGATGTACAATGCTTTCAGTGATAGGATAATATCCATATGCCTACAAGGAAGACCGGTTAATACGACTAATATTCAAATTTACACACCAACCACTAGGGCCAAAGATGAAGAAACAGAAGATTTTTATCAGCTGTTACAGTCTGAAATTCATCAAACATGCAGTCAAGATGCATTGATATTTACTGGTGGTTGGAATGGAAAATTTGGAAACAAAGAAGGATCAGTGGTTGGAAAATACGGCCTTGGGCCAACGACTTCTTCATTGCAAATACCTTCTTTCACCAACTTAAACTGTGACTATGCACATGGACCTTGCCAGATGGAACACACAGAAATCAAATGGACTACATCTGTGGAAAGAGACAATGGAAAAACTCAATATCATCAGTCAGGACAAGGCCAGGGGCTCACTGTGGAACAGACCATCAATTGCTCATATGCAAGTTCAAGCTGAAACTGAAGAAAATCAGAGCAAGTCCACGAGAGCCAAAATATGACCTTGAGTATATCCCACCTGAATTTAGAGACCATCTGAAGAGTAGATTTGACGCATTGAACACTAGTGACCGAAGACCAGACGAGTTGTGAAATGACATCAAGGACAACATCCATGAAGAAAGCAAGAGGTCTTTGAAAAGACAAGAAAGAAAGAAAAGACCAAGATGGATGTCAGAGGAGACTCTGAAACTTGCTCTCAAACATTGAGCAGCTAAAGCAAAAGGAAGAACTGATGAAGTAAAAGAACTGAACAGAAGATTTCAAAGGGCGGCTAGAGAAGGCAAAGTATAATGACATGCGCAAAGAGCTGGAGATGGAAAACCAAAAGGCAAGAACACGCTCGATATTTCTCAAGCTGAAAGAACGGAAGAAAAAATTCAAGCCTCAAATTGCAATGGTGAAGGATCTACGGGGAAAATATTAAACGATGCAGGAAGCATCAAAAGAAGATGGAAGGAATATACAGAGTCATTATACCAAAGAGAATTAGTCGATATTCAACCATTTCCTGAGGTGGCATATGATCAGGAACTGATGGTACTGAAGGAAGAAGTCCAAGCTGCTCTAAAGGCATTGGGGAAAAACAAGGCTCCAGGAATTGATGGAATATCAATTGAGATGTTTCAACAAACAGATGCAGCACTGGAGGTGCTCACTCGTCTATGCCAAGAAATACAGAAGATAGCTTCCTGGCCAATTGACTGGAAAAGATCCATATTTATGCCTACTCCCAAGAAAGGTGATCCACCCGAATGTGGAAATTAGAGAACGATATCATTAATATCATATAATTGCAAGCAAAATTTTGCTGAAGATCATTCAAAAATGGCTGCAGCAGTATATGGACAGGGAACTGCTGGAAATTCAGCCCGATTTCAGAAGAGGACGTGGAACCAGGGATATCATTGCTGCTGTCAGATGGATCCTGGCTGAAAGCAGAGAGTACCAGAAAGATGTTTACCTGTGTTTTATTGACTATGCAAAGGCATTTGACTGTGTGCATCATAACAAATTACAGATAACATTGTGAAGAATGGGAATTCCAGAACACTTAATTGTGCTCATGAGGAACCTTTACATAGATCAAGAGGCAGTTGTTCAGACAGAACAAGGAGACACTGATTGGTTTAAAGTCAGGAAAGGTGTGCGTCAGGGTTGTATTCTTTCACCATACCTATTTAATCTGTATGCTGAGCAAGTAATACGAGAAGCTGGACTATATGAAGAAGAACGGGGCATCAGGATTGGAGGAAGACTCTTTAACAACCTGCATTCTGCAGATGACACAACATTGCTTTGCTGAAAGTGAAGAGGACTTGAAGAAATTAGTAATGATGATCAAAGACCATAGCCTTCAGTATGGATTGCACCTCAAGATAAAGAAAACAAAAATCCTCACAACTGGACCAATGAACAACATCATGATAAATGGAGAAGAGATTGAAGTTGTCAAGGATTTCATTTTACTCGGATCCAGAATCAACAGCCATGGAAGCAGCAGTCAAGAAATCAAGAGACGCATTGCATTGGGTAAATTTGCTGCAAAGGACCTCTTTAAAGTGTTGAAGAGTAAAGATGTCACCTTGAAGACTAAGGGGCACCTGAGCCAAGCCATGGTATTTTCAATTGCATCATATGTATGTGAAAGCTGGACAATGAATAAGGAAGACCAAAGAAGAATTGACACCTTTGAACTGTGGTGTTGGCGAAGAATATTGAATATACCACGGACTGCCAAAAGAATCAACTAATCTGTCTTGGATGAAGTATGGCCACTATGCTCCTTGGAAGCAAGGATGGCAAGACTGCATCTTACATACTTTGGACATGTGTCCAGAGGGATCATTTCCTGGAGAAGGACATCATACTTGGCAAAGTACAGGACCAGCAGAAAAGAGGAAAACCCTCAACGAGGTGGATTGACACAGTGGCTGCAACAATGAGCTCAAGCATAACAATGATTTTAAGGATGGAACAGGACTGGGCAGTGTTTTCGTTCTGTTGTGCGTAGGGTCGCTATGAGCGTGAACCAACTCGAACGCACCTAACAACAACTAACAGCATATGTAAAGGTGAGGACACTTTGTTAGCACTTTAATATAAGCAAATTGGTTTCAGTAAGGAATTTTTATGAGTAAAATGTGAAGCATTGTAAGAGGATCATTACATATTTGTGTTGTTTTGGGTAAATGAGAGTTCCTGTGGCACCATTTATAGCTCCCCTGGTAAAGTTCCTTTTAACAGTATAATTACTCACTAGAGTGAATTATTGGGCTTTGATTAAGAGAGTAGTTATCAGAGGTCACAATCTAGCGCTTAGCCAGAAGAATTCATATGAGAAAATATTTATAAAAATAATATGAGAGATATCTTCTATTAAATATGTCTCCAAGGTT
The DNA here is from genome assembly GCF_024166365.1 of Elephas maximus indicus. Classification (NCBI taxonomy): domain Eukaryota; kingdom Metazoa; phylum Chordata; class Mammalia; order Proboscidea; family Elephantidae; genus Elephas; species Elephas maximus. The sequence goes on along the minus strand of NC_064826.1, from coordinate 74,517,390 downwards.
GGTTATGGGTTTGATTATACTACTGAAAAGAGAACTAAGGTCTCCAAAGGGCCAGGGAATTTAGCAATAAAATGAAGTGAGTTCTAGATTCGGAAGCACGTGAGTTAAAAACTTCAACTGCTGTCTCACCTCACTTAAGTCTCTTTTTATGGATATGGGAGAAGTTTTCATCCTCAATCATTGAAAATAAAGAGGGAAGGAGTCCTGACTGAATCTGTTTTTAAGAAGCTCCTAATTGCAGTTATCCTTATTTATAGATACCACTGTGTGATAATTGATTTTGACTTCTGCCCTCACTCACATTGTGATTAATTATCAGCCAGTGTTGGAGGGCTATTGCTTAATTTCAGGAAAAAGGTAGTTTCATGAATTCTTGGATTTTATTAAAAGGTGATTAAGACCAGCATAAATTTTCACCTCCCTAGCATCATTTGGAAATACTTTTGTGAAATTAAATTTATAGTGTTAAAAGGAAAGAGAGGGTAGACTAGAGATATTAATGGAAATGAGTGATATTTGTTATTAAAAAAAAAAAAACTAAGTTGTCCATTTGATTCAGCTTCAACAGTGAAGAATTCTTCACTAAAATGTGATGTGGTCATTAAAAGAGGTAAAATCTTGAAAATGTCATCAGTAATTGGCTGATGGATATAATGGGTATTTTTTCATGCAAAATAAGAAGTGATCACAAAACTAGTTTCAACTTGTGGAATAAAAGTGTAGTGAATATATAGTCATAAAATTTTCCATCTAAAAATGACCCATATAAAGTTTCAAACATAAGTTTTAATTAACATGATGCTGAGGAAGGGAAGAGGGAGTTATAGAAAAAGAACACTTGTTTAATAGAGATCTTGCTGCTTTCATTGTTATGTCACAAACTTTATTAGGAAAATCCTTACTTTAATAAGATGCTGACTTTTTAAAATATATACATAAACTCTTCATGAGGAGTCAGTAAAACCGAATGTGCCCTGCCTGTGTTTTGTAGTTGAATATGGATTTTTCCACTTTGGGGTAAAATTCAATTTGCATTGCTTTTCTATGTTCATTTCATGTTTTTTTTATTAATATCTATTATAAAATATTTTGATTTCATTATTTTTAGAAATTATTAGCTGTAACTTTTCCAGTTTTTGAGCCATCATACCTGAAGTCTCAGGGTATACACATGATACATGATCCTAAAAATAACTGAAGCTCAGCTAACTTAGAAGGGTCCTAGGAAATTGACGGAAACAGTTCAAAATTATTTTTTGAGTAAGAGGCAGAATTATTTTTAGATTTACACCATTTTCATAAACAATTTTTACTGTTTCACTCTTTTGCTTTTCTTCTAAGAATTCAAAACAAAACAGATCATCCCCAAACAAAGGGTATTTTTTAACTGTCTTCTTAATAATACTGTTTTTGTTGTTAATTGCCATGCATTGACTTTGAAGTGCAACTCTCCACAGGGTTTTCAGATTTCCCAACCTGCTTGTGAGGCGTCTCAGAGTGGAAATGAACTGCCAAACTTTTGGCCAGTAATCGAGTGCTTCATGGTTTGTGCCACTCAGGGGCTCCCCTCACCAATTTTCAATTCTAAAAGGAGTTGCCATTATCATATAAACAAAGATTATTTGACTTAAAATAGGACATTATAAAGAGTAAAATAATATTATGAGGAATCTGTAAACTGACCCTAAATTTCGAAGTCAGATTTTCCAATACTAAAAAGGAAATGCAGAAAAGAATGTGGAAATTATCAAATAATATTAATATCACACACTAGTGTAATTTTGCTGAAGATCATTCAAAAGCAGTTTCAGCAGTACATCGACAGGGAACTGCCAGAAATTCAAGGTGAATTCGGAAGAGGACATGGAACCAGGAATATCATTGCTGCTGTCAGAGAATACCAGAAAGATGTTTACCTGTGTTTTATTGACTATGCAAAGGCATTTGACTGCGTGGAGCATAACAAATTACAGATAGCATTGGGAAGAACGGGGATTCCAGAATACTTCATTGTGCTGATGTGGAACCTGTACGTAGACCAACAGGCAGTTTTTCAAACAGAGCAAGGGGAAACTGCGTGGTTGGTTTAAAGTCAGGAAAGGTATGCACCAGGGTCGTATCCTTTCACCATACTTATTCAGTCTGTATGCTGAACAAATAATCTGAGATGCTGGACTGTATGAAAAAGAATGGGGCATCAGGATTGGAGGAAGTCTCATCAATAATCTGCATTATGCAGATGATACAACCTTGCTTGTTGAAAGTGAAGAGGACTTGAAGCACTTACTGATGAAGATCAAAGACTACAGCCTTCAGTATGGATTAAATCTCAATGTAAGAAAACAAAAATCCTCACAACTGGACCAATGAGCAACATCATGATAAACGGAGAAAAGATTGAAGTTGTCAAGGATTTCATTTTACTGGAATCCACAATCAATGCCCATGAAGCAGAAGTCAAAAAATCAAACGATTTATTGCATTGGGCATGTCTGCTGCAAAAGACCTCTTTAAAGTGTTACAAAGCAAAGGTGTCACTTTAAGGACTAGGTAGCCTGGCCCAAGCCATGGTGTTTTCAGTTGCCCCATATGCATGTGAAAGCTGGACAATGAATAAGAAAGACCAAATAATTGAGGCCTTTGAATTATGGTGCTGGTGATGAATATTGAATATACCATGGACTGCCAGAAGAACAAACCTGTCTTGGGAGAAGTAGAGCCAGAATGCTCCTTAGGAACAAGAAAGGTGACTTCATCTCACACACTTTGGACATGTTATCAGGAGGGACCTGTCATTGGAAAAGGACATCATGCTGGGTAAAGTAGAACATCAAGGAAAAAGAGGAAGACCCTCAATGAAATGAATTGGCACGGTGGCTTGAGCATACCAATGATTATGAGGACGGTGCAGGACCAGACAGTGTTTTATTATATAATACAAAAGGTCGCTATGAGTCAGAACTGACTCGATGGGGCCTAACAACAAAAAGGAAAGAAAATCATGAAGAAGAAACATCTTTGTAAATAGATGTATAAATCTGGAAGGATTTTCTGTACTGCTATTTAACATGCATGCTGATATGTTCCGATATGAATTCCACAAGCCTTCATGTCCATGGAACAGCCCTGATGGCTAGTCCCTCTCTGCTAGCATTCCTAGGAATACCTACAATATAGAAAACACTTACCATAGAGTATCTAAATAAAAACTTGAATAACATTTAGTGGGAAAAAGCCAGTATTTGGACATGAAATTCCCTACAGATCCCAATGAGTGACTTCTCTTCCCTTTCTATACTTTGAATGCATGGAATTTAAGAATGAAGAAGGGATATATCCATGTACTGTTTTTTATCTAATATTAGCTAATTTGTTGTAATACTCTGCAGTTTAGAAATTGGCTGCTAACCGCAAGGTTGGCGGTTTGAATCCACCAAAAACTCCTTGGAAACCCTATGGAGCCGTTCTACTCTGTCTTATAGGGTTGCTGTGAGTCAGAATCCATGCTATGGCAACAAGGTTTTTTCTTTCTTTTTTTTTTTTTTAGTTAATTTGTTCTAATACTAGGCAGTTTAGAAATAACATAATTGTATGATTATATAATTATTAAGCTAATAATTATATAATTTCAAGTAAGTGTGACATTTGACAAGGTGAAAAAATGGTTGTAGGTAAATTCTCAGATAAATTTGACACAAAGTAATTTCTTCTTACATGCATTTACTATCTTGATATAAAGTAGTAAGCTTTATATTATTACAGAAAGAGTTAAAATTATGCCATTTATTGACTCATTTTATTGATCATTATTCTATCGTATTTCTGACAAGTTATTTCCTCTGTCACACTGAGTTTACTTTGGTGTTGGGTGCCTTAAGTCCTTCGTTCTCTTGGATGATATAATCGTTGCAGAACTAAGAGTCAACAAAGTTGGTGTTTCAGAAAAATAACTAGATTTTTCTAACTCATTATCTTTTAAATCTTAGCAAAATTCATACCAGCTGATCATTTTAAAGAAAAGAACTGATTTATACAATTTTAACATATAAGGAAGAGCAGGGCTTTAGTATTTAGTGGCAAAGTAAAACATAACTTACATACTCAAGGAATTTGCCAATGAATCACCATAAATGATAACAACCACAAACCTCTAAAAACTTTTGGGATAAATTGATCTTTGTTTTTTCTTTATAATTACAAAAGCAGTATCTCTTCTTTGCCATTAGTGAAACAAAGGATGTTTATAGAAGAAAGATCAAGAATCTCCTCTTACTTCATTGCCAATCTACCCCTTCTATATGGAACACTTTACCTCACTCCAAAAAACTAAAGATAACATTATGTGAGTTAGTCTTTCCACGTTTTCATTCATGTTCATATACACTTTCTCAGATATTAAATATAGTTGTTCCCTCTAGTTTTTTAATTAAAATGCAATATTTGGGTAAAAACAATAAAGCCACTTGGTTTTTTTTTTTTTTAATGTGATCAATCCCAAATATATGTATTTATTAATGCATGTAAATCTAAGTCACTCTTTTAAATAGCTTCTTAGTATTCCATAGGATGGATGTGTCAAAATGTGGTCAACTGTTACTAGTTTTCTAACTGGTAAGTAAATTATAACAAATAAGAATATAATATAAATGTAACTTATGCTATAAATACAATTATAAATCCCTTATATATTCTGTGATAGAGCCTCAGAAGGAGAATGATTGACTCAAAAGATGTTTTTTTAATGTCAGTAGATTTTCCAAAAAAGGTGTAGTGATTTATCATCTCACCCTCCAAATATGAGTGCCCATTTCCCACTCCTAGTCTTTTGGGCATTTTCCTTCTGTTTCTGAAAATTAGATGCATACAAGTAGCATCTCTGTTATCTCCCTGACTACTAACTAGAATAAGCATCTATTCTGGGCATTTGCCATTCCTCTTTTGTGAAATGCCTGCTCAAATCCTGTGGTTATTTTTCTGTTGGTGGTTTATATTTTCCTCATTTCATTACGAATATGTTTTGTTTTTATGTGTGTTGTAATTATTTTCTTCCTATCTATCTTTCGTTTCTCAACTCCGACAAATGTGTTTTCCTTTTGTGGCTGTTGTTAGTTGCTGTCGCGTTGACTTTGACTCATGGAAACTCTATCTGTGCAGAGTAGAACTGCTCCATAGGGTTTTCACAGTTGTGACCTTTTGGAAGATTACCAGGATTGTCTTCTGAGGCACCTCTGGGTGGGTTCAAAGCACTGAGGTTTCAACTAGTAGTTGCACCACCAAGAGACTCCACACATACATATATATACACATACATACATATATACATACCAGAGAAGGTTTCTGGGAAGACTACACGGTATTGGAGAAAGAACATGCTTGAGAGTCATATATCTGGAAGTATTTTCTGAACTACTGTCTATTGTGCATGCTGATGTGGTCTGATCTGAATCTTTGGCTGAAGGGTGAACCTCAGGAGTGACTTCATTACTGAGCTAAAAGGGTGTCCAGGGGCCATACTCTCAGGGTTTCTCCAGTCTCTGTCAGGCCAGTAAGTCTGGTCTTTTTTTGTGAGTTAGAATTTTGTTCTACATTTTTCTCCAGCTCTGTCCAGGATCCTCTATTGTGATCCCCGTTAGAGCAGTCAGTGGTAGCAGCCAGGCACCATCTAGTTGCACTGGACTCAGTCTGGTGGAGGCCGTGGTAGATGTGGCCCACTAATCCTTTGAACTAACCTTTTCTTGTATATACGGGATACATCTTGAAGCTACTTATATTAGTATAAAACAAAAGATTTTTATTTCTCTTATAAGATCTTCATGTAATATTGGCTTCTTCAGGTAACATTGTTTGCTCATGGATGTTCTTGCTGGTTTCCTTAAAATTGCCTTTAAATACCTCTGTGATAATATAGAAGAGGAGATACAGCAGTGCTGAAGACATCTGTCTTCAGTACTTATTATTACCCACCAGATTATAAACACCAACTCTTTCTGCAAGAGCCTAACCCCTGATACGCACCAAGAAGAGAAGGAAGAACTTCACAGTCATATAAATTTAGGAAACACTATATATTCTTTTCTGCTCCTTCACGTTCACAATACATATTAACATTTTAAAAGCTCTAAGAAGTTCTGTAGTAGAATAGGGATAAAAAAAAATAAAATAATAAAATAAAAAAAATATGTACACCTTGGTGTTAATGTTGGTAGTAAACATCATACTTTGCTTCTGACCTCTTAATTCAATTAAAAACTATTAGAAAAAAAATTACTTCATGAATTTTCGAATTACTTAAAATGAGTTTTGGCGATGGTAAGATCATGAACTCTGTATGCTCATATTTTATCTTATTGTTCTTTGTCCCGTCAGTGTCCAGCTCCTAATAATCAAGCAAAATCTTTTTTTTTTTTTAATCTCACTGTGCTTTAGGTGAAAGTTTACAGTGGAAGTTAGTTTCTCATTCAAAAATTTGTACATAAATTATTTTGTGACATTTGTTGCTACCCCTGCAATGTGACAGCACTCTCATCCTCTCTAATGTTCACTCTTCCAGTTTTCCTGTCCCTTCCTGCCTTCTTGTCTTGCTTTCAGGCAGAAGTTGCCTGTTTGGTCTCATATATTTGATTGAACTAAGAAGCACGTTTCTCACATGTGTTATTGTTTTATAGGCCTGACTGTCTAATCTTTGTCTAGAAAATGAACTTCAGTAGTGGCTTCAGTTCTAAGTTGGCAGGGTGTCTGGGGGGCCATAGTCTCAGGAGTTGTTCCAGCCTCTGTCAGACCAGTATGTTTTTCTTTTCGTGTGTGTGTGTGTGTGTGTGTGTGTGTGAATTTGAATTTTGTTCTATACTTTTCTTCTGCTCTTTCTGGGACCCTCTATTGTGACCCCTGTCAGAGCCAACAATGATGGTAGCCAGGCACCATCTAGTTCTGGGCTCAGGTGGGCGGAGGCTGTAGTTCATGTGGTCTGTTAGTCTTTTGGACTAATATTTTCCTCATGTCTCTGGTTTTCTTCATTCTCCTTTGCTCCAATCATGATGGGACCAATCGATGCATCGTAGATGGCCACTCACAAGCTTTTAAGACTCCAGATGCTACTCACCAAAGTCAGATGTAGAACATTTTCTTTATCAACTATGCCAATTGACCTAGATGTCCCCCAAGACCTCTGTCTCCAGCTCTCAGCCCCAGTAATTCAGTCCATCAAGGCATTTGGATGTGTCTATGACCTTCCCCTATACTGTTCGTTGTCTTTCCCTTTACCAAAGTTAACTTGTCTACTATTTAGTTAGTGGTTTCCCTTCCCCACCCCTCCTCTCCCTCGTAACCATCAATGATTGTTTTTCTCTATGTGTAAACCTTTTCTTGGGTTTTTATAATAGTGGTCTCATACAATATTTGTTCTTTTTCGACTGACTTATTTCACTCAGCATAATGCCCTCCAGATTCATCCACATTGTGAGATGTTTTGTAGATCCATCGTTGTTCTTTGTCATTGCATAGTATTCCATTGTGTGTATGTACCATAATTTTGTTTATCCATTGATCTGTTGATGGGCACTTAGGTTGTTTCCTTCTATTTGCTATTGTGAATAACTCTGCAATGAACATGGGTGTACATATGTCTATTGTATGAAGGCTCTTATTTCTCTAGGATATATTCCTAGAAGTAGAATTGCTGAATCATATGGTATTTCTATTTCCAGCTTTTTAAGGAGGTGCCATATCATTTTCCATAATAGTTGTACCTACCAGCAGTGTGTAAGAGTTCCAGTTTTCCTGCGGCCTCTTCAACATTTGTCATTTTCTGTTTTTTTGATTAGTGCCATTAATGGGGTGAGACGGTGTCTCATTGTAATTTTGATTTGCATTTCTCTAATGGCTAATGATCATGAGCATTTCTTCCGGTGTCTGTTAGCAGCCTGAATGTCTTCTTTGGTGAAGTATCTGTTCATATCCTTTGTCCATTTTTTTTTTAAACTTGATTACTTGTCTTTTTGTTGTTGAGGTGTTGAAGTATTCTATAGGTTTTATAGATTAGACCCTTGTCAGATGTGTTACAGCCAAATTTTTTCCCAGTCTGTAGGTTCTCTTTTTAATGTTTTAATGAAATCTTTTGATTAGTATAAGTGTTTAATTTTTAGGAGCTCCCAGTTATCTAGTTTCTCTTCTGGTATTTTTGCGTTATTAGTTATGCCCTGTATTCTCTTTATGCCATGTATTAGGGCCCCTAGTGTTGTTTTTATTTTTATTTTTTCCATGATCTATATTGTTTTAGGTTTTATATTTAGGTCTTTGGTCTACTTTGAGTTAGTTTTTGTGTAGTGTGAGGTGTGGGTCCTGTTTTATTTTTGCACACATGGGCATCCAGTTTTGCCAGCACCATTTGTTAAAAAAGATTGTCTTAACCCCCATTTAATGGACTTTGGTCCTTTGTCAAAGATCAGTTGATCATAGGTAGATGGATTTACATCTTGGTTCTTGATTCTGTTCCTTTGGTCTCTGTGTCTGTCACTGTACTAGTACTAGGATTTTTTGACTACTGTGGCTGTACAGTAGGTTCTGAGATCAGGCGGTGTGAGGCTTCCTACTTTGTTGCTCTTCTTTATTAATGCTTTGCATTTGTCTGGGACCTCCACATGCCCCCACTTTGATCAGTGGGCCAGAGACATTTTGGGTCTTCTGGAATTAGTGTCAGTTCAGAACCAGTGTCCAGTAATCCCTGAAAAGTCTAAGTATTTCCTTTTCTCCAATGGGCCATCTCTCTAGTAAAAGGCCGTAGATCACTTTGGGGAAAAGATTAACAGTATGAATTTTTGCCAGTGTAGTAGGGTCCGTCCTCAAGTTGACCCACCCTCCTCTTCATTCAGAGGGCTGTGGTCTGTAAACTGGCTCAAGTCTAGGAATTGATTGAGGGGCCCTGACTTTCTGTTCTATTGATTCAGGTTAGACAGTCATTCACTTGACCTAGAATTCTTCTGCTTGTACAGATCAAGTAAATATTTACTAGATTTCCCATCTATTTCACTCCTAGGGACACCATGACTAAGTAGCTAAGGCCTTAAGTCCAGACAAGTCACACTATGCTGATAATTGCTTTGACTATGCTCTCCATTACAGTAATCATACCCACCTTGTCTTTGTTGATCGAGTACCACCACTTGGACCTTTCTGCCACAGAGTCCAATCACCCTTATTGTAGTTAGGGGTGTTAATTCAGTTAGGGCAGTCCACTCCCCACTGTCAAATCTGACTCACAGAAAATGGGAATCACAGCAGTTTTCAAGGATACTGGGCTACTTTCACAAATTCGTTCCTTGCCATTGTGTTAAAAGGTCTGTCCTCTGGCATTCCATGCATGGGTCTGTGGGTCTAAACTTATAAATACACTCTAACGTGCTAATTTCTCTAAGCCTTTAGATAACTTCTACATTATACTAAGGCAGATGTGGTACTTCACCTTGATTTAGTGTAGGCCATCATGTGATCCATGCTTCAGCAATCCAACCAAATAAACTATTGGATCCTTTCCTGACCTCTTGAGCTGGAACATTAAATGAAGAATCTGTGCTTAGTGGGCCCATACCAATAACCTCAGAATGATCAAACTTTATGTTCCTTGCACCATTATCCCACACACTGAATAGCCATTCCCACACATATTCCCCACGTTTCTGTTTGTATATATTAGAAAAGTTAAGCAGTTCTTTTGGAATGTAGCATACCTCCTCTTGGGTCACACTTTTTACTTCACCTTTTGATGCTCTCTGGGACTTAAGTTATAGGCCTAGAAGCAAAAATGGGTGGTGGGAGTGAGTCCTGGGAACATTCAGCAATGTCTTGTAGGGCATCTACCCTAGGCAGTGCCCCAGACGATGACTCAGATGTTGCACCAGGCAATATCCCAGACAAATGCTCTTTAGACGCGGCTGGTTTAATCTCATCAGATGAGTTGGAGAAGATATGGTTTTACTGGGTAGGGTGGCTCAGCAGACAAAGATGAAGTAGGCTCTTCAGATGAGAGTGAGAGGGCTGGTTCTGTTGGCATGAGTGGTTCAATGGAATTTAGGGGTTCACTGCCCCAGCTTCTAGATTATCTGGGCGTATGTCCCCAGCCCAAGTTTCAGGACCCCATTTGTTCCCAGTCAGTGCCCTCTCTTTAACTTCAGGTGCCATCTGTGGTTGGGAATTCAGTTGGTGTTGTAATTCAGCCACTCTTATGATAAGACTCTGGGTTTGGTTTTTGGCAGTATCAGCTCTGTTACTACAAGAAATAAGGCTTTCTCTCAGGGCAACAAGTGGCAACTTTGAGGTTTTTTTATGTGCCACTTGAGCTGTGACTCTGAAGTCCTGAGCTCATCACTTTCTTTTACCACTTTGTCTAGTGAAATAGGACCAACCAGCTTCCTTATACTTCTTATTCTGATAAAATTGTAGAAAATTATCTACTATGCAAACACTCAGAGCCTCACTTCTCACCAATATGTGATCTATTGGTGGTAATATTTTGCATACTAGTATTGTCAACCCATGCCATGGATTAGCAGCACACTTTTTACCACTGGAGGCAGAGTCATCAGTGCCTTTAAGACTAGTCAGTCTTGAGAACCAATTCAGAAAACTTATCCTTACAATTTTGTTTTTTTGAACCACTCTCAGTACCAAATGTCTTAGACTGGTGTCTTAGACTGGGTTCTCTGTAGGAGCAAAATCACTGAAGTATATATATAAACCTGTGAATCATAAATATATATATATATATATATATATATATATATATATCAAGGAAATGGCCCACACAGTTATAAAGGCTGGCAAGTCCCAAATCCATGGGTCAGGCATCAGGCTGGAGGCTTCTCCTGACTTACATAGTTGCAAGGGGCTGACGAGCCCAAGATTGGCAGGTAAGATGGTAGGCTACTGACTCACAGGCTGCAGAAGCCAACAAGTCCCAAGATTGGCAGGCAATATAGCAGGCCACTGGCTTAAGTCACAACAACTGGAGGACAAACGATGATGAGCCAGAGACAAGATCCAGCGCAAAAGGGCAAACTTTGTCAAAATGTCCATATATATATCAGATGCAGACCACACCCTCAAGAAAACTCCCCTTACAACTGACTGGTTTATAACATCAGATCACATCATGGAGGATGACTACATCATTACATAACTGCCAAACTATATCATTACATGCCTGCCAAGCCACTGAGAATCATGGCCTGGCCAAGTTAACACTCAACCTTAACCATCACAGAGTTCTGCTATTTTTGCACATGTCTTCTTCACTAAGGATAATAATCTTCATATTGCAATATAATGAAAAATTCATACAAAATAGCTGTTTAAAGAATTTACTGTGTTTTAGGTGGAAGTTTATAGCACAAATTAGTTTTTCATCAAAATAGCTTTTGTGATTGTTTACAACAGGGGATAATCTTTGGAAAATCATTGACAACATGGTGTCAAAGACCAAAATCTTTCAAGTATCAAAAGCAGAAAAATGCTGAACTATAGAATGGATGGTGAGCATTACATCAACACCTGGTCAAGCTCTTAAATGGATTAGTAAACAAACTCTTAGTGAATCCTTAGGAAGAATGCAATGATCATAGAATAAATTTACTAGAAGCTCATGTCAGGCCAGACTTGTATCTTTTTAGGTTGTGTTTATTGGGCTAGAAAATACAGAGCACGCTCTACCATAGACATATGATAGCTTGATTTTGAAAACACATTTGACAGTTTCTCATCTTCATATTTACAGACAAGATTAGAGTTATGAGAAGAATGGGATTTGTTAGCAATTTTTCAGAGATGTATGAATCTGGAAGAGTGTTCTAATACAAAATATCTAAAGTTTTTCCATTTCTAATGTTTTATGGTTATTTACTATTTCTTCAGTTATACCTTAAACAATCTCCTTCAACTCCATCTCCTCTTCTTCCTCCTCTGCCTTCTCCTTTGTTCCTTCTTCCTGCTCCTTCTAATTCTTCTATTCACACTCCCATGCAATCTTATTTTCTATGATTTCTCTTAAGATCTCAGTTAGCTCAAGTTTGTTAAATATGGAATGCAAAAAATAAGATTCACTCTTTGATACATTGCAAATTAGAGCCTTTCAAAGGTATTATAGGACAAGTTCTGTAATTTTGAAAGAAAAGTTTAATTCAACAGTTCATTTAATTGCTGTTAAATTAGCCAAAAAAGGGGGAATTTATTTTGGGGGGGTTATTCTGACAGTTAAATTAACCATTAAATTATTTGATCTGGAGTAAATATATTAAAATATATCTGTATATCAATTTTCACAAATATATTTGCACATAGAAATCTATTCTCTTGCCCTCTGTGAATGTACTTAATTACACATGTGGGAGTTCCAGCTGAAGAAAGCCTAATTTACTAGAAAGTTGGAGATGCTGGTATGGGAGTTCTATTCTTATACTACTAATGCAACTGAACATCCATTTTTAATCTCCCATGTTTTTTGCATGTAAACCCTTTTAAAGTAATGTAATGCCTTGTTCTTTTAGCGAAGATATTTTATATCATTATTTTTTAAAGATAGTTAAGAATGATTATAATGTAGATCAAAATGTATGCCCAATTGACTCAACTTATTATGTTGCTTAGGAGGGAGCATTTGAACTTGGCCTGTAATTTTCTGTATTGAAAACCAAGTACCCACTCTTGTCGTTTTATCAATGTCCTTGTTCCAATCCTGCCCCAGCTTATCTCTCCTTTGGTCCCCAATAGCTCTCACATATCTTGAGGCAGCAAAGCACACTAGTTAGGACTCAGGCACTGGAGTCCAACAGACTTGGAGTCATAACTCACCTATATCCCTTACTATTTGATTTGAGATACGTGATTAATTCTGTATGCCTCAGTTTTATCATCTGTAAAAATTGGCATACCACCCCAACTCCTCTCATTATGTCACCTAGACTCCAGCTCTGAACAGTTTACTTCTACAGATGCTGGGTGTATTGAATGATGATGACTCACAGTTGAGTCTCTTTCTCAGCTCTTGATTGTCCTCTACCCTTGTGCAAGGGGGTAGTCCACATCCAGTGATTGGTCAAGAAAGGTGTATAAAAATCTGGCTTCTTGCCTAATTTAGGCCAATTCTTCAGGGTTATCCCACTCCTGAGCTACCTGGGTCAATGGTTGAGGGCTTTCTGGTTGCACTGCAGCACAATTTCTCCATCTGCCCAATCCCACTTAATTTCTTCCCCTACAGGCATCAATCTCAAGAAGGAGTCTCAATAAATTTTTGTGTTCTAATCTCTGTCTCAGAGTTGGCTTCCCAGGAGCCTGATATATGACACTACCTACCTCACAGAGATGGTAGTGATATTTCAATGAGATGAGATATTAATAAATATTAGCTACTAACATCACTGAAAAGCAAAGATGTCACCTCGAAGAGTAAGGAGCACCTGACCCAAGCCATGGCATTTCAATCGCATCATATGCATGTGAAAGCTGGGCAATGAATAAGGAAGATCAAAGAAGAATTGAAGCCTTTGAATTGTGGCGTTGGCAAAAAAATATTGAATATACCATAGACTGCCAAAAGAACAAAGAAGTCTGTCTTGTAAGAAGCACAGCCAGAATGCTCCTTAGGAGCAAGGATGGCAAGACTACGTCTTACATACTTTGGACATGTTTTCAGGAGGGATCAGCTCCTGGAGGAGGACATCATGCTTGGCAGAGGGTAATCAGAAAAGAGGAAGACCCTCAACAAGATGGAATGACACATTGGATACAACAATGGGCTCAAGCATAACAATAATTGTGACCAGTCCTGTAGTACATAGGGTTGCTGTGGGTTGGAACTGACCCAAAGGCACATAACAACAACAACACTAACATCACCATTTTTAAGGATGAACTGAACCATACTTTAAACCTATATGCTTATATTATTGTGGTAAATATATATATACCATAAAGCTTAACATTTTAAACATTTTTTTCCTTTTTAAAAAATTTTTATTATGCTTTAAGTGAAAGTTTACAAACCAAGTCAGTCTCTCATACAAAAACTTATATACACCTTGTTATATACTCCTAGTTGCTCTCCCTGTAATAAGACAGCACACTCTTTCCCTCCACTCTCTATTTTCGTGTCCATTCGGCCAGCTTCTGATCCCCTCTGCCCTCTCATCTCTTCTCCAGACAGGAGCTGCCCATATAGTCTTATGTGTCTACTTGATCCAAGAAGCTCAATCTTCACCAGGACCATTTTCTATCCTATAGTCCAGTCCAATCCTTGTCTGAAGAGTTGGCTTTGGAAATGATTCCCATCTTGGGCTAACAGATGGCCTGGGGAACATGACCTCTGGGGTCCTTCTAGTCTCAGTCAGACCATTAAGTCTGGTCACTTTACGAGAATTTGAGGTCTGCATCCCACTGCTCTCCTGCTCCCTCAGGGGTTCTCTCTTGTGTTCCCTGTCAGGGCAGACATCGGTTGTAGCCAGCACCATCTAGTTCTTCTGTTCTCAGGATGATGTAGTCTCTGGTTTATGTGGGTCTTTCTGTCTCTTGGGCTCATAATTACCTTGAGTCTTTGGTATTCTTCATTCTCCTTTGCTCCAGGTGCATTGAGACCTATTGATACATCTTAGATCACGGCTTGCTAAGGTTTAAGACCCCAGGCGCCACTCTCCAAGTGGGATGCAGAGTGTTTTCTTAATAGGTTTTATTATGCCAACTGACTTAGATGTACACTGAAACCATGATCCCCAAACCCCCGCGCCTGCTACACTGGCCTTTGAAGTGTTCAGTTTATTCAAGCAATTATTTGCTTTTGGTTTAGTCCATTTGTGCTGACCTCTTCTGTATTGTGTGTTGTCTTTCCCTTCACCTAAAATAGTGCTTACCTACTATCTAATTAGTGAAAACCCCTCTCCTTCCCTTCCTCCCCACTCTGGTAACCATCAAAAGATATTTTCTTGTCTGTTTAAACTATTTTTCGAGTTCTTATAATAGTGGTCTCATACAATATTTTTCCTTTTGCAACTGACTAATTTCAGCATAATGCGTTCCAGATTCCTCCGTGTTATGAAATGCTTCACGGATTCATCATTGTTCTTTATCGATGTGTAGTATTCCATTGTGTGAATATACCATAATTTATCCATTAACCTGTTGAGTGGCACCTTGGTTGCTTCCATCTTTTTGCTATTGTAAACAATGCTTCAACGAACATGGGTGGGCATATATCTATCTGTGTAAAGGCTCTTATTTCTCTAAGATATATTCCAAGGAGTAGGATTACTGGATAGTGTGGTAGTTCTATTTCTTGGTTTTTGAGGAAGCGCCAAATCAATTTCCAAAGTGGTTGTACCATTTTACATTCCCACCAGCAGTGTATAAGTGTTCCAGTCTGTCCACAGCCTCTCAAACATTTATTATTTTGTGTTTTTTGGATTAATGCCAGCCTTGTTGGAGTGAGATGAAATCTCATTGTAGTTTTGATTTGCGTTTCTTTTTAATGGCTAATGATCATGAGCATTTCATTATGAATGTCTTCTTTAGTGAAGTGCCTGTTCATATCCTTTGCCCATTTTTTAATTGGGTTATTTGTCTTCTTGCAGTTGAGTTTTTGCAGTATCATGTAGATTTTAGAGATCAGACACTGACCAGAAATGTCACAGCTAAAAACTTTTTCCCGGTCTGTAGGTAGCCTTTTTTCTCTTTTGAGGAAGTCTTTGGATGAGCATAGGTGTTCGATTTTTAGGAGCGCCCAGTTATCTAGTTTTTCTTCTGCATTGTTAGTGACGTTTTTTATCCTGTTTATGCCATGTATTAGGGCTTCTAACATTGTCCCTATGTTTTCTTCCATGATCTTTATCATTTTAGATTTTATATTTAGGTCTTTGATCTGTTTTGAGTTAGCTTTTGTGCATGGTGTGAGGTATGGGTCTTGTTCCATTTTTTTTTTTTTTGCATATGGATATCCAGTTATGCCAGCACCATTTGTTAAAGAGACTGCCTTTTGCCCATTTAACTGATTTTGGGCCTTTGTCAAATAACCACCTCATATGTGGGTGGATTTGTGTCTGGATTCTCAATTCTGTTCCATTGGTCTATGTATCTGTTGTTGAATCAGTACCAGGCTATTTAGACTACTGTGACGGTATAATAGGTTGTAAAATCGGGTAAAATAAGGCCTCCCACTCTGTTCTTCTTTTTCAGTAATGCTTTACTTATCCAGGGCCTCTTTCCCTTCTATATGAAGTTGGTGATTTGTTTCTCCATCTCATTAAAAAATGTCATTGGAGTTTGGATCAGAATTGCATTTTATCTACAGATCTCTTTTGGTAGAATAGACATTTTTAGAACGTTAAGTCTTCCTATCCATGAGCAAGGTATATTTTTCCACTTATGTAGGTCTTTTTTGGTTTCTCACAGTACCGTCTTGTGGTTTTCTTTGTATAGGTCTTTTACATCTTTGGTAAGATTTATTCCTAAGTATTTTATCTTCTTGGGGGCTACTGTAAATGGTATTATTTTAGTCATTTCCTCTGCAATGTTCTTTTTTTGGTGTAGAGGAATCCAATTGATTTTTGTATGTTTACCTTGTATCCTGATACTCTGCTGAACTCTTCTATTAGTTTCAGTAGTTTTCTTGAGGATTCTTTAGGGTTTTCTGTGTATAAGATCATGTCATCTGCAAACAGAGATACTTTTATTTCTTCCTTACCAATCTGGATGCCCTTCATTTCTTTATCTAGTCTAATTGCTCTGGTTAGGACCTCCAGCACAATGTTGAATAAAAGTGGTGATGAATGGCATCCTTGTCTGGTTCCCGATCTCAAGGGGAATGCTTTCAGACTCTCTCCATTTAGGATAATGTTGGCTGTTGGTTTTGTATAAATGCCCTATATTATGTTGAGGAATTTTCCTTCTATTCCTACTTTGCTGAGAGTTTTTATCATGAATGTGTGTTGAACTTTGTCAAATGCCTTTCTGCATCAGCTGATAAGATTTTGTGGTTCTTATCTTTTGTTTTATTTGTATAATGGCTTACCTTAATTTTTTTTTCTAATGTTGAACCATCCCTGCATACCTGGTATGAATCCCACATGGTCATGGTGAATTATTTTTTTGATATGTTGTTGAGTTCTATTGGCTAGAATTTTGTTGAGGATTTTTGCATCTAAGTTCATGAGGGATATAGGTCTGTAATTTTCTTTTTTTGTGCTGTCTTTACCTCGTTTTGGTATCAGGGATATGGTAGCTTCATAGAATGAGTTTGGGAGTATTCAGTCCTTTTCTAAGCTCTGAAATACCTTTAATAGTAGTGGTGTTAACTCTTCTCTGAAAGTTTGGTAGAACTCTGCAGTGAAGCCGTCCTGGCCAGGACTCTTTTTTGTTGTTTTTTTTTTATTATTATTACATTTTCGATCTTTTTTTTGTTGTTGTTATGAGTTTATTTAGTTGTTCTGCTTCTGTTTGTGTTAGTTTAGGTAGGTAGTGTGTTTCTCGAAATTCATCCATTTCTAGGTTTTCAAATTTGTTAGGGTACAATTTTTTGTAGTAATCTGATATGATTCTTTTAATTTCAGTTGGGTCTGTTGTAATACTGCCATCTCATTTCTTATTTGGGTTATTTGCTTCCTTTCCTGTTTTTCTTTTGTCAGTTTGGCCAATGATTTATCAATTTCATTAATTTTTTCAAAGAACCAGCTTTTGGTCTTGTTAACTCTTTCAATTGTTTTTCTGGTTTCTATTTCATTTAATTCTGCTGTAATTTTTGCCATCTGCTTTCTTCTGGTACCTGAAGGTTTCTTTTGTTGCTCTCTTTCTATTTGTTCAAGTTGTAGGGATAATTCTTTGATTTTGGCCCTTTCTTCTTTTTGTCTGTGTGTGTTTATTGGTATGAATTGACATCTGAACACTGCTTTCACTGTGTCCCAAAGGTTCTGATAGAAAGTGTTTTCATTCCCATTGGATTCTATGAATTTCTTTATTCCATCCTTGATGTCTTCTATAACCCAGTCATTTTTGAGCAGGGAATTGTTCACTTTCCATCTGTTCAGTATCTTTCTCTGCTTTTTCTGTTATTGATTTCTACTTTTATGGCCTCATGGTCACAGAAGATGCTTTGTAATATTTCAGTGTTTTGGATTCTGCTAAGACTTGCTTTATAACCTAATACGTGGTCTATTCTAGAGAATATTATATGTCTATGTGAATTGGAAAAGAAAGTATACTTGGCTGCTGTTGGGTGTAGTGTTCTGTATATGTCTATGAGGCCAAGTTGGTTGATTGTAGCATTTAGATCTTCCAAGTCTTCATTGAGCTTCTTTCTGGATGTTCTGCCCTTCACCAAAAGTGGTGTGTTGAAGTCTCCCACTATTATTGTGGCGCTGTCTATCTCACTTTTCAGTGGTGTTAGAGTTTGTTTTATGTATCTCGCAGCCCTGTCATTGGGTATATAATTATTTAATATGGTTATATCCTCCTGGTATATTGTCCCTTTAATCATTATATGGTGTCTTTCCTTATCTTATGTAGTGGGTTTAACTTTAAAGTCTATTTTGTCAGACATTAATATTGCTGCTCCTGATCTTTTTTGGTTGTTCTGTATATTGCCTGTTCTCCTTCCTGATCTCGTTCCTGATGTCTTGAAGAGTTCTGCATGTTAATCTTTTGTATTCTGCGTCCAGTATTTCCAGGAACGCACCTTCATCTAAAAGATCCCTTGATTCTTTGTTTTGAGAGCTTGTTGAGGAGATCATGGTCTGTTTCTTTATGTGATTTGATATTGACTGCTGTTTCCATCTCCGAGCCATCTATAAGTTATTATATTAGTTTATTTTATGTTTGCTTACTATATCCTAGCTTCTTTCTTTGTTTTGTTTTGTTATGTCCAAATAGGTTGCTTGAGTGAGCTCACTTGATTGTTTTCACCTTTGAAGCTCTAATATCCTGCCACCAGATGGCTAAAGCTGTTACCAGGTGTATGAGCCTAGGAGTCCATTCACTTTTCTTGTATGGATTCAGCTCAGGTGTCCAGATAGTTGGTCATTAAGTGTGTGGTACAGGCTCTGTCCTACAGTCTTAGAGGAGCAGGGGTGATTGATGTATGTATCAGTATCTGGTTGCAGCAGGGGGCCACTCTCTGAATAGGCCTGGGGTTGACAACCATCCTCCAAGTGTCTGTGAGGAAAGCACGTCCCTATTCCCCAGAGCACAAAGGTGGGTGGGTTCTGCAGACGGACCTTGGGCATCCAATGTTTTTGGTTGTAAGGACTGGGAGGTACCAGTTATCCTTGGGCCATTGTCACGGGTGGCTGGGTGACCTGAGTGGAGCCACCCGTTCTTAGGCCCCTGATGTGGGTAGGTGAGAAGCCTGTTTAATAGGCAAAGTGGTGTCAAATGTCAAACACCCACCTCTCCACTGCACAGCTGAAACTGTTTCAGCCTGCCAACAAGGGCCTATTCTCCTGAAATAGGCACATACAGGTCGGTGCAGGGGGGAAAGCTATTCAAAGTCCACGTACTGTTTATTCCTGGACAGGAGTCGCTTCTGTCCTGAGCTCCCCAGGTTAGTGGAGCTGGCAGATTTTCTTTTCCCCAATTATGAATTTATTCCTTCTACAGTGCTGGGAGAATGGCTCAGAGCATGCAACAGGACCTAACTCAGGCCCAGGGAAATCGATAGTCACCGAAGCCAGCTTGGGGGCTGGCGGTGTGGTAAAGTATATGCAGATACTTAGCTTTTGCCAAGAGCGCTGTTCTTCTTTGGCTCCGGAGGTGTGGGTAGCTGTGCAACTGGCTTTTTCTCCCTGAGAGAACTGCAGCTGAATGCTACCACCAGCCCGTGGCAGCCTGAGGGTTCCCGGTGATTCAGGTCTGGCAACTTCTCTCCACTTCTGAACCTTCTCCCCTCCCCCCTGCCACTCAGTCAGTTTTCTACCTTTGCCTTTGATGTTCAGGCTTCTAGTTTGTCATAAATGTAATCGTTTAACTTGTTGGTTTGGGTCTTTGTTGTAAGAGAGCTCACCAGAAGCGTTTGACTACTCTGCCATCTTGGCCCCGCCTCCCCATTTTAACCATTTTTAAGTGTACACTTCATTGGCATTAATTACACTCAAAATGCCATGCAACCACCACCACTATTTCCAAAAATTTTTCATCATTCCACACAGAAATTCTGTACTATTAAGTAACATTTCCCCATTCCTTCCTCCTTTCAACCCTTGAAACCACTAATCTATTTTCTGTGTCAGTGTATTTGCCTATTCTAGATATTTTATGTAAGTGGAATTGTACAATCTTTGTCCCTTTGTGTCTGACTTATTTCAGTTAGCATAACATTTTCAAGGTTCACCTATGTTGTAGCAAAAAATGAATAACATTTTTTCTTTTTATTGCCTTTTATTCTTTGTATCTATCACATTTTGTTTACCCATTCATTTGTTGGGTTGTTTCTGTTTCTTGACTAATATTTCAGTGAACATTGGCATGCAAGTATCAGTTTGAATCTCTATTTTCAATTCTTTTGAGTATATAGCTAGGGGTGAGATTGCTGGATTTATAATAATTGTATATTCTACCTTTTAGGAAACTGCCAGACTATTTTCCACGGTGGGTGTCTCATTTTATATTCCCACCAGCAGTACATGAGAGTTCCGAATTCTCTACATCCTCAACAACATTTGTTATTTTCCCAACTCAAATGCTTTTACAGTTACAGTCAGACATTCAAACCTAGAATCAGACTAGCGAAGTTTGAAATTTGCCTCCTCCATTTGTTGGTCTTTTGACAAGTTCCCTGTATCTCAGTTTCATCATATGGAAATGGTTAAAGATTGTCTCACACCCAGGGACTGATTACTCAACAACCAAAATATGGTAAAACTCATATGAAATTGTGCACTACAGATAGTACATAAACAGTACATAAACAAAAGGAAACCCATACCTATGTTGCTTACTGGTTAATCCACACATGCTCACACCATGAGATTGTTTTGTGGATTCAATTATATAAATGCCTATAAAGGTCTTATAACAATGTCTGAATTATAGCAAGCTCAAACTAATATTATGATTCTAACACTTATTATCATTATTCTCCACTTAGTCCCAATGGAGTAAGACGATATCCCTATCATAGCACTCACTTCAGAAGACCTCAAGTTTGAGGGCAATATCAACTCTACAAACTACCCTAGAGAGATCTTTTACAGTTTAATGTAAAATCTGACAAGGATAGAAGTAACTAAGAAGGAACAAAGTGAGAAATTGAGAAAAACAGCTAAAGAAACATTCATTTACTCCACAAACTTCTAAAATACCAAGTAGATGTTTTATGATTCACTTGCTAATTTTAACCAGGTAATTTAACTTCATCCCTTTTTCAACTGTTTCAAATTTAATTGAATTAATGGTGGGGTGATATGGATAGGTCAGGCAAGGCCAGCCTGAGTGGCTTTGAGACTGAGGACATAGAACTTAGAACCAGAAGACCTGGGTTCTAAATGTGACTATCAGTTATATGTCTTCGGTCAGTTGTATGTCAGATATGTGTCTATGTGTATATAACCCACTGCCGTTGAGTCGATTTCAACTCATAGCAACCCTATACGACAGACTAGAACTGCCCCATAGAGTTTCCAAGGAGCATCTGGTGAATTTGAACTGCTAACCTTTTGATTAGCAGCCTTAGCACTCAACCAGTATGCCACTGGGGTGTATATATATATATACACACAAATATATATACACACCCACACATATATATGTGTGGGTGTATATATATATATATATAAATAATTTTTATTTTGAGTAATTTTTGGTTTATAGAAATGTTACAAAGTACTGGGTTCCCATTTCCCCGTTACCCAGTTTTCCTTATGTGACTATAACAATGGTACATTAATCAATAGTAAGAAATTAACATTGCCACAAAACTACTAACTATAGACTTTATTCATATTTCACCTGTTTTTCTACTTTTTTTGTTTTTTTCCAATTTTTCATTTTCCTGTTGCGAGATCCAATCAAAAATACAACATTGCTTTTAGTTATCTTTTCTCCTTACTTTCCTCAGGTCTGTAAAAGTTTTTCAGTTCTTTCTTTTCATGATCTTGAAACTTTTGAAAAGTTTAGATATTTTGTAAAATATCCCCCCATTTGGGTTTGTCTGATAGTTTATCACGATTAGACTGAGGTGATGGGTTTTCAAAAAGAATACCACAGATATAAGATGGGCTGCTCATTGCATCACATTGGGGATGCATGATATCAAAATGACATCATTGATGATATTAACTTGTTGTTGTTAGGTGTCATCAAGTCAATTCCAAATCATGGTGACCCCATGTAACAGAGTAGAACTGTCCCACAGGTTTCTCTAGACTGTAATATTTACAGGAACAGATTGCTGGGTTGAACCGGCAACCTTTTGATTGTCATTGGAATGCTTAACTGTTGCACTGCAGGGCTTCTTGATATTGAACTTATCATTTGATAAGTGCTCTATTTTTTCCTATTTCTGTTGTAACAAATAACCACAAAGTTAGTGCCTTAAAACAACACATATCTTATATGTCTATAGGTTACAAATGGATTTCACTTGGTTATAATCAAAGTATTGGCAGGGCTGTGTTTCCCTCTAGAGCTTTAGGAGAGAGTGTTTCATTTTTTTTTTGTCCCAGTTTCTAGAGGTCATCTGTATTTCTTGCCTTGTGGCTCCTTCCTCTGTCATCAAAGTTAGCATCTTTAAACCTCTCTCTGGCTCTAATCTCTTATTCTGCCTCCCTCTTCCACTTTTAAGGACACTTAACAATTACATTGGGCCCACCAGATCAATTGAAGATAATCATCCTATTTTAAGGTTAATGTTAATTCCATCTGGCAACTTAATTCCCTTTTGCCATGTAATGTAACCTATTCACAGGTTCTAGACATCCTTGGGGGGCTATTAGCCTGACTACCACTGGTGGTGTCTGCCAGGTTTCTCCATTGTAAAGTTCCTATTTTCTTCATATATATTTTTGATTCTCAGTTTACTTGTCTCTGGAGGGAGATAATAATAATGTCTGCCCTCTCACACTTCTCAGGGCAATGTAATGAAAAGTGTCTCGTACATTATCTCTAAAGATGGTAGTTGAAGCTAAATCTAAAGGGTTGTACCTACCCTCTTTTCTGTGAATTCTTTCTTCAAAGTAGGAATGTGGTTATTTTTATTTGTAAGATAAGTTTTCTTAATTCTCATCATTTTTTTTAGAGTATGAAATTTGGGAGGTCCTGCTGGGTCCCAGGGAGTAGCATGCTGTCCAAAATATATTCCAAATACCACAAATTCTGGTGTAGCCAAGGGCCTTAAATATATGATTCTAAAACCTTTGTTTAGCTCTGTCTATGATGGTTTCTGGTAAACTTTTTATTATATCTTTTTAAATTGATGAGTGTGAGAACTTGTTTGTAAATAGTTGTTTTTCATATGCATGTTTGTATAACCTGCACAGGGAAATGGTCACAGTAAGTTTTAATAAAGTTTGCTTGATAAAGATGCACGTTGAGTAAGTCTACATATGGAATTTACTGTGAGACAGAAGCATCCTTATCCAAGAATAAATGTTTTTACATTTATCTGTGATTCTAATATATACTAAATAGTCATTGGCCTGAAAACATTCCTTCGGAGAGTTCACCACTTGCTGCAGAGTAGAAGACAGAGAAAAATATAGTGTACTCATTAGTCCAGGCCTTGTAACCAAGCACTATCAACTTGTTCTTGGTTTGCAACGCTAACAGAGCTCATTTATGATACTCAAACTGTGCTTTAGCATGTGGGCAATCCAATATAAAATGGCTTAGTACTGGGAATAAAGTTTACTCTCTTTCTATTTGGATTACATAAAAATCAAACAGTTGATATTAAAAGTTACATATATATAAGACCTAAGGACTGAATTTTCTTTTACAAGAAAAGGGCAGGGGAATGGAATTTTGCTGATCCTACTAAACACTCAGCAGCTAATGAGATCTACAGTTTTGTGAAAATTCTACCTTATGTTTTATAAATTTAGACTAGCTTCCTCTTTCAGAGAAGAACACACCTAGGCAGGACCTACTTGAAGGTGATTGTTGTTTAGTAAATATTTATTGATTGACTGAATAAAACAAAAAGTCAAACCACATATGCTAAGTCATGTCTTGGGCCACAGGATGATGGCCCTTTGGAGTTGCAGAGACTGTCCTCATCCTCCAGATGAAAAGTTACAGGATGTTATAAGAGGCAACATCCCAAGTAAGGTGGATAAAAAAAAAAAAAAAAGGTGGATAGGGAAGAGAATTCCTATTCCTGTTCATTTGCCGTCACTTGTGTGAACTTGAAAAAATCACCTTACTTCTCTGGGTTTTGGTTTGAAAGTTCTTAATGGAATTGAACTAGATTAGTGGCTTTCAGTTTTTTATTTTTTCCTCTCAGGTGGGATTGTTTTTTCTGAAAAGCAAATTTTCCTGGAAACCCTTGTATTAGACACACCCCAGTAGAAGTAGGGCAGAAAAGTTGGCCTTTCCTTCAAGACAGCCTCTAAAGCACTGCCTGAAAACCAGGACATCCACAAAACAGTTTTAAAAGCCCTGAATTTAAACTCTTTTATCAACACTTTGTGCCACAGAGTTTGATCACCTGTCACCTAGACCAGTAGTTCTCATCCGTGGAGTTGTGACACTCTGCTGTGTCAGCTGTGTGGTAAGTCATTTGTTGTTAAGTTAGTCAGCAAAAGAAAACTTAGCTGCAGAATCAACACCATAATCTCAGGGAATTAATGCATTGTATAAGTTCTCTCTTGTTGCTTAACCCCAACAAAAAACCCACTGCCGTTGAATTGATTCCAACTCATAGCAATCCCATAGGGTTTCCAAGGCTGTAAATCTCTACATGGAGCTGCTGGTGGTTTCAAACTGCTGACCTTTCGGTTAGCAGTGAAGCCTTTTAATCACTGTGCCATCAGGGCTCCTCTGTTGTTTAACCAACCACCTCAAATTCAGTGGCTCACAACCAACATGTATTCTCATGATTTCCTAGGTCCATCTGGTCTGGGCCAGCATGGTTAATTTCTGTCAGTCAGGTGCCCTGGTGAAAATCAGAGGCATCTGTAAAGAGTATAAGGCAAAAGTCCAACTATTTACAGCAGCATTTCTTTCAAGTCATCAGGTAGGCAACTAATAACCAACAGTCTATAGTGATAACGTAGGTGTTCAGGGCTTCCATAGCAGTCTAGCTCTTTCTTATACCCCTCCCAGCTTGTCTCCTTTCCCTTAGCTCTCTCTTTGTCTCATCATATTTTGTAGTGCTTGGCCTGAGAAGTGACTAGCACTCCACTAAGAAGATATCAAATTGCATTGTTTTGAATAATCATATGGCTCTATTTTAAGAAGTACTGAATTAATTCCAGAAAAACTGAAATACAAATTTTTAAATAGTTGAAACACATTCAAATCCAGAAAAATTATATGAAACAAAATAAATGTATATTAAATAAATATGTGATGTGTTTGTGTGTGTGTATGCATGTGTGTACCTGCATGTTAAGTAAAAGTGGTGCTAACTTTTATTCTACAAAATAACATTCAACAAATTTCCAGGTCCCATTAGTGAACACTTTAGACACATACATGCTAAAAACATACAAAATAATACATGTGTATATTTAGTATATATATTAAATAATGCATACTAATATTGATATTTATGGATATATATGTCATATGTCTGGGTATGTCATATATTGTATGTATACATATGCACCATTTCTAAGATTTTCATCCAAGGTAATAAGTAAGGCATTTAGTGAATATTCCCTTATGAAATAAAAATTAGTTCCATTTTGTGTCATCATGTTCATCTTATTTCTGAAAAAGGAAGTTATAAAAGCTATACTTTTAACTAACCAAATTACTTTCCAATAAAGAATATAAAAAAAAAAAGAGGTAATATATTTGTACATTTCTTTTTGTCATGGCAAGTTCTTGCATTCATTCCCTGTGAAATTAAACTTTTGGGATTTCATTTTCATTGGTTCATTCTTAAAGGAAGGCTTCTATACCTGGCTTTCTTACTTCTTTTTGGTTTCTGAGATAAGAAAAAAAAATTAAAGCACATTTTTGCCACTTTGTTACATATTGAAATTGGATACAGCAAAATCGTCATATTTTCTGACTTAGCAAATGATAAATTCTAGTTTCAGAAAGCCACAAAAAACTACTACAAAAAAATTCCTTTCCATGTACTGAAAAAAAAAAATTCAAACACTGAAGTTGAAAATCCTAGTGATGGGCAAAATGCACCGGCTTGTTTGATAGCCTTAATTAGTGATCCTGTAATTGGGTATCATGTCAGTTGTCATGTAGCTGGCAGCTTTCACTGAGAACACATCTAAATCCCTATTCTTTTACTCCATCGCAAACATTGTCATTCATTTGGGTGACAATTCATGCATAACATAATAGCCCTAGGGTGCAATTAATTTTAGCAGTTGCACAACTTAGTAAGAAAAAAAGAAAGCATCACTCGTATCATGTGTGCCTTGAAGGTCAGATGATGCCACAATTTACACCTTTGTTGCGAGACATGAAAATTAAAAATTAACATAAATATATTGATTAACATATGGATCGTTTAGCCTGACATACTAATGAAGCTAATCATATTTTCCTGGATGTAAGCATTCTTATCCTCTACAGTGGAACATATTATAATTATTTTTAAAATGAGAGAGGTGAAATAAATTTTAGGATTAATAATAAAGTCCCAAAAATAACGATATAGTTAATTTATTTGATACTACTGGGTACCGGGTTACCTATATTGTATCAGTGATATATTTGTGTAGTTTCTGTTCCTTTCGAACATCTCATGTCTCTCCCTTCCTCTCCATATTTGCTGCCATTGCCTATGTTTAGGTCCTCATCATCTTTCTTTTTGGCTACTGTCATAATCTCATATCTGGACTTACTTTAGTTTTTTGTTCAAATGCTGCCAGAAAGATCTTTCTGATTCATAATATGATTCCTGACTCTTGGTTGTAACTTTAGGATACAGGCCTGAAGTCTGACTCTAGATTAAAGTGGTACTAAAAATCAAGTTCTTGATATTTGTTGATGGTCTAACATGTTACACTTCTCTTACCTTAGTAAACTAGGGCAATCTCTTTGATAATTAGGGAACATGGATTTTTTTAAAGCACTGTTATTGAGTGTGTTAATAATAACTGATATCTATTGGTCATTGACTGTATCTCAATCATTGCTTAAAGAGCTTTATGTATATTACCTCATTTAATACCTTCAACAATTCTTTCAGGAAGTTGTTATAATTGTCATTTCCATTTTAAAGACAAGGAATCTGAGGCACAGAGAGATTAACTATTTTGCCAAAGATTACAAAATTATTAAGCAATGGAGCCAGGATTTGTATTTACACAAACTGACTCAAAAGCTTGTACTTTTCCCACTAAGCTTGAGGGAAGGGGGACAAATAATGGAAAAATCTAAAGGACACCGTGTGGTGCCTGGTTCTCTGTAAACATTTGTAATATTGGCCATTTGTGGACTGACTCTTGCTTTGGTATTTGGGTAATAGAGTTTTTCCTTGGTTAACCAAAGTGTATTTTTTAGTGTTAGTCAAAAACTGAAGGGCAATATCTGATAAAAACCAGCATAAATAAATAAATATAGGTCACTTTGCAGTCAAAGTAATGACAAATGTAATTTCAGGGCTAAAGTCAGTCATTGTTGCGTACTGTGTAAGAAAGATGTTATATGGTCCATTTAACTTCTCTAAGTAAACAGATACTGCAGCTTGCTTCTCCCCCACCCCCACAACCCCAAGGTTATCTGTAAGAATATTGGCTTGGAGAAGTAGAATACAAAGCTTATGTGGATAGCTTTTGAAAGATTTGTTTTAAAGAATAGATTGATCAAGTAGCATTCTGGTAGTTATCTATTCGTTTATAAGTTGGCACCAGTTTACCAATTGTTAACCTTAATAATGGAAAGTCACATGACATTCCATAGGCCGTGAGTTTAGATTGCTATACTATTTTATTG
This sequence comes from Elephas maximus indicus, assembly GCF_024166365.1. Lineage (NCBI taxonomy): Eukaryota > Metazoa > Chordata > Mammalia > Proboscidea > Elephantidae > Elephas > Elephas maximus. The sequence continues at coordinate 74,489,304 of NC_064826.1, read as the reverse complement.
TATTCAGTTGGCCTGTCCAGTGGTGATACACACACAATTTGGCTATTCAGAAGAGGTTAAATTAGCACAGCCTCTGTTGATGAGGTACAACTGCCTGGGTTAGATTGCTTCAGGTGGAATAAGGCAAGGTCCCATAATTTATTAGCCTGTATATTTTTGCTTTGTTCTGGAAATGGAAGGAAAGACAGAGGTTGAGGAAAGGGCAGGGAAAAGAGGGTGGTAGAAGGTGACATAGCATAGTAGGTAAGGAATAGAATGCTGTCGAGCGACAACCTTATTGAGTGCTGTCCTAAGTGTTTGATAATCCTCAGGTTGCACAGCTAGTAAAGAGTGGAGCAAGAATTTGGTCTCAAGCAATGGAAGCCGAGTATTGAGTCCTTCACTGCGCTGACCACCTCCTAATTTCTAGGATGTGTACTGATTGCTTACCATTTATAATTTCATTCAATCCTTACACCTGCACTTGAATTTTATTACCATTTTATAGAGAAAACTAAGGATTAAAAAAAATTTTTTCAAGTAGATAACTTACCCAATTTGTTACAACTCTGTGTTGTCAGAGCCAATAACACAATGCAAGGGTTTATCAAAATCATCACCTTATACTATTATTAGTCAGACTTTTACTTCAGGTTATCTGTTCTGTGGTAGTCCTAACTCCAGAGACCTGGATGGGAATCAATTCCATGACCGTGATCTACTTAGTTCAGATCAGGCAACTACCTTTTGCTATCAAATCTTTTTGAATCAATTCCTAGTATCTGCTTGTAGATTACGAGGAAAATTAGAAACAGAACAAAACAAAAAACTCAACAGCAAACTTCTCTGATACTAAGAAATTTTGGTTTTGTCATTGCGTAGACAATGTAATATTGGAAATAAAAATATTTTTTTATTTGCACTTTATTTCACTAAAAGTGAATTCTTTTGTCACTTTGTAGTAAATATTGTAAAAAATTTCTTATCTTTGCTTTTTTATTTGCAATTGTTTTGCTGAGTCTATTAGGAGAAAAAACAACAAGTCAGCTGCAATCATTTAATCAAGTTAAAGACGGCAAACAGGTTTTATTTTACTTTAGCGCAACAGAAACTATCAAAAATAAGGACCACACGTAGGACTGTAGTAATCTGAACAAAATGAAAAATCAATAAATCCCAGATGTGTTTCGTATGAGCATATGTAACTTTTGATACTTCTGGAACAATATGCACATCGGAAAGCACTTTAACCTACATGCAATATATTTTTTTCAAACTAGCTTCAGAAGTACTCAAGCAATAAATGTGCCCCCATAAAGAATACTAAAGGTGAAATATTAACAGGGGAGATTGTGATTATGGGATCAAATTCTTAGATCAACACTAGGCACATCATGTACTCATTGAAGCATTTGGATAACACTTTTTTTTTTTTCTTTTTATAGTGGTATCTATAGTTGTTACTTTACAGAGATAATGGATTTGCACACAGAAACATTTTGGCAATTAGAAAAATATAGCATTTGTTAGGAATCAAAAATAGTTACAACATTCCTTGTTAATTAAAAAAATTTGTTTTCTTTCTCTCGAAATATATGCATTATATTTTCTGTTATATATTTGCAAATAATTTCAGTGGCCAATATACTAGTCAATAACTTCTTTCTGTCATACTTTGAATAAAATGTAAATGACAGGTTTAACTACAATAGTTCTGGAGTCAAAATGTCTGTGATGAATCCTTGCCCCCAAAAGTAGTAGATGTGTAATCTTGCACAAATTGCTTTATTTCAGTGTCTCAGTTTATGGCTCAATCTGTAGAATGGGATAATAATAGTACACCTACTCCCAACTTAGAGACTATCTCATTATCTAATATTTCACATTTACGACAATAGTAAAATATCTATTATCTGACTGTTTTGCACATTAACAACGTATGTCTAACAGTGGCAAATGCTGAGGTGTGAGAAGAGAGTAACTCTGGCTGTGATGATTAGGTTATGTGTCAATTTGGCTGGCCATGATTCTAAGTGGTTTGGCAGTTATGTAACAATGTAATTTGGCAGTTATGTAATGTCATAGTCATCCTCCATTCTGGGATCTGATGTAGTTAGCCTCCATTCTTGCATGACAGCAATTTTCATATAACAATCTGGTCTTTGGAACCTAACCATGTCGATAAGTGAGGAGCAGGTGTAGTCACCTGAAAGGGATGTGAGGGTTATATTAGTACCAGTAAATAATGTATTACCTACTCAATGAATCCTACCTTTAATGATGACAATAATGAGTGTATGGCATAAACAATGATATGTTTTACTTCTGTGAGCATTGTATACACAAGAGGATAAAAACTGGCCAAATTTGAATGTTAAATATTATGGAAATATCCTGTATTCAAGTTCTTAATTATACAGAGTAGGAAATAATACATTAATCTCTTAGTTTTACATCGTGAGAGAATATTGTCAACCTCAAACTGCTCTGGTTTGAGGGGGTATTGTGTTAACCCCGGGCAAGTGACAGGATCATGCCACAGCAGTGTCTAGCCCTGTATTAGACAGTGCAAGATTAAATGGAGAAACATTTTCCCAAGAAGAAAACAAAGAAAAGAACAAAAAAAAGACTAGTTAGATTATGACCAAATAAACAGAGTTTGAAACATGGATATCTTCAGTGTTTTCAAATGACCTAGAAGATACATTAAAAACAAAAGGAAAGATTTCCAGAACAGAAAATCTAGGATTAGCTAAATTAATGTCTGCAATTGCTGTTATATTGTTTGGGCCGAAGTAAAAATGATGCAAATCTTTAGTCTATTAATAAAAACAGGCTAAACAAACCTATGTGAAATGGAGAATCCATGTAATTTTAAACCTAAGAATATATGTTACAATATTGTTCTAAGTTGCTGCTGAGATGATCGGACTCATGGTGACCCATGTGTGCAGGGTAGAACTGCTCGGTAGGATTTTCATGGCTGAGACCTTTCAGAAGTATTTCATAATTCCTGTCAGCCAAGGCATCCCTGGGTGAGTTCAAACTGCCAACCTTTTGGCTAGTAGTCAAGTACTTAACCATTTATTCCACCAGGAACTCCCATTACTAGTGTAGCATCTGCTTTTTAGTTGGCCATGATATTATTTTGAAAATAAGATATAAATTAGTATACTTTGTTCCCTCAAATCTAACATTTACTATCTAGTTTTCAAAATTTACTACCAAGGCATCTACTTTAATTTCACCAAATTAATTTAATCTACATTTTCTCTGACTGCTTCTTCTCAATAGAATTTCTCCCTCCCTCCAGGTTCTCTACTCAGTGGTTTGGAGAGTTGTATGTGTTAAGTACACATAAAGTGAATAAAACTACGCCTGTATTGAGCACATAGTAAGTGTTCAATAATCGTTGTTGTTAAATGCCATCGAGCAGGTTCCAACTCATAATGACCTGTGTATAAAAGAGCAAAACATTGGTGGTTCTGTGCCATCCTCACAATCATTGCCATTTTTAAATCCACTGTCGAAGCCACAATGTCAATCCATCTCACTGAAGGTCTTTAGTTCTTTTTTTTTTTTTTTTCTGACTCTCTACCAAGCATGATGTCCTTCTCCAGTGATTTGTCCCTCCTGATAACATCTCCAAAGTAAGCAAAATGAACTACCACCCTCCTCACTTCTAAGGAGCGTTCTGGCTACACCTACTCCAAAACAGATTTATTCATTCTTCTGGCAATCCCTGATGTATTCAATATTCTTGCCAACACCACAATTCAAATGTGTCAATTCTTTTTTGGCCTTCTTTTTTTCAGTACGTGTTACACCTCAACATGAACAAAATGAAAATCCATATGATTGGACAAATAAACTACATCATTATAAATGTCAAAGAAATTGAAGCTGTCAAGAATTCCATTCTTCTTGGATCAACAATCAATGATAATGGAAGCAACAGTTAAGAAATCAAATGATGTATTGCATTCGGCAGATTTGCTCTTTGTCATCACTTTAATGACTAAGGTGCACCTGACCCAAGCCATGGTATTTTCAGTTGCCTCATATCCATATGAAAACTTCCAAATGAAAAAGGGAGACAATAAACATAAGTTATTATTTCATATTCGAACCCTACCAAAAATAAAGTTTTTATTGTGACCCAGAGGTTTATATTGAGACCTACAATTCATTGACTAAACCCATTGTGGTCGAGTCGATTCCAACTCATAGCAACCCTATAGGGCAGTATAGGGCAGAGTATAACTGCCCCATACAGTTTCCAAGGAGCGTCTGGTGAATTCAAACTGCCAACTTTTTGGTTAGGAGCTGTAGCTGTTAGCGACTAGGCCAAGTGGTATGCTTCCATTTATGTGGAAAAGACTCTCCAAGAATGAATGATTTGTCCAAGAGTTCCTGGTGCATACCAGGCACTGAATAACATTAGCAATCATTTCAAACTGTTATCACTCCAAGGGAGTACCAGATATTCTGGTATATTCTTCCTTTTTCTGTATGCTATTTTGCTTAAAGCTTTATAGTCTATATTTTTTCCATGCAATATCTTCTGGGATTATATTTATGTTTAAAATTTCTGTGATCATTCCCATGCTCTCCATTGCCAAAATGTTTACATATTCACTTTGTGAATTTGCTACTCTTGACTTCCAGATTTTTGAGCTCATGAGGATAGACTTAATTATTTCAGGTGTCTTTAATTTCCTTTTTGCAGCACCTGGGAGAGGGTTGAACACATAATTAGAGTTCAATAAAGATTGATTATCCACACAAACATACAAGAAAATTTATACAAATGTTGCTAAAATCTTCCTATGTAACATTTTAGATATTTTAATTTGAACAGAAAACTACCTGTTTTTACTTTTAATGTTTAATTAAGATTACGTATTTCTTTTTATTAATTATTATTAGATTTTAGGACTGAAATATTTGGCCTTAAAAATTAATGATGAGAACTGATCTATAGTTAAATAATATAAAAACACACAATTATCTGATAGGCCACTTTTTCATCTTGTGTTAGCTTTACATAGTCATAGTGTAGTTATTTTTTATTCCATGTCAATATGTGGCATCATTAAATATCGATTATTAGGATATTCTAATAAACTATAATAGAGTTTAATTAATAGCAACAAGCCAGTGTTTCTTAGTTTTAACAAACAAACCATGGTAATGTAAGATGATAACATTAAGAGAAATTGAAATTGGGTAAGAGTTATATAGGAGCTCTCTCTATTATCTTTACAATTTTTTTGTACATAAAAAAATTATTCCAAAATAAAAATGTATTAAAAACTGAATAAGAAAATATCATTTATAAATGCATTAATTATAAAGTGAGTAATGAGAAACCAGCTAAATTTTTAAAAACATGAAAAACTGATAATTAAATTTTCAGTGGCATATTCAATCAATGGAATATGATACAGTCATTAAAAAGTATCATTTTGAAATATGACCAAAATGTAACATGCTTTTAATATCATATTGAGTAGGAAAAAAAAAGATATCACGGTATGTGTGCAGAGTGATTGTTGTTGTTGTTGTTAGGTGCTGTTGAATTGGTTCTGACTTATAGTGACCTGATGTACATAGAACAAAACACTGCCTGGTTCTGCACCATCCTCACAATCATTGCTATGTTTGAGCTTATTGTTGCAGCCACTGTGTCAGTTCATATCGTTGATGGTCTTCCTCTTTTTCGCTGGTCCTCTACTTTACCAAGCATGATGTCCTTCTCCAGGGACTGGTTCCTCCTAATAATGAACTCTCGCCGCCCTCAGTTCTAAGAAGCACTCTGACTGTACTTCTTTCAAGACGGATTTTTTCATTCTTCTGACACTCCATGGTCAGTCCATGGTATATTCAATATTTTTTGACAACACCATAGTTCAAAAGCATCAATTCTTCTTCTGACTTTCTTATTCATTCTCCAGCTTTCAAATGCATATGAGGAGATTGAAAATACCACAGCTTGGGTCAAGTGCACCTTAGTCCTCAAAGTGACATCTTTGGTATTTAACACTTGAAAGAGGCCTTTTGCAGTGGATTTGCCCAATGCAATGCATCATTTGATTTCTTGACTGCCACTTCCATGGGTGTTGATTGTGGACCCAAGTAAAATGAAATCGTTAACAACTTCAATCTTTTCCCCATTTATCATGATATTGGTCCTGTTGTGAGAATTTGTGTTTTCTTTATGTTGAGGTGTAATCTATACTTAAGGTTGTGTGGTCTTTGATCTTCATCAGTAAGTGCTTCATGCCCTCTTCACTTTCAGCAAGCAAGGTTGTGTCATCTGCATAACGAAGGTTATCAATAAGTCTTCTCCAATCCTGATGGCATGTTCTTCTTCATATAATCCAACTTCTCAGATTATTTCCTCAGCAAACAAATTGAATAAAAAAAAAATTTTTTTTTTTGATAGATATGGTTAAAGCATAAAACCCTGATGCATACCTTTCCTGATTTTAAACCACACAGTATCCCCTTGCTCTGTTTGAATGAATGACTCTTGGTCTATATGCAGGTTTTGTATGAGCACAGTTAAGTGTTCTGGTATTCCCATTCTTTGCAACGTTATCCATAATTTGTAATGATCCACACAGTTGAATGCCTTTGCATATTCAATAAAACACAGGTAAACTTCTTTCTGATATTCTCTACTTTCAACAAGGATCCATCTGACATCACCAGTGATATACCTCTTTCCAAGTCTTGTTCTGAATTTGACCTGAATTTCTGGCAGTTCCCTGTCAATATACTGCTACGACCACTTTTGCATTATCTTCCCCAAGATTTTACTTGCATGTGATATTATTTGATAATGTCCACATTCTGTTGGATAACTTTTCTTTGGAATGGGCACAAATATGGTCCTCTTCAAATGGGCTGCCCAGGTAGCTGCCTTTCAGATTTCTTGAGATAGATGAGTGAGTGCTTCCTGTGATGCATTCATTTGTTTCAGTATGATTACAATCATGAACATATGATAAATAAGCAAGCACATCAACGTGGTCATGCTAGAGTGGTGGAATTCTGAATCATTCTTTTTGTCACAAGTTTCTAAATTTCTATAGCTTTTTTCTGGATCATCATAAAAAGTGAAAGAGAGGTTCTAAATGAGTGTATCCTGTTGTTGTTAGATTGTTCAGTGCCCTGGAGTCAGCTCTGACTCATAGTGACCCTATGTGCAACAGAAAGAAGGAAACACTGTCTGGTCCTCTGCCATCCTCACAATTGTTGTTATGCTTGAGTCCATTGTTGTAGGCACTATGTCAATCCACCTTTTTCAGGGACTGATCCCTCCTGATAATATGTCCAAATTATGTGAGATGCAGCCTCACCATCTTTGCTTCTAAGGAGCATTCTGGTTGTACTTTTTCCAAGAGTTCTTTTGGCAGTTCATGGTATAGTCAATATTCATTGCCAACATCACAATTCAAAGGCGTCAATTCTTATTCAGTCTTCCTTATTCATTGTACAGATTTCGCATGCATATGAGGTGATTGAAAACACTATGGCTTGGGTCAGGTGCACCTTAGTCTTCAAGGTGACATTTTTGCTTTTCAAAACTTTAAAGAGGTTTTTTGCAGCAGATTTGCCCAAAGGAATATGTCTTTTGATTTCTTGACTGCTGCTTCCATGGGTGTTGATGGTGGATCCAAGTAAAATGAAGTCCTTGACAACTTCAATCTTTTCACCATTTATCATGATGTTGCTTATTGGCCCAGTTGTGAAAATTTTTGTTTTCTTTATGTTGAGGTATAAATCATACTTGAAGCTTTTGAGTGTATCCTAGGGATCTGAATTAAAAGTGTTAAAGGGAACAATATATTTGACTACAAGTTCCCAAATGTTAACTAAAAAGCTTTTTCCTACCCGATTTTAGTATGTATTTTATCCTAAGGATACACCGTATTCAGTCAATGGCTTATTCTTCGGTCTCGGATAATGGATTTGCTTCATTCTTCTTGCCAGTAAGGAGCATTCTCATTTCCCAAACTTCACTGCATGCAAAAATGAATAATTTTACTTGTGCTTAGTTGGTTGTTCTGAAAGCCCTTAGTCAAAGCTTGTTACCTAGACACGTTCATATAGGAGGTAGTAGAACTGAGAAGTGACTTCTGCAAATTATGAGAGACACCGTGGTTTAAGAACTCAAAGAGCAAATTGTTGCCCAAAATAAAGGGAAATCAAACCAAAAGACACATTGTGGTTTTAGAAGTGACCTTGAGAGACTAGTGATAATTTAATCTCTCCTTGAGCTTATGTTTTCTGGCATTATTAACAGTAGCACTTTTGGGCCCATCTGGAGTCTTGATGCTATTTCTAGATTTTTAGGACATCTGTAAACCCATCTTCTTGCAACTATTCTTTGTTTTATTTAATTTAGAATAGTAAGAAACAAGTAGAAAATGTTTTAAGTAAAAATACAATATTAAGAATGTGACTGATAGTTGATAACGTTCTGCTGTATGTGGATAAACACTGTCTAATTTTTTGCATTATTTAAAAATGATTTAGAGTACTTGAAATATAAATGCTGCTTCAAAATAAACACAATGATTTGAAAATTACTTCCTTTTTCAAAACTTTTCATAGCTTCTAGTCTCCTACTTTGGAAATTTCGGTAAAGAAGGAATGCGTCTGTAATGTCTGTGTAAGTGTGAGGAGATTTTTGATAGAAGAGAGACCTTGGAATACTTCCATTCCTTGGGGCTGTAGGAAGATACGTATTTAGGAGCAAAAATAGAATCCACTGGACATTTTCCACCACTAAACAATAGGCAAGACATGTCCTTGAAAATCATTGCTATAGGTCACTTTTTTTGGAGGTTTTCCATCCTTAAAAATGGAGTGAGCCATATATTGAACCCCTTTTCAGTGCTTGAGAAGAATTGGGCAAGATTCAGAAAATGGAAACCATTCCAAAAACTGCTCTTTACCCTCTCAATGAAGAAAATCTTTGATTGGAACTCACCACTTAAAAAGGGTATGTGTGAAGGGATCCTTGGAAGATTTTCAACATTTAATGAGATAGCTGCTTGGATGATTTTCAAAACCTGGAGGGGTCTATAATGAAGAATCATGCTGCTTCCATTAGTGTATTTTTCCTCTTCATGTTTGCAGACAAAGCTGAGAATCTGTCCAATTTCTTGTTTGGCTTAGGTAGTCTTTATTTTAGTAGAAAGGCTAGTCAACTTGGCTCATTTGCAAATGAGAAGAGCAAATGAAAGCAAGTAACATTTAGAGATTCTCATAGCCAATGGGAGATAACTTTCTATATACAACAGCTGTACTTTTTTTTTTTTTCACAGTAGTTTACCAAAAGGAGTAATGTATTTGGAAAATTATGAAAAAAATTATGTCTGCTTTTACAGCTGTTAATCACTAGGTGATGGTTCATGTTGTGAAAGAAACTTAGTTGAGATGTATGCATTTTAAAAAAGAAATTATGTCCTTATACAGTTCATGCTACTAAATAATATGATACTTTTCACAGCTCTGCAATATATTTAATTACTACTTAGGTATTAGTTTTGGGAGTTTCAATAATAATCGTTAATTTGTTCTTAATTTGAAAACCAGAAAGTCACCATGTGTCTTAATGCCATTTTCATTTTTCCTTGAAATTATAAATGTGATATTATATCATGTATCAAATATATTTACTTAAAATTGTTTAAGTGGCTAGAGCATGCTATTATTCATTGCAATCTGAAAAAAATTGCTTCTGACTATACTTTGTTGCAATTCTTGTGACAAGAAAGATTATTCTTCATTAGCACTGATAATAGTAATAAAAAAAAAAAAAATCCTGCAGAGCTAACACAAAAAAATCACAACTGAAAAAAGTCACATTTAAGGCTTTATGACTTGTGACAACTGACACAACATTTACAATGTTCCTTGATTTTCTGTGACCATGTATCTAAAAGACTTTTATTTACATTTTAAAATAAACACTTAAATAAAAATATTTGTCTATAGTATTACCAGTTATTAGAAAATATATATATATATAAATCGAAGACTTCAAAATGATTTAATGAAAATATTTACTTTTCATACCTAGCGAAATTGGATATACTTGTAACTGTCATGACTTGACTAGTAAGAGAGTAGATATAGACATGAGCACTGCACATTTTTAGAAGAAAATCACTTTTAGAGTTAATTTTTTTTTTAAAGTCTCTTTAATTGATATTAATTCCCAAATCCCCATCATCACCCAGGACTAAATCATTTAGTTTTAGCAGCATGATCATAATTAAAACCCATGATAAATGAATGATTTACTATAATATCAATGAATGTTTGTTTTGGTGGGCTGTGATGATTTATTTCCATGAAGATTATAGCCAAGAAAACCCCACGGAATAGTTCTACTCTGTAACACACATGGTCACCATGAGTCAGAATTGACGGCATAAGACAACAACAACATGAAATTATAAATTCAGGGAAGACAAGAAACCTAAAATATAAAGGTCCAAAGTCTTCATTTTTATAGGAAATGTCCCTCTTCTACCCACCTGAAGCCAGAGACTTCACAAATATCGTTTATGATACTGTAGTTGGTGAACATTCTTTCACCAGTGGATGAACCGCACAGTAAATTCAATTATGGCTGTCAGCATAACTCTGCTCAGTAGGGTAGTCCCAGTGAAACTCTTAATTCCCAATTTAAAATAGGCTTCTATACTTTCCAAGAAGGAAGACAAAAAAAAAAAATCCTCAAAATAATTTTTAAATCTGGAAGGACCTCTGGGGTTTTATTTTACAGAAATTAGATGCTGGCTGTCACAAAAAAGATTTTTTTTACTTACATAAGCCATTCCATTGAAAAATGAAATGGGCCATAATAACCCTTTTGCTGCTTAAAATTTCATTTCAGCGGCTTCCATCCTTTTTTTTTTTTCACAGTAGAATACAACTCCTTACACACAAAAGCCAACCAAAAGAAATTGTTTCACGTCTTTAGAAATTATTGTTTTAAGTGATCAGGCTCTGGGGTGGAGTGGCAGTGGAATATTCCTTTAGCCAGTGGCACAGACGGATATTTCTGGATGAGATTTTGCCCCCTTGTAGTGGAATGTGATGTACATTTTGATTCCCTGGCATGCCTACACTAACACCCATCTGTTGAGATGGCATAGTTCCTAAAAAAAGGTGGTTTGCCAAGTTCCAGAAGTCCCACATACCTGGCATATGTATACATTTCTAAAGGTATTTTCCAGAATTAAAAAAAAAAAGGGAGTTTAACTTAGAGTGCTTTCTTTTAGAGAATAATTTCAATGCTACCACTAATACATAATTTTAGTTAGGAATACCTTTTCTTGTATTTGACATTGGAAAATTTGCTTGTAGAAAAAGAAAACTCAGTGAGACTTAGAACAAGTATTAGCTTATATTCGTAAACAATTCTCATTCATTGTACCTGTTTTTTTCATGAATACCTATATTTGTCATTTATGCTATTTTTATTAGTTCTACCAACTAATATCTACCAACCATCCAAGTATTCCATAAGATGATTTGCTAGAAAGTAGAATTTCACAGGATGGTTTGCTAGAGAGTAGAACAGCTGTGACCAATTTTAAGATGGAAATCCATACCCCATAATATTGACAAGATAGTGTTGATTGCCTGAGGTTAAAAAGCCCGAAAAGGCTTAAGTTAAAGTCAAATGATGGAAATTCTATAGAGCCCTCGAGTCCATGGAAAAGGAGGGTGTGATTGGATAATTTGGTTACTGAAGAGAAGACAACCCGTTGCTTAGCTACGGGACTCTGGGTGGCAGCTCTTTTCCCTCTCACATTTCCTGGCGTTTTGTTTCTGTAAATGTAGTTTCTTGCAAATGAGAGCGCCCGTGTGCAGATGTCCACATTGCAATTGTTTCGATTTGTAAAATGGAACAGTATCAGAGGAAGAAAAATACTGGGAGATGTAAAATTTGGAGAGAAACCTCCCCTTGTGTTTCTCTGCTTAAGTAGATTCAATCAAGTCATATAAAACATTCTAGAAACTTATGGCTTTGATATGTATTTTGCAAGGTGCAACATTTTGAACTATAGCACTGGCAACAAAATATTTTTAATCTCTTTTAAGAATAATGGCTATATGTTAAAAACATAAACACCTGTTACATACATATGTATTGAAAAAAGTTTGATATCCAATCTACCTGATTACAGGCAGGTTTTTCAAAACTTCAGTTTCAAAGATTTAATATACATGTGTATGTACATAATGTGTATATTTTATCTTTGATTGCATTTGAGTTAATTTTTTTTTTTTTTACTTTGTATGCTGTTTCCTTTATTAAGTTCCTTAGAAATAAGGTATAATAAAGACAAGACTCATTTCTGTCAAGTGGATTTCGACTCATAGTGACACTATAGGTCACTTCCCCATAGTGTTTCCAAGGAGTGGCTGGTGGATTTGAACTGCAACCTTTTGTTTAGCAGCCTCAGCTCTTAACCACTGCACAACCAGTGCTCCTAAGGTGTAACAGAGGTTCCAAATAATATTCTATAATTTGAGATCCTGGAAGAAAATCATCATCATCATCGCCATCATCACAATTACATTAAACAATTTGTGATTTTGTGAGCTAAAACTTTATTGCATTATTAGGATTAAAATAACAATGAGTTTGTAGTAGTTGATTATGCTTAGAAAGTGTGAAGTAAATCCAAAACTTTATAAAATCTATAGTTCTACAAGGTTAGTAAGGAGATAGCAAAAGAATCATTGCCCCCAACTCATGGCGACCCCATGTGTCACAGAGTAGGAATAAGCTTCACAGAGTTTTCATGGCTAAAATCACCAGGCCTTTTCTTCCACAGTGATGCCAGATGGGTTTGAAGCATGGTTGGTGACCTAATGCAAACCTTTTGTGCCACCCAAGGGCCTCTCCCTGTTTTGTAGAGACTAAAAAATCTGATGTCCTTGGAAATGTTTCTCTACTATTATTAATTATGTATGCCACCAAATAAAGAGTACTAAAACAACAGTGAAAGAGAATTGTTAGGCTAGGAAAGCCAACAAAGCTTTGCATGATAGATTCAAACTAATAAATAAATATAGAGTAAAACAATATAAAGTGAACTTCGTAATTGATTTGGTTGTTAAAAAAGAGACTTAACGTTTTGCAAAAATAATAGAATTAAGCTAAAAGTAGCAATTAAACAGTTATTCTCTTACAAATACACCTTAAAAATGTGAAGATAAGAAACAGTGAAATGAATTGAGATCTAGAAAAGAAAAACCTGAAATCGTCAATATGACATCATCAGTGTCCCTACTAAATACAAGATGCTAAGAAGCCAAAGAGATGTCCTAGGAATCTAGGACAATAACAAAAGTTTTCCTAGAGGATATAAGACTTGCATTGGGTGTTGACACAAGGCTGAGATTTGTGAGTAGGGAAATGAGAATGAACGTTCAAGTAAGAAAAATAGTGAAAATAATAAAGTAGAAATATTGATTCAATGCTCTACAATTAAAATTTTATTTTTCTTCATTGAAATAAGCGTTAATACCATCAAAGGATAAAGTTATTAAACATGGTGGAGATAAATTATTAACTAAAGAGCCAACTAAATGGCTTTTTTGGTCAGATTCAGAGTTAAGTAGATATTTATAGGTGTAAACTACCTGTGATTTACATTTCATTAAGATCTTATCATTTGTTATTTTAGAGTATTTATAGAAAAAAACCCAAAAGATTATATGCTAAAAACTTAATAGTTATTTCTAGATGAAGAGTCAATGGAACATATTTATATTATTCTTTTGATTGTCTATATTTTATAATTTCCCAACAATATACAAGTGTTTTTTTTTAATTTTATTATGCTTTAGGTGAAAGTTTACAGAGCAAATTAGTTTTTCATTAAAAAATTTATACACAAATTGTTTTGTGACATTGGTTGCAATCCCTGAAATGAGTTAGCTCTCTCCTCTTTTCCCTTTTCATCCTGAATTCTGTTTCCATTTATCCTATTTTCCTGTCCTTTCCCGCCTTCTTGTCTTTGCTTTTGGGCAGGTATTGCCCGTTTACTCTCTCTCATAAATTTCATTGAACTAAGAAGCACATTCTTCACATGTGTTATTGTTTGTTTTATAGGCCTGTCAAATCTTTGGCTGAAAGGTGGACTTCAGAGGTGGCTTCAGTTCTTAGCTAACAGGGTGTCTGGGGGTGTATAGTCTCAGGAGTTCCTCCAGTCTCTGTCAGATCAGTAAGTCTGGACTCTTTTTTTGCGAATTTGAATTTTGTTCTACAATTTTCTCCTGCTCTGTCTGGGACCTTCTATTTCAATCCCTGTCAGAGCAGTCAGTGGTGGTAGCTGAGCACTGTCTAGTTCTTCCGGGCTTAGGCTGGTGAAAGCTGTGCTTCATGTGGTCCTTTAGTCTTTTGGACTAATATTCTCCTCGTGTCTTTGGTTTTCTTCATTCTCTTTTGCCCTGAACTTGATGAGACCAATAAATGTATCTTAGATGGCCACATTCAAAAGTGGCTGCAGCAGTATATCAACAGGGAACTGCCAGAGATTCAAGCCAGATTCAAAAGAGGATGTGGAACCAGGAATATCATTGCCAGTGTCAGATGGATCCTGAATGAAAGCAAAGAATACCAGAAAGATGTTTACCTGTGCTTTATTGACTACGCAAAGGCATTCAACTCTGTGAATCATAACAAATTATGAATAACATTGTGAAGAATGAGAATTCCAGAACACTTATTTGTGCTCATGAGGAACCTGTACCTAGATCAAGAGGGAGTTGCAGTCGTTTAAACAGAACAAGGGGATACTGAATGGTTTAAAGTCAGGAAAGCGTGTGCCAGTGTAGTATCCTTTCACCATACCTATTCAATCTGTATGCTGAGCAAATGATCTGAGAAACTGGACTATATGAAGAAGAACATGGCATCAGGTTTGGATAAAGACTTATTAACAACCTACGTTATGCAGGTGAAACAACCTTGCTTACAGAAAGTGAAGAGGACTTGAAGCACTTACTGATGAAAATCAAAGACCACAGCCTTCAGTATGAACTACATCTCAACATAAAGAAAACAAAAATCTTCACAACTGGACCAACAAGCCGCATCATGATAAAAGGAGAAAAGAATGAAGTTGTCGAGGACTTCATTTTACTTGGGTCTACCATCGACATTCATGGAAGCAGCAGCCAAGACGTCAAATGATGCATTGCACTGGGCAAATCTGCAAAAGACCTCTTTAAAGTGTTGAAAAGCAAAGATGTCACCTTGAAGACTAAGGTGCTCCTGACCCGAGCCATAGTGTTTTCAATTGTCTCACATGCATGCGAAACCTGAACGATTAGTAAGGAAGACCAAAGAATTGACACCTTTGAATTGTGTTGTTGGCAAAGAATATTGAATATATCACGGACTGCTAAAAGAACAAACAAACCTGTCTTGGAAGAAGTACATCCAGAATGCTCCTTAGAAGCAAGGATGGTGAGGCTACATCTCACATACTTTGGACATGTTATCAGGAGAGGTCAGTCTCTGGAGAAGGACGTCATGCTTGGTAAAGTAGAAGGTCATCCAAAAAGAGGAAGACCCTCAGTGAGTTGGATTGACATAGTGGCTGCAACAATGGGCTGGAGCATAAGAATGATTGTGAGAATTGCACAGGACTGAGTAGCCTTTCATACTGTTATACATAGGGTCAGTACAAGTCGGAAATGACCAGATGACACCTAACAACAAGAGATGGTTGCTTGCAAGCTTTTAAGACCCCAGCTGCTACTCACCAAAGTAGGATGTAGAATATTTTCTTTATGAACTGTGTTATGCCAATTGACCTAGATGTCCCTGGAGACCATGGTCCCCACCCCTCATGTATCTAGGAAGTTTCTACGACTTTGCCTAGGTCAAGTTGTGCTTCCTTCCACTGTGTCATGTGTTGTCTTTCTCTTCACCAAAGTCAACTTGTCTACTATCTAGTTAGTGATTTCCCCTTCTCACCTCTCCCCTCCCTCGTAACCATCAAAGATAGTTTCTATCTGTGTGTAAGCTTTTTCTTGGGTTTTTATAGTAGAGGTCTTATACAGTATTTATTCTTTTGTGATTGACTTATTTCACTCAGATAATGCCCTCTGGATTTATCCATGTTGAGAGATGTTTGATGAATTCATTGTTGCTTTTTATTGTTGAGTAGTAGTTCATTATATGTATATACCATAATTTATTTATCCATTCATCTGTTGATGGACACTCAGGTTTTTTCCATCTTTTTGCTATTCTGAATAATGTTGTAATGAACACAAGTGTGCATAAGTCTATTTGTGTGAGGGTTCTCATTTCTCTAGGATATATTCTTGGGAGTGGGATTGTTGGATTGTATGGTACTTCTAATTCTAGCTTTTTAAGGAGGCACCATATCATTTTCTATAGTGGTTATACCATTTTACTTTCCCACCATCAGTGCATAAGAGTTCCAGTCTCCCTACAATCTCTCCAACATTTGTTATTTTCTGTTTTTTGATTAGTGTCAGTAATGTTGAGGTGACATAGTAACTCATTGTAGTTTTGATTTGCATTTCTCTAATGGCTAATGATTGTGAGCATTGCCTTGTGTGCCTGTTATACCAATTTTCCATTCACTGTGTATCCATAAATAACCACTATTAATATTTTAGTCTGTGTTTTTTCCAGCTTATCTCTTCTTTAATATGAACTCTTTAAAAAATCTTTTGCTTAAATTATTTTTTCCAATATTTCCCTTGTTATTTAATATTCTAATACATTACTAATGGTCTAAATCTACTTCCCGATTATGCTGATTAATTCCATAAAACTCAGTCAAATCATGACAGCAATTTAAATGTTCTCAGACTCTTGCACCTTTTTAAAATTTTTTTTCCTTTAACATTAAGTCACTCTATGAAGACAGTGACACTAACATCTTTATTTTACTACTTGTGATTAGAAAGTATATAGAAGCCTAAAAATATACTATTGCAAAGCTATGGGTCATATTTTAAAATGTTATAAACATTCTTAATTCATACTTGCTTTTTTCATTTAACTTGCCTTGGTAACTTCGCATAACTAATGAGCGATATACAGCCTGTAACACAACTCCTTATACTCTAGATATTACTACAAATATCTTTGAGGCTGTTTATGTTGAATACTATTTATAAATAATGAATGCCTTTTCTCTCTTCCTCTTTCTAGCCCACCCTTACACTGCAGGCGCTGTTCAAATAGTTTGCATACCCAATAAATGGCATCTGTATGACAACTTATTAGGAAAGAACCCAGTCTGGTACAGAGATGACAGATGGTTTTTCTAGTTGCTTCCTCTAAACAGGGATATTAGGTACAAGGTTTCTTCCAGGGAGTCTCTGTGAAAAACCAAGGTTTTTATTTTATCTTTTGAGCATTCCAATACTGCCAAAAATGTTGTAAAAGCAAAAATTGACAATAATTACAGCAGTATAAATTTTCATACTATTTTCAACAATAGGCTAAAATATAATCCTACTCTTTAAATTGCAAAAATTTATAAAACAAGTATCTGCAAATGGCATGCATTATGAACAATAATTCTATAGGAGTTTTGTGTAGAGAGAGGACATTGTTTTCAGTTTACAATAACAAAACAGTTCATTTAGGAATCACCCATTGTATATAATAGTTTAAAAAAGAATTCAAGGGAATCTAATATTATGGTATTGGATATACAGATGAGAATCTTTTGCAATATTTGTTGTTGTTGTTAGGTGCCATTGAGTTGCTTCTGACTCATAGTGACCCTATAGGATAGAGTAGAACTGCCTCATAAGGTTTCTAAGGAGTGGATGGTAGATTTGAACTGCTGACCTTTTTGGTTAGCAGCTGATCTCTTAACCACTATGCTACCGGGGCTTCCTTGCAATATTTAGGGACTACATATTTAATATATTTATTTAAAGACAATTTGTAAGTTACAATTATTACAAGTATGTTTTCAATATATAACTGAAAGACTCTTAAGATTTCTCTCCAAAAATAAAGATCAAAGCATAAGACATGTATATATATATATATATATATATATGTGTGTGTGTGTGTGTGTATACATATAGAAAGAAGTATCAAGATGGAATTTAAAGACTAAGGCCAAATAATCTTTGAATTGGTTGAAGAATAATTTCTTCTTCTACTGATTTCAAATATAGAAAGCCTTTAACAGGACATGAAGTGGTGATGATGGGCAAATTGCATCAGTTACTTTATTTATTTATTTACTTATTCATTCATTCATTCATTCATTTATTTATTATTTTCCTTCATGGGATTGTTTTACTATAAGGTATGCATGCTGTAGTCTCTGGAAGTTTCCCATTCTTTTAAAATAGCCAATATATACTTTTCATTAACAATGTGGATCTTTTCAAAGCAAAAATAAGCATCATTAAAAATCTGTTTGTTGGAGGGAAGGGCCAAAATGGCTGAATAGCCAGGTGCTTCTTGCAATCCCTCTTACAACAAAGACCCCAAAAAACAAGTGAAGTGATTACATTTATGACAAGTTATGAGCAGTGAACATCAAAGGCAAAGTTGGAAAATGGACTGAGTGGTAGGGGATGGGGAGACAGTTCAGAAGCAGAGAGGAGTTGCCAGACCTGAATCACTGGAATCCCTCAGGTACCATTCCCAGGAGTGGCTGCGGCAGGCTGGTGGTAGCGTTTGGCTGCAGTTTCTTCAGGGAGAAACAGCCAGCAATACAGCCTACTTACGCCTTCAGGACAAGAGAAGAATAGTGCTCTTGGCAAAACCTAAGTACTTGCATATATTTTACCATGCCCTCTGCCCCCAAGCTGGCTTCAAAGGCTGTTGATTTCCCTGGGCCTGAGATAGTAGGTCCTGTTGGGCACCTGGAACCATCTTTCGGCCTTGAGGTGGGATAAATTCACAATTAAGGGAAAAGATAATTTGCCATCTCCACAAACTGGGGGAGCTCAGGACAGAAGCAGCTCCTGTCCAGGCATAAACAGTCCGTGGACTTTGAATACCTTTCCCTCCTGCATGGACAAGAGTAGAACTATTTCAGGAGAATACGTCCTTGTTGGCAGACTCTAACCATTTCAACTGTGTGGTGAGGAGGTGGGCATTTGATATTTGACTTCACTTTGCCTGTTAAACAGGGTCCTCACCTACCTACATCAGGGGGTGGCTCCACTCAGGTCGCCAAGCCACCTGTGACAGGTGTCCAAAGATAACTGGTACTTCCCAGTTCTTACAAACAAAAGCATTGGGTGTCCATGGTCCAGCTGCAAAACTGATCCACCTGTACGCTCTAGAGAACAGGGACATGCTTTCCTCAGAGACACTTGGGGGATGGTTCTCAGACCCCTGCCTTGTTCGGAGTGTGCCCCCCTACTTCAACCAGATTCTGGTACCTACACCAATCACTCCTGCCCCTCTAAGACTGTGGGACATAGCCTGTACCACACACTTGATGATCAGCTACCTGGACACCTGAACTGAATTCATACAAGAGAAGTTAATGTACTCCTAGACTGATATACCTGGTAACAGGTTTAGCCTTCTGTGACAGGATGTCAGAGCTTCAAAGGCAAAAATAAGCTAACTCACTCAAGTAACCCATTTGGGCATATCAAAACAAAATAAAGCAAGAAGTTTGGATACAGTAACCAAATATAAAACAAACTAATACAATAACTTATAGTTGGCTCAGAGACAACAGTCAATATCAAGTCACGCAAAGAAACAGACTGTGATCTCATCAACAAGCTCTCAAATCAAAGACTCAATGGATTTCCTGGAAGAAGGCACCTTTCTGGAATTATTGGATGCAGAATTCAAAAGATTAAAATACTCTTCAAGGGATCAGAAATGAGACTAGGAAGGAGATCTGGCAATGTGCAGAACAGGCCAAGGAACACAGATAAAGCAGTTGAAGAAATTTAAAAGTTTATTCAAGCACATAATGAAAAATTTAAGAAGCTGCAATAATTCATAGAGAGACAGTAATCAGAAATTCAGAAGATTAACAATAAAATTACAGAATTAGACAACTCAATAGAAAGTCAGAGGAGTAGAATTGAGCAAGTAGAAGGCAGAATTGGTGAGCTTGAAGATAATGCACTTGGCACCAATATACTGGAAGAAAAATCAGATAAAAGAATTTAAAAAAATGAAGAAACCCTAAGAATCATATGGGACTCTATCAAGAGAAATAACCTGTGAGTGATTGGAGTACCAGAACAGGGAGGGATAACAGAAAATACAGACAGAATTGTTGAAGATTTTTTGGCAGGAAACTTCCATGATATTGTGAAGGATGAGAAGATATCTATCCAAGATGCTCATCAATCTTCACATAAGGTAGATCTTAAAAGAAAGTCACCAAGACATATTATAATTAAACTTACCAAAACAAAAGATAAAGAGAGAATTTTAAGAGTGGCTAGAGATAAACAAAAAGTCACCTACAAAGGAGAGTTAATAAGAATAAGCCTGGACTGCTTAGCAAAACCATGCAGGCAAGAAGGCAATGAGATGATTTATATAAAGCATTGAAAGAAAAAAATTGCCAGCCAAGAATCATATATCCAGCACAACTGTCTCTTGAAATATGAAAGTGAAATTCGGACATTTCCAGATAAACAGAAGTTCAGGGAATTCATAAAAACCAAACAAAACTACCATAAATACTAAAGGCAGTTCATTGATTAGAAGATCAATAATATCAGGTATCAACCCCAGACTAGAATGCTGGACAGAGCAATCAGATGTCAACCTAGACAGGGAAATCACAAAAATAAAAAAATAAAAATAAATAAATATTTTTTTTAAAAAAAGCTCAAAACGGAAACAGTGACGTTATTATGCAAAAGAAGAAAACATTAAAACAATAAACAAGGACTAAGAAATGTAGTCATAGATCTTTCATATGGGAAGGAAGACAGGCAATATAAAGAAATAAAAGTTAAATTTAAACTTAGAAAAATAGGGGTAAACATTAAGGTAACTAAAAGGAGACTAACTACCCTACTCACCAAAACAAAATACAAGAAAAAATAGAGACTCAACAGAAAGAAAAATCAACAACAATGAATAGGAGGAAAAGAAAATATATAAACTACTCAGTGGGAAAAAGAAACTGTCAACAACACATAAAAAAAGACATCAAAATGACAGCACTAAACTCATACCTATCTATAATTACGCTGAAAGTAAATGGACTAAATGCACCAATAAAGAGACAGAGAGTGGGAGGATGGATAAAAAACCACGATCCGTCTATATGCTGCCTACAAGAGACACACCTTAGACTTAGAGACACAAACAAACTAAAACACAAAAGATGGAAAAAAACATATCAAGTAAACAACAATCAAAAAAACGCAGGGTGGGGAATATTAATTAAATCCACAACAAAGGACTAGAGGGACGCTATATAATGATTAAAGGGACAATATACTAGGAGTATATAACCATATTAAGTATTTATGCACACAATGGCAGGGCTGCAAGATACATAAAAAAAACCTCTAACAACATTGAAAAGCCAGATAGACAGCTCCACAATTATAGGAGGAGACTTCAACACACCACTTTTGGTGAAGAACAGGACATCCAGAAAGAAGCTCAATAAAGACATGGAAGATCTAAAAGCCATAATCAACCAATGTGATCTCACAGACAGATACAGAACATTCCACCCAACAGCAGCCAAGTATACTTTCTTGACTAGCGCACATGGAACATTCTCTAGAATAGACCACGTATTAGGTCATAAAGCAAGCCTTAACAGAATCCAAAACATCAAAATATTACAAAGCATCTTCTCTGAACAAAAGACCATAGAAGTAGAAGTCAACAACAGAAAAAGCTGGGAAAAAAAATCAAACACTTGGAAACTGCACAATACCCTGCTCAAAAATGACTGGGTTATGGAAGACATTAAGGATGGAATAAAGAAATTCATAGAATCCAATGAGAATGAAAATACTTCCTATCAGAAACTTTGGGACAGAGCAAAAGCAGTGCTCAGGGGTCAATTTATATCAATAAATGCACACATATATAAAAAGAAGAAAGGGCCAAAATCAAAGAATTATACTTACAACTTGACCAAATAGAAAGAGAGCAGCAAAAGAAACCCTCAGGCACCAGAATAAAGCAAATGATAAAAATTAGAGCAAAATTAAATGAAACAGAAAAACAATTGAAAGAATTAACAAAACCAAAAGCCAGTTCTTTGAAAAAATTAACAAAACTGATAATCCATTGGCCAAACTGACAAAAGAAAAAAGGAAGCAAATAACCTGAATAAAAAATGAGATGGCCAATGTTACAACAGACTGAACTGAAATTAAAAGAATCATATCAAACTACTATGAAAAGTAGTACCCAAACAAATTTGAAAACCTAGAAAAAAATGGATGAATTTCTAGAAACACACTACCTATCTAAACACAAACAGAGGTAGAACAACTAAATAAACCCATAACAAAAGAAGAATTTGAAAAGGTAATCAAAAAACTCCCAACAACAACAACAACAAAAAACCCTGGCCCAGATGGCTTCACTGCAGAGTTCTACTAAACTTTCAGAGAAGAGTTAACACCACTACTACTAAAGGTATTTCAGAGCATAGAAAAGGACTGAATACTCCCAAACTCATTCTATGAAGCCAGCATATCCCTGATACCAAAATCAGGTAAAGACACCACAAAAAAGGAAAATTACAGACCTATATCCCTCATGACCTTAGATGCAAAAATCCTCAACAAAACTCTAGCCAATAGAATTCAACAACACATCAAAAAAGTAATTCGCCATGACCATGTGGGATTCATACCAGGTATGCAGGGATGGTTCAACTTTAGAAAAACAATTAATGTAATCCATCATATAAATAAAACAAAAGACAAGAAGCACACAATCTTATCAACTGATGCAGAAAAGGCATTTGACAAAGTTCAATATTCATTCATGATTAAAAACTCAGCAAAATAGGAGTAGAAGGAAAATTTCTCACCATAATAAAGGACATTTATACAAAGCCAACAGTGAACATCATCCTAAACGGAGACAGTCTGAAAGCATTCCCCTTGAGATCAGGAACCAGACAAGGATGCCCTTCATCACCACTCTTATTCAACAATGTGTTGGAGGTCCTAGCCAGAGCAATTAGGCTAGATAAGAAATAAAGGGCATCCAGACTGGTAAGGAAGAAGTAAAAGTATCTCTATTTGCAGATAACATGGTCTTATACAAAGCAAACCCTAAACAATCCTCAGGAAAACTACTGAAACTAGTAGAAGAGTTCAGCAGAGTTTCAGGATACAAGGTAAACATACAAAAGTCAGTTGGATACCTTTATACCAACAAAAAGAACATTGCAGAAGAAATCACCAAGTCAATGTCATTTACAGAAATCTTCAAGAAGATAAAATACTTAGGAATAAATCTTACCTGAGATGTAAAAGACTTATATAAAGAAAACTAAAAGACAGTACTGCAAGAAACCAAAAGAGACCTGCATAAGTGGAAAAAACATATGTTGCTCATGGATAGGAAGACTTAACACTGTAAAAATGTCTATTCTACCAAAAGCGAGGTATAGATACAATGCAATTCCGATCCAAATTCCAATGACATTTTTTAATGAGATGGAGAAAAAAATCACCAATTTCATGTAGAAGGGAATGAGGCCCCAGATAAGTAAAGCATTACTGAAAAAAAAGAATGAAGTGGAGGCCTCACTTTACCTGATTTTGGAGCCTATTATACCACCACAGTAGTCAAAACAGCCTGGTACTGGTTCAACAACAGATACATAGACCAATGGAAAAGAATTGAGAATGCAGATATAAATCTATCTATATATGACCAGTTGATATTTGACAAAGTCCCCATAGCAGTTAAATGGGCAAAAGACAGTCTCTTTAACAAACAGTGCTGGCATAACTGGATATCCATCCCCGCCAAATGAAACAAGACCCATACCTCATACCATACACAAAAACTAACTCAAAATGGATCGAAGACCTAAATATAAAATCTAAGACGATAAAGATCATGGGAAAAAAAATAGGGACAATGCTAGGAGCCCTCATACATGGCATAAAGAGTATACAAAACATTACTAAAAATGCAGAAGAGAAACTAGATAACTGGGAGCTCCTAAAAATCAAACACCTATGCTCATCCAAAGACTTCAACAAAAGAGTAAAAAAGATTGCCTACAGACTGGGAGAAAGTTTTTAGCTATGACATTTCCTATCAGCATCTCATCTCTAAAATCTACATGATACTGCAAAAACTCAACTACAAAAAGACAAATAATGCAATTAAAAAATGGGCAAAGAATATGAACAGACACTTCACTAAAGAAGACATTCAGGTAGCTAACAGATATATAATGGAATGCTCATGATCATTAGCCATTAGAGAAATGCAAATCAAAACTACAATGAGATTTCATCTCACTCCAACAAGGCTGGCATTAATCCAAAAAACCCAAAAGAATAAATGTTGGAGAGGCTGTGGAGAGATTGGAACACTTATACACTGCTGGTGGGAATGTAAAATGGTACAACCACTTTGGAAATTGATTTGGCTCTTCCTTAAAAAAACTAGAAATAGAATTACCATATGACCCAGCAATCCTACTCCTTGGAATATACCCTGGAGAAATAAGAGCCTTTACATGAACAGGTATATGCACACCCATGTTCATTGTAGCACTGTTTATGATAACAAAAAGATGGAAGCAACCAAGATGCCCACCGATGGATGAATGGATAAATAAATTATGGTATATTCACACAGTGGAATACTACACATTGATAAAGAACAATGATGAATCTGTGAAACATTTCATAACATGGAGGAACCTGGAAGGCATTATGCTGAGTGAAATTAGTCAGTTGCAAAAGGACAAATATTGTGTAAGACCACTGTTATAATAACTGGAGAAATAGTTTAAACAGAGAAGAAAATATTCTTTGATGGTTACAAGGCGGGGGGAGGGAGGGAGAGAAGCAGAGGGATTTAGACTAATTAGACAGTAGGTAAGAATTTTTTTAGGTGAAGGGAAAGACAACACACAACACAAGCGAGGTTAGCACAACTGTGCTAAACCAAAAGCAAAGTTGTTTCCTGAGTAAACTGAATGCTTTGAAGTCCAGTGTAGCAGGGACGGGGTTTGGGGATCATGGTTTCAGGGGACATCTAAGTCAATTGGCATAATAAAATCTATTAAGAAAACATTCTACATCCCACTTTGGACAGTGGCGTCTGGGGTCTTAAACGCTAGCAAGTGGCCATCTAAGATGCATCAATGGGTCTCAACCCTCCTGGAGCAAAGGAGAATGAAGAACACCAAAGACACAAGGTAATTATGAGCCCAAGAGACAGAAAGGACCATATAAACCAGAGACTGCATCAGCCTGGGACCAGAAGAGCTAGATGGTGCCCATCTTCAACTAATGACTGCTCTGACAGGGCGTGCAAGGGAAAGCCCCTAAGGGAGCAGGAGAGCAGTGGGATGCAGACCCCAAATTCTCATAGAGATCAGACTTAACGGTCAAATTGAGACTAGAAATACCCTGGAGGTCAGGGTCCCCAGACCTTCCGTTAGCCCAAGACAGGAGCTATTCCCAAAGCCAACTCTTCAGACAGGGATTGAACTGAACTATGGGATAGAAAATGTTACTGGTGAGGAGTGAGCTTCTTGGATCAAGTAGACACATGAGACTATGTTGGCATCCCCTTTCTGGAGGGGAGATGAGAGAGCAGAAGGGGTCAAAATCTGGCCGAATGGACATGAAAATAGAGTGTGGAGGGAAGGAATGTTCTGTCTCATTAGGGGGAGAACGGTTAGGAGTATATAGCAAGATGTGTATAAATTTTTGTATGAGAGACAGACTTGATTTGTAAACTTTCACTTAGAGCACAATAAAAATTAAAAAAAAAAACCTGTTCACATATTGTCCTAAAAATAAGTGTAAGATATATGGAAGTGGCCATATCTCATCAGGCTGGACCAGGTAATTTTGGCAGAGAACCTTCTACTTCTGGCCCCTCCTTATTTATGCGCCACTCTTTCACAGTAGCACAAAACAAATTAAGAGGTTTTAATCAACACGGGAAAGTTCTTTCCAAATCCAAACAGCTGGTCTGAATAATTTATTCACTTTTTATTTAAGCAATCTGCTTTCATTTTTTTCTTCATGTATTGTTTCTATTCTAAAAACTACAATGTCCTATTTCCAAGTTGAGAAACATGAGGCTGAATTCTCTAGTAGAGGGAAGTGTGACATGAAATAAATATGCATTTGCATGTAACAAATGAGACCTAAACCTAAAAATGAGAAGCAACTAAATATTGTTAAACTAAAGAGGAAAATGAAACGTCTACGGAGAATCCCAATGCTGCAGTACTATTCAGGGCACACACGCAGAGAGTTAACTGCTTCCTTTGCTCATGTTTCAGCTCAAGGCTGTATAGTTCTATTTTCCTAATTTTTTTCAGTAGTAAGGTAATGAGCTGAAAGTAGAAGACTTGGTGATATGTAAGGTATATTCTTTATTCTGAGTTAGTTCTGGGAAAAACAAAACAAAACAATTGAGAGCTATTTCAATGGCAAGCTGGGAAGAACCTCGGATAAAAAGTTGAACGTAAGCTTCCCTGAGCATCTGTTGGTTTTAAGGATCATGGTGCTTCGAGTGGAATAAGTCTAGTGTTATGACAGACTGTCTACTCAAGTGAACCATTCTTCCTCCCTTGCTATTACTTCAAGTGGATAATTCGTTCTTCACTTTCCATTGGAAAACATATTGATGTGGAGTTGGACAGGCAGAGAATAACAACAAGGCGGCCTTTTAGTCAACTCAGGGGTCTTTCTGTATATACAATATGGGGCAAAATGCAATAAGATCTTTCCTTTTAAGGCTGATGAACTGGTTTGCAGTCACTTGCTTTCCAGAGAATTGGCATTCTTGGAGGAATAAGCCTTTACACTTTCACAAGGATGATTTTGAAGTCTGTCATTTATAGGAATGTTTTATTTATATGTTCTGACATCCATTTGTTTTCTCCTCCTTATCTCCATTCAACCCCCTGCCCCACACCCCAAGTTTTATAAACTCATAGCTAGAATGTATCAAGATGTGCAGTCTTACCAAGATGTAAAGTAGAAATGGTGGTTAAGAGAACATAGACTTTGAATCAGATCATTTTGATTTGACTCCAGCATCCAGCACTCACTCTGTGGGATCTTGGCTGAGTTAGTTACCCTCTCTAAGCCTCAAATTCATCCAAAAAATGAAGCAGTATTAGTACCCAGCACTTAGGGCTGTTGTGGGAAGAAAATGAGATAACAAGTATGAAGTGCTTGACTTCATCCCTGGCATAGAATAAGCAATTGTATTATATCAAGATATTTGTCTGGAGAAATGCAACACCATTTCTCAAGGACTACCACACAGAACTCCCAAAATAGCTTTCCCCCAGTTAAAGTTTCAAACTTAGACTGCTCTAGACTACACACACATATACACACATGCTTTTTTTTTTTTTTTTTACTGGTAAAGGAAATACCATGATTTTCTCAATCTCGGATTTATGCAATTGTTAAAAGAAACATGGGAACATGGGGAGAATGTTAGGGTAATGAGAGAAAAGAAATGTGGGAAATCATATTGTGCAATCACAACAATGGAGTACAGTAATAAAATTTGTAGAGGAAACTTATTTTCCCCTTGCCATGGTAAGCTTTACTTTTCCTGAAAGAACTTAATGTCACCTAGAGAAAAAATTCTGCCTTGTTAACTTCTTCCCTCATTGCACATATAGAGGTACAATAGTTTATTAAAACAAAGAGTGACTTGACATTGCCAGCAGTCATTGTTTGTGTTCACCTGTGACATTTACAAGTGAAGACATACAGAACCTTCTTTTGTTTCCTGGATAATCACTCAGGTGTTAAAGAAGAAGTTGATTCAATTTTAAATGGCATGATTTTCCCAAGCCTTGGAAAAATAATTGATGGATTTTCTTCATCTTTTTCCATAGCTCAAATATACACACTGCAAAGTCATGTCTATCTGTTTAATTTTACAAGGCTGAAAATATTGAATTTAAAGCTTAGGTGTAAGTTTAGGTTTATTCCTGGTGTTCAACACTGTTTAAACTTTCAAAGGCGAATCGGAAATGAAACACAGTTGAAACTAAACCAAGATTTTTTTGCCTGCAAAGGGGCCTTAATATTTCATTTTATGTTTTCAGACTGAATCTAATGAAAATGTGATTTTATATAGATTCCTTGTGTCAATTATTCCCTGTATTCCTTCTAAACTGGTCTGTGCATTCAACATGAAGCTTCATTAAGGATCAAGCCAAGTTGTCTTTAAAAAGTACAGGGTTTCAGTGATAGACAGATGGTGGCTTTCATGATGTCAGGAAGTGTCAGATATTATGGTTGGCTGCGGAATGGTGGCTACTATCCAAACAGATTGAGAAACAGACAGAAAGAGAAAGAACACCATTTGTTTTATTTAGATACATTGTGAACAGAAGGAAGCAAGACAGAGCATACTTTTACACATCTTTTTTCCCCTCCTTGTGAAAACAGTTTAGGATTTGTTATGTTATATTAGCCCTTTCATTATGCAAAAACATGTGAAAGCCAGAGACGCTGGTAAAAGAATTTGTCTCATTGTGATTTTCTATGAAGTTTGTTTATTTTTATGAAATGTAATTAAAAAAAAATCCCTCTCATTGGAAATATTGAATTATTGAATGCTTGAAACACAGAGAACTGAGATGAGGCCCGTTAGAAGTGCTATGCTGTTAGAGAATATGAAGAGAGTATTGACTTCATGACCCAGAATGAGGGACTCTCAGAGAATGTTATCAAAGAGGGTTTCAGTTCCTAAACTGCAGGTGCAACTTCATGAAGTACCACAGAGCTGTTTCTGTAGGGATTTAATTCATATTGGCAGCCAGAGGGCAGTGTTAGCTCCAGACAAACATTTTGGGCCTAGTTACTGGATCAGCCCCAGTACCCAGTAGACTGCAAGTTACAGGATTAAAGCGAAGTATAACTCCAGCTTTAGGCCTCGGGCCTCTGGGCAGTGTAATACATTGGTAAGGGCTTTCTTGAATGTGGATATTTGCTAGTATATACAACACATTAAAACCAAACCAAACTTAATTGCCATTAAGTTGATTCCTACTCATAGCGACCCTGAAGGGCAGAGTAGAACTACCCCATAGAGTTTCCTAGGAGCAGCTGGTGGATTCAATCTGCTGAGCTTTGGGTTAGCAGCTGTAGCTCTTAACCACTGTGCCAACAGGACTCCATACAGCAGATACCTTTAAATATCCCTTTCTGCTGTTTACCTATTATAGTGATCTCTTAATCTATCCTTTGGGAAGTAACCAAATTTGGCATTTTTGATCAATCAGAGTTCCAGTGTCACAATCTGCCCTACAGTTGTGCCCCCAAATCATGCTGAATGTATTGATAATTTGGTCCCTATTGTAATTCCTTCAGATATATGACCATGAAGGGCCATAGTAAAACTCTAAATTACTAAGGGAAGACATGTGTTAGCTAAAGAAACTTGATGGTCTTGGGTTATATAAAATCTACGAATTTGGGACCAGGAGGGACTCTAGGCTGTTTTCATGCTGTGCTGCTTTGTAAAGCCCCAGTGTTTCATGGAGGTGCTTCAGGGGCTGCTGCGGAGGGTGAGTGAGAGGTTAGGATTCCAGCTCTCTATCTCTCTCTGCTTCATCTAGATAGCTGTGTAAAGGAAGTATATTTCTAGCCAAAAATCTTGCCATAAGAAACAGGCATTCTTCTAATAGGAAAGTGTAAAGCATTTGGCTTGGGCTGAGATTTGGGTATGAATGTGTTTTAATTGCTCCCTAAATTCAAATAGGAGTCAAATTCCAGAGGAGGATATGGGATAATATGATAAGTTAGAAGGATTGTTACCAGAATAAGGTTCTTGCCTCTCACTGGTAAAGAATGACCAGGTAAGGCACGTAGTTTTCCACATGAGCAAAGCTTTATTGAAGAGGCTTGCAAGCGGAGACGAGGAAGGCCTAGAGCAACTCATGCCCCTGTCTCACAGAACAAAAGGCAGGCTTGAGTTTTTAAAAGTTCTTGGGCAGGAAAGGATTCATGTCTATTCATAGACACAGGCGGAGATATGTGAACTAAGGTGCATGCTCAGCAGCTTTCCAAGATGGCTCCTGTCCCGGAGACCTCCGGGGTTTGTAGTAGGACTTATTATGGGGTGTTGCACCTGCACAGTCTCTCACTTTCTGGGTTCAATTCTCCAGCTGGGGCTGTAGCCCCTTGCTGTCCCTGGTGGAAGGTCACACAGCAGTCACAGGTGGATGTTCTGTGCGTGTCCCTGGGCCTTGTTTTCTCCAGCTGCTTCTGAAAAGCAACTTTAAAGAAGTTTGTGGGCTATTTTGAGATACCCTGTCCCACTGTTCTGGGGAATGGCTTCGTTTCTGCACCCTGGCCTATTTCTTGTTACTTTGTTTGTAGATTTGGGGGCCCCTCTGTTCTCTGTCTTACTAAGTCTCTAGGTTCCACATTCATCCCCCTTTTACCTCCCTGATAAAAAAGTCTATTTCTCTTTTCCTTGCTTCTCCTCTAACCACACCAGTCTTCACTATTTCTCAAACAGGCACCCTGCAATCTCAGGGTCTTTGTTGCCTGTCTTAGGATCTCAACTCTCATCCCCACCCCCTCATATTTTGAATCCTATTTGTGACCAAAATACCCAGAGGCTTTAAAGAGATAGAAGGTCTGAAAATAAGGAATCTCAACTACCCCTTCTCCACTTCCTCCGCCCCCTACCCTCACTGTGCCCTCATAGCTGCACAAGGCGATATTTCAGAGAGCAATATTTAACACAGTAGAGGCATGTCTTTTTGAAGTGATCTAATGCACAGCAGTATGTGAAGTTGTGTTGGGTAGTTTTGGAGCCATAAAATGCATGCTAAATGACAGTTTATAATAGCTACTAGTCATCTTTTCATTACAAAGCAAAAGAAAATTCTCAAATTCTTCCTTTTGGTTGTGAGACCAGCACACACACAAAGGAGAGAACATACTGAGACATCTGGCGTGGGAATATCGTATCAGGATCGAGGGTAGGAACTGGAGAAAACCAAAAGTAAGGTAATTCAGGCTCTTTATTCTAAGAGCATCTGTGATGCAAAAGTTATGGATAAATC
This sequence comes from Elephas maximus indicus, assembly GCF_024166365.1. Classification (NCBI taxonomy): domain Eukaryota; kingdom Metazoa; phylum Chordata; class Mammalia; order Proboscidea; family Elephantidae; genus Elephas; species Elephas maximus. The sequence continues at coordinate 74,458,027 of NC_064826.1, read as the reverse complement.
TCATATAATTTTGACAAAATTTTGGTTTATGCAGTAAATTTTATTGCCTTAATAAATAAAATTAATCCTTGTTCTAGCTTGGAAAGGATCAGAACCACCTGACAGGATAAAATTATGTTTCTCCAGAGTATAATTTTAGTATCAGTCCTGGTTAGGAGTCATCAGCTATTGAAAGAACTCTTGTAAGGAGAAACGAAACATTAGAATATTTGCCGAGGCTATTAATTTATATAATGGAATTTAAATATCTGGGAGTCATCTTAAATCTCACTTGGATCTCAAGGGTAGTACAGCTTGAATCTATATTAAGGTGTGGGCTATCAGAAGAGAAAGCATTTGACATGTTATTTATTGCTCAAATGTTATTTTATTATCAAGTTTCAAACAACTACATGGAGAGTTATCTGTGAATTAAGACGCCGCTGGCTTAGCAGTTCAACTTCTTATTTTAAAAAAAAGAAGCTAAGGGGTTGTTTCTTCATGATTTTCTATAAAGTATATTTATTTTTACAGAATGTGATTTTAAAAAATTCTTTCATGGACCTATCAAATGCTTAAAACAGAGAGAGAACATTTTAATTCTGTCAAAAATGAGGGTTCCCCCCCCCCACTAATTTTAGAACAAGAGAAAAAAAAAAAACCCTTACTTCACAGAAGTGAACAATATTACTTGACCAAGTTGGTTGGTGTTAGAGTCATGGTTTAAACCCAGAGCTGCAAACTTGTGACCTAGTATTCTTTTGTTAATATCATATGGATAATTCTATATGTCACTGTCCAAACTTCAATCAATTTATACAAACTTATCAATTTAAAACACATCCCCTAGCATTATAGGTAACTCTTGTTGGAGATTTCTAAATCCTACATACTTAGCTGATAATGGCATGCAATTATTTAGCTGTATAAAACCGAAAAACCAAACCCACTGCTGTCGAGTTGATTCTGACTCATAGCGACCCTCTATGACAGAGTAGACCTGCCCCATAGGGTTTCCAAGGAGCAGCCGGTGGATTCAAACTACCGATCTTTTGGTTGGTGGCTCTTAACCACTACACCACCAGGGCTCCTATTTAGTTGTATACAAACCCAACCCATTGCCAATGAGTCGATTCTGACTCATACTACATATATAATATTATATATACATATATTATACTTGTTTTATTTTTTACAATACCAACCTCTTCTTGAACTATTTATAACTTCACAGAATTTGTGCATTTTTAGAGAGAAAGGGAAAATTAGCGATGCTGACTTTCTCATTTCTAAATACCTCAACTCCTGATAAGGAGAGCAGAACATGATAATGATAAATTGGGAAGAAGGAAAAAAAATCTGAAATTCATTTATGTTAAGGTAGTATGCAGAGATGACATGTTAGCTTTCACAGGGAGAAGAAGAAGAAAATTCATCTATATTCTCACCATCCAAAACAATCCAAATTTTAAACCATTTCCTTATAGTCTATTTCTGGTTTTGACAGAATCATTTTTCTTTAATTTAGTTATATCATATACAATTTGAACTTTTATCTTACTTTGGAATTTTAATAGCTAGTAATCTTGAGTAGAGAGATTAGTGTTTCTTTTTATGGTCTTCATAGTAATTTCTCTAATATTCAATTTCCCCACAGGTTTATATTTCTATTGTAGTCAAAAGAAAATGTAGAAAATAAGAAATTCAGAGAATCTTGGTAGAAAGGTAGGGAAATTTAATTTCTTCGAACTATAACTATAAACTATAACCTCTAATGAAGGTTTCGAATGATTTCAACAGGATCCGTCCTCCTTGTCTTCCTTTGGGTTGGGTCTCTTCTCAGATTTCGTGGAGGAAAGCTAGATGCTTTAGCTTCACAGAATCACAACACACGGTTCAACAGAAGGCTGTATTTCCGCAATAACTCAGAATCCTGTAAATTAATAATAGTGACACTGATTGACTTTATTTGAGTCTTGTGCCCATCCTTGAATTAATTATTGTAGAGAGAAAGGGGATAGCATAACTAGTTTTGCCTAGTTCCTACATTCAGTTCCTGAATCCTAAGGGTAAAGTCTAATTCAGCTAAAGAACATTGGCTGAGAGTAGAATGAGGTGTTTGCCCAAATCAAAGTTAAGATAGTGTCATCATAAAAAGAGAGGGAGGATGCTGGGAATAAAAAGAGATAAATGACCACTAAAACTTTTATGAAAACATTCTCCTTAATATTTTTTTCTACCTCATCTACCTGCCTCTTTGTGTACTTTGTGTGGTTTTATGTACATTCTACGCCTTCCCATTCTTACAATGATTCCAAATGCTCAGCTGTCTTCTTATTTAATCTTGTCTCATTTTTAATCATCTTGTCTCTTCTCACTATGCCCCTTGGACAATTTGATTCACTTTGAATGTTTCAGTCTGGATAAATGGATAGATCTCAAATCTTTATTTCTAGTCCAGCTTTCTCTCCTCAGTTCCAGGCTGTTATGTCTACACACCGAACAGATATCTCTAGTTGAATGTCCTACCCTAAAATTTCACAAGTCTCAAAGTGAAATTGTCACCTACCCTTCTCAAACTGTGTTTCTCTTGTTCACTTTCTCTTAGTAAACGGCATCCTCCTCCCTCCAGTTGTTCAAGACATTTTTTCTTTTCTACTGAATTTCAGAGTGCTACTTCCTCAATATCCTTTGCTATTATTAATGCCTCTCATTATTTTCTATTTCAAGGTCATTTCTTTTGGGGAAGCTTCTCCAACCACCCCTAATGCTTACTTCAAGGACTGGGTTATATGCCCTCCACCATTGCAGAGTTTTGCACTCTGCATTGGAATTCATTCTCACTTGGCTTTCTTCCCCAGTGGACTAAAATTCTCTTGAAGACGGGGATTGTGCGTTAGTCAAAGTTGTATCTCCAGCCCCGAAGACAGTGCCTACTGCTTAATCGTCTCCCCCAAATAATGTTTATTGAGTGAATAAAAGCAATAGTAATACAGTGTTGTAAGTAAAAACCACAGTCACAGAAAAGTTGTGACCTCTTAGTTCATGCAACCAGTGATTTAATGTGTATGCAGCTATAGACAAGAATTTCAACTTTATAATCAGGTTGTTACATTTTTATGAAGCTTTTTTGGACAAAGTCAATCAGGGTGGGTCTGCTGAAAAGAATTGTGCTTCTTTATCTTCAGGGGTTTATCAGCATCAAATGAGATCTTTTTTTTTTAAGTTTCTATATAACATCAGCTCAGTAATGACAAATTGATTATGTTTCATTTCTGAAGGAGTTGATGGCCTAACATGCAGGCAGGAATCATTACCTTCAGTTGGTCATTAATCCCTATAAAATATCCTTTACTACGGTAGTAATTGCATTTATAAATTGGAAGTGGAAATGTATATATGCAAGGGTGAAGATTTCTGCTTTCTGCTATTTTCAGTGGTGTGTGTAAGGTATTTCTAGACACTTAATGTTCTCTACATGGGTTTATCAGTTTGCTTAATACAGGTTTCCACATTCTGCCTATACAGTGGATAAGATTTCTTCCTTCATCACTTCCAACCCTGTGATAGAAGCAACAATCAAAATCCACTTTCACGTAAATGTTATTCTGAAATGCATTTGTATATTTTCCAATTGCCAATCTGCCTTATTACAGCATAACTTGGTTTAAAATTCTGAATATGTGTGTATGTGCATATATATATGGAATTCTTCATATTTATTATGGAAGTCTTTATATTACGGCAAAGTTATGTATTGAAAGGAAAATACTTGTATTCTAAATTAAGTATCTACTTGTTAGCTTGAAGGGCATTGTGTTTATTTTAGAGCCATTGCTTTTAGCTGATATGAAGGGTAAAGGTGATTTATTTGTATAAGCATACATAATGAAATCAAAGATATATGTTTAAGTGACTATATCCCATAACTGCTAACTTACCAGGGTTTCTATAGATGTGTTTAACCAATTTTCTTTCATGAAAAATGGTAAATAACTGAAGGTCATACATTTTAACTTTTGTATGTGGCCACCTTGATACTCATATTTGACCCTGCTTATGGTCAATAACACATGTTGGTGACACAACTGCCCATGTTGTGTGCGGTACAAGAGAAAGCTTACTCCATGGCTAAGTGATTGGATAATAAAATTGGTCACATTTGTAATAAGTTATGAACAACTGAACCAACATTCTTAAATTATAGAACGTGAGTAATATGATGACCTATGGACAAGATATAGCCTTTATTTGTAGGCAGGATCCTTTAATAAGAAAGCACACTGCCCACACATGTATTTTTCTTTCTTTATACTGGAGTAGATGAGTGAACAGAGTTGATGGACCTGGCACCAAGACAAATCTTAATGTCACATAAGGAAGGAAGATGAACCAAGTTAATCCATCTCTATCCTGTTTGATATGCTATTGCACTTGGGGAGGATACACATCTTTTTAGATTTTCCAGATCTGAAAATTACTAAAATAAGTTAGAATTTAAATTACGTAGACACGTCCTTGCCCATCAAGCCAACTCACCTGACTTGTGAGCAGTATGGACTATTACATCTTCTCCATCAAGCCAGTAATGTTGGTATGTGACTCAGCCACTCATTATTTCATATTTTTAACAAATAATAGCCCTATGCAATAATCTTTTTCCTTGATCTATCATCTTCATATCATTTCTAGTTGGTTTAGCAAAAGTACTGAATGTGTTTTAGATTGCAACCTTTGAGAACAATTAATTTAGATTTTTATAATTTTAAAAGAGCTGCAGAGAACCCATATGCATTTTTAGAAAACGTCAGTGATGAATGTAAAAAGAGCACTTGGAACAGTTCTAGGTGTGGAGTCAAATGGCTTGAGTTTGAATCTTGGCTCTCCCATAAATTAACTACTTGATTTCATCAAATCATTTAATTGTTCTAGGACTCAGGTTTCCAGAAATAACAGTAACAGCCTCGGAGGAGTATAATGAGCGTTAAGTCTATGTGAAAGTCCCTATCATAGCCTCTAGTTCCTGGAAGGTGGGTAACAATAAATGTTTCTGGATGTGTTAATAGATTAATACCTAAACTCATGAATATAGGTATTATTTAAAATGCCAAAGCAAATAATTCATGTCTTGAGGATTGAGTTGCAGTTGGAGTAAGTATAAATTAATATGAAATAATAGCATTACAGAGAGTTTAGTTTCAAATTAGTATCAGGCAACACTGAATTCCAGAGACTTTACCCTCTTCCTAGGTTTTTCTATCACATGGAGGAGCAAGATTCAAAATTTAAATACTCTTGACAAATTGGAAAAATAAACTGCCAGCAATTACAAGCTGATTTTTTTGACAAAAAAGTTCTTTGTAGAGCAAATGCTGTAGAGAGAATAGATAAGTACTAATAATAAGAAAAAGGCTCAGGGGCTATAGAATTCTTTCTATAAGTCAGAAATATCATTATAATGGCTTAAAATATTGTGGGTATTGTCACAGAAGGCTACGAAGCAAAAGAAGAATTTATGAGAATTTGTCATTATAGATCGTCTTTTATGCATTCATTCATTTTGTAGTGGTTAAGAGCTTGGCTACTAACCAAAAAGTTGGCAGTTGGAATCCCCCAGCCACTCCTTGGAAACCATATGGGGCAGCTCTACTCTGTCCTGTAGTGGCACTATGAGTCGGAATTGACTCAACAGCAATGGGTTTGGTTTTGGGTTTTGGTACTATGTCAAGTTGTGCCAAGTTCAGGGAATTCAGAACAAATAAACCAGTTCCTTGATCTTACACAGCCTATGATCCATGAAAAATATAGCTATTAAAAATGTCGTTAATTTTAACTGACCATCTAAGATGCATCAATTGGTCTCAACCCTCCTGGAGCAAAGGAGAATGAAGAACACCAGAGACACAAGGTAAATATGAGCCCAAGAGATAGGAAGGGCCATATAAACCAGTGACTACATCAGCTTGAGATCAGAAGAACTAGATGGTACCTGGCTACCACCAATGACTACCCTGACAGGGAACACAACAAAGAATCCCTGATAGAGAACACTGGGATACAGACCCCAAATTCTAGTAAAAAGACCAGACTTAATGGTCTGACTGAGACTAGAGGGACCCCAGAGGTCATGGTCCCCGGACTCTCTGTTAGCCCAACACTGGAACCAATCCCGAAGCTAACTCTTCAAGTCTTCAAACTGGACTAAGGGATAGAAAATGGTACTGGTAAAGAATGAGCTTCTTGGCTGAAGTAGACGTATGAGACTATGTGGACTGCTCCTATCTGGAGACGAGATGAGAAGGCAGAGGGGGACAGTAGCTGGTTGAATGGTTATGCGGAATACAGGGTAGAGAGGAGGAGTGTGCTGTCTCATTAGGGGGAGGGCAACTAGGAGTACATAGCAAGGTGTATATAAGTTTTTGTATGAGAGCCTGACTTGATTTGTAAACTTTCACTTAAAGCACAATGTAAAAAAAGTAGTTAATTTTATGAAGGGGAAACAGAAAGTACTAATAGTACAAGTAAAGAAACCAAAAACCAAACACTGCTGTTGAGTTGATTCCGACTCAAAGTGACCCCACAGGAAAGAGTAGAACTGCCTCATAGGGTTTCCAAGGAGAAGCTGGTAGATTCTAACTGCTGACCTTTTGGTTAGCAGTTGAGCTTTTAACTACTGCACCACCAGGGCTCCAATAGTACAAGAGGCCAAAAATTCAGAAGAAGACATCATGTAGCCTGATACCTAAAGAAGCAGTAGGTATTAACAAGTGTGCATGTCTGCACATGGGAGCAGGGAAAGAAGAGTGATGCTCTGTGGACAGAGTGATATGCGTATTCAGAGGATGGAGATGAGAGAGTACGTCTACATTCTGTAATACAGAGGGAGAGCATAGCAAGCTGCAGATAAGGTTAAAAAGCAATCAGAGGCAGACCTTGGAGGGTCTTTTAAGTCTTAAAAGAAGTGAATGATGTTTGCTAAGTGAAACCACTAAAGCATTTTAAGCAGGGAAATAATATGATCAGATTTGTAAAACTCAGTCTTGATACTCTGTGGTTTGTTATATTACTTTTTGACCACACAAATAAATAAAATGTAGACCCTGGAGATTGAAAAATATTTACAAGTAAAAAGATTAATTTTTTTTTTTTTTTAATTAAAGAAAATATGTAATGTGGGATAAAGGCCATTATACTTCAGGACAGAGGTTCTCAAGCTATCTGTGTTGAGGAATTAGTTTTCTTTTTTTTTTTTCTAATCTGTCACAGGCTGACACTTTTATGAAATACAATAAAGATGAATTACTAAGAAAATAAACTTAAAAAAAAACAGACATACAAAATACAAGTCTTTATTTTTATTATTAGATTCAACAGACTTAAAATTGCATTTTCATAAACATAATCAGAAGAAACGTAACATAGGGAGAGAGGAAAGAATCACAAAAACTGTACACATTGTTCATTAAAAGTGTGTGTGTGTGCAATTAACCTTTCTTTGCGTACCTCTTTGCAGACCAGTGTGCGGCTAATATTTTCTTGCTTACCGTGTTGCAGACCAGTGAAAACCAGGTCACAGAACACATTTCAAAGAGTATTGCTCCAGGAAATAGGTTATATACTAATAAACCAAAACCAAACCAAACTCACTGCTGTCAAGTCAATTCTGAACGATAACAACCCTATAGGACAGAGTAGAACTGCCACATAGTTTCCAAGGAGCGCCTGGTGGATTTGAACCGCCAACCTCTTGGTTAGCAGCCATATCACTTAACCACTACACCACCAAGGCTTCCAATATATACTGATAGTGATAACAATTTACTCTCTAATTTTTGAAGGGTATAAAAAAAGAGGAACAAAATTAAGCAGAAAGAGGGATTTGGATATCAGGTGAAGAGGTGTGGTATTAAAAAAAGAAAAAAATCCTAAACCTGTACCTATTAAAAAAAAAAAAAAAAAAACCAAACCCATTACCTGGAGTCCATCCTGACTCATAGCGACTCTATAGGACAGTGTAGAACTGCCCCACAGGATTTCCAAGGAATGACTGGTGGATTCGAACTGCTGATCTTTTGGTTAGCAGCCTGTAGCTCTTAACCACTATGCCAAAAAAAAAAAAAAAAAAAACCAAACCCACTGCCGTAGAATAAATTCTGACTCACAGCAACCTTATAGGACAGAGTAGATCTGCCCCATAGAGTTTCCAAGAAGCACCTGGTGGATTTGAACTGCCCACCTCTTGGTTAGCAGATGTAGCACTTAACCACTACACCACAGGGTTTCCACCTATACAGCTATGTTATTACCAAGAAATATTAAAATTTCTCTTTCTCAGGATACAAAATAGCTTTCGTTTCATTTTGCCTGTCACAGAATCCACCTAAGCCCAGGTATATTACATTGAAATATTCCTGCAGATGATAAGGAAAAATGAGTTTGACTTTTATTTTTTCTAGAACTTTAGGTTTTTCTGGCCATGTTGAACAATGATTCTAATATTAGTTCACCACTATATTCTGCATTTGGAGAGAGCACAGCATGCAAAAAGCATGACTGAACTGTTCAATTAATATTTGCTTTTGATATTTGAGATAATAGAAATCAGGAAAAACATCTACAAATGAGCAGTTAAATGGATATATAGATGCCAATGGAAATAAAAAAAATTAATTCATTACAGACTAGACAAACAGTAACATTTATTAATTTTAAAACATTCCTTCTAATTTTCCTCAGCCACTCTTTAATTTAATCCATCTTCACTGAGCATCTACTATAAACCTGTATCTGTGTTAGGAACTGAGATTAAAGAAAACTAGATTCCTATGTGCAGATTGCTTATAATCTAGGGAAAAGTAGACAAAAACATAAAAGTAATTGCAATCTAGTATGTTAACCATTGAAGTAGCAGTGTCTGTAATAAAAGTTCAGTATCAGGAGAGGCTTTTGAACTTCCCAGCACCCTTTCCCAAGGCCTAAGGAAGTCTGGGGCTCTGCAAAATAAAACTATCAACCTTCGTATTTTAGGATTTAACACAATTTCCCAGGTGCACGTAATTTTCACCAGTCGGTATTGTTAAGCTGGCCTTCCCAGGCTTCTCTTTTTCCTATTATGACTATTCCCCACCATTAGAATCTGGTAAAACCAACTGACTGTAATCATAATGACAATGTTAATAAAAATGATTTATTGAATGTATATTATGGGATAGTCACTTTCCAATTTCTGTTTCATTAATTCATTCAACAACTGAAAGAGAAATATTATCCCCATTCTACAGAGGAAGAAACTGAAGTGATTTGCTTAATATTATACGTAGTTTTGTTGCAAAACCAGAATTCAAGCCCAGATAATTCAGCTGGTTCTAAAGCTTGTTCTGTTTGTACCATGTTATTCTGCCTCCAGCAGTATGCTGCCGTCACTGTGATTTTTCTATAGACTTCCTCCCTGATGTCCAAATCTTCTGTATTAGTGCCCACCTACATTCTAACCCTTGCAATCAAAGAACGATATGTATAAATTCTCCTCCAGATTCATATTTCTCTGTATTGTCTGGTTACTCCACGAAGAATAAATTTGTTGCATCATATTGCAGCCCAGACGAGCTAAAAAAACCAAAAACCAAACCCATTGCTGTCGAGTCGATTCTGACTCATAGAGACCCTAGAAGACAGAGTTCAAGTGCCCCATAGGGTTTCCAAGGAGCAGCCTGTAGATTCAAACTGCAGACCTTTTGCTTAGCAGCAGTAGCTCGTAACCACTACACCACCAGGGTTTCCAGATGAACTAAAGTTCTCTAAATACACCCTCTGAGAGCATATTTTTCAAATTGTAGCCCATTTCAGATCTATTTTTTTTGTTCAGGTGTGTGCTGTCAAGTCAATTCTGACTTACAGCGGCACTATGTGTCACAGAGTAGAGCTGCCCCATAGGGTTTCCTAGGCTCAAATCTATTTTTGAAAGAAGGTGGAATCTAAATCTTGAGTACATTAATTTTATTTATTTTTTCATTAGTAAGACAGTGATAAATTAAACTGATGTTTTCTGGTTTTTCTATAGCAAAGCGTTTGGAGAAAAAGACTATTAAAATGTTAGCTAAATCCTATTTTGTTTAATATCTTATGCATGTATGAACACTTACATTCTCTTTCCTGTATTTGGCAAGCCTTAGGCATTTTAAATTGAGGAATTTCTCAACCACTTAGAGAGGAGATTTAAAACAAAGTTTACTCTGAAGATGTAACTTGAGACTGAGTTATACCACTGTTTTATTATTCCTAATGGCACTGAGGCAATCCACAGATATTTCATCCTGCAATTTTCTACGGTTATGAAAATGCATAATGTTAATCATTGTAATACTTTATAAACTGACCATAAACCAATGTTTATAGTCAGTTAATCATTGTATTACTTTGCTTTAGGTAATTTAGTACATTATCATAATGGCGCAACCTACTTAATATAAATTTTAAAATGAACACAATAAAAGCTGTATAGCATTAATATATTAAGCATGCTAACCTGAAATTTTAAAATACTACTCTAAACTTTGGACAGAGTTCAGATGTCCTATGACTTTGGTTTCCTCTAGCTTTGCTGGGAAAAGAGTGAAGAATTAATGAAGGACAGAAAAGAAAACTATTATTATACTTCTAGCTATTTATGCAACCATTTCACAGTCCGCTTTAGATAAGAATAGCTTTTGATTTCCTCAGGCCATCATTTAGGAATCTACATCTACTGATTTTTGGAAGACTAAAATTCAAATAAGAGAAATCCATCGCATATTTCTTTATAAAAATCAGGAGGTTTGGTGGTAAACCCAGAACGAACCCCATGGCCATCTATTTGATTTTGACTCATAGTGACCCCATGTGTTATGGAGTAGAAATGAGCTCTGTAGGGTTTTCTTGGCTGTAATCTTTACTGAAGCAGATTGCTAGGCCTTCCTTCTGAGGCCACAGTTGGTGAGTTCAAACCAACAATCTTTCCATTAGCTGACGAACCAGCACAAACTTTTTATGTCACCCAGGGACCTAGGTTTGGGGCTTAAAAACCATTGCCGTTGAGTCGATTCTGACTCATAGAGCCCCTGTAGGACAGAGTAGAACTGCCCCACTGGGTTTCCAAAGAGTAGCTGGTGGATTCTGTCGATCTTTTGATGAGCAGCTGAGCTCTTAACCACTGCACCACCAGGGCTCCCAGGTTTTGGGGGTAGGTGATACTAATTTAAAAAAGTAAGGTAGTACTTCTCTTATAAACAACTTCAAGGAATTTTTTATAAACACTCTTAAAATTAAATCAATCATGTCAAGATAGTGGAATTGAATATTACCTTTGTTTGAAAACAAATTTATTGAGTGACTAATATCTACCAGGCATAGTGCAAAGTGTTCTCTTGTACAGTACCACCTTTAATCCTTGGAGCCCTGGTGGCTTGGTGGTTAAGAGTTTGGCTGCTAACCAAAAGGTGGGCAGTTCAAATCCACCTGCTGTTCCTTGAAAACCCTATGGGGCAGTTCTACTCTGTCCTATAAGGTCGGTATGAGTTGCAATCGACTCGAGGGTAACAGGTTTTTCAATGGGTATAGGGCTGAGATACAGATTCTAATCCTGGAGATAAAATTTGGAAATCTTCTATTAATGCCAAACTGTACTGTTGGTTGGAATTTTTAGAAAGCAGAAAAGAAATCAGGTTATATGTGGATTTTCCCACTTATTGTACGACATGAAGTATATGGATACCATCCATGTATTAATATCTCCTGTCCACCAAAGTCTCAGCATACGTATTTGGTGGTATTCACACTGATTGGACTAGATGGCAGATTCAGAAAACAGAAAGAGTATTGCTATGAATCAGAAAAATACTGTGTACATGAAACAATCTGGTCACCTCCAACATCAACTAAAATCAGTTAAGCGGTTTCTAGATATCACATTGAGAACTGTCTCAATTTTAACAAAACTTCAATAAAGATGGCCAAAGAAACTTTTAGTGTATATAAGCTAATCTGAGTATTCCTCTATCAGGGCAGTATTTGTGTAGTTTACTTGTATTTAAAAATTATTTTCACTATTTCCAAGTGACTGAGGATTATTAAGGTTATTATTCCTAAAGGAACTTGTAGAATTTTAATATTTTTACTTGTATGTGTTCTATTACTGAAACTAAATTAAAAAAATTTTAAGATAGAATCTACGTCTTGTACCTTTTCTCTTTCTCTTCAGTCCCTAACAGAGCGCACTGCATATCAACGACGTGAAACACATTGCTTTGATTAAAATTGGTTGAAATAAGTTTTTTTCTTTTGCTTGTCTGTTACAACATAAAAGTTTCCTTAATGAATGTGCTTGAGCATAGGAAAAAAAAAAGAAACAGCCAAATTTTTTTTTTCTTTTTTTTACTGTGCTTTAAGTGAAAGTTTACAGTTCAAGTCGGTTTCTCAAACAAAAACTTAGGCACACATTGTTATGTGACTCTAGTTACTCTCCTTATAACGTGACAGTACACTTCTCCTCTACACCTTGTATTTCCTGTGTCCATTCAACCAGGTCCTGTCCCCCTCTCATCTTGCCTCTGAATAGGAGCTGCCCACACAGTCTCATGTATCTACTTGAGCTAAGAAGCACACTCCTCACCAGTATCATTTTATGTCTTATAGTCCAGTAATCTTTGTCTGTAGAGTTGGCTTCGGGAATGGTTTTAGTTTTGGGCTAACAGAGAATCTGGGGGCCATGTCTTCTGGGGTCCTTCCAGTCTCAGTCAGACCAGTAAGTCTGGTCTTTTTACTAGAATTTGAGATCTTCATCAGACTTTTCTCCTGCTCCATCAGGGATTCTGTGTTGTGTTCCCTGTCAGGGTACTCTTTGGTGGTAGCCAGGCATCATCTGGTTCTTCTGGTCTCAGGCTGATGGAGTCTCTGGTTTCTGTGGCCCTTTCTGTCTCTTGGGCTCATATTCTCCTTGAGTCTTTGGTGTTCTTCATTCTCCTTTGCTTCAGGTGGGTTGAGACCAATTGATGCATCTTAGATGGCCTCTTGCTAGCTTTTAAGACTCCAGATGCCACTCACTCACCAATGTGGGATGCAGGATGTTTTCTTAATACACATTGTTATGCCAATTGACCTAGATGTCCCCTGAAACCATGGTCCCCAGACCCCCACCCCTGCTAGTCTGTCCCCGGAAGTGTTTGCTTGTATTCAGGGAACTTCTCAGCTTTTGTTTTAGCCCAGTTGTGCTGACTTCCCCTGTATTGTGTGCTGTCCTTCCTTCACCTAAAATAATTCTTGTCTACCATCTAGTTAGTGAATACCTTCTCCCTCCGTCCCCACTCTGGTAGTCATCAAAGAATGTTTTCTTCCAAGTGTAAACATTTTCTTGAATTCTTATAATAGTGGTCTCATACAATATTTGTCATTTTGTGACTGACTAAATTCACTGAGCATAATGCCTTCCAGATTCACCCATATTATGAGATGTTTCACGGATTCATCATTGTACTTTATTGTTGCATAGTATTCCACTGTGTGAATATACCTTAATTTGTTTATCCATTCATCTGTTGATGGGCACCTATATTGTTTACATCTTTTTGCTATTGTGAACAGTGTTGCAATGAACAAGGGTGTGCATATATCTATTCGTGTCAGGGCTCTTATTTCTCTAGGATATAATCCAAGGAGTAGGATTGCTGGATCATATGGTAGTTCTATTTCTAGCTTTTTAAGGAAGCACCAAATCAATTTCCAAAGTGATTGTACCATTTTACATTTTCCACCACTAGTGTATAATAAGTGTTCCAGTCTCTCCAACATTTATTATTTTGTGTTTTTTGGATTAATGCTAGCCTTGTGGAGGTGAGATGGTATCTCATGGTAGTTTTGATTTGCATTTCTCTAATGGCTAATAATTGTGAGCATTTCCTCATGTATCTACTAGCTGCCTGAATGTCTTCTTTGGTGAAGTGCCTGTTCATATTCCTCATCCATTTTTTAATTGGGTTGTCTTTTGTTATTGAGGTTTTGCAGTATCTTGTAGATTTTAGAGATTAGACACTGATCAGATTTGTGGTAGCCAAAAATGTTTTCCCAGTCTGTAGATTATCTTTTTACTCTCTTGGTGAAGTGTTTGATTTTTAGGAGCTCCCAGTTATCTAGTTTTTCTTCTGGTGTTTATTCATCTTTAGTAATGTTTTGTATACTGTTTATGCCATGTATTAGGGCTCCTAGCATTGTCCCTATTTTTTCTTCCATGATCTTTATTGTTTTAGATTTTATATTTAGGTCTTTGATCCATTTTGAATTAGTTTTTGTGGATGGTGTGAGTTATGGATCTTGTTTCATTTTTTTGGAGGTCGATATCCAGTTATGCCAGCACCGTTTGTTAAAGAGACTGTCTTTTCCCCAATTCACAGACTTTGGGCCTTTGTCAAATATCAGCTGGTTGTAAGTGGATGAATTTACATCTGGATTCTCAGTTCTGTTCCATTGGTCCCTGTATCTGTTGTCGTACCAGAACCAGGTTGTTTTGACTACTGTGGCGGTATAACAAACCCAAAATCAAACCCACTGCCATCGAGTCAATTCCTACTCATAGCTACCCTATAGGACAGAGTAGAACTGCATCATAAAGTTTCCAAGGAGCCCCTGGCAGATTCGAACTGCTGACCTCTTGGTTAGCAACCGTAGCACTTAACCACTATGCCACCAGGGTTCCCCCGTGGTGGTATAATAGATTCTAAAATCAGGTAGTGTAAAGCCTCCCACTTTTTTCTTCTTTTTCAGTAATCCTTTACTTATCCAGAGCCTCTCCCTTTTCATATGAAGTTCGTCATTTGTTTCTCCATCTCATGAAAAAATGCCATTGGAATTTGGATTGGAATTGCATTATATCAATAGATCGATTGGGTAGAATAGACATTTTCACAATGTTGAGTCTTCCTATCCATGAGCAAGGTGTTTTCCACTTATGTAGGTCTCTTTTGGTTTCTTGGAGTAGCACCTCGTAGTTTTCTTTGTATAGGTCTTTTACATTACTGGTTAGATTTATTCCTACGTATTTTAACATCTTGGGGGCTATTGTAAATGGTTTTGATTTGGTGATTTCCTCTTCAATGTTTCTTTGTTGGTGTAGGAGAATCCAACTGATTTTTGTATGTTTATCTTGTATCCTGATACTTTGCTGAACTATTAGTTCTAGTAGTTTTCTTGTGGATTCTTTAGGATTTTCAAACACCTGGAATTTGTTTAAGCAATGCTAAGAGAGACATAGTGGAAGCTAGTCTAGTGCTTCCTAAACCTACTGAACATTAAAATCATCAATGGGTCTTTAAAAATTTTACAGCCAAAGGCAAACCCCAAACAATTAAATGACAATATGAGTGTTAATGGTGGGGTGGGGGGGGGGGGGATGAGGCACAGGTGTCAGAATTTTTTGAAGTTACCGGATGACTGCAAAGCAGACAAGTTTGGGAACCACTAAGCTTTACTTTGTTTAAAATAGGAAATCCTGGTGGCATAATGGTTAAGAGCTATAGCTGCTAATCAAAAGGTCAGCAGTTCGAATCCACCAGATGCTCCTTGGAAACTCTATGGGGCAGTGCTACTCTGTCCAATAGGGTGGCCGTAAGTAGGATTCAATGGCAATGGGCTTCATTTTTTTTTTTTTTTTTTTGGTTGTTTGAAATAGATCCTTCTCAGATTAAATATTTTCATTTAATAGTTTTGTCCAAACGTATACATAATGGCAGTTGAATATACTGTGCATTTATGAATGAATGTCATGGGGCTTGGTTTGAAACCGTAAAAATTATCTTACCACATTTTAGGAAACAGAACACAAATATAATAAGTGTTTAGAGAAACATATCTTAGTTTAAGTGATAAGAGTCACTGAAAACAATCAAGTAACAATAGAAAATTTAATATGGTTGCAATAACGACAACACTACATTAGACTTCAGCACTGCATTTTCCAGTTTTTAGTTTTGATTGATAGCATCTTTCAGAGAAGCTTGTGGTGAATACTCAGAAAAAGAAAAATTGGTAAATAAGGAGTGAAACTATTTTTTTACCTGCCATGTGTTTTTTTTTTTTTAAGTACTTTAGTTAACAAATAATGTATGTAGACTTTATAATGCTGACATAATAATAATAGTAATAACCACAGTGGCACATGCCATTTATTGAGCATCTATTTTAGATGCTTTCCATGGAGTATCTCCAACTGAAATTGACCTTGAGAGGCAGGTATTATTTGTCTCTTTTACTGAATAAGAAATGGATTAACTGAGTGAGATTGAGAGAGATTAACCAACTTGCTCAAGATCACACTTCAACCTGGAGCAGCAGAGCTGGGACACTAAGCTGGATCAGTTCAACCAGAAAGAATATGAGTTTTGGTTTATTTCATCCTGTCTCTATAGTTACAATAGCTAAATTTCCTCTGACCTCATCACAATTTATACCATTCCTTGTTCAATACGTCTGCAGCTTCCCTTTCTCGGTAGATTATGAAGACAGAGTTCTAGGAGGAATTACTTCCTTGTCTGAATCTGGTTGTATCAAAAACAAGAAGATTTGTGTATGTGTGTGGTTCCTTAAGTGTGCAAATTTTGAGTCCAGTTTTACACATATAAGGGTGCTATAAAAACAAAAATTACGTGCCAGTAGGGATCAAAACTGTCACACATTTGGAAACTGGCTCATCCCTGTGTTTGCCGCAGCCAGTCTGGTGCTTTGCGTCACACTTCCCTGCCATATGCAGGCACACTGGCTCTTTTCCTAGGGAAATTGTTTATTTTTACATACTACCAATAGACACTATTGGTTAAATACTGGTTATCCCTGTTTTCTATCACATAGGAACCTAATATCTTGTAATTGTTGTACAATTTGAATGACTTATTTGGTTCAAGTGACAAAAATCCAACTCAAACTAGCTCAGGCAAAAAAAAAAAAAAAAGGGAATAAAAAAACAAAACAAAATCCAACAAACAACAACAATAAAAACAGGTTTATTGCAAGGATTTGGGGAAAGCTCCAACACTGAATGAATTCCTGTAAGAAAGACACAGCATTTTGGGTCTTGGGGACAGACAAGGGGACTGGATCAACTCAGGGATTTTCTTTATTTCTTGTTGCCCTTCTATTCCTCCATGTACTGGACACTGTGTGTGGAGAGAAAAGGCAGGGGATCCAGGAGCTGAGTACAGCTTCATACAACATGATTTTAACATAGGGATGTGATAGGAAGGAGACCTTAAGCTCCTTCTTCCTAGACTAAAGGTGAAAAGTTCCAGTGAATGTCTCTGCTTGTCCTGGCTTTGCCTCCTGTTCTCTTCTGAACACATCACTGTGACCAGATGTGTGTCACATGCCCGATCCCATAGAGCAGGGATTGCAACCCCTCCTAAACTCCAGAGTTAGAGCTGGAAAAGAGCTAAGGCTGAGTGGAAGGGAAAGACTTGGTTCCTGAAGAGCAGGGAGAAAGAGCGCCTGATAGAATAGAAGGATAGATAACTATTACGCAGACTTTCTTAGTTTTAGTCTTATTAATTCACTTCCTATATCACGGGATAGGTAAGTAAAAGATTCAACTTAGACGGTTGACTCCTAACTTATTAATCAAAGCTGATTGAGGATATAACTTTGTTGTTGAAAACACAGTAAAACTACAAATAGTTACAGTGCCTAGTTGTCATTTTGGTTTTGAATAATAGATAAAGGGATAGAAGTCGGAGTCAGTCAGTCAGTTTCATTTCTTCTCTGAGCCTCATTTGCCTAAGTTAAATGGGAGAATAATAGTACCTAAAAAAATAGTACCTAAGAGGTAACTAATTAGAAGAAGAATTTACACGAATTCAAGGAGATCATTTATACAAGTTCTTCATCAACAACCTGCCATATAGTAATTATTCAATATATGTTAACTAATAGTAAAAGCAATTAACCAAGTTTAATGACAAGGACAACAACAAAAAACACGATAGTTTAATTGTGTGATAAATATGTTGTGGTTCTTATTGGGTGCCATCTAGTCAATTCTGAATTATGGTGACCCAATTTGACAGAGAAGAACTACCCCATTGGGTTTTCATGGGTATAATCTTTACAAAAGCAGATCACCAGGTCTGTTCTCTTGTGGAGCCACTGGGTGGGTTCAAACCACAACACTTTTGGTTTGCACCTGAGTGCTTAACCATTGCACCACCAAGGCTCCTTGTGATAAATATAGGTTAGAATAGAATTGTCATTTATTAATATATTCATGATAGTTTATAATATATACATATGCATAGGGTCACTATGAGTCGAAATGGGCTCAATGGCAGTGGGTGTATACATATACGTATACATATACACACACACACATATACATGTTAAAAATCAAAGATATCACTTTGAGGACTAAGATGCGTTTGACCCAAACCGTGGTATTTCCAGTCACCTCATATACATGTGAAAGCTGGACAATGAATAAGAAACGCCAAAGAAGAATTGATGTCTTTGAATTATGACGCTGGTGAAGAATATTGAATATAACATGGACTGCCAGAAGAATGAATAACCCTGTCTTGAAAGAAGTACACCCAAAGAACCCCTTGGAAGTGAGGATGGTAAGACTTCATTTTACATACTTTGGACTTGTTATCAGGAGGGACCAGTCCTCAGAGAATGACATCATACTTGGTAAAGTAGAGGGTCAGTGAAAAAGAGGAAGCCCCTCGACGAGATGGGTTGACACAGTGGGTGCTGGGTGCAACAACAGGCTCAAACATAGCAACGATCATGAGGATGGTGCAGGACTGGGTAGTGTTTTGTTTTGTTGTACATGGGGATTACTATGAGTTGGAACCAACTCAAAGGCACCTAACAACAACAATATGCAAATGTATGTATATACACATATATTTTGCTCTCTCGTACATACGGTTGCAACGAGTTGGAACTGACTTGATGGCACCTAACAACTATATATGTATTCAATATTCTAGTTTAGAACAACTTATTTTAAATATGTATGAACAAGGCATGTAGAGTTTCAACAACTACTGCTAATGTCAATTCTGTTTTGATGTTTTGCGTATTGCTGGCCAGAACTTGGATCTTCATGGTTTTTACATTTTATCTTTCCTTTTTAAATTGTTCCCTACATTTGAGTATATTTATGGGATCCTGAACCCCGTTCCCAAAGCTGCCCTTTTATGAAGAATACCCCATAAAAATAACTTTTTTTTTTCCCAAAAGCATGGGTACCCACATATTGTAAACATTTAAAAATATATTTGTATTTTTCTCTGCCCCTTGAATGATTTAAAGCCCTTCCCTGTAAATACATTAAAGTCATGAAAAGAATAGCTAATTTAATATTTTTAAAAAATGGAAGGAAGGTACAGTGAAAAGAAAGTGTTTGAAAAGTTCCTTTCATGTTCAGCATCTATTGAATGAAACCTACGGGAGTAGAAGATTAGTGCCTTTGTTAAAAATGCTTCTACTGAGAACGAAAATGGACTAATACAATTTAAAAATAGATTAGGCACTTTATTTTGCAATAAAGACAAAATTATTTTTATTTGTAATAAAAATATAATTGTTGACCACCAGATGGCTCCCATATTTGTAAAAATTCAGCAAAAAGTGGAAACGCTTTTTAAACCAAAAAATCATAGATTTAAAAGGAACAAAGTTAAATAAAGAAAGCAATATCATCTGTGAAAGTTTTAAGCATGTATAAAAATAATTGAAGCCACATAATATTTTGCAAATTTATCTCTCTAAAAAGAAAAATGGAATGGATATGACCAGTGCAATGCAATATACCTTTTACATTTTTACCCTAGTCTTAAAAAATACCATACATTGGAAGAATAAACATTAAATTAAAAAAAAAATAAACTGTTCAAAATATCAGATAATATAATGCTGTTAATATTTTGATATTATGTTTTAAATAACACAATGTCATAGCTCATGATTCATATTAGGATCTAATCCATGCACTTTTATGTTTATAGACTTTGCACAGAAATGAACTAGGTCTTATTATTGCTGGGATATCTTCTTTAATGCTGCCTCTTCACTTCATAAAAGTATCATTCCACCACACTTAAAAATAATGCCACATTACAAATCAAGGTTCACCATAGAAGCAAAATAATTTTGACCTGCATGGATTGTAGGGGTTATTATGCATCACAGCTCTACTAGGCTGGTATCATGGACAATGACCTGAAGGATGTTTTATACTGGTTTTAATATGTACGCTATTAAGATGAAAGACCCTGCACTTGTCACTGACAGCATTTTTAAAGGCTAAGCCCCCCAATTGTCTTTCATTAAAAGCTGTAGTCCAGTTTTGTGATTTGTAGTCACTGAGCCCTTCAGCTTTCAGAGTGTACAATTCTATTTTGAGAATTTTTTTTTCATACAAAAGGCATATGCTTCCACGAGTCATCTTAACAAAGCAAACTCGCAAGAAGGAGTTGACCTGCACTTTGGCCCCGCTACTGAGTTTCCCTACCTTTTCTTGTTAGCACAAAGCTTACCCCTGTGCCTTATACCACAGAAAAACCAGAAATGTGGAGACAAGGTCCCCTTTGCCCATATGGTTTTATTTGTGTTCTACTGGCACAGTTATAGTCATACAGTAACCAACATAAATTTTTAGTTTTATTATCACCTCTAAAAAGAGACAGAAATGTGAAAATTGAAGCCAGAAGGTTTGTATCACAGGATTAATTAGGCAGGGCCAAGTGGAGTCTCACTCCTCCTGGCAGCGAGTGCCTCAAGAAGGTGCCTGCCTTCAATTACGGAGCGTACAAAGCAATTAAAAACCCTGTTTCTTTTTCCTGAGGTGTTACTTGTTACTTGATAAATCTCTTTTTTAAAATTCTCTGGGGATCTGAACTGGCTTGAGGTGCAATCTACCGGGGTAGATATTCATGAAAAATTGATTTAGCTCTAGCCTAAGTGCAATAGGTTTAAAATAAACCTGAAAGGAATGAAGAGTGTGTTTCTTGGCTGACATTTTATTGGCCATTTTTTCAATGCACAATAGACTAGATAATTAAGAATTGAGACATTATGGATCTCCACTAGGAGATATGAATCGAATTGGTCAGCCATTCCAGGCATTTTATCCTAAGTCTCACTGCACATTTGATTAACCTTTTTCAAAGGGCTATTTGTACAATTCTATGGACAACACTGTGGTGTGCATAAGTCAGAATTAAGTGCATGCCTCCGAGAACCCACATCCCCTTTCTAATAGAGAATTGGCTCGGTATGAAATTATAGCTCTCCACCTGATTTATGTCCTAGTGCAGTAGGATTTGAAACTTGGATCTGTTGTTCTATTTCTCAAAAAGGAACTTTTCTGCCTTTTCACTATGTTTTTTTTGAGAATTGCATTATTATCCTAATTCTGGAACTATCTATAAATATCCAGAAGTAAGCTTTACTTGTCTTCTGTACAGCTGGATTTGTGGACTGGGATTTTATTACTTGTACGTAAATCACCTAGCTAATCCTTTCTTCTGAAATATAAATAATTTAAAATATGCAATAAGTACAGTGTATAACTAGTACAAAGAATAGTGCTCTATCAAGACATACGAGCTTAAGCTTTGTCAATGATCTCATACTTCCTACTGAAAAGAAAAGCAAATTTTTTTTTTTAAATCAATAGACTAAAAACCATCATGGTAAATACAGGAATAAGATTATACTTTCACTTAAAAATTATATTATGCATGATTTAATAAAACAATAAAGGTAGATTTCTGCCTGTTATTTTCCGAAGTTTTTGAATTGAAAATATTAATTTATTTAAGAAAATGAATTATGATAAAGTAAGATTTTATCTGCTCTTTACTTTCTTTTTCTATCATTTTATTTCTCCTTCTTAAGTTTGAATACAATGTAAAAGTTAAGCAAATCATTTTAAAAGGATTATTTAATACAAGCCAAGATAGTAAAAAAATTCTAAGTGGTGATTACAACCGGAAAAAATTTATTATCTTTTAATGAAGATAAAAATTTGATAAAATATGACTCTGGAAATCTAGATTAGAGTGACTAGAAATTAATTCTGACAAATTTTATTGAGCCTTTTGTTTATATTCTGGATGATCTCTTGTTGTTAGGTGTCATCAAGTTGGTTCCAACTCATAGCAACAGTGTGTACAACAGAACGAAACATTGCCCAGTCCTGTGCCATCCGCACAATCATTGATATGTTTGAGACCACTGTAGCAGCCACTGTGTCAATCCATCTCCTTGAGGGTCTTCCTCTTTTTCACTGACCCTCTACTTTATCAAGCATGATATCCTTTTCTAGGGACAGATCCCTCCTGATAACATGCCTAAAGTATGTGAAATGAAGTCTCAACATCCTTGCTTCTAAGGAGCATTCTGGTTGTACTTCTTCCAACACAGATTTGTTCATTCTTCTTGGCAGTCCTTGGTATATTCAATATTCTCCACAAACACCATAATTCAAAGTCATCCATTCTTCTTTGATCTTCCTTATTCATTGTCTAGCTTTCACATGTATATGAGGTGCTTGAAAATACCCATGGATGGAGTCAGGCACACCTTAGTCCTCAAAATGACATTTTTACTTTAAACATTTTAAAGAGGTCTTTTGCAACAGGTTTGTCCAATGTAACGTATCATTTGATCTCCTGACAGCTGCTCCCATTGTTATTGACTGTGGATCCAAGTAAAATGTTTTTGTGGACAGCTTCAATCACTTCACTTATGATGTTGCTTACTGTTCCAGTTGTAAGTATTTGTGTTTTCTTTGTGTTGAGGTATAGTCCATACTGAAGGCTGTAGTCTTTGATCTTCATCAATAAGTGCTTCAAGTGCTCTTCATTTTCAACAAGCAACAGATGACCTCTATTGTATGAATATCATTTCCATTTCTTAAGAAAAGACTTGTTTTTCGTTACAGTTAAGGATTGACACAATATATTTTACTCTGTTGTGATTTAATGGGCCTAAATGTTTATTAGAAAAAAAAAAAAAAGAATGACACTATTTTAGGAAATTCAAGCAGGTGCTAGAAAATATTTACTGTTTTCTTGTATGTTCACTTCAGTAATAGGTATCTGAATATAAACAGGGTCTATTTTCCCATTGGCTTAGTAAAATTTAGTATGTCTTTTAGGTGAAACACTCTGAAGAATGCAGTCAGTGACATGGTAATTATTTGTGTTGAGCTATTGGCCTTGGGTAGGACCTTTGGAAATAAGTTCATTGTGAGTCTACATTCTTTTATGTCCTTTTACCCTCTCCTTTGATCTTACTACTGTGTTAATTCCTTCTCTTAGATTTCCTCAATGTGGTAGATGGAATTCTAAGATGGCCTTCATGATGCCCACCTCCAGTATCTATGTCTTTGTATAATCTTCTACCTCAGGAGTGGGTGGGACCTGTGAGTATAGTGGATGTCACTCTATTATTAGACTATGATGTATGGAAAAGATGAAAGGATCTTTCAGCTCCCTAATCAGTTGATTTGAGTTAATCAAAAAGAAAGCTGTCTTGAATGGGCCTGTTATAATCAGGTGAACCATTTAAAAGAGGGTCTAGAGAATTGAAAGACCTAAAGACTTGAAACAACAGAGATTTTTACTCTCTCCTATTAGCTCTGAAGAGGCAAACCTTTGTGAGTTATACAGCTGGAAGGAAATGAACTCTGCCAGCAAACATTTGAACTTGAAAGAGGATACTGGGCCTCAGATGAGCCCCCAGTCCTGGCTGACACCTTGATTTCAGTCTTGTGAGACCTGAGCAGTGGACGCAGGTAAGCTGTGCCTAGACTCCTGACCCATGGAAACTGTGATATATAAAACTTGTTACACAGCAATAGATAACTAAAACTTCCAATGATACTATATTCTTGTCCTAATATCTATTTCCTAAGTTTTCTTTAGAACAGTAATGCCACAATGTCATAGCCTAGGTTCTCTAGAGAAGCAAAACCAGTGAAGTTATACACACACACAGTAAGAAATAGATAGATTTATCTGAAGGAAACTGTTCACATGGCTGTAGATGCTGGCAAGTCCCAAGTCCATGGGTCAGGAGTCAGGCTGGAGGCTTCTCCTAACTCACATAGCTGTATATGACAACAAACTCAAGATCAGCAGGTCAGACAGCAGACTGCTGGCTCATGGGTTGCAGAGGCTGATAAATTCAAGTTCAGCAGATAAGATGGCAGGCTGCTGGCTCATGGGCTGAGGAGGCTGACAAATCCCATGATTTGCAGGCAATACAGCAGGCTTCTTGCTCAAGTCCCAAGAACCAGAGGTTAGATGATGATGAACCAGATGCAGGATCCAGAGTGAGCAAAAGCCAGTGAGCTTTGCCAGCAAGTCCATATATATTGGATAGAGGCTACACCCTGAGGAACTGCCCCTTACAACTGATTGGCTGATCACTTCAGATTACATCGTGAAGTTGATTACATTATACCACAAAATGTAGGATAACTACATCATTACATAACTACCAAATTACATCACTCCATAACTGCCAAACTACATTATTATATAACTGCCAAACCACTGAGAATTATGGCACAGACAAGTTGACACACGACATTAACCATCACACACAGTATGTTAATCAGTATTATGGGCCATGTTAGACACCCAGCCAAAGAGATTTGTGACTTCCTAGGAACAGTTAAATAGGTTTCTCAAAGCCTTTAATCTTCTAACATGCATTGTGAATTGCTAAGAAGTATTTGATACACAGTATGTCTTAAACTTCTTAAGACGTTCACCTTTTTTTTTTTTTTTTTTCCTTTTGGAACTCAAGAAAGTAGTGTTCCAGGGAATCCATTTTCAGAAAGGTACTTTTAATTAATTCATCATCCTTGTTTAAAAACTATTATCCCTCTTTCAAATAAGACTCTACTAGTGTAACAATTAGGACATAAAATTAGAATCTTCTAGCACTAGTGACTAGCAACATGCAAGCGCCTAGATGTCCGTCAGCTTGTCAGACTGTGGGGGCTTGTGTGTTGCTGTGATGCTGGAAGCTATGCCACCGGTATTCAGATACCAGCAGGGTCACCCATGGAGGACAGGTTTCAGCTGAGCTTCCAGACTAAGACAGACTAGGAAGAAGGAACTGGGAGACTACCTCTCAAAAGCATTAGTCAATGAAAACCTTATGAATAGCAGCAGAACATTGTCTGATATAGTGCT
Organism: Elephas maximus indicus; assembly: GCF_024166365.1. Lineage (NCBI taxonomy): Eukaryota > Metazoa > Chordata > Mammalia > Proboscidea > Elephantidae > Elephas > Elephas maximus. The sequence continues at coordinate 74,432,819 of NC_064826.1, read as the reverse complement.
GGAAGATGAGCCCCCAGGTTGGAAGGCACTCAAAAGACAGCTGCGGAAGAGCTGCCTCCTCAAAGTAGAGTCAACCTTAACTATGTGGATGGGGTAAAGCTTTGGGGACCTTCATTTGCTGATGTGACACAAATCAAAATAAGAAGAAACAACTGCAAACATCCATTAATAATTGGAAACTGGAATGTATAAAGTATGAATCTAAGAAAATTGGAAATTGTTAAAAATGAAATGGAACGCATAAACATCAGCATCCTAGGCATTAGTGAGCTGAAATGGACAGATATTGGCCATTCTGAATCAGATAATCATGTAGCCTACTATGCTGGGAATGATAACTTGAAGAGGAATGGTATTGCATTCGTGGTCAAAAAGAACATTTCAAGATCTGTCTTGAAGTACAATGCTGTCAGTGATAGTATAATATCCATATGACTACAAGGAAGACCAGTTAATACATTTATTATTCAAATTTACCCACCAACCACTAAGGCCAAAGATGAAGAAACAGAAGATTTTTAACAGCTGCTGCAGTCTGAAATTGATGGAAGATGCAATCAGGATGCACTGATAATTACTGGTGATTGGAATGCGAAAGTTGGAAACAAAGAAGGATGGGTAGTTGGAAAATATGGCCTTGGCGATAGAAACAATACCAGAGATCAAATGACAGAATTTTGCAAGACCAACGACTTCTTCATTGCAAATACCTTCTTTCATCAACATAAACGACAACTATACACATGGACCTTATCAGATGGAACACGCAGAAATCAGATTGACTATGTCTGTGGAAAGAGATGATGGAAAAGCTCAATAACATCAGTTAGAACATGGCCAGAGGCTAACTGTGGAACAGACCATAAATTGCTCATATGTAAGTTCATACTGAAACTGAAGAAAATCAGAGCAAGTCCACAAGAGCCAAAATATGACCTTGAGTATATCCCACCTGAATTTAGAGAATATCTGAAGAATAGATTTGACTCATTGAACACTAGTGACCAAAGACCAGACAAGTTGTGGAATGACATCAAGGACATCATACATGAAGAAAGCAAGAGGTCATTGAAAAAACAGGAAAGAAAAAAAAGACCAAGATGGATGTCAGAGGAGACTCTGAAACTTGCTCAAGAACATTGAGCAGCTAAAGCAAAAGGAAGAAGTGATGAAGTAAAAGAACTGAACAGATTTCAAAGGGCCTCTCGAGAATACAAAGTATTATGAACATGTGCAAAGAGTTGGAGATAAAAAATCAAAAGGGAAGAACATGCTCAGAGTTTCTCAAGCTGAAAGAACTGAGGAAAAAATTCAAGCCTCGAATTGCAATAGTGAAGGATTCTATGGGGGAAAATATTAAACACGGGAAGCATCGAAAGAAGATGGAAGGAATACACAGTCACTATACCAAAAAGAATTAGTCCATGTTCAACCATTTCGAAAGGTAGCATATGATCAGGAACCGATGGTACTGAAGGAAGAAGTCCAAGCTGCTCTGAAGGCATTGGAGAAAAACAAAGCTCCAGGAATTGATGGAATATCAATTGAGATGTTTCAACAAATGGATGCAGCGCTGGAGGTGCTTGCTTGTCTATGCCAAGAAATATAGAAGACAATTTCCTGGCCAACTGACTGGAAGAGATCCATATTTATGCCTATTCCCAAGAAAGGTGATCAAAACGAATGCAGAAATTATAGAACAGTATCATTAATATAACCTGCAAGCAAAATTTTGCTGAAGATCATTCAAAAACGGTTGTAGCAGTATAACAGCAGGGAACTGCCAGAAATTCAGGTCAGTTTCAGAAGTGGATGTGGAACCAGGGATATCATTGCTGATGTCGAGTGGATCCTGGCTGAAAGCAGAGAATACCAGAAGGATGTTTATCTGTGTTTTATTGATTATGCAAAAGCATTCGACTGTGTGGATCATAACAAATTATGGATAATGTAGCAAAGAGTGAGAATTCCAGAACACTTAACTGTGCTCATGAGGAACCTTTACATAGATCAAGAGGCAGTTGTTTGGACAGAACAAGGGAATACTGATTGGTTTAACGTCAGGAAAGGTGTGCATCAGGGTTGTATTCTTTCACCATACCTATTTAATCTGTGTGCTGAACAAATAATATGAGAAGCTGGACTATATGAAGAAGAACGGGGCATCAGGATTGGAGGAAGACTCATTAACAACCTGTGTTATGCAGATGACACAACCTTTCTTGCTGAAAGTGAAGAGGACTTGAAGCACTTACTAATAAAGATCAAAGACCACAGCCTTAAAGATGGATTGCACCTCAACATAAAGAAAACAAAAATCCTCACAACTGGACCAATGAGCAACATCATGATAAATGGAGAAAAGATTGAAGTTGTCAAGGATTTCATTTTACTTGGATCCACATTCAACAGCCATGGAAGCAGCAGCCAAGAAATCAAAAGACACATTGCACTGGGTAAATCTGCCTCAAAGGATCGCTTTAAAGTGTTGAAAAGCAAAGATGTCACCCTGAAGACTAAGGTGTGCCTGTCTGAAGCCATGGTATTTTCAATTGCATCATAAGCATATGAAAGATGGATAATGAATAAGGAAGACCGAAGAAGAACTGATGCCTCTGAATTGTGGTGTTGGCGAAGAGTATTGAATATACCGTGGACTGCCAAAAGAATGAACAAATCTGTCTCCAAAGAAGTACAGCCAGAACGTTCCTTAAAAGCAAGGATGGAGAGGCTGCGTCTTACGTACTTTGGGCATATTTTCGGGAGGGATCAGTCCCTGGACAAGGACATCATGCTTAGTAAAGGACAGGTCAGAGGAAAAGAGGAAGACCGTCAACAAGGTGGTTTGACACAGTGGCTGCAACAATGAGCTCAAGCATAACTATGATTGTAAGGATGGCGCAGGACCGGGCAGTGTTTCGTTCTGTTGTGTACAGGGTCCTATTAGTCGGAACCAGCTTGACAGCAGCTAACTACAATAGCAGCACTAGTGAGCCACTGTGTCAATCTACCTCGTCGAGGGTCTTCCTCCTTTCCGCTGACCCTGTACTTTGCCAGTGAGCTCAGCATAACAACAATGGTAAGGATGGCATAGGACTGGGCAGTGTTTCGTTCTGTTGTGCATAGGGTGGCTATGAATCAGAACCAACTCGACGGCACCCAAGAACAACAACAACAATAGCAACGGTGAAAAGTTTTCAAGTATTGATATGTGGCACATCTTTTTGTATGCATGTATTTTAACTTTGAAAGCATTTACAATTATTGTCAAAACATTGAGGACGTTTAAGGAATGTGATGGTTTGTAGTAGTTGAGCTAGCACAAAGGCATATTTTGGAGACTCATTGAGCTTATGGAAATTCCTGATTTGCACTGCTTGGGCTAGGAATCTATCAGTGGGAATATACTCGCTTGCAGGAATCACTTTGTCTGTGCTTTCTCTAGCTTACTTTTCTTCAACCGGAACAGCTAGAATTCAGCAGGTGTTGCTTACGCATAGAAAATAATCCAGCTCTCACTTGTCCTTTTACCTCGTAAGACTGTCTTAGAAACAAATTTTTTTTTTATGCTATTGCTAACATGTCTTGGAACTTTACTTAATACATTCTTCATAGTTTTCTGAAAAGGGAAAATTCCAAGCTCTGGAAGAGGAAAGAAAATAGGATGAAAATTCCCACTGCTTGGCTACTTCCCTGTAAGACCTATTTAAAGGAAAAAATGGACCAGCAAAGAAAATTTCTGACCAAAAAAAAAAAAAGAGGAGGTAGAAATTAAGCAGTTATACAGAGGAAGGATATAGCAAAAAGTAAAAAATTAAAAATAAATAAATAAATAAAAATAAAGACATGGCTCACACAAGTTCCATATGCAGATTTCCTCAGGCTGCAAGAAAACTCAAGGTGCAAAGAAGGATGCATCTTCTTTCTGTGAGACATTCTCTTGGAAGTTTGCCTTCACCTTGAAGGACGACTTATTACTATTTGGTGTAATATATCTTTCATCTTACACCCTTACAGCATTTTTTCCAAAGTCCCTCACCACTGCCCTAGGGTATCTGGATCAGGACAGCATCCTGCATCAATCCACATTGTTTGTACAAATAGCTCTTCTCTCTAACAACCTAGCCATGGTGTTGACTCCAGGTCACTGGTCTACAATCCTTCCCTTCTTTGTTTGCTCTTTCTGTCTCATTTTTCTTTCCTTCCCCTTGATCTTAGTTGGATATAACCACCCATTCCATCCGACATGCTTTTGCATCTTTAAAACATCCAGAAAAGGAGCCAAGATCTGATCCATTCTGCAACCAGGAGAGTGTTCCACATGTGGGGAAAAACATGGATGAACAGACATACATTTTGGAAGGGCATCATCTAGCTTCACCCACCAATATTAAGTAGGTCTCAAAAGCATGACAAGCAGAAAGTTCTATAAATTCTCTTTCAATTCAAAAAATAGATGTTTTTCATATATCCAAATATTATGCAAACAACTCTTTCCAAAATAATGGATGGTTGGGTGGAAAGGTAAATTACGCTCTTCACATTGTAAGGAAGAAACTGCCTAAAATTTACAAAGATAGCTCTTTGAGCTATGAAATCTTAAGATTAAACCTACGCTACAGACTCCATTACATGCATTTTAACCAGATCATTTTTCCTTTGGATTCATGATAGAGCTAAGTTATTACAAACTGCTTTATAGCAAATGTTCTTTTGAGGTTATTGTGTGTTTGGACAATGGACACAGATAGCACCTAAATGGATGTTCTGTGGTTTGAGGATCCTTTCTGGAAAGAGTAAAATATTATTCACTTATCTTGTTCTCTTACCTGACTTTTATACTTTTCTCCTCCCACTAGCATTTAAAAGTCGTTCAAGTCTTTCAAAATTTCATGCACACACACACACATCACAGCTTCTTTCTGCCATCTTTCTTAGTTCTTCAACAGAATCTATACTTTCTGTTTCTCTCTGCTCATTTACTGTTCAATTTTCGACAACCTTTCCCATCAATTTGCAAATCTATTTTTGTTAAGGCCACCTTTGACTTATATGTCATTAACTTCAACGAGGAATTATTAGCTATGCCTTATTTGATCTCTCAAAAGCATTCCCCTTGTGGTCCCCTCCCTGTCACTTCCACTGGTTCACAGGTAACTGACAATCTCCTAGATTTCCTTTTATTTTTATGAAAACATTACCTAGACTTCATGACTGTTTTCTCCTCTGTAAAGCAATTTTGGAGTTTCCAGAAATCTATTCTAAGCTTTTTTTTTCTTACGTGTCACATACTTATCTATTAAATTTCTTCCGTTCTCATAGATTCATTAGTCCTATGCACAGAAGGGGGCCCTGGTGGTGCAGTGATTACGAGGTGTGGCTGCTAGCCAAAAGGTCAGCAGTTTGAATCCACCAGCCATTCCTCAGAAACCCTATGAGGCAGCTCTACTCCTTTCTATAGAGTCGCTATGAGCCAGAACTTGATGGCAAAGGTTTTTTTTTGTTTGTTGGTTTTTATGCACAGAAGACTCCTATTTCAGTTATTTATTGTTGCATAACACACCACTAGAAAATTTAGTGGCTTAAAGCGACTATTATATTATCTCTCACTAGTCTTGGAATTGACTGAGTGAAGTTGGTTTGTTTCCTTCTTCACATGATATAGGCTTTGGCTGTATAATCTGTGGACTAAATTGTGCTGGGACATACAACATAGCCCCTTCACATTGCTGGCATTTGGCACTGGCTGTTGGCTGGGAGCTCAATTGAGGCTGTCAATTGGAACACCAACATGTGATCTCAACATGTGGTTTGGGCTTCTCACAGCCTGGTGGCTGAGTTCTAAGAAAAAGCATTCCAAGAGTGAGAATTCCTAGAGGGAAGAAATAGAAAGTGAAAATCCTCTTAAAAGATATGTCTGTGATTGGTACATTCTACTTGTCAACTGTTACAGAGCCAGCCCAGATTCAAGAGAAGGCGAATAAATGTTACCTGTCAATAACGGGAATGATAAAACATGTTTGACCATCTTTAATCAACCACAGTGATTCCTTGACCACAAATTATTTCAATTCCTTCGACATGCATAATACTCTGAATACCATTTCCCACGACCCTCAAAAGTCTCATCCCATAACTGCATTAGGCTCCAAGTCCAGCGTCTTATCATCTAAATTAGGTCAAGGTGTGGATTGAGCTCTTCAGGTGCCTCTTGATTTGAGACCTATAAACTAGAAGACAAGTTACCTGCTTCTGCCCCCACAAGCCCAATATATAATGTAGAATTCATTAGACACATTATTATGGATTGAATTCTGTCCTCCAAAAATAAAAAAAAAACAGATGTTGTAAATTCTAACTCATATATCTGTGGTTATAATCTTATTTGAGAATGGGTTTTCTTTTTTATGTTAAAGGGTGTCAATCTCTTTTGAGATATAAAAGATACATATCTTGAGAGATAATTCTTCATCGGCATTAAGCAAGCAAGCAAAATGAAGATACATGCCACATGATTGTCAAGGAACCCGGAAACAGAAGCCAAAAAGTGACAAGGACCTTCTCCTACAACTAAAAAGAAAGCCTTCCCCTAGATCCAGTGCCCTGAATTCAGACTTCTAGCTTCCTAAACTGTGAGAAAATGAATTTCTGTTTGTTCAAGCCACCCACTTGTGGTATATCTGTGGTAGAAGCACTAGGTAAGACACACACCCATTCAAAAACTAGCAGTGGGCCAGTGTGGGAGACAATTAGCAGCCACGGATTCATATCAATCCTGAAATTTAGCTGAGCACATATCACTTCCTTGGTTTGGACTCTTTCTAGCTTTCTTGGATTGATTCTTCATGCCTCTGGACTTTACTCTCTGGACCCTTGACTTTCCCACATGGATCATAATTTTCCCTAAGAAATATTCCATGTATGCAACTTGAGTAGCCTTCTTAGGCAGTATCCTGCCTATTGCAAGTCAGGTGGGGGTTCAAAGGCCTCTTTTCATTTCAAACTGTACTGCCACTGTCCCTTTTAGTTCAATCTGGCATAATCTCTGTAGAAACAATCATGGGCTTCCTGAGTATCAAAATATAGTCCACTCTATTAATACAAAAGTTATTCTTAGAAATTTTTTTTTTCTTTTTTTGAGATAGGCACCTCTTTACCTTGGACTGAGAGTTAGAAGCCCTGTTGTAGTAAAAATGTTCAAAAAGGAACACTGTGGAGTCTTTCTGAGTTCCTAACAAAGGTTCTTATAGCCACAAATTTGAGATCTTGACTCTGAGGTTGCATTTTTACAGGCAGAGCCCTGGATTTATTCTTTTTCCTAAAGCCATTTCTTTCTTTGGGAGTCTTTTGCTTGAGAACTGGGAATGAGAAACATCTCTAGCAAGTCTTGGTTAAAAAATACTTCCTCCAGATTCTACATGAAAACTGAAAACGCATACCTCATGACAATTAAATCAGTTGTCACTTTAAATATTCTGTCTGCAAAGCTACTTAGCCAAACCCACATGTTCATGAAGTATATTTTCCATTTTCCACAGGAACAATGTTCAAAACTTTCCACTGCTACATGACATGCATCACCCTTTTTCCAACCTCCAGTAAAATTTTTCACCCTCTTCTCCCATCTCTCACTGAAAGTCTTCTTTAGATTTTTCTAGCTTGCACTTGCTTCACAGACCCACATCCAATGCCAAATATTTTAGGTTTTTGTTCTTCCAGCACCCCACTTACAAGCACTAATTTCTGTTTTGGTTATCTTTTGCTATTTAACCACTGAAAAATTATAGGCCTAAAACAACCATTTTATTATCTCTTATGATTCTGTGGGCTGACAAGCTTTAGCTGGGTGATCCTTCTGTTCAACTGGGCTGGAACATCTAAGATGTCTCACTCATATGGTTGCTATTTGGTGCTGGCTATTTTTTTTTTTATTGCCTGGAGCAGCTGGGGCTGTCAACCAAGAGTGCCCACACTTAGTCTATGGATTCCGAGAGTGTCTCAAAAGTAGGTGTTTCAAGAAGGAGAAAGCAATACTCTTAAAGATTAGGTCTGGAGCTACCACAACATCAGTTCCACTTTATTTTATTGGTTAAACCAACGTAGGGTCATCTCAGGTTCAAGGGAAAGAAAAATAAGCTCTACTTGATCCTTAGAGTGAAAATTTGTGGTCATCTTTAATCTACCAAAACTCTCAAATATTTGTGACAAGGTATTTCTCAAGCTCCAACTTATATAATCTACTGCCTACTTGACATATCCATTTAGATGTTTTAAAGGCACAAGGGCAAATTTCGTGAGCATGTGATGTACGTATTCACACAGGACTCCAGGTTTAGAGGATCCCACACTTGCTGTCGCTGTCTTGAAATTCTTAATAGTTTTGAACAAGGGGTCCTCCGTTTTAATTTTAGTTGATCCTGACTGGCATTTTAAACTAATCCATCCAGCTACTTAAATGATAACCGTCAGAATCATCTATACCTTCTTCTGTTTCCAAAGCACTTTGAACATTATCTGTTGTAGCTCTTATAACACATATAATTGCTTGTTCAAGTATGTCTTCATTCCCAGAGTGTAGATTAGCTCATGAGGTAAATGCTCTGAACCCTACTCAGTGTTTATTCCCAGTATTTACCAAGTACCTAGCATTTTTAAAAACTTAATAAATATATATTAATGTAGAGACGAATGAATGAAAGCATGTATGAGATTTTAGATGAGAGAAGATTGCTTTTTGCCTGAAAACACTAGTTCTAGTCTGTATAGTGGGTGCAGGTTTGTGTTTTCTTCAGAAATCATGATAAGATCAATATCTGATTTTAGGATACAGCAGCAGTGGTAACTCTGAGGGTAGCCAGCTTTGTTGCTTAAAAATTTGTTGTTTTTAGGTGCTGTTGAGTCGGTTCTGATTCATAGCAACCCTATGCGCAACAGAATGAAACACTGTCTGCTCCTGTGCCATCCTTGCAATTATTCTATGCTTGAGCCCATTGATGCAGCCACTGTGTCAATCCGTCTCATTGAGAGTCTTCCTCTTTTTCTCTGACCCTCTACTTTACCAAGCATGATGTCCTTCTCCAGTAACTGATCCCTCCTGGCAACATGTCCAAAGTATGTGAGACATAGTCTTGCCATCCTTGCTTCTAAAGAGCATTCTGATTTTACTTCCTCCAAGACAGATTTGTTTGTTCTTTTGGCAGTCCATGGTATATTCAGTATTCTTTGCCAACACCATAATTCAAAGGTTTCGATTCTTCTTTAGTCTTCCTTATTCATTGTCCAGCTTTAGCATGCTTAGGATGCAAAAGAAAATACCATGGCTTGGGTCAGGTGCACCTTAGGCCTCAAAGTGAGGTCTTTGCTTTTCAACACTTTAAAGAGGGTTTTTGCAGCAGATTTGCCCAATGCAATGCAATGTATCGTTTGATTTTTTGACTGCTGCTTCCATGGTTGTTGATTGTGGACCCAAGTAAAATGAAATCCTTGAGAACCTCAATCTTTTCTCCATTTATCATGATGTTGCTTATTGGCCCAGTTGTGAGGATTTTTGTTTTCTTTATGTTGAAGTGTAATGCATACTGAAGGCTGTGGTCTTCGATCTTAATCAGTAAATGCTTCAAGTCCTCTTCACTTACAACAAGCAAAGTTGTGTCACCTGCATAATGCAGGTTGTTAATGAGTCTTCCTCCAATCCTGATGCCCCATTTTTCTTCATATGGTTCTGCTTCTTAGATTATTTGCTCAGCATACATATTGAATAGGTATGGTGAAAGGATACAACACTGATACACACCTTTCCTGACTTTAAACCTTGCAGTAATCCCCTGTTCTGTCTGAATGACTGCCTCTTGATCCACGTACAGGTTCCCCATGAGCACAATTGTTTTGGAATTCCCATTCTCCACAATGTTATCCATAATTTGTTATGATCCACACAGTTGAATGCCTTAGCGTACTTGATAAAACATAGGTAAACATCTTTCTGGTATTCTCTGCTTTCAGCCAGGATCCATCTGACATTAGCAATGATATCCCTGGTTCCATGTCCTCTTCTAAATCTCGCTTGAATTTCTGGCAGTTCCCTGTTGATATACTACTGCAGCTGCTTTTGAATGATTTTCAGCAAAATTTCGCTGGCACGTGATGTTAATGACCTTGTTCAATAATTTCTGCATTTGTTCGGATCACCTTTTTGGAAAATAGGCATTAATATGGATCTCTTCCAGTCTGTTGGCCAGGTAGCTGTCTTCCAATTTTCTTGGCATAGATGAGTGAGCACTTCCAGCACTGCATCCATTTATTTGAAACATCTCAGTTAGTATTCTGTCAATTCCTGGAGCCTTGTTTTTACCAATGCCTTCAGTGCAGCTTGAACTTCTTCCTTCAGTACCATCAGTCCCTGATCATACATTACCTCTTGAAATGGTTGAATATTGACCAATTCCTTTTGGTACAGTAACTCTGTATTCCTTCCATCTTCTTTTGATGCTTCCTGTGTCATTTAATATTTTCCACTTAGAATCCTTCAGCAATGCAACTAGAGGCTTGAAGTTTTCCTTCTATTCTTTCAGCTTGAGAAATGCCAAGTATATTCTTCCCTTTTGGTTTTCTAACTATAGGCCCTTGCACATTTCATTATAATACTTTACTTTGTTTTCTGGGACCACCCTTTGAAATCTTCTGTTCAGCTCTTTTACTTTATCATTTTTTTTTTCTCCTTTGTTTTTAGCTGCTCGACATTCAAGAGCAAGTTTCTGAGTCTCTTCTGACATCCATTTTGGTCTTTTCTTTCTCTCCTGTTTTTTTAATGACTTCTTGCTTTCTTCATGTATGATGTCCTTGATGTCATTCCACAACTTGTGTGGTCTTAGGTCATCAGTGTTCAATGCATCAAATCTATTCCTGAGTTGATCTCTAAATTCCGCTGTGATACACTCAAGGTGATACTTTCGCTCTCTTGGACTTGTTTTAATTTTCTTTAATGGTCTTGTTCTGATGGATGATATTGAGCTTTTCCATTGTCTCTTCCTACAGATGTAGTTGATTTGATTCCTGTGTATTCCATCTGGCAAGGTCCATGTGTTTATGTTGGTGAAAAAAGGTATTTGCAGTGAAGGTGTTGGTTTTGTGAAATTCAATCATCCAATCTCTGGCATCATTTCTATCACCAAGGCCATATTTTCCAACTACCAATCCTTCTTCTTTGTTTCCAACTTTCACATTCCAATCACCAGTAATTATCAGTGCATCCTGATTGCATGTTGGATCAATTACAGACTGCAGAAGTTGGTAAAAAAATCTTCTATTTCTTCAACTTTGGCCTTAGTGGTTGGTGTGCAAATTTGAAAAATAGCTGTATTAACTAGCCTTCCTTGTAGGCTTATGGATATTATCTTATCACTGACAGCATTGTACTTCAGGATAGATCTTGAAAAGTTCTTTTTGAATGCAGTGCCATTCCTCTTTAATGTCATTCCCGGCATAGTAGACCATAAGATTTTCCAATTCAAAATGACCAGTTCCAGTCCATTTCAGCTCACTAATGCCTAGGATATCGATGACTATGTGTTCCATTTCATTCTTGACAATTTCCAATTTTCCTAGATTCATACTTTGTATATTCCAGTTCTGATTTTTAATGGATGTTTGCAGCTGTTTCTTCTCATTTGAGTCACGTCACATTAGCAAATGCAGGCCTCAAAAGCTTATCTTCATCCATGTAATTAAGGTAGACTCTACTTTGAGGAGGTAGCTCTTCCCCAGTCATGTTTTGAGTGACTTCCAACCTGAGGGCTCATCTTCTGGCATTATATCAGACATGTTTCACTGCCATTTATAAGGTTTTCACTGGCTAATTCTTTTCAGAAGTAGACTGCGAAATCCTTTTTCCTAGTTTGTCTTCGTCTGTCTCAGTTGAAACCTGTCCGCCATGGGTGACCTTGCTGGTATTTCAATACTGGTGGCATAGCTGCCAGCATTACAGCAACACTCAAGACCCCATAGTATGACGAACTGACAGACATGTGGGGGCCTGTCATATATACAGAATGTAGATATTATACTGTAAGTTTTACTTCAGGCCTGGATGAAAAAAAAAGAAAAGAAAAAGTAAATAGGGAAACAGTACTTTGAGGCAACAATCCTAAACACAGCTGAGTATTCAGTGGTTCACAGATGAAACCAGGCTTATAGAAGATGTTGTATTGGTGACAAATGAATTACCATATTCACAAACAAGGGAAAATTTGAAAACAAGTTTGCAAAGCTCATCGGTGTTAATAATATTATTTTTATAATATATATTATATGTAAGATATGTGTTGTTGTTGTTAGGTGCCGTTGAGTCGGTTCCAACTCATAGCGACGCTATGCGCAACAGAACGAAACACTGCCCGGTCCTGCATCCTTACAATCGTTGTTATGCTTGAGCTCATTGTTGCAGCCACTGTGTCAGTCCACCTCGCTGATGGTCTTCCTCTTTTCCGCTGACCCTGTACTCTGCCAAGCATGATGTCCTTCTCCAGGGGCTGATCCCTCCTGAAAACATGTCCAAAGCATGTAAGACGCAGTCTCACCATCCTTGCCTCTAAGGAGCATTCTGGCTGCACTTCTTCCAAGACAGATTTGTTCGTTCTTTTGGCAGTCCATGGTATATCCAATATTCTTTGCCAACACCACAATTCAAAGGTGTCAACTCTTCTTTGGTCTTCCTTATTCATTGTCCAGCTTTCACATGTGTATGATGTGATTGAAAATACCATGGTTTGGGTCAGACACACCTTAGTCTTCAAGGTGACATCTTTGCTTTTCAACACTTTAAAGAGGTCCTTTGCAGCAGATTTACCCAATGCGTGTTTTGATTTTTTGACTGCTGCCTCCATGGCTGTTGATTGTGGATTCAGGTAAAATGAAATCCTTGACAACTTCAATCTTTTCTCCGTTTATCATGATGTTGCTCATTGGTCCAGTTGTGAGGATTTTTGTTTTCTTTATGTTGAGGTGTAATCCATCCTGAAGGCTGTGGTCTTTGATCTTCATTAGTAAGTGCTTCAAGTCCTCTTCACTTTCAGCAAGCAAGGTTGTGTCATCTGCATAACACAGGTTTTCAATGAGTCTTCCTCCAATCCTGATGCCCCGTTCTTCTTCATATGGTCCAGCTTCTCGGATTATTTGTTCAGCATACAGATTATATAGGTATGGTGAAAGAATACAACCCTGACGCACACCTTTCCTGACTTTAAACCAAACAGTATCCCCTTGTTCTGTACAAACAACTGACTCTTGATCTATGTAAAGGTTCCTCATGATTACAATTAAGTGTTCTGGAATTCCCATGCTTCGCAGTGTTATCCATAGTTTGTTATGATCCACACAGTCGAATGCCTTTGCATAGTCAATAAAACACAGGTAAACATCCTTCTGGTATTCTCTGCTTTCAGCCAGGATCCATCTGACTTCAGCAATGATATCCCTGGTTCCACGTTCTCTTCTGAATCCAGCCTGAATTTCTGGCAGTTCCCTGCTGTTATACTGCTACAACCGTTTTTGAATGATCTTCAGCAAAATTTTGCTTGCGTATGATATTAATCATATTGTTCTATAATTTCCACATTCAGTTGGATCACCTTTCTTGGGAATAGGCATAAATATGAATGTCTTCCAGTCACTTGGCCAGGAAGCTGTCTTCCATAATTCTTGGCAAAGACGAGTGAGCACCTCCAGTGCTGCATCCGTTTGTTGAAACATCTCAATTAGTATTCCATCAATTCCTGGAGCCTTGTTTTTTGCCAGTGCATTCAGAGCAGCTTGGACTTCTTCCTTCAGTACCATCGGTTCCTGATCATATGCCACCTCTTGAAATGGTTGAATATCAACTAATTCTTTTTGGTATAATGACTCTGTATTCCTTCCATCTTCTTTTGATGCTTCCTGTGTCGTTTAATATTTTCCCCATGGAATGCTTCACTATTGCAACTCGAGGCTTGAAGTTTTTCTTCAGTTCTTGCAGCTTGAGAAATGCTGAGTGTGTTCTTCCCTTTTGGTTTTCCATCTCCAACTCTTTGCACGTATCATTATAATACTTTACTTAGTCTTCTTGAGCAGCCCTTTGAAATCTTCTGTTCAGTTCTTTTACTTCATCAATTCTTCCTTTAGCTTTAGCTGCTCAATGTTCAAGACCAAGTTTCAGAGTCTCCTCCGACATACATCTTAGTCTTTTCTTCCTTTCATGTCTTTTCAATGACCTCTTGCTTTCTTCATGTATGATGTCCTTGATGTCATTCCACAACTCATTCAGTCTTCAGTCACCAGTGTTCAATGTGTCAAATCTATTCTTCAGACGGTCTCTAAATTCAGGTGGAATATACTCAAGGTCATATTTTGGCTCTCGTGGACTTGCTCTGATTTTCTTCAGTTTCAGCTTGAACTTGCGTATGAGCAATTGATGGTCTGTTCCACATTCGGCCCCCGGCCTTGTTCTGATTGATGATATTGAGGTTTTCCATCATCTCTTTCCACAGATGTAGTCAATTTGATTTCTGTGTGTTCCACCTGGTGAGGTCCATGTGTATAGTCGCCGTTTATGCTGGTGAAAGAAGGTACTTGCAATGAAGAAGTCTTTGGTCTTGCAAAATTTTATCATTCAATCTGTGGCATTGTTTCTATCACCAAGGCCATGTTTTCTAACTACTGGTCCTTCTCCTTTGTTACCAACTTTTGCATTCCAATCGCCAGTAATTATCAATGCATCTTGATTGCGTGTTCAATCAATTTCAGACTTCAGCAGCTGATAAAAATCTTCTTTTTCTTCATCTTTGGCCCTAGTTGTTGGTGCATAAATTTGAATAATAGCCATAGTAACTGGTCTTTCTTGTAGGCGTATGGATATTTTCCTATCACTGACAGCGTTATACTTCAGGATAGATCTTGAAATGTTCTTTTTGACGATGAATGCAACACCATTCCTCTTCGAGCTGTCATTCCCAGCATAGGAGACTATATGATTGTCTGATTCAAAATGGCCAATACCAGTGCATTACAGCTCACTAAGGCCTAGTATACCAATGTTTATTCGTTCTATTTCATTTCTGACGATTTCCAGTTTTCCTAGATTCATACTTCCTACATTCCAGGTTCTGATTATTAATGGGTGTTTGCAGCTGTTTCTTCTTATTTTGATTTGTGCCACATCAGCAAATGAAGGTCCCAAAAGCTTTACTCCATCCACGTCATTAAGGTCGACTCTACTTTGAGGAGGCACCTCTTCCCCAGTCTTCTTTTGAGTGCCTTCCAACCTGGGGGACTCATCTTCTAGCACTATATCAGACGATGTTCCGCTGCTATTCATAAGGTTTTCACTGGCTAATGCTTTTCAGAAGTAGACTGCCGGGTCTTTCTTCCTAGTCTGTCTTAGTCTAGAAGCTCAGCTGAAACCTGTCCTCCATGGGTGACCCTGCTGGTATCTGAATACTGGTGGCATAGCTTCCAGCATCACAGCAACACACAAGCCCCCACAGTATGACAAACTGACAGACATGTGGGGGAAAAGATATATAATATTATAATAATATATATAATAATAGGAAACTCCAGTGGTGTAATGATTAAGTGCTACAGCTCTAACCAAGAGATGGCAGTTCAAATCCGCCAGGTGCTCCTCGAAAACTCTATGGGGCAGTTTTACTCTTCCTATAGGGTCATTATGATTCAGAATTGACTCAGTGGCAGTGGGTTTTGTTTATATAATAATATTCCGTTCCCTTCAGAACAGGGAAGGTTAGGTAAGTATGAAGAACCTAGAAAATGGAACAAAAGGAAAGTGAAACTAATACGGGGTGATAACATTTCATGAGCAAATGGCTAGAGAGAAAGTTGATTTCTACCAGTATATTTCAAGATTTGCATTTGAGGGGTCAGGTAGGTATTTAGCCTCTGATCAGTGTACCTCCTTGTCTAAAGGATGATTTCTCAGTGGTATAGCTGTTAACATGGAAGCAGTAAATGGATACTTTTCTGATTTACCTTTTTACTCATTGTGTCTGAAACGGATGGCAGGTTATAGTAGCCTAAGGCTTTATGAGCCCATGGATTGTTCAACTCTCTATATGAACTATCACTGGATAAGAATATCACTGGATAAGAAAAATAAAGTTCTATGAATGTCTTTTAATTCTTTAATTTTTATCCTTTCTGTCAGATCATCATACGTTCACAAAAATTTGGATACCCTCCTTACTTTGTACATTGATATTTCCCCAGTTTTACTTATTTGTTTTCCTAGGTTAGATATAAGTGAGTCATGGTCACTTTTCTTTGTCTGCATGTCTTTCTTACTTTCTTTCTGTTTTTGGATATGTGTTGCCTTCTCCTGTATGTAACATATGCCTCATTGTTCTCTGAAAGAAGGCCTCCTGACTTAAAGTTGAGTTCAGGTGTTAGGGCTTGACTAATTCAATTAAGAGAAACAAATGACCTAAGTTAAGACTCCAGATGGTAGGACACTCATAGGTGAACAAGGCTTTCCAGTCCAGGTTGTGACATTTTTTGTGTTTTTAAGCTTTCCCAGAAAACAATATTCCAAATGGTCTATTGACTTTTAAAATTCACTGAAGGTCATCCATCCTCTTCAAATAAGAATTTTTATTACTTTTTATTTTTGCTGTCTCTCTGTTGTGTACAAGATATTGGTAAAATCTTGTACTTCATCATTCTTTAAATTAAAATTTTAAAAAAGTATTTAATTATGATCAGTATAAGATTTTTTTATATAATTTTTATTGTGCTTTAAGTGAAAGTTTACACCTCAAGTCAGTCATTCACACAAAAATGCATATACACCTTGCTACACACTCCCAATTGGTCTCTCCCTAATGAGACAGCCTGCTTTCTCCCTCCACTCTCTCTTTTTGTATCCATTTCATCAGCTTCTAACCCCCTCCACCCTCTCATCTCCCCTCCAGGCAGGAGATGCCAACATAGTCTCAAGTGTCCACCTGATCCAAGAAGCTCACTCCTCACCAGCATCCCTCTCCAACCCATTGTCCAGTCCAATCCATGTCTGAAGAGTTGGCTTCGGGAATGGTTCCTGTCCTGGGGCAACAAAAGGTGTGAGGGCTATGACCACCGAGGCCCTTCTAGTCTCAGTCAGACCATTTTCAGAAGTAGACTGCCGGGTCTTTCTTCCTAGTGTGTCTTAGTCTGGAAGCTCAGCTGAAACCTGTCCTCCATGGGTGACCCTGCTGGTATCTGAATACTGGTGGCATAGCTTCCAGCATCACAGCAACACACAAGCCCCCACAGTATGACAAACTGACAGACATGTGGGGGAAAAGATATATAATATTATTGTTTTATATATAATATTATAATAATATATATAATAATAGGAAACTCCAGTGGTGTGATGATTAAGTGCTACAGCTCTAACCAAGAGATGGCAGTTCAAATCCGCCAGTGGTCTTATGAGAATTTGGGGTCTGCATCCCACTGCTCTCCTGCTCCCTCAGGGATTCTCTGTTGTGTTCCCTGTCAGGGCAGTCATTGGTTGTAGCCGGGCACCATCTAGCTCTTCTGGTCTTAGGATAATGTAGTCTCTGGTTCAAGTGGCCCTTTCTGTCTCTTGGGCTTGTAATTGCCTTGTTTCCTTCGTGTACTTCATTCTCCTTTGATCCAGGTGGGTTGAGACCAATTGATGCATCTTAGATGGCTGCTTGCCAGCATTTAAGACCCCAGACTCCAGTCTTCAAAGTGGGATGCAGAATGTTTTCTTAAAAGATTTTATTATGCCCATTGATTTAGAGGTCCCCTGAAACCATGGTCCCCAGACCCCTGCCCCTGCTACACTGGCCTTTGAAGCATTCAGTTTATTCAGGAAACTTCTTTTCTTTTGGTTTAGTCCAATTGTGCTGAAATCCCCTGTATTGTGTGCTGTCTTTCCCTTCACCTAAAGTAGTTCTTATCTACTAATTAGTGAATGCCCCTCTCCCGCCCTCCCTCCCTCCCCCCTCTCGTAATGAGAAAAGAATGTTTTCTTCTCAGTTTCAACTATTTCTCAAGTTCTTATAATAGTGGTCTTATGCAATATTTGTCCTTTTGCAACTGACTAATTTCACTCAGCATAATGCCTTCCAGGTTCCTCCATGTTATGAAATGTTTCACAGATTCCTCACTGTTCTTTATCAATGCATGGTATTCCATTGTGTGAATATACCATAATTTATCCATTCATCCGTTGCTGGGCATCTTGGTTGCTTCCATCTTTTTGTTATCGTAAACAGTGCTACAATGAACATGGGTGTGCATATATCTGTTCGTGTAAAGGCTCTTATTTCTCTAGGATATATTCCAAGGAGTAGGATTGCTGGGTCACATGGTAATTCTATTTCTAGTTTTTTTAAGGAAGAGCCAAATCATTTTCCAAAGTGGTTGTACCATTTTACATTCCCACGAGCAGTGTATAAGTATTCCAATCTCTCCACAGCCTCTCCAACATTTATTCTTTTGAGTTTTTTGGATTAATGCCAGCCTTGTTGGAGTGAGATGAAATCTCATTGTAGTTTTGATCTGCATTTCTCTAATGGCTAATGATCGTGAACATTTCCTCATATATCTGTTAGCTACCTGAATGTCTTCTTTAGTGAAGTGTCTATTCATATCTTTTGCCCATTTTTTAATTGGGTTATTTGTCTTCTTGCAGTTGAGTTTTTGCAGTATCATGTAGATTTTAGAGGTCAGGCACTGATCAGAAATGTCATAGCTAAAAACTTTTTTCCAGTCTGTAGGTAGTCTTTTTACTCTTTTGGTGAGGTTTTTGGATGAGCATAGGTGTTTGATTTTTAGGAGCTCCCAGTTATCTAGTTTTTCCTCTGCATTCTTTATAGTGTTTTGTATATGGTTTATGCCATGTATTAGGACTCCTAACGTTCTCCCTATTTTTTCTTCCATGATCTTTATCATTTTAAATTTTATATTTAGGCCTTTGATCTATTCTGAGTTAATTTTTGTGCATGGAGTGAGGTATAGGTCTTGTTTCATTTTTTTGCAGATGGATAACCAGTTATACCAGCACCATTTGTTAAAAAGACTGTCGTTTCCACATTTGACTGTTTTGGGGCCTTTGTCAAATATCAACTGTTCATATGTGGATGGATTTATGTCTGGATTCTCAATTCTGTTCCATTGGTCCATGTTTCTGTTGTTGTACCGGTACCAGGCTGTTTTGACTACTGTGGTGGTATAATAGGTTCTAAAATCAGGTAAAGTAAGCCCTCCCACTTTGTTCTTCTTTTTCAGTAATGTCTTATTTATCCAGGGCCTCTTTCCCTTCTATATGAAGTTGGTGATTTGTTTCTCCATCTCATTAAAGAATGTCATTGGGATATGGATAGGAATTGCATTAAAAGTATAGATCGCTTTTGGTAGAGTAGACATTTTTATAATGTTAAGTCTCCTATCCATGAGCAAGGTATGTTCTTCCACTTATGTAAGTCACTTTTGGTTTCTTGCAGAAGTGTACTGTAGTTTTCTTTGTGCAGTCTTTTACATCTCCGGTAAGATTTATTCCTAATTATTTTATCTTATTGGAGCTACTGTAAATGGCATTGATTTGGTGATTTCCTCTTCGATGTTCTTTTTGTTGGTGTAGAGGACTCCAAGTGATTTTTGTATGTTTATCTTGTATCCCAATACTCTGCTGAACCCTTATATTAGTATCAGTAGTTTTCTGGAGGATTCCTTAGGGTTTTCTGTGTATAAGATCATGTCATCTGCAAATAGAGATACTTTGACTTCTTCCTTGCCAATCTGGATGCCCTTTATTTCTTTATCTAGCCTAATGGCCCTGGCTAGGACTTCCAGCACAATGTTGAATAAAAGTGGTGGTAAAGGGCATCCTTTTCTGGTTCCCAATCTCAGTGGGAATGCTTTCAGGATCTCTCTATTTAAAGTGATGTTGGCTGTTGGCTTTGTATAAATGCCCTTTATTATGTTGAGGAATTTTTCTTCTACTCCTATTTTGCTGAGAGTTTTTACCATGAATGAGTGTTGAGCTTTGTCAGATGACTTTTCTGCATCAATTGATAAAATCATGTGACTCTTATCTTTTGTTTTATTTATGCCGTGGTTTACATTAATTGTTTTTGTTATGTTGAACCATCCCTGCATACCTGGTATGAATCCCACTGGGTCATGGTGAATTATTTTTTTGATCTGTTGTTAAATTCTGTTGGCTAGAATTTTGTTGAGGATTTTTGCATCTACATTCATGAGGGATATAAAAAGGTCTATAATTTTCTTTTCTTGTGGTGTCGTTACCTGGTTTTGGTATCAGCGATATGGTGGCTTCATAGAATGAGTTTGGTAGTATTCCATCCTTTTCTATGCTCTGAATTAGTAGTAGTGGTCTTAACTCTGCTTTGAAAGTTTGGTAGAGCTCTGCAGTGAAGCCGTCCGGACCAGGGCTTTATTTGTTGGGAGTTTTTTGATTAACTTTTCAATCTCTTCTTTTGTTATGGGTCTATTTAGTTGTTGTACTTCTGCTTGTGTTAGTTTAGGTAGGTAGTGTGTTTCCAGGAATGCATCCATTTCTTCTAGGTTTTCAATTTTGTTTGAGTATAGTTTTTCATAGTAATCTGATATGATTCTTTTAATTTCAGTTGAGTCTGTTGTAATATTGCCCATCTCATTTCTTATCCGGGTCATTTGCTTCCTCTCCTGTTTTTCTTTTCTCGGTTTGGCCAGTAGTTTACCAATTTTGCTGATTTTTTTTAAAAACCAGCTTTTGGTCTTGTTAATTCTTTCAATTGTTTTTCTGTTTTCTATTTCACTTAATTCCGCTCTAATTTTTATTATTTGTTTTCTTTTGGTGCCTCTGGGTTTCTTTTGTTGCCCTCTTTCTATTTGTTCAAGTTGTAGGGATAATTCTTTGATTATGGCCCTTTCTTCTTTCTGGATGTGTGCATTTATTGATATAAATTGGCCTCTGAGCACTGCTTTTGCTGTGTCCCAAAGGCTCTGATAGAAAGTGTTTTCTTTCTCATTGGGCTCTCTGAATTTCTTTATTCCGTCCTTAATGTCTTCTACAATCCAGTCTTTTTAGAGCAGGGTATTGTTCAGTTGCCAAGTGTTTGTTTTCTTTTCCTGTTATTGATTTCCACTTCTATGGCTTTATGATCAGAGAAGATGCTTTGTAATATTTCAATGTTCTGGATTCTGCTAAGACTTGCTTTATGACCTAAGATGTGGTCTATTCTAGAGAATGTTCCATGTGCACTAGAAAAGAAAGTATACTTGGTTGTTGTTGGGTGGAGTGTTCTGTATATGTCTACAAGGTCAAGTTGGTTGATTGTGGCATTTAGATGTTCCATGTCTTTATTGAGCTTCTCTCTGGATGTCCTGTCCTTCACCGAAAGTGGTGCGTTGAAGTCTCCTACTATTATTGTGGAGTTGTCTATCTCACTTTTCAATGCTGATAGAGTTTGTTTTATGTATCTTGCAGCCCTGTCATTGGGTTCATAAATATTTAATACGGTTATATCTTCTTAGTGCATTGTCCCTTTAATCATTATATAGTGTCCTTCCTGTCTTTTGTGGTGGATTTAACTTTAAAGTCTATTTTGTCAGAAATTAATATTACCACTCCTGCTGTTTTTTGATTGTTGTTTGCTTGAAATATTTTTTCCATCTTTTGAGCTTTAGTTTGTTTGTGTCTCTAAGTCTAAAGTGTATCTCTCGTAGGCAGCATATAGACGGTTCTTGTTTTTTAATCCATTCTGCCACTCTCTGTCTCTTTATCGGTGCATTTAGTCCATTTACATTGAGGGTAATTATGGATAGGTATGAATTCAGTGCTATCATTTTGATGTCTTTTTTTGTGTGTTGTTGACAGTTTCTTTTTCCCACTTGATTTTATGTGCTGAGTAGATTTTCTCTATATATTGTCCTTTACTCATATTTGTTGTTGTTGATTTTGTTTCTGCTAAGTCTGTATTTTTCCCTTGTATTTTATTTTGATGAGTAGGATAGTTTGTCTCCTTTGTGATTACCTTATTATTTACCCCTTATTTTCTAAATTTAAACCTCACTTTTACTTCTTTGTATCGCCTTATTTTCGTCTTCATATGGAAGGTGCATGATTACATTTCTTAGTCCCTCTTTTTTTTATTTTAATGCTGTCTTCTTTTATATAATAACATCGCTCTTACCCTGTTTTCAGCTTTTATATATATATATATATATATAAAATATATATATATATATATAATCTTGCTTTTTTTTTTTTTTTTTGTATTCCCCTGTCTGGGTTGGCTTCTGGTTGCTCTGCCCAGTGTTCTAGTCTTGGGTTGATGCCTGATATTATTGATTTTCTAACCAAAGAACTCCCTTTAGTATTTCTTGTAGTTTTGGTTTGGTTTTTACAAATTCTCCAAACATGTGTTTGTCCGGAAAAGTCTTAATTTCACCTTCGTATTTAAGAGACAGTTTTGATGGATATATGATTCTTGGCAGGCAATTTTTTTCCTTCAATTTTTTAAATATGTCATCCCTTTGCCTTCTTGCCTGCATGGTTTCTGCCGAGTAGTCCGAGGTTATTCTTATTGGCTCTCCTTTGTAGGTGACTTTTCTTTTATCCTTCGCTGCTCTTATAATTTTCTCTTTATCTTTGGTTTTGGCAAGCTTGATCATGTCTTGGTGACTTTCTTTTAAGATCTACGTTATGTGGAGTTCGATGAGCATCTTGGATAGATATCTTCTCATCTTTCACAATATCAAGGAAGTTTTCTGTCAACAAATCTTCAACAATTTTCTCTGTATTTTCTGTTATCCCTCCCTGTTCTGGTACTCCAATCATTCGTAGGTTATTCCTCTTGATAGAGTCGCAGATGATTCTTAAGTTTTCTTCATTTTTTAAAAATTCTTTTATCTGATTTTTCTTCAAATGTGTTAGTGCCAAGTGCTTTATCTTCAAGTTCAGAAATTCTAGATTCTGCTTGCTCAACTCTGCTCCTCTGACTTTCTATTGGATTGTCTACTTCTGTAATTTTATTGTTAATCTTCTGAATTTCTGATTGCTGTCTGTCTATGTATTTTTCCAGCTTATTAAACTTTTCATTATCTTCCTGAAAAACCTTTCTAATTTCTTTAGTTGCTTTATCTGTCTGTTCCTTGGCTTATTCTGTGTATTGCCTCATTTCCTTCCTGATGTCTTGAATGGTTCTGTATATTAAACTTTTGTATTTTGGCTCTGGTAATTCCAGGAATGCACTTTCATCTAGAATATCCCTGGATTCTTTGAGAGCCTGTTGAGTTGATCATGGTCTGTTTCTTTATGTGACCTGATATTGACTGTTGTCTCTGAGCCATCTATAAGTTATTGTATTAGTTTTTGCTTGCTTACTGTGTCATAGCTGCTTACTTTGTTTTTGTTTTGTTATATCCCTATGGGTTGCTTGAATGAGCTAGCTTGATTATTTTTGCCTTTTGAGCTCTGGCGTCCTGTCCCCAGCTGGCTAGAGCTGTTCTGAAGTGTATCAGTCTAGGAGTCCATTCCGTTTTCTTGTATGAATTCAGCTCAGGTTTCCAGGCAGCTGATCATCAAGTGTGTGGTACAGGCTCTGTCCCACAGTCTTAGAGGGGTGGTGTGATTGGCATATATACCGTTATCTGATTGCAGCAGGGGGTCATGCTCTGACAAGGCAGGGGGCTGAGAACAGAGCCCCAAGTGTCTCTGAGGAAAATGTGTCTCTATTCCCTACAGTGTGCAGGTGGGTGAGTTCTGCAAACGGATCATGGACACCCAAAGTTTTTTGTTTCAAGGACTGGGAGGTGCCAGTTATCTTTGGACCCCTGTCATGGGTGCCTGGGTGACCTGAGTAAAGCTACCAGTCCTTAGGTCCCTGATGTGGGTAGGTGAGGACCTTGTTTAATACGCAAAGCAATGTCAAACATCAAACAGCCACTTCTCCACCACACAGCTGAAATCGTGGGAGTTTGCCAACAAGGGCCTCTTCTCCTGAAATAGACCCACATATGTCGATGCAGAAGGGAAAGGTGCTCAAGTTCCATGGACGGTTTCTGCCTGGACAGGAGGTGCTTCTGTCCTGAGCTCCCCTGGTTAATGGAGCTAGCAAATTATCTTTTCCACCTGGTGCAAAATTTTTCTTTCCCCAAGGCCAGGAGGATGGCTCTAGGTGCTCACCAGGGTCTATCTCAGGCCCAGGGATTCAGCCACTGAAGCCGGCTTGGGGGTGGGGGTGGGGGAGTGGTAAAATATATGCAAGTACTTAGCTTTTGCCGAGAGCACCATTCTCCTCAGGTTACAGAGTTGTGAGTAGGCTGTGTGGCTGGCTGCTTCTCCCTGAGGAAACTGTGGCTAAATGCCAGTACCAGCCCACCACTGCTGCTGCTCCGGGAATGGTACCCTTGGGCTCCCCACGATTCAGGTCCAGTAACTCCTATTTATGAATGGTCTCTTCCTCCCCCTGCCCCTCAGTTTGCTGTCTAAGCTTGCCTTTGATGTTCAGGGCTCCCAGCTTATCACAAATATACTCGTTTCACTTGTTTTTTCGGGTCTTTGTTGTAAAGAGGGCTCACCAGAAGCGTCTGTCTATTCTGCCATTTGGCTCCCCAGTGTAAGATTTTTTTAAAAAAATGTATTCACTACTCGTGTTTACATCTGATTGTAAAGAGCTAAACAAACCTACTTTTGCCTCTTCAAACATATTTATACCTTCAAACTTCTAACTTTGTTCCTAATTTAGGAACACAACTTTCCAAAAGTATGTATGAATTTATGCAGACCTTTCTCACAGGCTAGGGAACCATCATAATGTAAATAATCATAAATTTATGGACATTGTAGATTCTTTGTTCATTTGTCAAAGAAAACTAATTTTATATGGAATGTGATATAGGTTGTAGCTCAAATGAAAATTTTGTTGCATAACTCTTTATTAACTCTTCTGGTAGTTACATAATATTATCACAGAGACATAGTGACACTAGTTTAAAATTCAGAAATACATTTGAATATCTTTTAGATCAAAGCTTTTAGAAGATTATTTGACCATATGACTACTCTCCAATTATTTACAATTTTTTGGCAAACACGGGAAGATCAAATATCGAAGTTTGATGAAACAAGAAGTCTTAAACCGCAGTAACATAGTCTTAGCAGATTGCTTGTTTAGAAGAAAATGAAAAGAGATGCAAGATTATAATAGTCTATATCTTTTTTTTTTTTAATGAGTGGATTTCACAAAGAATACCGTAAAGCATTTTATTTAGAGGTATCACATTAAAGATACCCTCCCTTAGCCTCCAGTACCAAATAAATGGATTAAGTTTAAAAAAAAAAAAAAGTATCTCATAAATCTTTGAGGCACGAAGGAACATTTTTAAAAATTTCTTCACAACATCTGTCTTGAAAGAATATAAAAACTAAATGATTTGCTATTTTCCAACTGATGGATCAATTATTAATTTAAATTAGAGCTATTTTTTATGACAATTATCTTGGACTCAGATTTGTAAATTCGATGATATTACCTGTTAATTGAGAAAGGTTTAATATGCAAAGTGCTAAATAAATAACCTTTAGATATATGACATAACTAATCATATTCCATAGCTCTAAGATTCTAAATGATTTTAATCAAATATTAAATCAACTAAGCAACATCAGAGAAAAAGTAAGCAGGTTAGATGGTAAGTAAAATGTGTTTCATGTAAAAAACATTACATTCTTTAAATGAAACACATTTTTACATTAAAAACATAATGTAAAGAAGTTACAAATATGAGGGGATCTGGAGCAAGGAATAGGGTAAAAAATAAGAAGTTAGTTACATTAAAAACTGTTGCAGTGCTTAGTTTGGGGGGATAACAAATTGCCTTCTAGGACAATCTCAAACATTTTTATTTAAGATCTGAATTCTACAAAAAATTGCTATATAATTGTACTATATAATTGATCTGATCCCTTAATATTCCTCCCATATGTAACAGCTCTCTCACATGTCTGTTTGTCATACTGTGAGGGCTTGCATGTTGCTGCGATCCTGGAAGCTATGCCACCAGTATTCAGATACCAGCAGGGTCACCTAAGGAGGACAGGCTTCAGCTGAGCCTCCAGACTAAGACAGACTAGACAGAAGGACCTGGCAGTCTACTTCTGAAAAGCATTAGCCAGTGAAAGCCTTATGAATAACAGTGGAACATTGTCTGATATAGTGCTGGAAAATGAGCCCCCCAGGTTGGAAGGCACTCAAAAGATGACTGGGGAAGAGCTGCCCTCTCAAAGTAGAGTCAACCTTAATGACGTGGATGGAGTAAAGCTTTCAGGACCTTCATTCACTGATGCGGCATGACTCAAAATGAGAAGAAATAGCTGTAAACATCCATTAATAATTGGAACCTGGGATGTACGAAGTATGAATCTGGGAAAATTAGAAATTGTCAGAAATGAAATGGAATGCATAAACATCGATATCCTGGGCATTAGTGAACTGAAATGGACTGGTATTGGCCATTTTGAATCAGACAATCATATAGTCTACTATGCTGGGAATGACAACTTGAAGAGCAATTGTGTTGCATTCATCATCAAAAAGAACATTTCAAGATCTATCCTGGAGTACAATGCTGTCAGTGATAGGATAATATCCATAAACCTACAAGGAAGACCAGTTAATATGACTATTATTCAAATATATGCACCAACCTCCAGGACGAAAGATGAGGAAATAGAAGATTTTTATCAGCTGCTGAAGTCTGAAATTGATCGAACGTACAATTGGGATGCATTGATAAATACTGGTGATTTTATTGCAAAAGTTGGAAACAAACAAGAAAGATCAGAAGTTGGAAAACATGGCCTTGGTGATAGAAAAAATGCCAGAGATCGAATGATAAAATTTTGCAAGACCAACAACTTCTTCATCGCAAATACCTTCTTTCACCAGCATAAACGGCGACTATACACATGGACCTCACCAGATGGAACACACAGAAATCAAACTGACTACATCTGTGGAAAGAGATGATGGAAAACCTCAATATCATCAATCAGAACAAGGCCGGGGGCCGAATGTGGAACAGACCATCAATTGCTCATACGCAAGTTCAAGCTGAAACTGAAGAAAATCAGAGCAAGTCCACGAGAGCCAAAATATGACCTTGAGTATATTCCACCTGAATTTAGAGACCGTCTGAAGAATAGATTTGACACATTGAACACTGGTGACTGAAGACTGAATGAGTTGTGGAATGACATCAAGGACATCATACATGAAGAAAGCAAGAGGTCATTGAAAAGACATGAAAGGAAGAAAAGACTAAGATGTATGTCGGAGGAGACTCTGAAACTTGGTCTTGAACATTGAGCAGCTAAAGCTAAAGGAAGAATTGATGAAGTAAAAGAACTGAACAGAAGATTTCAAAGGGTGTCTCTAGAAGACAAAGTAAAGTATTATAATGACACATGCAAGGAGCTGGAGATGGAAAACCAAAAGGGAAGAACACGCTCGGCATTTCTCAAGATGAAAGAAATGAAGAAAAACTTCAAGCCTCGAGTTGCAATAGTGAAGGATTCTATGGGGAAAATATTAAACAACGCAGGAAGCATCAAAAGGAGATGGAAGGAATACACAGAGTCATTATACCAAAAAGAATTAGTCCTTGTTCAACCATTTTAAGAGGTGGCATATGATCAGGAACCGATGGTACTGAAGGAAGATGTCAAAGCTGTTCTGAAGGCATTGGTGAAAAACAAGGCTCCAGGAATAGATGGAATATCAATTGAGATGTTTCAACAAACGGATGCAGCACTGGAGGTGTTCACTCATCTATGCCAAGAAATATGGAAGATAACTTCCTGGCCAATTGACTGAAGAGATACATATTTATGCCTATTTCCAAGAAAGGTGATCCAACTGAATGTGGAAATTCTCATACAATATCATTAATATCACACACAAGGAAAATTTTGCTGAGGATCTTTCAAAAATGGCTGCAGCAGTATATTGACAGGGAACTGCCAGAAATTCAGGCCAATTTCAGAAGAGGATGTGGAACCAGAGATATTATTGCTGATGTCAGATGGATCCTGGCTGAAAGCAGAGAATACCAAAAAGATGTTAACCTGTGTTTTATTGACTATGCAAAGGCATTCGACTGTGTGGATCATAACAAATTATGGGTAGAATTGTGAAGAATGGGAATTCCAGAACACTTAATTGTGCTCATGAGGAATCTGTACATTGATCAAGAGGCAGTTGTTCAGACAGAACAAGGGAATACTGCATGGTTTAAAGTCTGGAAAGGTGTGCGCTAGGGTTGTATTCTTTCACCATACCTATTCAATCTGTATGCTGAGCAAATAATCCAAGAAGCTGGACTATATAAAGAAGAACAGGGCATCAGGATTGGAGGAAGACTCACTGAAAACCTGTGTTATGCAGATGATACAACCTTGCTTGCTGAAGGTGAAGAGGACTTGAAGCACTTACTGATGAACATCAAAGACCATAGCCTTCAGTATGGATTGCACCTCAACATAAAGAAAACAAAAATCCTCACAACTGGACCAACGAGCAACATCATGATAAATGGATAAAAGATTGAAGTTTCAAGGATTTCATTTTACTTAGATCCACAATCAACAGCCATGGAAGCAGCAGTCAAGAAATCAAAAGACACATTGCATTGGGCAAATCTGCTGCAAAGGACCTCTTTAAAGTGTTGAAGAGCATAGATGTCACCTTGAAGACTAAGGTGCGCCTGACTCAAGACATGGGATTTTCAATCACATCATATGTATGTGAAAGCTGGACAATGAATAAGGAAGACCAAAGAAGAATTGATGCCTTTGAATTGTGGTGTTGGTGAAAAATATTGAATATACCATGGACTGCCAGAAGAACGAACAAATCTGCCTTGGAAGAAGTACAGCCAGAATGCTCCTTGGAAGCAAGTATGGTCAGAGTGCATCTTACATACTTTGGACATGTTGCCAGAAGGGATCAGTTTCTGGAGAAGGATATCATGCTTGGCAAAGTACAGGGTCAGCAGAAAAGAGGAAGACCCTTAATGAGGTGGATTGACACAGTGGCTGCAACAATGGGCTCAAGCGTAACAACGATTGTAAGGATGGCTCAGGACCAGGCAGTGTTTTGTTCTGTTGTCCATAGGGTCGCTATGAGTTGGAACCAACTCGACGGCACCTAACAACAACAACAACATGTAAAGCTAATTTCAAGCTCTTTAAATACTCTAAACACCTCTTTGTTAACAGGCCAATAGTGTTTTTAGTAGCAGTGACGTGCTGGATCTGGCTCGTACGGGATCTGTTTGTGCACATCTCTTCCAACATTGTGTCCAGTTACATTGGCAATGATATTTACATCATGGAAATGAGCAAACACTATGAATTAGTTTCTTCCTCATGAGAGCCAATTGTGATAACATTTACCAGCATTCTAAAGGTTTATGCCTGACTGCTAACCTAAAGGCTGGTGGTTTAAACTCACCCAGATTGGTAGTTTAAACTGAAAAGGCCTAGTGATCTGCTGCCATTAAAATTAAAATATTAGTCTTTGCTGTCGAGTTGATTCCAACTCATAGCAATCCTTTAGGACAGAGTAGAACTGCTCCATAGGGTTTCCAAGGAGCACCTGGTGGATTCAAATTGCTGACTTTTTGGTTAGCGGTTGAAATCTTAAGCACTGTGCCCCCAGGGTTTCCCCATTAAGATTATAGCCAAGAAAATCCTATAGAGCAGTTCCACTCTGTAACACTTGGGGTTTTCCTGAGTTGGAATTGACTTGGCAGCAATTAACAGCAACATTTTTTTTTTTTTAACTGCTTAGTAGGTACACTAAATGCATGACCCATTACTGAAAGTCAAATACAATGCCTTTGATATTCTTAGACTCTTTTAGTCAAAGTGAATTCAACTTGAATCAAAGGTATTACAAGATGTTGGTGCAATGTCTTTATTCAGTGGTGACTGGAGAACAAGACAAAACAAATCAAAACAAAACAAAAAGCAAAAAAACTCCACCACCCCAAGAGAGGGAGATAATTCTTCTCTGAACTTAAAAACATTTTCTCAAAACTTTTCTATGGAACTTCTACTTTTCTTCCCTGGTGGATACAAACAATTCCATGTTTTAAAATCCCATCCTTAGTTTCTAAAAAAAAGAAACTATGTATTCATTAGCAGTTTCATAAAGAACAATTGAGATCTAAGGCTGATTCACAACCTTACACAACTTAATATGTGATTAGTTTCCATGCAAAACTCTGGATAATTTTCCTTTCCACTTCTTATTGAAACATAAAAAATAAAGAAATATCACGGGAGATCTACAAAAACTATTTAGGAAAAAATGTGGAATTTTTCTTACAACGAATATATTTTGTATATTACTGGTAATTACATTTATTTATTTACAGAATTCTATGACTGTGTATTCCGCAATCTCTCTTTATTGTTGTTAAGATAGGCCTAGGTTTGAATCCTAACTCCACCCCTGATGACTTTGTGACTTTCGGCAAGTCAGTTTAACTCTCTAAGGCTTAGATCCCTCAACTAAAAAAGAGATTGTTCAGATGAATAGAGAAAATGTACATAAAGCATTTAGCATGATGCCTCTCCTGTAATAAACATTAAATAAAGAAGAGGTATTATCATAATTATTATTAACATTAAAATACATAATAAGGGATATTCAATAACATTAAAAAATTATATTTAAAAGTGTGGGGAATAAAACTATAAGTACTTTATTGTCTAAATGCTTTTTATTAATAATGTATACCTAAGCTTTATCTCTGAATGTGTGTTGCTCAAATATGTTTTATAGAAGGAAAAAAAACCTGGAAAACATTTGCAAACATTTCTAATAGGGGAATAAATTTTCTTTTATCTCTATGCTCCGTTTTCTATGCTTTTGACATAAGCATGCATTATATAATGAGAAAATAGAAATCTACAAGAAAAATAATCTGCATATTCTAACATTTTGGGGCACATTTTGTGGAGGAAGATTTGGTTTGAATACTTAAGCAAAAAATCTACTGATTATTAACAATTTCAAAAATATACAATCCTTTTTTCAAATAAATTCTTAAGACATGAATTTTGAGATCCTCTAAATCATGGACACCTTATGAAAAAAGCTCTTTGATATTTTAGAGTTAAGCAGGCTTCTGGTTTGGCCAAAGTTATAAATATTGCTTGTCACATATTTAACACACACTTTTCCTTGTTATAAAGATTTATCATTTTGTTTTACAAGTTCTTCTTATATTCACCATTCCTAGTCTAAACTGCAAAGTTGAAGAAAAGAATGACATTAAATAAGTGAGAGAGCCCAATTGTGTGTCCACTAATGGCTCACAAGACTGAGAAAACCGCTTAGTGCAGTCAGATTTGCCTTCATCAAGAGGGAAGATTGACCATTAGATAAAATGATTTCATAAATCTTCAAGAACCACACTTTCCTTCTCATTCAAGTCTACATGCTAAGCTGGAATACACCATCACCATTTACTTTACATTTACTTAAATTCGACAAATCAGACAAGGTTTTCTGAGCAGGGATTTTCGGAATAACTATGTTTTTATTTTAATGGTGGAGAAACATTTTTCAGATAATGACAGACTCAGGCATAATACGTCGCAGTCATTGAATTTTGTAACTGGAAACGATTTTAGTGATCATATCCAAATGGTTCACTTTACAGATTAGAAAATGGAGACCCAGAGAGAGGAAGTGTCTTCTCCAGGATGCGTAGTTAATGGGAGAGTCATTGCAAGGGCCTGGGGCTTCCCAGACACTCACTCCTGTTTTCTCCTTCCCCCAGTGCATAATGCAGTCCCCTAACACAGTGTTTAAATTTTTAAAGTCCAGGTGTCTGCTAACAAATTGTATGGATACCAAAGACAATTGAACCTTTGACTTCAGTTATTGCACATGCAACCTTAAAATAAGTACCAGTGGGTAGGAGGTGATACTTTCTTTCACTTAATACACTGAGCTGTACATTTGAGCTCCTATAAGTGGACTTTGCATATGTGGATCCTTGTTTTGAACGCAGCCACCTGACTCCTCAAATGTTACTTTATTAAGCTTTTTAATAAAGGTCTTCTTAAAAACTTAACTAGTAGTCGCCATCTTCCTAGTAGTACTTTTGCATACTATCACCAGATGCCCCGTTCCTTAACTTGGATCAATTTATTCTTTAATGCAAGCTGCATGTTAATAATTATATAATTTTTGATGTTTCATTTCATTAAGTATATATTATGAATTTGAGGGCATTTTGAAGCATTACTGACAAAAACAAAATGAAACAAGAATGTATAAATCTTATACTTCACTAACATTTGAGCCATGTGTCTGCCAGTTGTGGCTTTAACGCATTAACTAATGCTTTAAAAAAGTGGTCAGTGAACATCTTTTAAAGTGTTGTTGTGTATTTAAATATAACCCACTTTGTTATAAAGTAATATATTTCCTGTGTAAGAAATTTAGAAAAGATGGGAAAAGAAAAAGGAAATTTCCTATAATCACACGTCTGGAGAATGTATTTAAATATATGGATCACTTAAGAAAAAGATGGAAACCCTGGTGGCATAGTGGTTAAGTGCTACGGCTGCTAACCAAGAGGTTGGCAGTTTATCTGCCAGGCGCTCCTTGGAAACTCCATGGGGCAGTTCCACTCTGTTCTATAGGGTCACTATGAGTCGGAATTGACTCGACGGCAGGGAGTAGTAGTAGTAGAAAGAAAGAGATACTTCTGTTCAATAGTTTTAAAATGATTATACTGGTCTTTCTATAAATGTGTTTGTGGGCAATCAATAAATTATACAATGAATATTAAATAAAATAGAGAAATTATAAGAAGTATTAAATTAATAAGCATAGTGTTATATTTATTATACTATCCTCATTTAGAACATATCAGCTTTTCTAGAAGAAATAGAATACTGCTTTTTATTTATTTATATTCTTCTTAAATATTCCTTTCTCCCATTAATTATCCATGTCACACATTTTTAATTTTGGACATTATTAATGTTTTGAAATTAAATTTTTAAAAAGTTAGCATTTCTGTACTTTTTAGATCATGAAGATTATTATTATTTCCAATGCTCTATTTTCTAGCCACTTGGTCAAGGTAATATTCTGTAATTGTGAAGCAAATGAGAGTCAACTCTTTAAACATCAAATACATTATTAAAATGTAGAGGGCAACGCTCTTTTAATGTGTTTGTAAGTATATCCTCTATCTTAATTTTAGTGAGAGATTTTTCCTCAGATAAAATCAAATTAAAAAAAAAAATGTATTCTTTAATGGAAGTAGCTGTCTGATCCACCAGAGCCTGTTTTGTAAATATTTATCAAAACTACTTTTAAAGTATGTTTCTTTTTTTTAATTATTGACCATAACCTTTTGAAACTGCTATGGTGTATTGTCTAAATACAAAGTTCATTTTATTTTGAATGGTATGAGAGTCGCCTAACAAACTGTAGAAGCTCTTTTAGAGAAGGAAGCATGTACGTGTTGTGAAAAGTGACACAAAATTTTAGTGAAACACATTCACTAGAGTCACTAATTCCCTTATTAAAACTTGAGCTAAGTTATTTGTAATTTAATGATTTCTCATAGTAATATTAAAAATCACCCCAAACTATAAAAGTATATTTAAAGAAAATCTACCTGAGTGGTACTTTTGTATTAGTTGGTAAAGATTGTGCTTCTTCAAATGGTCTCTCAAATTTAATTTTTACTGCAAGGAAGAGAATAAAATGTTAGTTAATATAATAAGAAATTTACATGCTACTGGTGTTGAGTATATAAAAATAAATTAAAGAACAGCAAAATTCTAATATATTTAATTTTTCAGGTATTCTTGTTCTATTGAAAACGAAAACCAGTTCAAATTATATGAATTATTCATGATTAAAAATTCCATTTAGATGTTACTTAATTATTTTTCTGGGAACAGATATTATCTGCTATATACAATCTGTTTTCTAAATTACAGGAATAGTTTATTGGTTTATGTATACTTATAGTCCATCTGCCATGCCATAACAGATCTTTATATTCTTAACAAGAATTTCTATTTCTGCCAATTTATCTTCTTATAGTATTAGTTGGAAACCCTGGTGGCTTAGTGGTTAAGTGCCATGGCTGCTAATCAAAGGGTCGGCAGTTCGAATCCACCGGGTGCTCCTTGGAAACTCTATGGGGCAGTTCTACTCTGTCCTATAGGGTCGCTATGAGTCGGAATTGACTCGACAGCAGCGGGTTTTGGTATAGTATTAATTGGGCTACTATTTACTCATATATTTATTTATTTATGATTTTACACTTATCCTATTTTCTTCTTCCGTCATTATTCACTTATCACATTTCACTTAATACGTATTTGTAAGGATCTTGTGATATGCAGCAATATATGAACAAACAAGGATAAATATTCATCTCTTGTTCTCGAGTTTACATTTTACTAGTGAAGATATGATATGTAACCAACACACACATTTTGTGATAGAATGCAATAAATACAAATGTGAAAACCCTGGTGGTGTAGTGGTTAAGAGTTTGGCTGCTAACTAAAAGTTGGCAGCTCAAATTCACCAGGCACTCCTGGAAAGCACTATGGGGCAATTCTACTCTGTCCTATAGGGTCACTATGAGTCAGAGTCAACTTGACAGCAATGGGTTTGGTTTTTGATTTGATAATAAATACAGTGAGTACTATTTAAAAAAAATACTATGTCTTACCCTGCTCGCTCACACCAGTTTTTCACATTTCATAAGCAGATATTCTTGGGAGAGTTTAAAAATGCTCATCACATT
Organism: Elephas maximus indicus; assembly: GCF_024166365.1. Classification (NCBI taxonomy): domain Eukaryota; kingdom Metazoa; phylum Chordata; class Mammalia; order Proboscidea; family Elephantidae; genus Elephas; species Elephas maximus. The sequence continues at coordinate 74,397,947 of NC_064826.1, read as the reverse complement.
AGCAAGCAGCCATCTAAGATGCATCAATTGGTCACAACCCACCTGGATCAAAGGAGAACGAAGAACACCAAGGACATAAGGCAATTATGAGCCCAAGAGTCAGAAGGGGCCACATGAACCAGAGACTACATCATTCTAAGACTAGAAGAGCTAGATGGTGCCCGGGTACAACCGATGACTGCCCTGACAGGGAACACAACAGAGAACCCCTGAGGGAGCAGGAGAGCAGTGGGATGCAGACTCCAAATTCTCATAAGACCAGTCTTAATGGTCTGACTGAGACTGGAAGGACCCCGGTGGTCATGGCCCCCAGATCTTCTGTTGGCCCAGGACAGGAACCATTCCTGAAGCCAACTCTTCAGACAATGGGTTGGAGAGAGATGCTGGTGAGGAATGAGCTTCTTGGATCAGGTGGACACTTGAGACTATGTTGGCATCTCCTGCCTTGAGGGGAGGTGAGATGGTGGAGGGGGTTAGAAGCTGGCAAAATGGACACGAAAAGAGAATGGAGGGAGAGAGTGGGCTGTCTTATTGGGGGAGAGTAATTTTTTTTTTTTTTAATTGGGTGTGTGTAGCAAGGTGTATATGGGTTTTTGTGTGAGAGACTGACCTGATTTTTAAACTTTCACTTAAAGCACAATAAAAATTATTTTAAAAAATGCTCATCAGCAAAATATGCTTTATCTTTTCCTGCATGGGTTCATTCTACTTACTCACCGTTATGCAGAACTGAACAGAAACGCACCATACTTGTGGGCCTAGGAATGCTATTCAATGGGTAGAAAAGGACCAGACACACTTTAGCATAATAACTCACAAAAATTATATTAAAGCATTGTTTCATAATGATTGGTATGCCTATCACTGGTGATATGGGATATTTCTCAATTGGGCCACATCTAGCCTGCTCTTTATTTTTATAAAGTTTTATTGGAACACAATAATGCCCACGTGTTTATATGTTGTCTATGGCTGCTGATACACTGAAATGCCAGAGCTACGTAGTTGCAACAGAGACCGTATATCCCACAAAACCTAAAATATTTATCTGGCTCTTTACATTTTAATGGTTGTACACTAATTACTGTATTAATTCATTATATTATATTAATTCATTGAAACTACTTTTTTTCATCAATGTAAATGGCAATTATACATGTAGACTTAGCCAGATGGAATATATAGGAATTAAATTGACTATATCTGTGGAAAAAGATGATGGAAAAGCTCAGTCAGAACAAGGCCAGGGGCTGACTGTGGAACAGACCATCCATTGCTCATATGCAAGTTTAAGTTGAAACTAAAGAAAATTAGAACAAATCCATGACAGTCAAAGCATGATCTTCAGTATATTCCATTTGAATTTAGAGACCATCTCAAGAATAGATTTGACTCATTAAACACCAATGACATAAGACCAGACAAGTTGTGGAATGAAGTCAAGGACATCATGTGTAAAGAAAACAAGAGCCAAAATATGGCCTTGAGTATATCCCACCTGAATTTAGAGACCATCTGAAGAGTAAATTTGATTCATTGAACACTAGTGACCACAGACCAGACAAGTTGTGGAATGACATCAAGGACATCATCTATGAAGAAAGCAAGAGGTCACCGAAAAGACAGGAAAGAAAGAAAAGACCAAAACGAATGTCAGAGCAGACTCTGCAACTTGCTCTTGAACATTGAGTAGCTAAAGCAAATGAAAGAAATGGCGAAGCAAAAGAGCTAAACAGAAGATTTCAAAGGGTGGCTAGAGAAGACAAAGCATTATAATAAAACGTGCAAAGGCCTAAAATCAGAAAACCAAAAAAGAAAGAACATACTTGGCATTTCTCAAGCTGGAAGAACTGAAGAGAAAATTCAAGTCTTGAGGTGTAATATTGAACAATTCTACTGGGAAAATATTAAATGACACAGGAGGCATCAAAAGAAGATGGAAGAAATACATGGAGTCACTACACCAAAAAAAAAATTGGTTGAAATTCAACTATTTCAGGAGGCAACATATGGTCAAGAACAGATGGTACTGAAGGAAGAAGTCCAAGCTGCACTAAAGGCATTGGCAAAAAACAAGGCTCCAGGAATTGACAGAATACCAATTGAGATGTTTCAGCAAAGGGTTGCAGTGCTGGAAGCACTCATTCATCTATGCCAAGAAATTTGGAAGATAGTAATCTGGCCAACTGACTGGATACTGACTGGAAGAGATCCATATTTGTACTCAATCCAAAGAAAGGTGATCCAACAGATTGCAGAAATCATCGAACCCAAAATCATTAATATCACACACTAGTAAAATTTTGCTGAAGATCATTCAAAAGTTGTTGCAGCAGTACATTGAAAGGAAATTGCCAGAAATTCAAGCCGAATTCAGAAGAGGAAGTGGGACAAGGGATATCGTGGCTGATGTTAGATGGATTGTGACTGAAAGCAGAGAATATCAAAAAGATGTTTACCTGTGTTTTATTGACTATGCAAAAGCATTCCACTGTGTGGTTCACAAGAAATTTTGGATAACATTGCAAAGAATGGGAATTCTGGAACACTTAATTGTGCTCATGAGGAAACCCTACATATATAAAAAGGCAGTTGATCAGAGAGAACAAGGGAATGCTAAGTGGTTTAAAGTTAGGAAAGGCGTGCATCAGGATTGTATCATTTCGCCATACTTATTCAATCTGTATGCTGAACAAATAATCTGAGAACCCATACTATATGAAGAACTGGGCATTAGGATTGGTGGAAGACTCATTAACAACTTGTGATATGCAATGACACAACTTTCCTGAAAGTCAGAGGACTTGAAGAACTTATCAATCAAGATCAAAGACTACAGCCTTCCATATAGCTGTAGTCTTAACATAAAGAAAACAAAAATCCTCACAAGTTGACCAATAAGCAACATCATGATAATCGGAGAAATTGCTGAAGTTGTCAAGGATTTCATTTTACTTAGAACTACAATCAGTGCCCATAGAAGCAGCAGTCACGATATCAAAGGATGCATTGCATTGGGCAAATCTGCGAAAGACCTCTTTAAAATGTTAAAAAGCAAAGATGTCACTTTGAGGACTAAGGTGCACCTGACTGAAGCCATGGTGTTTTCAATTGCCTCTTATGCATGCGACAGCTGGGCAATGAAATAGGAAGACTGAGAAGAATTGACACCTATGAATAATGGTTTTGGTGAAGAACAAACAAATCTGTCTTTGAAGTTGTACAGCTCTTAGAAGGAAGGATGGCGATACTTCCTCTCACACACTTTGGACATGTTATCAGGAGGGGCCAGTCCCTGGAGAAGAACATTGTGCTTGGTAAAGTAGAGGGTCAGCGAAAAGAGGAAGACCCTAGACAAGATGGATTGACACAGTGGTTACAACAATGGGCTCAGCCATAATGATTGTTAGGATGGTGCAGGACTGGGCAGTGTTTTGTTCTGTTGTGAGTAGGGTCACTATGAGTCAGAACAGACTCAATGGCATCTACCAACAAACATCAGTTTTAAGGTTTAAAAAATTAATATACAAATATACCATGAAACTATGATTTCAATGAATTATTGCTTGAGTCAAGACTATATTTAAGAATAAATGAGAATTGAAGAAATATATAAATAGTGGTATAGGAGGTAGACAGATGTAACAAATATACTGAAATACAATTAAATTGGAAAACCTGTCTTAAGAATAACCTTTATGCAGTATAAACTCTCTGATTTATATCAGTTTAAAAATTGTTGGCAGCAAGCAACAGTAAAAACATAAAGTCATTGCTCAAAGACATTGAGATTTGTTTGTGGTGCATGAAATTTGGGCAATAAGATCTCCAACAGTAGAAAAACACACATGAGTGCACACACACACTGCTGAATAGACAAAAGAATACCTACACATAAAGACTGAAGGATCTGCATAGCCATAGAAATACAAACATATGTACATAACTTGCCTGCATTATAAAAAAAATTGTTATGTGTAAGAAAATGTTCTTCCTGAGCATACATATACTCAGCATTAGATTTTTTTTTTTTATATAGACTCCTATGCCTTTTTTTTTTATGCTTTGGTGGAGCAGTGGCTAAATGCTCGGTTGCTAACCAAATATTGGCGGTTCGAACCCACCAGCCACTCCATGGGAGAAAGATGTGGCAATCTGCCTCTGTAATGATTTCAGACTTGGAAAGCCTGCAGGGTAGTTCTACTCTGTCCTATAGGGTCACTATGAGTTGGAATCAACTCAACAGCAATGGGTTTGATTTGGTTTGGTTTTAGGCTGTATTCTCAACACTAAAAAAAAAAAAAAAGTCTATATGTAATGTAATATTTTAAATCTATTGCTTGACGAAGACACAGCTCCCAAATTAAAGTATGTTTTCACCCACAAAAAGTAGAAAGTAAACATTTTGATTAGGAACTAGTCCATATTGAGCTCTTTAAGACTTGTGAGTAAGACATAAATCTCAGTTGTACCCTATAAAACAATTCAAAAATACTCATAAATGGCCTAGTAAAAATAAAGAGAGAAGTATTGGAACATCTTGGGCCCAATTAACTTGGCCTCTGAACACTATGTATTTTCATACAAGCCATTACTCTTTAGTATAAGTACAAGTGAGGAAAGGGATGGTATCTTATTGTTTTGGTATTTCTAGCACCTAACAGAGTATCTGGAGTCCTGGTGGCACAGTGGTTAAGAGTTTGGCTGCTAACCAAAAGGGTGGCAGTTCAAATATACCAGGTGCTACTTGGAAACGTTGTGGGGCAGTTCTACTTTGTCCTACAGGGTTGCTATCAGTAGGGATTGACTTGATGGCAGAGTGCCTGGCCCATAGTGTCACTCAGAGCATTTATGGAATGGATTCATTAGGAAGCATACACTTTTCTTGCTTCAATTTTCCTTTTTTTAAGGTTATTTAACTAGAAGTAAAGCCAGTTTCTTCTAAAGCCTAAAGTTTATTATGAGCAAATTAGTTAATGGCTTTTCAAAGATATTTTAGAAATATAGGATGATATTTCATGAAATATTAATGTTTAAGCTCTTTAGAGAAGAGAATTATAGACATGGATACTAAAAAGAAAAAGTTAAAAACGTTTGACCCGCAAAACTGTGTAATTTGAGGTTTGGCGGATACAGGGACATTATTTTATTCTTTCCCAATGGTTTAGCCCTCTCTGCTCTTGCAGGTTGCTGGAGTAAATGCATCTTTGACCCAAAATGAAATGTTTCATCTACTAGCTTAAAGCCTAAAAAATAACGACTTTGCTTTTAGCAGTCAGAGCTCTCCTCTGAAATACTCTGCTGATTCACAAAGCTGTCTGAGAAATTCATGATGTTGCTGCAATATCAGCCTGAATAAGGATAAAGTATCCATTTGGAAATCAGAAAATTTACTTTATTGGCTAACGGGGTAGTCCCCTTTGGTGTAAAAAAAGGCATTAGAAAATCTATTAAGGCTGAGTTATAGTCTGCAGCCCCCATCTTTTTTTGTTACAATTAGTATTTCATTTTAATTGTGGTGCTATATAATTTCTTATGAAAAGATACTCAGTGTGAACTCAGAACAAGATTTTTTTACTACAATAGACTATTTGTCCATGGAACTATCTCCCATTCTTCCTTGGGTTAGGAAGAGAGGTGCAGAAAGTTTTACTTCACGTGGTCGAAGAAGTTAGGGTATATTTTTATTTCCTTATATATCCTTTGTTGTTGTTGCTGCTGTAGCTATGGAAGGAATTTTTGTAAGTTTTTTAGTCAACCTGTATTTTGTAACACTCAGTAAATTAGAGTCTGATTGTCTCTTATTGATGAAGCCATTCCATAGAGGTGCTCATAGGAAACATATTTATAGGATCTCTTTTATAAAATGAGCAGTTCCTCCCTCTTAGGAAAGATAATAACTTGTGTACAACTTTAATTTTTCTTCACCTTTTTTTGAAACCAATTTTGCATTACTAGTAACTGTTCTTATAAAACCTTTCACATTTACTCACCATTTCTTTATTCATTGATTGAACAAGTATTTCCATACAGAAATATAGAAATAGCAAGGTTTTCTGTTTGTTCGTTTTTTTAGCTATGTTGGTGAAAATATGAACACGACATTTTCTATCCTAACAAGTTCAGGGAAAGGCAGACATGTAAGTAATTAACTGTACTATGCTCACAGAGTTTTGGGAGGTATATTGCCTCACTAGGAAGATCAAGGGTGACTTCACTGAAGCCTTGGAATTTAGAAGTGAGCTTTGGGGGAAAAGGATACCCCAGGCTGACGAAACAGTGTGAACACAGGCATGGTGTCATAAAAAACATGAGCCACCCAGGTAGCCACAAGCAGTAGTCCTCCGTGGCTGAAGATTAGAACGATTGATGAGATTGAAAATGTATGTTGGAGCCAGGCTATTGAGGTGCTGAATGAATAACGAACATGTTAGATTTTATTCATTAGGCAATGGGGAGTCATTGGAGGTTTTTGAAGACAGGAGTAGAAAACTCTGCCTTAAAGTTTAGGAAGGTAGCCAACACCTAGGCAGGGGATAAAACTGGAAAGTCAAAGACAGAAAATATGGGATAAAGTCTAGTTAGACATTTAAGTGAAGAAAAATAAAGACATCTTGTTTTGAATTGCTTCCTTCACAGAAGAGTTAATTTACTTTTTTTTTTTTTTAATTTCAAACGATAAGACTAACTTTAATCATTCACTAATCACTACATGCCCTTCGTGATCTTGGACCTGGAGTAACGTTTTCTTGTCATCAGATTCGACATTTTCTCTTTCTCTCTCTCTAGAGATTTGTTTCTACAAGTTTGATGTCTAAGAAATTATGAAGCATTGATTAGAATACTACCCCCCTAAAGATTTTGTGGAAGCAGAGAAGAAAAGATAAAGTAGATTAAAGAGGTATTTGTTCAGACAGGAACAACTGGATTTGGCAAGTGATTAGATTTAGAGTTAAAAAAGAGAGGCTTGTTGAAACTGAGACTACTCAAAAAAAAAAAAAAAAAATGCTGTCAAGTCAATTCCAAGTCATAGTGACCCTATAGGGCATAGTAGACCTACTGCGTAGACCTACCGCATAGGGTTTCCAAGGAGCTGCTGGTGGTTTCGAGCTGCCAACCTTCTGGCTAGCAGCCTAGCTCTTTAACCACTACAGCACAAGGGAATTCATTATCTCTCTTTGTGATTATTGTGCTGAAAAGGGTCTCTGGAATATAAAAAAGCGCCTACATCTCTATCAGTTGAGGTTTAGTGTCTCTGGTTTCCATGACTTCACCGTCTTATCTTTTACATCTTGGACCTTTTATCTGATCTATTTTTTTTCTTTCTAACATCATGTAATTGTTCACGTATCCTAAGTTTCTGCCTTTAACTTTTGCTCCTTCTTCTCCATTTATTTATTTATTTTTGGCTAGGAGAGATCAATTACTCCTGAGATTTCTATTAAACTCTTTTTTAGTTTTAACTATAGTATATAAATCTACAGTCATGTATACTCAAGTTCTATACACATGAATGCCCTCTGGACATTTCCAGTTAAATGTCTTACCAGCAACATAATCCACTTGTGCAGCTTTCTTGAGTTGAAAAATTACATTCATATATATTATGTGATTTGTTTTTCCCCTCATGTCAATACTGCAATGTAGGTGGCATTAATTCCATTTAACGTTTACAATACTGACACTCAATACATCAAGTTAATTTTCTGAGCCATAAAATAAACTATATAAGGATGTATCTTCAAATGTCAAACACGGAATTATTTAAACTGCCCAAGACTTCCTGAAGCCATTCCCAAACTGGTCAAAAATGTTTTTATAATGGAACTGCAAGTATTATCAGTGTTACCTGTAAAGGTTTCCCTTTCCCAAACTTCTCAATTAACAGCACTATCATTTCTTCGTGAGCCTATTATCAAGTCTTTTATTTGAAACTTAATCAGTATTTATTGAAAGCATGATTATACGCATAAGAAAATGAATCTCAAAATTGATTCTTTCGTTTAATACCTTATGAAATCATTTAAGGAATCCTGATGGCTCAGTGGTTCAGCTCTCAGTGGCTAACTGAAAGGTTGGCAGTTCAAACCCACCCAGCGGCTCAGCAGGAAAAAGACCTGGTTATCTACTTCTGCAAAGATTTCAGCCAAGAAAACTCTGCGGGCCTGTTCTGCTCTGTCACCTGAGGTTGGTGTGAGTTGGAATTGACTGGCCAGTACCCAACAGCAACATAAAATCCTTTACCAAGTTATTAATCATCCCACATTCTTCATTCCCACTGCAGTCACCCAAGATACTAGAAAGAATGAACAAGAGAATAAGCATGAAGGAACATAAAGTTTTTCTCTGTGTTTAACATGGACTATCCTATTAAAAAAAAAAAAATCCAGTGGGAAATTTTCACAAGTATATAAAAATAAATTTACCTTCAAAAGAATATGATAAAAATCAGACCTTGATTTTTGTTCTGTAACTGTTTCCTCTTTACAAACCTCGTAATTATCCCACAAAACAGCAATAATGATGGTGATGTGGTCTCTCATATCATTACTGATGTTTCTTCCAATTAAACTTAGTTTTAAAACCACAGTGGCATAACAATCTTTATTATAAGTTAATATACTGACTGATGTAGTCTTAAAAATTTAGGAAGTAATATTGGTGACTACTGACAATAATATAACGAAGACTAAACAATGTTTATTCTGGTCTGGAGGACATTTCTTATTTGATCATCCTCGGAAAATATAAAATGTCAGAGCCATTATTTTCTATTAACTGGATCTGGCATGGGCATAAATAGTAAATTAAACTATCTTTTTTTGGTGGGCATTAAGAGAAAATTGGGCTGGTACATATTCAGATTTACAATACATTGCATATAGATACTTACAGATGGATGAAATCAATTCTCAATAGAATTTTTATTTTAGAAATAAAAGTATCAGGTTATTTTGGCAAAATACAAATAACCTGTCCTGTCACAGAAAGAATAGTTTGTATGTCTGGCTCATCACAATTTTAATTGTAAATCTCAGGAAATGCAGAATATGACAATTAAGTTAGGAAGTGCTCAATGGATTGCAGAGTAGTAAATTTTATTAAATTTCTTCATAAAATAACATTGACAAATAATTTAATACAGAGCTGTTTGTGCATTACTAGGTATTGCTGAAGAAACAAATAGTCAGCTTCAAATGCACTCAAAAGACAAGTCTTACTAGTTTGTTCTCAGCAACGTATATGCTGCTCCGTGATATAATTTTAAAAGTTATTTGGTTCTCTTCACAAAGAAGCAGAGCTTTAAAAGGAACAGCATGGCAACAGAAGAAACCTACTCTTTGAGGACATTGTAGACAATCAGAAATAAATCCACTTATTCCAAATGTTAGCTTAACATTTTATATGAATTATAAAAGAAATTTGAATGAAGGAGAGGAATAATGATAGAAAAAACATGGAAATAATCTAAGTTGAAAGGTTTTGGGAAAAAAGTAGCTTTCTTAGGATTTATTTCCTTTATCTTTTGCTGTCCTCGTTTTTGATACTGTCAAAAGGCTCAAAGACTGTCTGTCTTACATGACCTACTTTAAGTGTGTTGTGTATGGCATACATACTTTTTTTTTTTATATGAGGCAATAATGTCCACAGAAAAAGAAATGTTTAGACACAGCTTCCCCAATAACGTGAATTATATAATACCGAGTAGAACTGCCCCATAGGGTTTCCAAGGGGCACCTAGTGGACTTGAACTGCTGATTTTTGGGTTAGCAGCTGGAGCTCTTAACCATTACGCCACCAGGGTTTCCCATATAACACATTAGATTCAATAATTCAGGCTCAATAGGTGTCCTATGCATGGCATTTCTAAGCATCATCTATTTCTTTTTAGAAAGTGACCTAAATGAAGAATCTGAGTTCTCTTCACAATCACCTGCTCTCACTATGCTGCACAAGCCTATACACTGGAGAAAATAAATGCAAATCCAAGAAAAAAAAATAGTTCCGTATCTGTCATTCACATCAGATTCAATATTTTTTCTTAACATTTTAAATGAAAGATGAATATAGATATGATAATGTGCATGCATTTTTTTTCTAGAAAGTATATAAGCTGTGATTCTAAAATTTTGACCACTACACCAATGGTCACGAGCTGAAAATACATTGCCTTTCTTTGTTTGTTTTTTAATCACCTTAAAAGTGTGTCCTAAGCTGAGTTCTCTAGAGAAGCAATACCAGTGAAGCATGTGTATATATATATACAGAGAGAGAGAGAGATTTATATCAAGGAAACGCCTCATTCAGTTGTAGGGGATAGGAAGTCCCAAGTCCATGAGTCAGGAGGCTTCTGCTGACTCACATAGCTGTAGGGGCTGGCAAACCCAAGATTGGCAGTTCAGACAGCGGGCCTCTGTCTTACAGGCTGCAGAGGTTCATGAATCTGAAGATCGGCAAGTAAGCTGTTAGCTCAGTCCCAAGAACCGGAGGTCAGATGAATAGGAGCCAGCTGCTGGATCCAGAGCAAGCAAAAGCTAGAGAGCTTTGCCAGAAAGTCCACAAATAGTGGATGCAGACCACTTCCCCAAGGAAACTCCCTTTCAACTGATTGGCTGCTCATAGCAGATCGCAGCATGGAGACAATTACATTATATCAGATCTCATTATGGAGGTGTTTATATTATTACATAGCTGCCAAACTACATCATAACTGTCAAACCACTGAGAATCATGGCCTAACCAAGTTGACACACAACCTTAACCATCATAGCCCACCTTTTGTCAACTTGGCAACTGTATACATCTTCCTAACCTATACACAATTTCTAACTAAAGACAATTAGAAAGTCATACTTGAATCTAACATGATACAGCTAGCGCTCGTACAACCGAAAACACACTGTTGTTGTTAGGTGCTGCAGAATCGGTTCTAACTCATAGGGACCCTATGCACAACAGAATGAAACACTGCCTGGTCCTGAGCCATCCTTAAAATCGTTGTTATGCTTGAGCTCATCATTGCAGCCACTGTGTCAATCCACCTCCTTGAGGGTCTTCTTCTTTTCCGCTGACCCTGTACTTTGTCAAGCATGATGTCCTTCTCCAGAGACTGGTCCCTCCTGACAACAGGTCCAAAGTGTGTAAGACACAGTCTCGCCATCCTTGCCTCTAAGGCGCATTCTGGTTGTACTTCTTCTAAGGCAGATTTGTTTGTTCTTTTGGCAGTCCGTGGTATATGCAATATTCTTCACCAACACCACAATTCAAAGGCATCAATTCTTCTTCGATCTTCCTTATTCATTGTCCAGCTTTCACATGTATATGATGTGAGTGAAAACACCATGGCTTGGGTCAGGTGCACCTTAGTCTTCAAGGTGACATCTTTGCTCTTCAACACTTTAAAGAGGTGCTTTGCAGCAGATTTACCCAATGCAATGTGTCTTTTGATTTCTTGACTGCTGCCTCCATGGGTGTTGATTGTGGATCCAAGTAAAATAAAATCCTTGACAACTTCAATCTTTTCTCCATTTATCATGATGTTGCTCATTGGTCCAGCTGTGAGGATTTTTGTTTTCTTTCTGTTGAGGTGCAATCCATACTGAAGGCTGTGGTCTTTGATCTTCATTAGTAAGTGCTTCAAGTCCTCTTCACTTTCAGCAAGCAAGGTTGTGTCATCTGCATAACGCAGGTTGTTAATGAGTCTTCCTCCAATCCTGATGCCCTATTTATATCTTATATTTTATAAGTGAAGAAAACAAAAATATTTGGTGCAGACATACAAAGAAGAAATACTCATAATTACAGTCCTAGTTTCTGCAACTGGTCACATGGTCGTAGCTAATATTTAGAACTACCTTCTTTCAATACCCATTTCATATCCTTTTACCCTCAGCAAGCAACTCAGCTGGTCAAGGTTCTTTGCCTGGTTGAGTGACCCAAAGTTTCATTCCTGAAGGTTCTGAGACATTAGTAGTCATGTCAGAATTGGGTTGCTGTAGTTTTCCATTGAGTTAATCGCAGGGCATTGTAGTACTAAGAGACGTCCTAAGGGATATCCTGTATACCAGACATACTCTTCTTTACCTCAATTATGTAATATCAATCTGATTTCCTCTTGTTAATCAGGATCAGTGAGATCTGCTATCAGCAGCCAGTCAGTTGAAAGGGAGTTTCCTTGGAGTTGCAGCCTTCATCCAATATACATGTGCTTTCTGGCAAATCTCTCTGGCTTTTGCTCTCTCTGGAGTGTAAGACAATATAGTAACCCCCTTTTGTGCTTGTTGATCTAGAGGCATGAGGAGCCTAAAGTGGCTGTGTGAAATTCTTAACTTCTAGTACAATGGAATCAATGTTGTGTCTTCTGGTGGGAATATTCCTCCCTTTGGAACTAAGACCTCTAGACTTATAGAGCGTAGGGTTACCAGGACAGGAAGCAAAACTTTGTGAGTGGATCACTAGTGGTAATAGTGGGTGGTGCCATTCCCATTTCCACCTCTTGATTCCTGGACCCATGAATCCTGGCTATAGGAGAAACAGCACCATATATTGGTCTTTGGTTTACAGCATATACAGCTTCCTGGAAAATGCTTCCCCAAAACTGCAAGGTATTGTCACCTAGCTGGTGCTGGAATTGTGTCTTTAGAAGGCCCTTTCATTGTTCTATCAAGCCAGCTGCTTCAAGATGGTGGGGAACATGGTAAGACCAGTGAATTCCATGAGCATGGACCCATTGCCAAGCTTCATTTGCTGTGAAGTGAGTCCTTTGATACGAGGCAATGTGGTGTGGGATAACATGATAGTGGATAAGGCTTCCTGTAAGTCTGCGGATGGTAGTTTTGGCAGAAGCATTGGATGCAGGGAATGAAACCTGTATCCAGCATTAAGTGCCTATTCCAATAAGAAAAAAAAACGCTGTCCTTTCCATAATGGAAATGGTCCAATGTAATAAACCTGTCACCAGGTTGCTGGCTGATCACCTTGAGGAATGGTGTCACATCGGGAACTCAGTGTTAGTCTCTGCTTATGGTAGATTGGGCACTCAACAATGGCTGTAGCCAAGTTGGTCTTGGTGAGTGAAAGTCCATTTTGCTGAGCCCATGAATAACCTCTATCCCTGCCACCATGGCCACTTTTTTCATTAGCCCATTGAAGGATAATGCGGGGAGGGAAGGTTGCTGGGGAAAGAGAATGACCATTTTCATAGAACACATCATAATATACACTTGGTTGTTAAAATACTCCTCTGCTGAGGTCACCCTTTGGTGAGTATTCACAAGAGACACAAATATGTTCACTTCTTTGGCACATTCTGAGTTGTCTATCCACATACCTCTTGCCTGTACCTCCTTGTCACCAATTTTCCAATCATGCTCCATCTAAGTCCCTGACCATCCAGTCAAACCATTTGCCACAGCTTATGAATCATTATACATTTGCACAAATGGCCATTTCTCCTTCCAAGCAAAGTGAACAACCAGGTGCACTGCTAGAAGTTCTACCTATTGGGAGGATTTTCCTTCACCACTATCCTTCAGAGAGGTCCTAGAAAGAGGCTGTAGTGCTGCCACACCCCACTCCTAGTACCAAATGTCTTAGGCTGGGTTCTCTAGAGAAGCAAAACCAGTGAAGCATGTGTATATATATAGAGAGAGAGAGAGAGAGAGAGGAAATGGCTCAGAAAGTTGTAGAGGCTGGAAAGTCACAAATCCGTTGGTCAAGCTGGAGGCTTCTTCTAATTCATGTAGCTGTAGGGACTAGAGAACCCAAGATTGGCAGGTCAGATAGCAGGCCTCTGTCTTACAGGCTGCAGAGGCTGACAAATACCAAAATTGGCAGGTAAGCTGCTAGCTCAATCCCAAGAACCAGAGGTCAGATGAATAGGAGCCAGCTGCAGGATCCAGAGCAAGCAAAAGCTAGAGAGCTTTGCCAGCAAGTCCACATATATTGGGTGCAGGCCACACCCCAAAGGAAACTCCTTTTCAACTGATTGGCTGCTCATAGCAGATGGCATCATGAAGATGATTACATTATATCGGATCTCATTATGGAGGTGATTACATCATTACATAGCTGCCAAACTACATCATAACTGCCAAGCCACTGAGAATCATGGCCCAGCCAAGTTGAATCACAACCTTAACCATCACAAAGTGTAAACATACAAGTGTCATGAGAATCTCAAGTGATGCTTTCTCTTCAGGAGTTCTACAGGGGTTCTGACTGGAACCCCTGTTGAACTCCTGAAGAGTAACTTGGGTGCTTTGGGTACTTATTTACCATAATCATTATTTGTAGCTTTATGCTTATATGTGTTATTGTTCAATTAGATATTAAGCATGAAGCTTACCAATAAGCTTATCCATAGCTTTTGCTTGTTTGTAATCCTTCTTTGCGCTTGACATAAGGCTATGCATATTGTAGGTCTCAGTAGTAAATGGATAATTAATGAATTTCTCAGACAAAACTGTTGAAAATTGACTCTTCATCTTTGCCTTCCTCCTTACTAAAAGGACACAAAAATAAAATTACAACAGCATCCTGCAGATGAAAAACAAATTTGAGTGAGTAAGGAGTTTTTGGGTAACACAAATGGTTAAGTGCTCGACTAGTAGCCAAAAGGTTAATGGTCCGATCCCACCCGCTGGGACCTCGGAATACAGCCCCACCAATCTGCTTTTGAAAAGTCACATCCTGGAAAACTCGATGGAACAGTTCTACTTTGCACACATCGGGTCGCCGTGAGTTGGAATCGACTTGATGGCAACTAACAGCAGTCATAAGTTAATAAAGATGCTAACAGATACAGTGTTCTGTTGTTGTTGTTGTTGTTTTAAATGTGTGGGTAAATAGGAATATCACAAACGGAAAGGGATTACTGGTAAAAAGCAGAGAACACTCTGAAAAAGTATCGTATTATGCATATAAAAGAATACATATTTAGGAATATTTATATTATTGACTACAATTGTTGCATTTAATTTTCTATTTTTGACATAGACAAAATGATCTTGGATGAGTAGGAAGAAAAAATATATACACAATGACAATAAGAATTTTATTTATTCATTTTTTTATACTTTTACCAAAGACTAGTGAAGTCATGTCTTGTAATGTCCAGCTTTTCCTTTTTTTTTTTTAATTGTGCTTTAGGTGAAAGTTTACAGGGCAAATTAGTTTCTCATTAAATAATTAATACACATATTGTTTTCTGACATTGGTTGCCAACTCTGGGTGTGTCAACACTTTCCCCTTCTTCACCTTGGATTCCATATTTCCATTTGTCCAGCTTTCCTGTCCCTCCCTGCCTTTTTGTCCTTGTGCCTGAGCTGGTGTGCCCCTTAGTCTTGTTTTGTTTTATGAGTCTGTCTAATCTTTGGCTGAAGGGTGAACCTCAGGAGTGACTTTATTACTGAGCTATAAAGGTGTCCAGGGGCCATTTTCTTGGGGTTTCTCCAGTCTCTGTCAGACCAGTAAGTCTGTTCTTTTTTGTGTGGGGGTCAGTTAGAATTTTGCTCTACATTTTTCTCTATCTCTGTCCAGGACCTTCTGCTGTGATCCCTGTCAGTGCAGTTGGTGGTGGTAGCCAGGTACCATACAGTTTCTGGACTCAGTCTGGTGGAGGCTGTGGTAGTTATGGTCCATTATTCCCTTGACAAATCTTTCCCTTGTATCTTTGGTTTTGTTCATTCTGCCTTGCTCCAGACAGGGTGGGACCAGTATATATATCTTAGATTGCTGCTCACAAGGTTTTAAGACCCTGGATGCTACTCACCAAAGTAGGATGTAGGACATTTTCTTTACAAACAATGTTACGTCAGTTGAGTTAGATGTCCCCCGAGACCATGGCCCCCACAGCCCTCAGCCCAGTAATTTGGTCCCTCAGGGAGTTTGAACTTGTCTGTGAATCTTCTGTGACTTTGCCTTGGTCAAGTTGCGCTGATTGCCAAGTACTGTGTACTATTTTATCCTTCACCAAAGTTACCATTTATCTATCATCTAGGTAGTATTTATCCCTTCCCACCACTCCCGTCTGTTATAACTACCAAATATTGTTATTTTCTCTGTGTAAACATTTTCATGAGTTTTTATAATAGTAGTCTCAACTACTATTTGTTTTTTTTGTGATTGACTTATTTCACTCAGCATAATGCCTTCAGACTCATAGGTATTGTGAGATGTTTCACAGATTCATCATTGTTCTTTGTTGTTGTGTAGTACTCCACTGTGTGTATGTACCATAATTTATCCATTTTCTGTTCAAGGGCACTTAGGTCATTTCCATCATTTTGATATTGTGAATAATGCTGCAATGAACATGGATGTGCATATGTCTATCCAGGTGATGGCTCTTATTTTCTTTAGGATATACCCCTAGGATTGGGATTGCTGGATTGTTGGTATTTCTATTTCCAGCTTTTTAAGGAAGAATCATATTGTTTTCCAAAATGGTTGTGTCATTTTGCATTCCCGCCAGCAGTGCATAAGTGTTTCAATCTCCCCACAATTGCTCAAACACTTATTTTCTATTTCTTTGGTCTGTACCAGTAATGTCGGGGTGAAATGGTATCTCATTGTAGTTTTGATTTTCGTTTCTCTAATGACTAGTGATCATGAGCATTTCCTCGTGTGTCTGTTAGCTACTTGAATGTCTTTGAAGTGCCTGTTCATATCCATTTTTAAATCATATTATTTGTCTTTTTGTTGGAGAGGTGTTGGATTTTCCTATAGATTTTAGAGATTAGACCTTTTTTCAGATATGTCATAGCCATCATTTTTTTCCAAGTCTGTAGATTCTCTTTTGATGAAGTCTATTGATGAGCATAAGTGTTTAATTTTTAGAAGACCCCAGTTATCTTGCTTATCTTCTGGTGTTTTGTATTGTTAGTTATGGTTTGTATCCTATTTATGCCACCTATTAGGGCCTCTGACATTGATCTTATTTTTTCTTCCATGATCTTTGTAGTTTTTGGTTTTATATTTAGGTGTTTGACCATTTTGAATTAGTTTTTGTGTATGGTATAAGGTGTGGGTCCTGTTTCTTCTTCTTTTCTTTTTTTTTTTTTTACAGATGCACACCCAGTTTTGCCACACCATTTGTTATAAAGACTGTCTTTTCTCCAATTAGTGGATTTTGGGCCTTTGTGAAAGATCAGATAGCCATAGGTGGATGGATTTATACCTGAGTTCTCAATTCTGTTCCATTGGCCAATCTGTCTGCCATTGTACCAGTACCAGCTGTTTCAACTTCCACAGCTGTATAGTAGATTCTGAGGTCAGGTAGTGTGAGCCCTCCTACTTTATTCTTCCTCTTCAATAATGTTTTATTTATCTGGGACCTCTTTCCTTTCCAAATAGAGTTAGTTATTAGTTTTTCAATTTCTTTAAAGAATGCTGTTGGTATTTGGATTGGGATTGCATTGTGTTTACAGATTGCTTTGGGTAGAATTGACACTTTCACAATGTTGAGTCTACCTATCCATGAGCATGGTATGTTTTTCTATTTATGAAGGTCATTTCTGGTTTCTTGCAGTAGTGTTTTTAGTTTTCTTTGTATAGGTTTTTATGTCATTAGTTAGATTTATTCCTTAGTATTTTTTTTTTTTAAGGGCTGTTATAAACGGTATTGCTTTCCTGATTTTCTTTTTGCAGTTCTCTTTGTTGGTGTATAGGAATCCAACTGATTTTTGTATGCTTATCTTGTGTCCTGCTACTCTGCTGAGTATTTCTATTAGTTCCGGTAGTTTTCTTGTAGAGTCTTTTGAGTTCTTTATGTATATTATCATATCATTCACAAATAGGAACAGTTTTACTTCTTCCTTACCAATTTGGATGATCTTTATTTCTTTTTCTTGCTTATTGCTCTAGCTAGTACTTTCAGCACAGTGTTAAATAGGAGGGGTGACAAAGGGCATCCTTATCTTGTTCCTGTTCTCAAGAGGAACGTTTTCAGCCTATTTCTATTGAGAATGATGTTGGCTGTTGGTTTTGTATAGATGCCATTTATCGTGTTGAGGAATTTCCCTTCTATTCCTATTTTATTGAGAGTTTTTATCAGAAATGAGTGTGGGACTTTATAGAATGCCTTTTCTATGTGGCTGAGATTATCATGTGATTCTTTTGTTTTATTTGTGTGGTGGATTACATTGATTTTCTAATGTCAAGCCATTCTTATATAGCTGGTATGAATCATACTTTGTTTTGGTGTATTATTTTTTTGATATGATGCTGAATTCTATGCACTAAAATTTTGAGAATTTTTGCATCTGTATTCATGAGAGGTACTGGTCTGTAATTTTCTTTTTTTTGTGGTATCTTTGCCCAGTTTTGGTATCTGGGTTATGCTGGCTTCATAGAATGAATTCAGAGGTATACTTTCATTTTCTATGTTCTGAAATAGTTTGAGTATTACTGGTGTAAGCCCTTCTCTGAATATTTGGTAGAATTCTCTAGTGATGCTATCCGAATGCCCAACATTCCTTGAAGAGTACTCCAACCTATGCTTTTGTTCCTTCCAATTCTTTCTTGATCAAAGAGCCGTGAGGATTATTTACTTATTTTTTGTTTTTCTACTTGATTCTACATTCCACCTTTCTGGTTTTACCCATCCTTCTGGATTTTGCCCCATAACCTCAAATTAGTCAGCCTTTTATTTTGCTGAACCAGTACTGATTCTAGAGAATCACCCTCATTTGAAGCAGTTTCTATTGGTCTGTCAGTGTTTCTTTTTGGCCTCCCTCTTACCTGTGTCAACTAACTACCCTATAAACATATTTGTTGTCAGCACAGTGCTGTCTCCAAGACAAATCCTCATGTCCACAATAGTTTCTTTCCCATGAGTATCTCACATTATTTAACATTTCAAAAGAGGATACAAAATGGTACTATACTAGAATAAAATTTAGCCACCTCAGACAAAATTGATTTAAACAAATTCCTTTGAATATCTAAAATAACATTATTATTATCCCATCATACACTTAAAAGTTTGAATTATGAGAGGAATAAAAGCAACAGAAGGAAGAAGAGGAGGAAGACAAGGAGAAGAAGGAGGGAGACAAGGAGGCGGAGGAAGAGAAAGAAGTCGGCACAATTATATATATATTGTGTGTGTGTGTGTGTGTGTGTCTTCAGTAACACAAGCAGTTCATAGTAAGGTTAGTTTTACAATTTTATTTAAGGTGACTGCTTGAATTTGGCAACTTTAACCTTGAAAGTAATGATTAAAGTACAGGCAAAATGTTGCAAAACCTCCTTAGATTAGGGCAAGGCTCTTGTTGCCAGTGAAGAAGCCAGATTTTTAGGAGCTGGGACTTGGGTGGCAGTTCTTTCAGGACTCCAGAGGAAGGAATGCAAGTAGGTGAGAGTTCTGTTGGATTGGAGGGGCACAATCTCTGTTGTAAGGTGGAAGTGACGAATTTCATAATGGCATATTGGGCATCTACAGTGTTCTTCAGTAATGACTTTACATGCCAATGTCATTAGAAAGAGCAGATCATTGTTGAGTCAGGTATAGGAATTTTAAATTAGAGATTTACAAATTTATTTGAGAACTGATATTTTTGCAGTGTAAATACTACAGACTTTGTAGTCAGACATACTTGAGGTATAACTGGATATTGCTCTTTATTAGCTACAGGTATTCCCTGACTTATGATGTATTCGAGTTATGATGAACTGCACTTAAGACGTTTTTTTTTGGGGGGGGGGGTGCATCTTATCATTAGCAATATGTACTACATACAATGTTAAAATATATCTGTAAGTTTACGTGAAATGTTTCCAGCGCCCAAAGACAAATAATGATCAGATTTATAAAGATGCTGATAATAGAGGCAATGATTATTAAATATTTAAAAAAAACAAAAATGAGGTATGTGACTTACTTCGGAACCACCTTATGATGGAGTTGTTGGAATGGAACCCCATCGTAAGTCAGGGACTACCTGTATATGGTCATCAGCAAGCAACTTAAGCTCTTTAAGTTTCAGTGTCTTATTAGTAAATTAGGAAAAACATGAAATTTGCCAGACTTATTAGGATATGCTGGTAATATTTTTAAAGTATGTGCCATCTTTCTGACATTCATTAGATAGTCTTTACATTACTGGAGCTCCTGGGTGGCACAAATGGTTAAGCTTCAGGCTCCTAACTGAAATGTTGGCACCCAGAGACACCTCAGGACAAAGCTCTGGTGATCTGTTTTCAAAACGTAATAGCCATGAAACCTTGTGGAGCACACTTCTACTTTGAAACACATGCAGCTGCCATGAGTCAGAAATGACTTGATGGCCACTGGTTCCTGACATTACCAGGTGTTCTAAAACATAATATTTTGAAGCTTTATCACATATTTTTATGAGCTTGGAATAAAATTTGGCTCGCTAGCCACTCCAAGTAGATGATTTTAGCATTAAAAAAAAAAATCACTGTTTCTATTCTCTTTACTCAAGTATAATGACATTATTATTTTGCCTAATTTAAAGAGTGAATTCTGTTAAATTAATTTCATTTACCTTCCTATGGAGGGAGGTGTCACTTAGCTTTCAGAGGATGATGTACAGAACCAAAGATTCAGTAATTTTAGTGCCAAAGTAAAAAAAGTCTTAAGCCCAGACCCTGGAGCATATCAGATCATTTTCTTGATGGCCAATTTGTTTTAACCATTCCCAACTCAGTTTCTCTAACTCTAAAAGGGTATTTACCACCCTTTTAGGCAGGACATGAAGATTAATTAGTTAAGATTGGAAAGTGCTTTAAGCATAGAATGTTGTATGAGATAATAGGATAAATATTAATAATATCCTGTTAGAAGTACACAGCCATAGTAAGGTAACTAAGAAAAATAAATTGCAGTGCATGGTATGAAATTGAAAGTCACTAATGGAATGAAGGTTTGTTCATACTGGGAGCAATGTTGCATCATGTATAATGTAATACTAGGTCATTTTCAATTGTTTTAATTGCCCTGAGCAACTGATCTTTAGAGCTGTTCCTGACAAGCTTCAGCATGGCCCTAATGATCGTAAAACAGTGCCAAAGACCAGCATTATCCACTATTGAACATTAAATGGTATCGACCCCTTCACTGGGTCCATCACTCAACAGACTCCTTAAAGTAATTCACGACACAATTAACATTAATTAACTTTACAAAAATCCCTCAAACTCTCTAACCTTTTAAGACTTCAGACACTGAACAAAGTAAAGAGCACCTAACAAAAAAGTTATGAATCCTCTTGTGAGAGCTATCAATTAGGGTAAGTAAAAGATTCCTAAATTTTTATAACCCTCGTTTATCACTTGCCACTCCTGAGAAGTTTATCCTGTGCAAAGATATCTTTAAAACCATTCAGTATGAAAAGAACTACTTATCTCTGTACTTCACATTCACTTTAAAACTAAGAGTGGCAGCTTCCAAATTCATGTCAGAGTAAACCAAGAGACACAAGTGATTCCTGGGCCCTACAGAATTGCTACACAACTGCTTCTCGAATATGCAAGAGAAGAACTTGGCCTGTCCTTCTCATCTCCATTTTTAGAGAACTCTCCTACAGGAATGGTATTTCTGCTCTAACTCCCAAGAGATTGCAAAAGCCTTCTCTAGAATATCAACAGTAAAAAGAATTCAGTATTCATTAAGTGCTTGGCTTTTCACATTTATCATCCACTTAACCAGCATAGAAACTGGATAAAATAGACATTCCCATAATTTTAGTGAAACTTGCTAACATTATAAAAATATTTGATTTTATTCCAACTAACTGAAAATAGGAAACCCTGGTGGCTTAGTGGTTAAGTGCTATGGCTGCTAATCAAAGGGTGAGCAGTTTGAATCCTCCAAGCACTCCTTGGAAACCCTATGGGGCAGTTCTACTCTGTTCTATAGGGTCGCTATGAGCCGGAGTAGACTCAATGGCAACGGGTTTTTTGGTTTTTAACTGAAAATAATTGCTCATTTATGGCAGAGCTGGGGCTCAAATACAGATCCTTTTAAACTCAAATCTATGCTCATTTCATTAAAAAGGTAACAAAATTGAGTATTCATGGCATGCAAAGCATGAGAGTAGCTACATTTAGGAGATTTACTCAAGGACATCACACAGTACTAGCCCTGAAGAGAAAACAATTTCTTTTTTTGCTAGCTTATAGCAAGAGCAGAGAAGGGCCAAAGAGAGCTAGTGAGTATACACTTATTATCAGTATTGCCAGATAGCTCAAAGATGTCCTGGAAAAGGTCTTGTCCACTTAGACATTAAAGAATAAGAAATCAGATAGTTATTCTATATATACCAGTTATAAACCCTAAGAACTTTAGAACAATGCAATCATCTTGCTTTCATAGGAGTCATAATTCATCCATGAGGTTTCACTAATATCTTTGGATTCCAGCTCTCTGCTTTTTAAGTATCTTATACCAGAATCATACAAGCAGGAACACTCTTCCTTATGTTATGGGGTCTACCTGAAGGAACCAGCATCTAATGTCACATTCCTTTTTTATCATGGACACGTAGGATTAAAAAATATTTCTAGCTCACTCATGATAACTGCTTATCTGTTCTAAGACTCTTGAACTCCAAAAAATAATTTTAGCCTCTCTATTGTAATAAAATCTCTCAATAAAATCAAAATGTGGTATATGAACAGCTCTAAAAGGTTATTCTAGTTGTCATAGGACACAGCAAAAAAAAAAAAAAAAAAGATAGAAGAAACTTAGAAATGGAAATAGACACCAAACTGTGCACCCAAGTGCTCAAATAAAGATGTGTCAGCTTTTGAAGGAATAGGGCTTATACAGTGTTCTTTTGTTTTTCTCCTATGCATTTTTTCCATAAGTTATTTTGAATATTTTCTTTCCTAACAACAGCACATCTTAACCTTTTTGAACGCTGTAGTCAGTGTATGGGGAAAGGGTTAGGGATAAGTGATACGCTTGAATAGGAATAAACGTGGAAATTTTAACACTTAAATTCAGGAATTCTATTTATTTTTATTTTATTTTTTTTATCCTTGGTATGGGGAAAAAGATTCAGCAAAGTTTTCAGGAAGACCTAAATGGCTAGGTAGATTGTATAACCACTGGTATGTGAGATTAAATTCTATAATACTGATTAATGGATTGATAATTTTATTAAGCACATATCAATGAATGCTGATGAAATTCCTGGAACTTTGTTAGTTACTCAGGATAAAAGATGACTAAGGCTCAGGCTTTTTAGAGGAATTCTCAACTGATAAACAGAGGTTATAATACAAGGTGGTATCTATAGTGATAAGAATGTGAACAGAGTATTGTGAAGGCACAGTGACATGAGGAGATGATCTAACACAGCCCAGGGAGATCAGAAAAAGCTTTCCTTTGGGTCTATCACAGTCTGCTTGGAAGAAAAATGCTAAGGGGATATGACTCTGTTACAGTCTGCTCCAAGAATAAGGAGATGGTAAGAATACTGGAGGACTGATACTCTTCCAAGTAGTTTCTTGTTCAAGTAGTACTGGTATCCATAACTAACTCCAACAATTCTCCAGGGAATTTTACTTTCAAAGAATATTTGCTACCCTCCAGACCAGAGGACACCTGGATGCTTGGAAAGTCATGGGTAGGACAACTCTGGATAGTATTAATGGCAGCAGACTGAGGCTAGATGTTAACTAATTATATCAGCTTCCTGTTTTGTACTATCCTCCCCTCACTCCCTTACAGATTTCACCCCAGTGTACTTACTCGGTAATCACTTGTACATGAATTAGTGGCTCTGATCCTTAAGAGCCTTGAGAACAGTGGTATGATATGAAGTTCGCTATGAATAGATCCCTGGTGGTGTAGTGGTTAACAGCTTGCTGCTCACCAAAATGTTAGCAGTTTGAATCCACCAATTGCTCCTTGGAAATCCTATGGGGCAACTCTGCTCTGTCCTATAAGGTTGCTATGAGTCAGAATCAACTCGTCGGCAATGAATTTTTTTTGTTTGTTTATAACTTGAAAGAAATTTGATTCCACTTGGACCTTCTGGGCTTCAGGCCCCCAGCATCTTGTGACAATACCGCCACAGCATATGATTAGCAAGTAACTGTATCGGGGGAAAAAAATGAGTGCATAGAGAACCCCCACCTTCTGTTAAGTACCTGAGACCAGAAGTGACACATGCCACTTTTACTCATACCCCATTGGCCAAAACTAACTGCATGAAGACAGAAGGTATAGGAGAGCACAGAGGGTATTTGATGATTCTAACTGGCTTTACCATAGCAGTCCTCCAAAAAATAAATTTGGCACCTGTAAAAAAATGAATGAGTAAAAGTTGTGTGATAGATATATTTACAACAAAGTAAACAAAGAAAAAAAAAGAAACAAACAAACAAACAAAAAAAAGAGTAGCTGCTGAGGCTCTTTATGTACAACCAAAAATCTCACAGAATTTAGTTCCTTGGTTTGGAGGTTTAGGGTCCTGATTCCATGGGACATCCCGGTTAATTGGCCTAATAATACATTCAGTGCTTCTGTTCTACCTCCTAGTTCATTGTGTAGTGCCTGGGGTCTTAAAAGCTTGCAAGAGTCCACCTGAGGCAAGACAACTGGTTTCTATTTGCCTGGAGCAACAGACGAAGAAGGAGAGTCAGGAATAGGAGGAAGATATGGAATGTGTGGCTAATTGCCTCCATGAACAACTGCCTCCTTTGCCATGAGACTAGAAGAACTGGATGGTGCTGGCTGCCATTAATGAACATTTTGATCAAAGATTCTATAAATAATCTTGACCAAAAGAGGGAAAATGAAGACTAGAGTTTCAAATTCTCATGAACTCTAGGCTTTCTGGAGCCATGGGCGCTGGATTGAACCCCTGAAACTATTACCCTCAGATAATCTTTAAAATTTAAACCAAAAATATCTCCTGAGATTTACCTTAACTAGTAAGAAATGTCTTCCTTGAGCATTGAACTATCTATAGGGAATCAAAATGACAACAGCGACTCAAAAGATTAGATAGGAATCTTAGGGGGCAGTGTGTTTACGTTAATGGGAGAGAACGACTCAGACGGAAAAGGAGGGTAAGAATGATTGCACAACTTGAAGAATATAATCAATGTCACTGAATTGTACATGTAGAAATGGTTCAATTGTTGTAAGTTTTGTTGTGTCTATTATCAACAACATAAATAAGTAAATAAATAAATAAAATGGCGGCTCTTTCACATACGTGTATTTAAGTGTGTGTGTACCCTAAAATCCAAATGGACTGAAATTGGTCAACCCTTAAAATAACTCTATGTGAACAAAGGAGAATAGTTTTACACTTTTGATGTGGGTAAAACATTCTCAAATAAAACATAAACTTTGGAAATTCTCAAGTAAAAGAAACTTAGATTATATGAAAATTTTTATACAATAAAAGACAGTTATGGAGACTA
Organism: Elephas maximus indicus; assembly: GCF_024166365.1. Taxonomy (NCBI): domain Eukaryota; kingdom Metazoa; phylum Chordata; class Mammalia; order Proboscidea; family Elephantidae; genus Elephas; species Elephas maximus. The sequence goes on along the minus strand of NC_064826.1, from coordinate 74,372,537 downwards.
GGGAATCTTCAATGTTAAAAACATAACATTTGCATTAACATGTAAAGACTTCCGGCAAATCATTATGGGAAAAAAAAAAGCCAATAATTTTACATAAAAATGGGCAAAAGATCTTGTGCTGGTGGTTTCCTAATTGTACCAGATCCATTTCTTGCCCTTCTTCTGCAAACTGTGTTTCATATGTTGCCTTACATAAGAGTATGAGTAGGCTTGGCCAGCTGGGGGCATGGCAGAGATTGAAAGATGGGAAGAGTAAGCATTTAGAGCATTATTTTTCTTTCTCAGTTTCAGGCAATATTCTCCATTAATGGGTACATCTCCACTGCAGTCCCAGCTCCCACAAGGCAATCCCTGACATAATTCAAGTTTCTACTGAATATCCCTGGCTTCTGTATACTACAGGCACACAACTGAAAGCCCATCAACAAGATATATTTTACCTCACTGTTCTTATTGTTGTTGTTGGATGCCATCGAGTCATTTCCAATTCATAGTGACCCTATGCACAATAGAATTAAACAATGCCCAGTTCAGCATCATCCTCACAATCATTGCTAAGTTTGATCCCATTGTTGCAGACAATGTGTCAGTCCATCTCCTTAAGGGTCTTCCTCTTTTTTGCTGACCCTCTACTTTACCAAGCATGAGGCCCATCCTGATAACATGTCCAAGGTATGTGAAATAAAGTCTCACCAGTCTTGTTTCTAAGGAAGATTATAGCTGTACTTCTTCCAAGATAGATTTTTTTTCATTCTTCTGGCAGTCCATGGTATATTCAATATTTTTAGCCATCCCCATAATTCAAAGGCATCAAATCTTCTTCAGTCCTTATTCACTACCCAGCTTTAGTATTCACATGACGTGATTGAAAATACCATGGCTTGGGTCAGGTGCACCTTGGTCCTTAAAGTGACATTTTTGTTTTTGTTTTTTAATTTTTATTGTGATTTAAGTGAAAGTTTACAAATCAAGTCAGTCTCTCATACAAAAATTTATATACACCTTGCTATATACCCCTAACTGGTCTCCCCCTAATGAGACAGCACACTCCTTCCCTCCACTCTCTATTTTCATGTCCATTCAGCCAGCTTCTGACCCCTTCCACTCTTTCATCTCCCCTCCATATAGGAGATGCCAACATAGTCTCATGTGTCTACTTGATCCAAGAAGCTCAATCTTCTCCAGTATCATTTTCTATCCCATAGTCCAGTCTAATCCCTGTCTGAAGAGTTGGCTTTGGAAATGGTTCCTGTCTTGGTCTAACGGAAGGTCTGGGGACCATGATCTCTGGGGTCCTTCTAGTCTCAGTCAGATCATTAAGTCTGGTCTTTTCACAAGAATTTGGGGTCTGCATTCCACTGCTCTTCTGCTCCTTCAGGGGTTCTCTGTTGTGTTCTTTGTCAGGAGAGTCATCAGTTGTAGCCGAGTACCATCTAGTTCTTCTGGTCTTAGGATGATGTAGTCTCTGGTTTATGTGGTCCTTTCTGTCTCTTGGGATTCTAATTACCTTGTGTCTTTGGTGTTCTTCACTCTCCTTTGCTCCAGGTGGGTTGAGACTCATTGATGCATCTTAGATGGCCTCTTGCTAGCGTTTAAGACCCCAGAAGCTACTCTCCAAAGCGGGATGTAGAATGTTTTCTTAATAGGATTTATTATGCCAATTGACTTAGATGTCCCCTGAAACCATGGTCCCCAAACCCCTGCCCCTGCTGCGCTGGGCTTTGAAGCATTCATTTTATTCATGAAGCTTCTTTGCTTTTAGTTTAGTCCAGTTGTGCTGACCTTGCCTGTATTGTGTATTGTCTTTCCCTTCACCTAAAATAATTCTTATCTACTATATCTAATTAAAGAAAACCACTATCTATCCCTCCCTCCCCCCTCTCTTAACCATCAAGGGATATTCTCTGTTTAAACCTTTTCTCCAGTTCTTATAATAGTGGTCTTATACAATATTTATCCTTTTGCAACTGACTAATTTCACTCAGCATAATGCCTTCCAGATTCCTCCATGTTATGAAATGTTTCACGGATTCATCATTATTCTTTATCAAGGCATAATATTGCATTGTGTGAATATACTATAAGTTATTTACCCATTCATCCATTGATGGGCACCTGGGTTGCTTCCATGTTTTTGCTATTGTAAACAGTACTGCAATGAACATGTGTGTGCATATGTCTGTTTGTGTAAAGGGTCTTAATTCTCTAGGATATATTCCAAGGAGTGGGATTGCTGGATTGTATGGTAATTCTATTTCTAGTTTTTTAGGGAAGCACCAAATCGATTTCCAAAGTGGTTGTACCATTTTACATTCCCGTCAACAGCGTATAAGTGTTCCAATCTCTCCACAGCCTCTCCAACATTTATTATTTTGTGTTTTTTGGATTAATGCCAACCTTGTTGGAGTGAGATGGAATCTCATTGTAGTTTTGATTTGTATTTCTCTAATGGCTAATGATTGTGAGAATTTCCTCCTGTATCTGTTAGCTACCTGAATGTCTTCTTTAGTGAAGTGCCTGTTCATATCCTGTGCCCATTTTGTAATTGGGTCATTTGTGTTTTCGTAGTTAAGTTTTTGCAGTATCATGTAGGTTTTAGAGATCAGGAGCTGATCGGGAATGTCATAGCTAAAAGTTTTTTCCCAGTCTGTAGGTAATCTTTTTATTCTTTTGGTGAAATCTTTGGATGAGCATAGGTGTTTGATTTTTAGGAGCTCCCAGTTATCTAGTTTCTCTTCTGCATTGTTAATAATGTTTTGTATACTGTTTATGCCATGTATTAGGGCTCCTAGCATCGTTCCTATTTTTTCTTGCATCATTTTTATCGTTTTAGATTTTATATTTAGGACTTTGATCCATTTTGAGTCAGTTTTTGTGCATGGTGTAAGGTATGGGCCTGTTTCATGTTTTTGCAGATAGATGTCTAGTTATGCCAGCACCATTTGTTAAAGAGACCGTCTTTTCCCCCATTTAACTGACTTGGGCTGCTCATATGTGGATGGATTTATGTCTGGATTCTCAATTCTGTTCCACTGGTTTATGTGCCTGCTGTTGTGCAGTACCAGGCTGTTTTGACTACTGCGGCAGTATATTAAAAAAAAAAAAGTATATTAGGTTCTAAAATTAGGTAGAGTGAGGACTCCCACTTTGTTCTTCTTTTTCAGTAATGCTTCACTTCTCCGGGGCCTCTTTCCTTTCCATATGAAGTTGGTGATTTGCTAACCCATCTCATTAAAAAATGACATCTTTGTTTTTAATAATTGAAAGGGGTCTTTTGTAGCAGTTTTGCCCAGTGCAATACCATGTTTGATTTCTTGACTGCTGCTTCCGTGGGCGTTGATTATGGATCCAAGTAAAATGAAATCCTTGACAGCTTCAATCTTTTCTCAGTTTATTGTGATGTTGTTTATTAGTCCAGATGTGAGCATTTTTATTTCCTCTATGTTGAGGTGTAATCCATACTGAAGGCTGTAGTCTTTGATCTTCATCACTAGGTTCTTCACATCCTCTTCACTTTCAGCAAGAAAAGTTGTGTCATCTGCATATGGAAGCATATGGAAGATTGTTAATGAATCTTCCTCCAATCCAAATACTGTGTTCTTCTTCATATCGTCTCTCCTCCCTAAACAAACAAACTCATTGCTGTTGAGTCAGTTCTGACTCACAGCAACCATATAGGGCAGAATAGAACTGCCCGTAGGGTTTCCAAGGAGTGGCTGCTGGATTCCAACTGCCAACGCTTTGGTTAGCAGGTGAGCTCTTAACCACTGCATCACCAGGGCTCATATAGTCCAACTTCTCAAGTTATTTGCTCAGCGTAGAAACTGAATAAGTGTGGTGGAAGGATGCAGCCCTGATGCATACCTTTCTTGATTTTAAACCACATAGTATTCCCTTGTTCTGTTCAGACATCTGCTTCTTGATCTGTGTACAGGTTCCACATAAGCACAATGAAATGTTCTGGAATTTCTATTCTTCACAATGTTATCCATAATTTATTATGATCTACACAGTCAAATGCCTTTGCATAGTCAATAAAACATAGGTAACCATCTCTCTGGTATTCTCTGCTTTCAGGGAAAGATGCATCTGACATCAGCAAAGATATCCCTCATTCCATGTCCTCTTTTGAGTCTAGCTTGAATTTGTGACAATTCCCTTTTGATGTACTCTTGCAACTGTTTTTGAATGATCTTCAGCAAAATTTTACTTGCATGTGATATTAATGATATTGTTAGATAATTTCAGCATTCTGTTGGATCATCTTTCTTTGAAATGGGCAGAAATATGAATTTTATCAAGTAAATTGGCCAGTTAGCTATCTTCCAAATTTCTTGGCATAGACAGGTGAGGGCTTCCAGCCTACCATCCATTTGTTGAAACATCTCAACTTGCATTCCATCAGTTCCCAGAACCTTGTTTTTTTTGCCAATCCCTTCAGTGCAGCTTAGACTTCTTCCTCTAATACCTTTAGTTCTTGATCATATGCTACCTCCTGAAATGGTTGAACATCAATGAATTCTTTTTGGTATACAGTGATTCTGTGTATTCCTTCCCTCTTCTTTTGATTCTTCCTGCATTGTTTAATATTTTCCCTATAGAATCCTTCAATATTGCAACCTGAGGTTTGAAATTTTTCTTTTAGCTTGAGAAATGCTGAGTGATTTTGTTAACTCCAGGTCTTTGCACATTTCATTATAATACTTTATCTTCTTCAGCTGCCCTTTGAAATCTTCTGTTCAGCTCTTTTACGTCATCATTTCTTTTATTTGCATTAGCTACTCTATGTTTAAGAACAAGTTCCAGAGTTTCTTCTGACATCAGTTTTGGTCTTTTCTTTCTTTTCTGTCTTGTTTTAATGACCTTTTGCTTTCTTCATGTATGACGTCAATTATGTTATCCCACAACTGGCCTGGTCTTCAGTCATTAGTGTTCAATACATCAAATCAATCCTTGAGATTGCCTCTAAATTCAGGTAAGATATACTAAATGTCATACCTTGGCTTTCGTGTACTTGCTTTAACTTTCTTCAGCTTCAGTGTAAACTTGCATATGAACAATTGATGGTCTCTTCAGCAGTTGGCATCTGGCCCTGTTCTGACTGATGATACTTAGCTTCTCCATCATCTCTTTCCACAGATGTAGTTAATTTGATTCCTGTGTATTTAGTTCTGTGAGGCTCATGGGTATAGTTGCTGTTTTTGTTCGTGAAAAAAGATATTTGCAATGAATAGGGCATTCGTCTTGCGAAGTTCTATCATGCCATCTCCAGCATCGTTTCTAACACCAAGGCCATATTTTCCAACTATCAATCCTTCTTTGTCTCCAACATCTGAATTCCAATCACTAGTAATTATCCATGCATCTTGATTGCATGTTTGATCAATTTCACACTGCAGAAGTTGGTAAAAATCTCCAAATTCTTCATCTTTGGCATTACTAGTTGTACGTAAACTTGAATAATAGTCATATTAACTGTCCCTCCTTGTAGGTGTATGGATATTATTCTATCACTGACAGAGTTGTACTTCAGGATGGGTCCTGAAATATTCTTTTGGATGATGAATGCAACGCCATTCTTCTTTAGTTTGTCATTCTCGGCATAGTACACCATATGATTGTCCAATTCAAAATGGCCAATACCAGTCCATTTTAGCTCACTGATTCTTAGAATATCGATCTTCATGCATTCCATTTCATTTTTTATGACTTCGAATAGATCATACTCTGTACATTCTATGTTCCGATTATTAATGGATATTTTCCACTGTTTCTTCTCATTTTGAGTCCTGACACATCAGCAAATGAAGGTCCCAAAAACTTGACTCCCTCTATTTTGTTACGATCAACTCTACTTTGAGGCAACAGCTCTTCCTCAGTCATATTTTGAGTGCCTTCCAACCTGAGAGGCTTATCTTCTGGCACTATGCTCCACAGCTATTCATAAGGTTTACAGGGGCCAATTTTTTTTAGAAGTCATTTGCCGGGTCCTTCTCCCTAGCTTGTCTAATCTGGAAGCTCCACTGAAACTTGTTCATCATGGGTCATTCTGCTGGTATTTGAAGTACCGGTGGCATAGTTTCTGGCATCAGAGCAACACACAAGCCACCACAGACAACAAACTGACAGATGAGCGGTGGTAATCTCACTAACAGAGATAAGCACATGAAATTTCTTCAACCTAATTCAGTTGTTCCACATGTATGCTATTACATGTTTTTTTTTTTAATGCATACTTAAATACGGATTGTTTTATTGTCTGTATAGTGGAGTGTGTTAATCGATGATCTCTGAGAAGCATATGCAAAAATGAGATTAAATATGCAAGGATCATATTGGAAGAAATTTCAGTGTGAGAGAAAATGCAGCAGAAACTGAGTAAGGTTGAGGGTGTCACAATATAAACCTGACCCTGAGTGACATAAAAAGGGAAAGAATGTTGCATGGCAAAGCCATTGAGTAGTCGTTGAGCCAAAGTAAGAGTTGGAGGAATTGTGAATCTCCCAAGAATATTTCTGCCTTGGTATCTACGTTGTAGCCCATTATTTGTGGAGAGATGCCCACAGGAAAGTCTGACCTTTGTGAAAACATAGTGATGAACTTCTGAACCTAGCAGCTAGGCCCTTGGTCAGTTGTACCTCCTGTAGATGGATGTCTAGGAGGTACATTCTTATGGCCATCATATGCACCTTTCTGTGGAATTGTGCACTTTCAAAGATCTACAATAAATTATTGTCAAATAATGCCAAAACTTTATTTTCATGAAGTTACTTTTAAGGTATCTGCAAACTTAATTGGTACATCAATTGGCAGGTGCAAGTTAATTATGTGGGTACTTAATTGCTACTTTCCTATGCAAATCAATATTTGAACTTTTAATTCTCAATTGAGTATGCATCAAAATGGGATTTTAACTGCTCAAAGTAAATGCAGACTCCCTGAGTGTATTTTTGTGCCTCCATGTAAGCTGTGGTCTTGCTCTGATACTGTCATTAGGCTCTTTGATTTAGAAGCATAATATCAGTAACACTTTCTGAGAAGTAAATATATTAAAAAGAGGTTCTCTTATTTTTGGAAATAAACTTCTAACCAGGCTCCAAAAATATGTTTCTTAAAAAAAATTGTAATAATATCCATTGTATAAAAATCCCCATACTGGTAATTAGAGGTGAGCATTAAAACCACATCTAAAATTATCACCTAAATGTAATACTATTAACACTGTTGTGCCTCTATTTCCAACTGATTTATTCCAATTCAAACCCCTACTGAGAATTACATTTTCACCCCAGATATGCTGAATCAGAATCTATATTTTAACAAGATCCCCAGGTAATTCTTATGTATAATAAATTTTGAGAACCACTGCTGTACTAGTGGTTCTCAGAATTGGTCCTAAACCAGCAGTATTAGCTTCTTCTGGGAACTTGATAGAAATGAGAAGAAAAGAGGGGAGGGAAAATCACTAACTGCAGGGTAGACAAGGGTCAACTTTAGTGAAGGGAGGGACAACACACAATAGAGGGGAAGTCAGCACAATGGTACCAAAGCAAAACTAAAGAAGTTTCCTACGTACCTTAAAACACTTTGAGGGACAGAGTAACTGAGGCTGAAGTGTGGGGAGCATAGTTTTGGAGGACATCTAGGTTAATTGTCATAACATAGTTTATAAAGAAAATGTTCTACATCCCACTTTGGTAAGTAGCATCTGTGGTCTTAAAAGCTTGCAAGTGGCCATCTAAACTATACCTATTGGTCCCATCCCACTCAGAGAATGAAGAAAACCAAAGAAACAAGGAAAATACTAGCCCAAAAGACTAGAGGAGCAAATGAACCAAAGACTCCACCAGCCTGAGACCAGAAGAACTAGATGGTTCCTGGCTACTGTCATTGACTGCCCTGACAGGGAACACAACAGAAGAGCCCTGACAGAGCAGGAGTAAAATATAGAACAGAATTCAAATTCACGTAAAAAGACCAGAATTAATGGTCTGACAGAGACTGCAGGAACCCTCAAAACTATGGTTCCTGAATGCTCTGTTAACCCAGAATTGAAATGAGCCCTGCTACTCAGACAAAGATTAGACAGCAGTATAAAACAAAAAAATAATACATGTGAGGGATGTGCTTCTTTGTTCAATCAGATATACAAGACCAAATGGGCAGATCCTGTCCAAAAGCAGGATGAGGAGGCAGGAAGGCACAGGAACTGGTCAAATGGACAAAGGGAACCCTAAAGGGGGAGTATGCTGTCACATTGTGGGGATTGTGGCCAATATCACAAAACATCATGTGTATAAATTTTTGAATGAGGGATTAACTTGAGCTGCAAACTTACACCTACACCTATAGCACAATTAAAAAAAAAGAAGAAATGCAAAATCTCAACAGGGGTTCAAACAGGAATGGACTGGTTCGAAGCCCTGCTTTCTTTACAAAAACGTGCATACTTGTGTAAATTTATATGTATTCCTTCATATATAGATAGATAGATTGATCGAGAGTTATATTTTTTATGTGGGATCATAATATATACTCTATCATATTGGTGGTACGTACAATTGTAGGATGCCCCCAAGATTTTTGCCCCTGGTACACACACTTTCTCCCAATTATTCAAACAGTAATGTAGGTCCAGGCTGTGAAGGGTTTTGCAGATGTAACTAAGGTCCCAAATCAGTTGACCTTAGATAGGAAGATTTTCCCAAACACTTGAGCTCTTTAAATCTGAATCTAAAGGTCAGACATGGGGGAAGCCAGAGATTTGAAGTATGAGATGGATTTGATACGCCATTGCTCCGTTGAAGGTGGAATACTTGTAGGGGCTAAGAGAGTTCCCCAGACTCCCCTCCTGCCTCATATGACAGCCAACAAGAAAACAGGGACCTCATTACTACAACAACAAGGAACTGAATTTAGCCAGTAATAAAAATGACCTTGGAAGTGGATTTTAACTCAGAACTCCAGACAAGAACTCAGCCCAGACAACACCTTGATTTCTGCCTCGCAATAACCTTGATTCTTTGTCCACCATGCTGTGCCAAACTTCTGAGCTACAGACCTGTGAGCTAGTATGTGAATATTGTTTTAAGCTGCTGAATTTGTGGTTGTATGTTATGCACAAATAGAAAACTAAAGTTGTATCTTTTTTTTACGCAATAATACAGTATTTATATTTTCCCAAAACAAAATATATACTTCTGCTATGCTATTGTTAACAATTTCCTATTACTTCTTCGTAAGTTCCAATTCTTTTTTCTTTTTGTGATCAATTTCTATAAGTGAAGTTTCTAGGTAGAAGTGTGTGCAGAAAACTTTTTAAGACTTTCTGTTCTAATTCTCACATATAGCTCAAAAACAAGTTCTTCCAGTTTATAAAAGAACTTAAGCGTGTTCATTTTTCTATTCCATTTGCTGGCAATGTGAACTATTTTATAATTTCTTAATCTTATAGTTGAAAAATGGTGTTTCCTTTTCTTAGTTTATATTTCTTGAATTGCTAAAAATATATTTCATATATTTAATAACTATTTTTATTTCTTGTTTTTGTGTTACTGATTCATTTCAGTAATTCCTTTTCTGTATTCATGTTTTCAATTTTCATAACTGATTTGCAAAGCTCTTTACACCTTAGGAGGAATATTTACTTTTTCTCCGCCACATACTTATTTTGAAAGTTAACAAGATGATTATAAAATTTATATGGAAATGAAAAGCACAAATAAGATCACAAAGAAGGAGGAGATAGCTGGAGGACTTGCATTATCAGATATCAAGTTTACTGTAAAGTTATAATAGTTTAAAAAGTGTGGTATAACGCAAGTTTAGATAAATCCATAAAATGGTAATAGACCCATACTTATGCCCCTCCTTGATTTAGAACAAAGTTGGTACTGTAGTGCAGTGAAAGCTAAGGCGGTCTTTTTGATAAATGGTGTTGTATTGATTGGATAGGCATATTACAGCAACAACAAAGAGAATTCTGATTCCTGCTTCACACCATACACAATCACACACAAAGATCAATTTTAGATGAAGTGCAAACCTGAACATGAAAGGTAAAACAGTAAGAAGTTTAGAAGGAAACATAGAGGATATCTTTATGACCACTGAGTATGGAAAGGTTTATTAAGTCAGAAACAGATTAGCAAAAAAAAAAAAAAGATAAATTGCACTACATTAAAATATGGACTTTTGTTTATGAAGATACCATTATAAAGAGTGAAAAGACATGCCACAGTGTGAGAAACTATATATGTATATACACATTTTTGTGAAGAAATGAATTACTTAATATGGCCCTTTTAGTCATAGTCTGTGACTCACACGAAATGATTGAGTGGGACTATGCAATAAGAGGAAACCCTGGTGGTGCAGTGGTTCAGTGCTATGGCTGCTAACCAAAAGGTCTGTAGTTCGAATCCAACAGTCACTCCTTGGAAACTCTATGGGCCAGTTCTACTCTGTCCTGTAGGGTCGCTATGAGTCGGAATCAACTCGACGGCAATGGGTATACAACGGGTATATGTAATAAAGCATATGGAACCCTAACAAAGGGATTGGTCAGTTTTTCCATTCCTGTAGACTTAAAATGAGCCATCCTAGAGGCAGGAAGAGAGGAGCTCACCCAGAAAGAATAACCAGGGGTGGAGTGCATTTTTTGGACCTGGAATTTCTGCACTGAGAAGCTTCTGGAACTAGGACACACACACACACAGGAAGAGAGAGAGAGAAAAAGAGAGAGTTGTAATACTGAAGACAGCAAGAAGCAGTGATAGAGAAACGGCAGCAGCAGAGGCAGGAGACCAGCAGGAAATGGTGCAGGGGGCTTCCCCATAGCGAGAAAGCTGAGTGCCTTTGAGCAGTAGGCTTGCTGGCAGAGTAGCGTACCTCTGGGCACTTGGTGGAGCTAGGTTTGCTGACCTACAGAGCTAGAGCTGAGTGCCTTCAGGCTGAGGCTTACTGGAGGAGTGGGGTGCCTTGAAATGCTTATTAGCAGAGCTAAAAGTTTTGTAACACTTGCCTGAGCAGAGCAGAGGCCAGGCCAAAGCGCTGACGGCCAGAGAGATGCGTGCCTGGGGGCGCAGCTGAGAAGAAGCTGTCCTGATAGAAGAACTATATCCTGAGCATTCCTGAAACTGTATTGTAATGTGTTACTTCCCTAGCAAATCCTATAATCATGAGTATTGTTTGTGAGTTCTGTGTGGCCACTGCAATGAATTATTAAACTCAGCAGAGACGTGGAGAGTGCTGTGTGAAGGACAGTTGGTGTCAGAATTGGTTAAAAGTTTGGAGGGTGAAGGCATGCCTGACCTCTGCCCCGTAGGAATCAGCCTGGGGCTGTTGATCTTGATTCTCCTTTTCCTTTGTGAAGTTAGAGGAGGTCAGATGCCACCCCCACGCCATTTTTACAGTATTTAACAACTAAAGCAGAGAAAACATAAACATAAGAAAACAAAAGTAGAAATGTTATTAGATTTTGCCTGTTCAAATACAAAAGACTTGAATTGGCATTCCATAAGAGAATACCCAAACAACCAATAACCTGATAAGGTGTCCGACTTCATTTGTCATCAGGAAAATGCACATTAAAATCACAATTAACTATGACTATATCTGCACCAGAATGGATAAAATGAAAGAGATAATACCAATAATTGTTGGTGAGAGTATGGAGCAACCAAGACTCTTATCCTGTTAAATGGAGTGTAAATTGGTGCAACCACTTGGAAAAAATATATATGTGGGTGTTTTTAAAGCCAAGCATACACAAACCCTGTGCCCCAGTAATTTTGATCTTAGGTGTGTTGCAACAGAAGGCAATAATTGTCATAGCCAACAGCTGAAAACAATTCATAGGTTTGCCATCAGCAGAATGAATAAATAAATTGTGCTATATGCACATGAGGGGATACTACAAAAGCAAATGAGTCTCACAAAGGTTATGTTGAGTGATAAAGCCAGAGACAAATAGTACCTTTTGTATAGGTGGATTTGTATAGAGCCAAAAATAGGCAAATTAACTAATGGTGTTAAAATCAAGATAGTGGTTTGGAAGTGGTAATGACTGGAAGGTGGCCAAAGGAGTCTTGTAAGGTGCTGGTAATATTCTATTTCTTAATATGTGTTCTGGTTTTTTGAGTGTGTTTGCTTATGAATATTCGCTGAGATAAATGTTTATGATTTAGGTACATTTTTGAGTTGTTACTCTTCAATTAAAAAAATCTAAAAGAATGCATGTCTCAAGAAAATTTGTACAAAAAAAAGTGTCATCATAATATACTGCATGTCTCAGGTATAATATTTACATAGGCTTAATAAAGTAATTTGGTATCTGAATATTTATTCAGCTACAAATTCTGAATCTGCTGAGAGTATGGCAAGGTGGGAAGAATGTAGTGTATGTTTGTGTGTGTGTTGGGGGATGATGTAGCTCAGTAGTCTCCGCGTGAGGATACCCACATCCTGTGGGTATACAAACACACAACAATCTTTATGTGACACACCAGGGTTTTTCAGAGATAATTGGGTGAGATTTGAGGGTAAGTGAGAGTTTGATGTTAGGTACTTGGCAACCTGACTCATTTAGAATAAATGATCTAGAAAACCCTAGAAAAATCCCGAGTTATATGAGATTATATATCAAACAGGTAAATACTTTTTAAACTACTAACCAAATTTATAGAGACTTCTCTAATGTACTCTATAGGTTTTACATTCATTTATAAAATCATCCAGTGTAAGAATAGAAGAAAATATGGCTTATTGGAAATAGTATTGGATTATGAGAATTGACTTCTAGTTTTAGTTCTGTTTTTTAGAGGTTAGTACAATTTACCCACCTGTCAAATGAGTAATTTCCACTTAGACGACCTGTGGGTCTCTTCCAGGACTAATGTGTTATAACTGAGATACAAAGAGAACCGCTCTTTAACAAAGGCAGTAAGTTTTAACACAGGTTTCTGTTTAAGTTTTCACTCTGTGGGAGATTATAATAATGCCATAATAATTAATGCTCATTTAACTGATTGTCATGTGATAATTACATAGGAAAAAAAGAAGCTCTTCAGCTGATGGATGGTATTACTTTAAGATAAATAAATCGATTCCATAATGGTAATTTGAGAGATAGTTTCAAGACTAAACTAAAGAACATAATAGAGATGTTTTTTATATTTAGATGCAATCTGTTCCTGGTTATATAGACTAAAATAGAATACCATAAGTTGAAATTCCAACTGTGCCTGCACACTTACTTATAAATGTTCAGAAGGGGCAAACACCTTAGAAGGAATGCGGAGCCATAGCACAAAATGAAGTATTGTCCCCGCTATTTGTTTAATCATGTTTTCTTTTAAAAATGGGTTAAGGTTTTTGTTAGGAAAGGTGAATATGATAGAGGGTTTACAGGTGAATTGGTGAAAGTCTAACTTATAAATCCTTTATATTTTCTTTTCTTCAGCATTTAATATATATATTTAAATTGAATTAGGAGGATTTTATTTGTTTTAATGAACACTAGGTTGACAAATTATCAAAAGGCCTTATAAGAGCTTGATGACAATAAATATAAATCAGCTTTTTTTGGAGGTATATATTTACATCTTGAAATGCAAATAACATTCTATTAACGTTTCTTCTTATTTTTCTACGCAGGGTGAGTACTTGTCTTGTTAGAACTTTTTTTGTTTCGTATTTGCAGGTCTTATGTTCTTTTTTGCTGTTGTTTCATAATTGTTAGTTTTATGTTCTTCTACAATTTGTTTTGCATTTTTATAATGATACCTGTGGTTTTAGAATGCATATATGTGATGACACTAAGAATCAAATGTAAGACTTCCAGGGTAGGGTAGGATAGGGCTGGTTGATGCCTCTGTATTTGCAGATCCTTCACTGGGACTACTTTTGTTCAATTTCTGAAATAATCCGTGGTTCGTTTTCATTAGAGAGGCTGTTCCTACTCTGTTTTATCCTTAACTGTGACTTTATTTAAAACGTTTGAAATAGACAAGCCTCTAATCTGCCACTCTTAACCCACGTACTTCTGGTGATGCTGGCCTCTCCTCAGCGTGTGGCCGGGCCCTCTACCTCTGCCAATCACCACATTCCACTCTCCTGGCCCCAGTGGACAGGCTCTGCCTAAATCACAGCTAATCTCAGTACTTTTCAGCATCATGGAAGAAGCACTTTTTCTTTCACTGTGAAATTGGATCTGAAAAGTTGTGAGGTACTATTGCAGCCATCTTGTGACCATGAAGCATGGAGGAAAGAGGGAGGGGCAGGACACTGATAGAAAGAAACAAAGGCCTGGAGACAGCTTTTCAAGAGCTCTTTAAACTGTTCATGAAGAAGGGTTTGTTTGGGATTTTTCAGGCCATATGAGCAAACAAATCCCCATTTTCTTTACTATTTCTAGGAGTTTTCTTCACTATTTCTAGTTTTCTTCATCTTTCAGATAAAAGAAAATCCAAAGTTACTTAACATTTTTTAATTCTCCACATTAAATAATGTATTCACTGATATTAGTTGAATGTCTACTATATTGAAAGCATTATTCTAGCTTCCTAAGGTAATCAGTGAACAAAATAGACAAAAATCCATTCATGTAGACCTTATAGTATAGTGGAGTAGACAGGCAATAAATGTCAGTAAACATGATACATAACTATAGGATACATTAAAAAGTAATAAGTCATGGAAAAGAGAAGCTGAGTAAGGAGGATTTGGAATGTTGGGTGATAGTGGAAGGCAGCAACTCATCTGGTTACTATTTTTTAGGGTGGTCAGTATAATTTTTTTTTTTTTGAATTTTCTAAAATAACTTTTTCCCTTTTGTTTTATTCTTACAGTCTTTTCCCAAACATCTTTTATCAGCCTCATATGATTATTAATTTTATTTCTTCTGCTCAATCCTACTTATGACCTTCTAGGTAGATCACCTGAAATAAGCCACCTTCTTGAAGTTCAAATAGGCATTATTTTTCATTTTTGTTAGAGAGGCTCATTGAGAAGCGTCGCTATCTCCGTGGAGGAACCATATCATACAGTGTTCTGCCTGCTCAGTCTGTTGGACCTACTGTAGCAGCTGCTCCAGGGCCCTCAAGTCAAGACCCCTCAAGTCATGATCTCAGAGAGTCTTGCCACTTCCCCGTTGCATCCAAGCTGTAAGTTTTTGGTGGCTGACAGTTCTACTGTGTCATGGCCACTTTCTGGTTCACCCTACACAGTTATGCTTGACAGTAAAGAAGATACCAATGCTGCTGTCTTGGGTAATGGCCTCCACAGTTCAAGGGATCATGTCACACAGTTGAGAAGTGTGGACTAGTTAAAACCCTCTGTGATGACTTAGGGAATCCTAGTGGCATAGTAGTTAAGAGCTACAGCTGCTAACCAAAAAGTTGGCAGATCAAATCTACTAGGAGCTCCTTGGAAACTCTATGGGACAGTTCTATTCTGTCCTATAGGATCTCTATGAGTTGGAATCCACTCAATGGCAATGGGTTTGATTCTGTTTTGGTTTGTGATGACTTTGGCCAGTGAGAGACCAGAAATGGGAAAAAATCCCAAATAAATGTTCCAGTCCTGCCTCCTCCAAAAATGTTGTGAGAAACATACCACCTCACCAGAGACATCCATTGTGATGGAGGAACTAACTAAGCTTTCTGTGGAACCTGTGGCCAGCTCAGTAACCCTTCATTTTGTACTTGTTTTTCCTCTACCCTTGCATTCCCGGAATTATAACTTCCCATAAAAAGTTAACATGTGGATTTTGCCTCTGGCTCAGTTTATTAGGGAACCTGGTCTAAGACACTGTTATATATATTATGGAGACAAAACCCATCACATCCAAAATGTCTCTTGAATTTCTATAACTCATATTTTTCATTTTCAAACATTTTCACATCTATAAAGGAACTCTAGTAGGTATAGTTTTCTGAAGTATAAAATATCTTTCCAAAGTATCACTCTTCACAAAGAATTTAAAGAAGTTTAGACTAATTTCAGTAGTATTATTCTTTTCCTCATATTTTAGTCATTCAGAGCCCTAGTGGTGCAGTGGTTATAGGCTGTAATCTTTACAGGAGCAGATGGCCAGGTCTTTTCTCTTGCAGAGATGCTAGTGGGGTCGAACCATCAACCTTTTGGTTAACAGCTGAGCTCTTAACCATTGCACCACTAGAGCTTCTGAGTAGGGTGAGTTCTAAATCTGAGTTATAGAAAGAGCAGATTCCACCAAGGGATACACACACTTATGATGGAGGGTGGGGTTGTCTACAAGCCAAGGGACCAAGGAATGCCCAGGACTACCTACACAGAAAGTGACACGACTGAGATCCTGATTTGAACTTTTAGGTTCCAGAACTGTGAGAAAATAAATCTCTGTTTTTTAAAGCCATCCAATTGCATTTCTGTTACAGCAGCACTGGTTAACTAAGACAGTATTATTCTACAGTTTTACATGAGAGGATGTAGTGAAGTGGTGGCGATGGGGTTTCAAAGGAGCAAGTTGTTGCTTCTAGAATTCATTCTAGGATTCTGAATGAACAATATTGTCATTTAGGACTGTCTGAATTTTGGGGGTTAACTTTCCTTATGAGTTGTTGACGGCTATAAAAACTCTCAATGGGACTTTGAGAAAAAATAACTCTTGACCTGTGTAGTTGTCATAATTAAGTTGACACAAAGGGTAGATCATTATCCAAGAATCAAGGTCAGTCTGTGGTCACGATGAAATATTCTCTTTTTGCCATAGAAAATTTGGCAGCTATTATAGCCACATGAGCTCAGGGGTTGTTCCAAAGAGTCAGACTGTTAGAATGAGAAGCTCAAGTTGATTTTATTAAGGGTAGGAATTATTGAACTTTTTGGGGTTTAACACTTCAAATTGAACTTGAGTCTTTTGAGTGTTTTTGTTACTTTGGACTCAGAATTCTAATTCCTCTTTCTCAAGAAAAATATTTTAAAAGTTTATTAAAAAACAATTTCAAAAGTCTATTTCAAAAGCTATTTGATTTAGAACTTTAAATAGCTCTTCTGAAAATAACTTGATGATAAAGTATCATTGAAAATTAGCAACATATGGACTAACTTTTCCTCACAATACCTAAAAAATTAAAATTTTCAAGTAAAGAAAATAAAGCAAATTGTGCAAAATCCACTCTCTTTAGAAATCATCATGAAATTTGAACAATATCCAAAGCATTCCTGGTTTCTATCTTTGTAAAGTTGGACAGTGAAAAAAAATCACTTCATGGACTAGGTCATTGAAATGAGAAACTGTGAGTAGTTGAGATTTACTTAGTAAGATATTTGTAAATTGCTCAACAAAATTCAGTGATTTTTTTTTCTTCAGATGATACTTTAGTAATCCAACCGATATTAATTTTCTAAGAAAAAGCCTTCAGGCTTTGATGAAAGTATAAGACCCAAGGGAGATTCCAACATTTGGAAGGTGTCGTAGTTTCCTAGTGGTGTCTTTACAAACATGTCATAGTGGGTGGTTTGAAAGAATGGGAATTTATTGTCTCACAATTTGGAGCTAGGAGCCTATATTCCAACTGTTGGCAGGGCTATGCTCTGTCTGCTTTAGGAGAAGATTATTCCTGGTCTTCTTCATCTTCTGGCAGCTGGGGCGTATTTAGGCATTCCTTGGCTTGTAGATGGATGGTCACATGGCCTCTTTTCCCTGTGTGTGTGACTCTCCGTGTGTTTTCCCTTTTTGTAAGACATCACTGAGAAGGGATTAGGTTTAATACTTGCCCATTCAGGTGTGACTCAGTTAACATACTGAGAGAAAACCATTATTCCCAAACAGGGACACACTCACAGGTACAGGGGTTAGGACTTCGATGTATCTTTTTGGGGGGTGGAGCACAATTCAATCCATAACACAATGAAATCAGATAAATTGGAAGGCACAATGATAGGAAAGTTGTAATAATTAGAAAATAAAATATTAAATCAAATTATTCTTTCTTTACATTTATTCTTCTTGCATCCTTTATACCACATTGCTATTTGGGGTGACATTAGAATCAGGGAAGCAATATTTATATAAGGATGTTACTCTACTGATAATGTTACAAAAAACCTTGGCAACAATCTAAGACACAGCAGGGGAGCTGCAAGAGAGCTATTTTTGTGATGTTTAAAATTATACTAAATTAAAAAAAAAAAATTCCCTGCTGGGCTTCAAGCTTTAAATAGCATGATATGGAGTAACTGATCAGAGCTTGAGATGCTGATAATTTATTACATGAAATGGAGTACACATTGACAAATCTTATTATGTATGAAAAGCATTTTAGGCTGTTGCCATATGATTCAACATTTAAAGTAATTTTTCAATTGATTGAAGTCTAAAAATAGGAGACCGTTAAACAGAAACTCTATATTAAATAATAATTATTCAAAATATTCAATTTCTACAACAGCAACAAGAACTTTTTTAAAACTCACACACAGCAATCTCTAGTACTATCTCTAATCTTCTGGGACAGAAGATTAGACTGTTGTTATGTAACCTTATCTTTTTTGTCTTTCTCTCTCAATAGCATTATTGAGACATAGCTCATGTATCATATAATTTACCCATTAATGTTTACATTGCAATGGTTTTGGTATATTCATAGAGAAGTGCAATCACCACCACAATCAATTATAGAACATTTTCATCACATAAAAGAAAAGAAAAATTTGTTGAAAACAAACAAACAAAAAACATTGTCATCAAGCCAATTCCAACTCATAGTGACCCTGTAGGCAAAGTAGAACTGCCCTGTGGTGTTTCCAAGGCTGTAAATCTTTAGGGAAACAGATTGTCATGTCTTTTTCCAGCAGGGTGGATTTAAACTGCTGATCTTTCAGTTAGCAGACCAGCACTTAACCATTGCACTACCAGGGCTCCTTCCCCCATCCCTAAATACCCATTAATCTATTTTCTTTCTGTATGTATTTGCCTATTCTGGACATTTCATATAAATGGAATTATATAATACGTATTCCTTTGTGTTTTTTTTTTTTTTAACTTAGCATAATATTTCCAAGGCTTATCCATGTTTTAGCATGCATCAGTACTTGGTTTCTTTTTATGTCTGAATAATATTCCATTATACGGCTATACCATATTTGGTATATCCATTCATGAGCTGATGGGCATTTGGGTTGCTTCTCCCTTTTTACTATGACTAATAATGCTTTGGTGAACATCAGCATACAAGTTTTGTGTGGAGATATGTTTTCATTTTTCTTAGGTCTCATTTTTTTTTTAATTCATAAATGTTTGGTGAACAAAAGGGAATCTCTCATTCTTCCTGAAACGTTGGCATGTGAAAGCCAAAAAAAAAAAGGTATCATATCAATTTTATACTAGGATACTATAATCTATAGACAGATGCTAAAATATTACTTGATAGTTTCAAGGTTCTGTTGTTACCATTGCCTTTCCCAAAGTGGTTTGCTAGGATTCGCAATGAAGAAGCCATTTTAACTGGGTGAAATCATTTTATGCTTTCACCTTTTCTAAAGGAATCTCAAGACATAGAGAAAAAGGAAAAAACACTACCAAAAAATTATTTTGACATTTCTCATGATAGAGTTAGGTCTCTAATAAGTAAATCTCAGTTGTCTTTAGATTTTAGGCTTGAAAGGCTCAGTGTAAAATAAAAAGATTTTCATAGAATATTTTTTAGTGATATCTAATACTCAGCTCAAATCATTCTTAACTAAATACTTTATTTCCATGGGAAGTTTATATCATTTGGTGTGTGAACCTCAATATAAAAGATCGTCTAATATATTCATTAAATGTTCTGGTTTAATTGAAGTGGCTATAAATCTGTTGTTTAAATTTAAGAACAGAATTTGACCCTTAATGTGTAATTGGTATTTACTCAACATAGTAAAACTTATCATTAGAATCCTTGTTGGTATGAGATAATCTAAAATTTGACTAGTAACTGACAACAGAAGAAGAAATTTAAAACAAGCCAGAAGAAAACCCCCAAAAGCTTGAAAACCCAAACCACTTGAAAGAGACCATAAAATTATAATCTAATGGGATCTGGTGGAGGGGACATTGCGTTTGAAATATTCACTGGTTTAACTATTATATTTTGTATTTTTCAGGGCTTATATTTTGTGCTATTTAGTGAAACCAGGCACTGAATGTTCTTTTCTCAGTGTTCTTGTGTCAATAAAACAGTAATAACAGTACAAAAAAGAAGCCATGTCTTCTAAAATATTGTTATTTTTAGATGCCTTCCAGTCAGTTCAGAATCATAGTGACACTATGTACAACAGAATGAAACATTGCCCAGTCCTGCACCATCCTCACAATCATTGCTATGTTTGAGCCCATTGTTACAGCCACTGTGTTAATCCATCATGTTAAGAGTCTTCCTCTTTTTCGCTGACCCTCTATTTTGCTGGATATGATCTCCTTCTCCAAGGTCTGATTCCTCCTGATAACTTGTCCGAAGTATGTGAGACAAAGTCTCACCATCCTCACTTCTGAGGAGTATTCTGGCTGTACTTCTTACAGGAAGATTTGTTCATTCTTCAGGCAGTCCATGGCATATTCAATATTCTTTGCCAACATCATAATTCAAAGGCATCCATTCTTCTTTGTTCTTATTCATTGTTCAGCTTTCGCATGCACATGAGGCGGTTGAAAAGTCTGTGGCTTGGGTCAGTTGCACCTTAGTCGTCAAGGCGACATCTTTGCTTCTTTCTAACACTTTAAAGGAGTCTTTTGCAGCAGATCAGCCCAATGCAATGTGTCATTTGATTTCTTGACTGCTGCTTCCATGGGTGTTGATTGTGGATCCAAGTAAAATGAAATCCTTGACAACTTCAATCTTTTCTTCAGTTTATAATGATGTTGCTTACTGGTCCTGTTGTGAGGATTTTTGTTTTCTTTATGTGGAGGTGTAATCCATATTGAAGGCTGTGGTCTTTGATCTTCATCAGTAAGTGCTTCAAGTCCTCCTTACTTTCAGCGAGCAAGGTTGTGTCATCCACATACGGCAGGTTGTTAATGAGTTTTCCTCCAATCCTGATGTCCTGTTCTTTTTCATATAGTCCAGCTACTCAGATTATTTGCTCAGCACACAGATTGAAAAAGTATGGTAAAAGGATACAACCCTTTTGCATACCTTTCCTGACTTTAAACTCTGAAGTATCTTCTTGTTCTTTTCAAATAAATGCCTCTTCATCTATGTACAAGTTCCTCATAAGCACAATTAAAGGTTCTGGAGTTCCCATTCTTCGCAAGGTTATCCATAATTTGGTATGGTCCACACAGTCCAATTCCTTTACATAGTCAATAAAACACAGTTAAACATCTTTCTGGTATTCTCTGCTTTCAGCCACGATCCATCTGACATCAGCAATGATACCTCTGGTTCCACTTCCTTTTCTGAGTTCAGATTGAATTTCTGGCAGTTCCCTGTCAACGTACTGCTGCAACTGCTTTTGAATGATCTTCAGCAAAATTTTACTTGCATGTGATAGTCATGATATTGTTTGATAACTTCTGCATTCTGTTGGATCACCTTTCTTTGGAATAGGCATAAATGTGGATCTCTTTCAGTCAGTCAGGTAGCTGTCTTACAAATCTCTTGGCACAGACGAATGAGCACTTCCAGTGATGCATCTGTTTGTTGAAACATCTCAACTGGTATTCTGTTAATTCCTGGGGCCTTTTTTTCCTGCCATTGTCTTCAGTGCATCTTGGACTTCTTCCTTCCATACCATAGGTTCTTGATCCTATGCTACCTCCTGAAATGATTGAATGTCGACCAATTCTTTTTGGTATAGTGACTTTGCATATTCCTTCTGCCTTTTGTTGATGCTTCTTGTGTCATTCAGCATTTTGGCCACAGAATCTGTCACTATGACAACTCAAGGCTTGAATTTTTTCTTCAGTTGTTTCAGCTTGAGAAATGCTGAATGTGTTCTTCCCTTTTGCTTTTCTAACTCCAGGTCTTTGCATGTGTCATCCTAATACTTTAGTTTGTCTTCTTGAGCCACCCTTTGAAATCTGTTCTTCAGCTCTTTTACTTCATTTCTTCTATTGGCTTCAGCTACTTTGATGTCAAGAGCAAGTTTCAGAGTCTCTTCTGACATCTATTTTGGTCTTTTCTTTCTTTCCTGTCTTTAAAAGACCCATTGCTTTCTTCATGTATGATATATATCCTTGACATCATCCCATAACAACTCTGGTCTTCAGTCATTAGTGTTCAATGCCTCAAATTTATTCTTGAGATAGTCTCTAAACTCAGAGGGGATATACTCAAGGTCATACTTTGTCCCTTGTGGACTTGTTCTAATTTTCTTCAGCATCAACTTGAACTTGCATATGAACAATTGATGGTTGTTCTGAAGTCAGACCCTGCATTGATTGATGACATTGAGGTTTTTCCATCGTCTCTTTCCACAGATGCAGTCAATTTGATTCCTGTGTATTCCATCTCGCAAGGTCCACATGTTTAGTCGATGCTTGTTGTTGAAAAAGGTATTTGCAATGAGGAAATCATTGGTCTTGAAAAACTCTATCGTGCAAACTCTGGCATGATTTCTATCACCAGGGCCATATTTTCCAGCTACCCATCCTTCTTTGTTTCCAATTTTCGCATTCCAATCACGTTAATGGCCAAATTTGAATAATAGTCATATTAACTGTTCTTCCTTGTATGGATATTATCCTATCACTGACAGCGTTGTACTTCAGGATAGATCTTGAAATGTTCTTTTTGATGATGATGTGACACCAGTCCTCTTCAGTTCATCGTTCCCAGCATAGTAGACCATATGATTGTCCGATTCAAAATGGCCAATACTGGTTCATTCAAGTTCACTATAAGAGAGGCAGTATTAATATCCCCATTTTATAGATGAGGATATTAATGGGCACATGTTATGTCAATTGCTCAATGTCACACAAATACTCAGTGATATAGCTGAGAATGTATATTCTTTCAAAATATATGATCACTTACAGAGAAAGAAATTATTCAATTCAGAGCAAAGCAAAATAACTTGCTGCTTGTTCTTAATAACATCTTTGAGCAGCTTATTATACAATGCCTGTGGCCCACTGGGGAGACCACCCTCTGGTCATTCTCCTTTGTGATACTGTATTTCCCCTCTCTTAAAAAGGCAATTAGATTTGGTGTTTCTGTGAATTGCTGCTAAAGGCATCTTAACTAATATTGTACAGCTTATATTCGTGGTGGAAATGTCACCAATACTTGGACTGAATGGAAAAAAGTTCTGTTGTTTCTCTTAAATTATACGTTCGTTGTTTAGCTGATCTAATAAAAACGTAGCTAGTGATATTTACAGCAAGCATTAATTAAATGATTTTATTATCTAATGTGTAATTACTCTAAACATGTTTTTTGGATAGTGGACTTTGTCACTCCTTTTTTCACAAAAAGAAGAAAAACAATACCACAAAAAGTCAAGGTTTGATCTCCTTTGCTGCATTTAGAATATAAGAGTAATTCTTTTTCCTCTCTTACTTTCAATGATATATCATTATCTACTTTATATTTCATATACTACTGTAATGAACATTAAAAAATACAAACCCGGGTTAGAGCTGCTGACATTTATTAGCTCTTGAGACACAATGTTCTCATCTGTAAAATGAGACTGCAAATAACCATCTGGAAGTTTTGCTGCTAAGCTATGCAAATTATAAGAATAACCGAATGCAGTGGCAAGTTCATAGTAGGTGCTCATTCATACTTGTTAAAGATGCAAATGGATGTGAATGTATTTGTACCATCTTTTTTGCATTCATTGGGCTCTGTGTGTGTGTGTGTGTTTAAATGAGTATATTTACCTTTAAAGCTTTAGATAATCTTGG
This sequence comes from Elephas maximus indicus, assembly GCF_024166365.1. Classification (NCBI taxonomy): domain Eukaryota; kingdom Metazoa; phylum Chordata; class Mammalia; order Proboscidea; family Elephantidae; genus Elephas; species Elephas maximus. Next base: position 74,348,662 of record NC_064826.1, on the reverse strand, counting down.
AAAAGTGAACTTGTAGTTTTTAAAACATTTTTGGAATTGTGCTAATTTACATTTTTTCAGAATTGACTTCTTTTAAATCAGTGATATACCTCTAAGGAAAGACCAGTATAGAATATTTTCACATCTAAAGTCCTTTTTATTCTTCTTTAAACCTTGTGGAAGCATATGCTTGGAAATCAAAACAGAGATGTTAAATAAACAAATGAGCATTCTCTAAGGATAAACAGAATTCATATAGAAAGATACTCTTTCCAAGAGGGGAACACAGACAGGCCAGCAATCCTTTGGAAGTTAGAGAACATATGCTCACTGTTTTTTTCTTCATTGTAGGGTGGGTTCACCTGCCAGTTCCTATTTGCTCACTTATTAAGTAATAAACAGTGTTAGCAAAAAGGTTATAAACAGAAAGAACAAGGTGAAAGTCATTGGCATTCTTCTTCAGTTGTCTGATATAATATGACTTGAAGTTATGTGAAATGGTGAAGTGATGCAAGAAGGGAAGATTCAGAGACAATGTCAGCCTTCAGAAGGACATGCATTTTTTCCATTTATTAAAAAAAAAAAAAAACAGCAACAAAAAAGTTGGAAATTGAGGGAATACTTAAAAGCCAACAGCAACAAAAAAGTTGGAAATTGAGGGAATACTTAAAAACCAACAGCAACAAAAAAGTTGGAAATTGAGGGAATACTTAAATCCTGAGACGAATCTGGGTTCTGCAGTTGAGTAGATACGTGTGACTTTTGATAAGTTAAGCCTCACTCAATTTCTTCATTTTTAAAATAGGGATAATATCTATTTTTCAAGGTGAATGTGAGGGTTTATTCATCCAGTCAGTTAACAGATATTTATTGGACATCTCTCAAGCACTCATTTTTCGCTAAGCTCTGGAAATAGTTAATTGAACAGGAAGGAAACAAAGTCTATGCCCTTATGAGTTGTTTTCATTGTTATTACAGTGAAAGGAAGTCTAGAATACTGGTAGTCCCCGTTTTACCATGCAGTTCCATTCCAATGATTTCATGTGGATCTGTTCGGAGGTAAGTCGAATATCTCTCTCTTTTTTTTTTTTTTTAGCTTTCATTATTATTGCCTTTTGCTATCAGTATCTTTACAAATCCAATCTTTATTTGCCTTTGGGGGTTGGAAACATTACATATAAACTTACAGGTATATTTTAATACATACATATATACATAAAAAAATACATGAATCATAAAAATTAACTCCAGTGATGAAGAGGAGTTGTATTATCTTGTCCAGATCATCCTTGAATTTTTTGGCAGCTTCAGCATCAGTGCTTCCTGTTTTTCTGGTTACACACAGGTTATGTAAACCAAATCTTCATTTGAGGTGATGACACCAGCTCTTACTGGTGTTAAAGTACTCACAGTGGTCCTCTCCTTGCTGTTCCTTTAGGTTTTCAGAAAGACTATGTGCTCTCGTTTGAATCATAAGTAAACTCATAGGAATCCTCTTCTAGATTTGGTCTTCTATCCAAACCATCAACAGTTTTTCCATCTTGTGGATTGGCCCTTGCCTCATCTTTGTTAAAATTATTGATTTTAAGCCAGTATCTCCTTTAACTGCCTCCAAAATTCTATTCTTATCCTTAACGATTGTTGAAATGGTTAAATGAGACAGTCCTTCCTCGGCTTCTTTTTTGGATTAGAACCTTCAGTGGGATGACTTCTTTTACTAGACATATTGTTGGGGGTATAAACAGTGCAGATGTCACAGTGAGAGAAACTTGAGTAGCTCAGCTTCAAATTAACAACCTATGTTTCTTATGGTATGAAACACTGAATAAGATCAAGCCCTGGTGGCACAGTGGTTAAGAGCTTAGCTCCTAATGAAAAAATTGACAGTTCAAATCCACTAGCTGCCCCTTAGGAGCCCTATGGGGGAGTTCTACTCTGTCCTGTAGGGTTATTATGAGTTGCAATCGACTCGATGGCAATAGGTTTGATTTTTGGTTATAGGCTTGGTCTACAGTGAAGTTGGTGTCAGTGTTGTAACAATGAAGTTGCAGACAATGGCTGTCAGGCACATGCACAGTTCAATTGTTGTATGTTATTAAAGTTGAACATTGCCCAACTTTCTATCCATTATAGCTCCAAACACTGACACCAACTTCATTGTAGCCATAGTCTGCTATAGAGCAGTGTTTTGAAAGTAAATCATAAAATTGAACATCTGCGAGTGATAGCATCAGCAAATTACACACTGCAACACTGTATGTAGTTCATATTCCTAAAAGTAAGATGTGCAAAAAAAAAAAAAACAGGTGTAAGTATGGTTCATCGTAACTCAAATACGTCATAAGTTGAGGACTACTTGTATTTAAGTAACTAAATCAGCATGGAAGAATATGTAAGTTCCATGAAGAAAATATATAGAAGAGATAAACTCTAGATAGGGTTGTCAGGGCCAGCCTCTAAGCAAAAGTGAATTTGATCTGAGAATGAATGATGGGAGCCATCCATGTAAAGATCTGCAAAAAGAGTTCCTGGACAGAGGATCTTGCAAGTGGAGTGGCCCAGTGGCTGGGAAATGTTTCCTGGGTCTGGGCAAGAAAATATGATCTATAGAATAAAGAAATCTAATAACATGTGCCTTTCTGGATGTCAGAATTGTTATAGACTAGTGATTACTGTGTACCTCCCATTCCTTTCCCTTTTGATATCAGTGTAATTGAAGTTATATTACTTCTGTCTCATCATTGCGTGTTGGGTGTGCGAGGGGCAACTAACTTATCTTTTAACTTCACAGGTTTCTAGATCAAGAGGAGTCGTAGTGAGGAACTGTACCTGAGGATCCTCATTCACATTCATACCTGATTCAGAAAACAAGAAACTGAACACTGAAGCTAATGCCCTAGTTGGATAAAACTTTTGGGAGTCATCGGAGGAAGGAAGTGTATTTTGTGTGTAGGAAGGACGTAAATTATTGTGGCCGAAAGGTAGAATGCTGTAGGTTGTTATCAAGATGGCTGCAGTAGTTCCTCTCATGCTCCTTTGCAATGTGACTTCACCATTTCTCTCATCAAGAGGTTTCTCCTCCTCTTGAATTTTAGGCTGGCCTTGTGAGTTGTTTTACCAACAGAATGTCAGAGAAGTGACTGAGACTGCCTTGAGATGTCAACCTCTTTGAGAATGAAAGGCCAAATGGAAACAGAGAACACGGAGAATGAAAGAAAAGAGAGAGAGAAAATGAACAAACCTGCCAACTTCCAGCCATTTCAGAAATCTCACTTGAGGCACCAAATATGTGAGTGGGGCTGTCTGGGACACCCCCTACCCCACCACCGTTGAGCTGTCAGATGACTGCCACTTCATGAAAAATTCCAGTTGAGACTAGCAGAAGAAATACCTAGATTTCCAACCCACGGAATCATGAAAAATAACAATTATTTTATTTAAGCCACAGTTATAAGGCTTATTATGTAGCAACAAATAACTGAAATAGTATGTCAAGTATTACTCAAATAAACTGTAAAGAACACTGATATTCAAATTCAGTATTTGAATAAATGCCCAAGAATTTATACTTCTTCTGTAGGAGTTGAAAACCCTGGTGGCGTGGTTAAGAGTTCATCTGTTAACCAAAAGGTCAGCAGTTTGAATACACCAGGTGCTTCTTGAAAACCCTAGGGGGCATTTCTACTCTGTCCTATAGGGTTGCTATGAGTAGGAATCGACCCGATAGCAATGGAGTGGGGTCCTCAGGAGTTAGCACTATCACCATGATTCCTCCAAAAAATTGTCAAGATTCAGAAATTTCTAGAAACAGATAAAATACTGAATATGTACATGACAAATTGTAGGACTAAAGACTGATTTATTTAAGGGCCATATGACCAATAAATTTTACACTGTTTCTGTGAAATTATGATTAGAAGAAATATTGAAAGTTTGTTGTGATGTTGTTAAGTGTTGTTGATTTTTAACTCATACCGACCCCATGCTGCAGAGTAGGAAACCTTAGGTTTTCCAGGCTGTAACCTTCGTGGGAGTAGATGACCAGGTCTTCCTCCTGTGGATCCATTGGGTAGGTTTGAACCACCAACGTTTTGGTTAGCATCCTTACCCGATGTGCCACCAGGGCTCCTTAAAAATGTAGGGGTAAATACCTTAATTATTTTACTGAACATTCAGTTGTATAACACTTAGAACTCTGTAATGCAGATGATATAATTCCCATTTTGCGATGAAAAAACTGAGTGAGAGGTAAAGGAATGTGTCCAAGTTCACAAATTTAATAAGTAATGGAGCCTTGATTCTAACTCAGGAAGCCGAATCCCAGAGCCTGGACCCTATTTCCCAGGCTATGCTATCAAAAAAAAAAAAAAAAAAGCCACACCAGTTGCTGTTGCGTCAATTCTGCCTTGTGGCAACCCCCTCTGTTGCAGAGTAGATCTGCTCCATAGGGCTTTCATGGCTGTGACCTTTTGAAACCAGACCAGTATACCTCTGGATGGCTTCAAACCACCAACCTTTAGGTTAACAGCCACAGTTAACCATTTGCACCACCCAGGGAACTGAGGTCGTGTAGGTGGTATTGAATATTACCATCCTTACTACCAGAGACAGTGAATGCTCAGTATAAAAATGAGGTCAGTTGGCACAACTATAACTACTCTCGCTAAATTCTATGCACCTGAACTGTGCCTTAAAAAAAGAGGAGAATATCTAGTGTGATGTGTATTCTTACCATAAATTATTTGAGGTTTTTGACCATGACACTGAGAATTTCTTTGACAAGTTAATAGAAAATGTTCACTTTGCTGATAGTCTACTTAAATATTTCAACTAAAATATTACTGTGGCCTGGATTCAAATATGAATGAAAGAATTTTGAGGAAGTGATTTTTTTGGTGTTCGTACAAAGAGCATTTAGCAATAGATGCAGCTATAAAGAAAGGATTGTTTCCTTTTTAATTCCTGTTTTAGTAGCTTGAAAACAAACCTGAAAAGCCCACCAATATCCTAAACATATTCTATCAATAGAATCTCAGTAGATTATCACTGAAATCCCAGGTCTTTAAATGGATTTGCTTATTTTTGAAACTCTACCTGTTAAACCAAACCGGTTGCCATCAAGTTGATTCCAACTGACGGTGACCATATAGGACAGGCTAGAACTGTCCCATAGGGTTTCCAAGGAGCGACTGGTGGATTTGAACTGCCGACCTTTTAGTTAGCAGCCATAGATCTTAACCACTGTGCCACCAGGGCTCTTTTCGAAACTCTACTAACCTTAAATGATTGTTACTTCTTTTGGGAACGGGAAAGATTTTATAATTCACTAAAATTAATTTCCTGATGCTTTAGTAAAATGACATTATGGTACCCCTTAAATGGGAGGGATAGATCCTGCTGTGATTCACAAACTATTGGTTTATACAAATAATATCATAATTGCATTTTCATATTGGCATGGGTAATCAATTCATTGATCTGATATCACTCCATTGATATTGGGGAAAAAAGCTGGAATTAAATGGAATATAAATCAATTTGAAATTGAGCAATTAGGGATTAAGTTTACAGTTCTTATTTACTATATCTGGGGAAATTTTACTCTTAAAACTAGACTTACAGCTTTTATGGAAGAAAATCTCAGAAAATACAAACAAAGTAATATGGCACCATAAGTAACCGATGAAATGATCCATTCATTTTAAAGAATCTCATCAAATTGGTATGTACAAACAAAAATTAATACAATGTCATTTGTTTGGTAGATAAATATATTCAAACTTCCTCCTGGAACATATTAGAAATTAAAATGTCTGTCATATTTTGAGTGTCATTTTATAATTTAATTAATAGGCCATGCATATCTTTGAATTTTCCAAGTACCTAAAGACCTTAAAACACTGATAACCAGTACATATTTAGTGCCCTTAAATTTTTTTTATTTTTTCAGTATTAACACTTGATGTGCTGAAGTTTGCCACAGAGTCGATTCCGACTCACGATGACCCCATGCGGGCATAGTAGAACTGCTCCATAGGGTTTTCAAGGCTGTGAGCTTTCTGAAGCAGATCTCCAGGCCTGTTTCCTGAGGTGCTTTTGGCTAGTAGTTGAGCACTTAACCATTTGTGCCACTCAGGGGCTTCATTACATTTGTGTCTAATATCTCATATCACCTCCTTGATGTTTTTATACTGAAGGAAATAATGGAATCAATGGATAACTAAAAGTGGTATTTCACAAAAATCACCAATAGAAATTACTGACATTCATTGAGTGTATGCTCACTACTGTATTTAAAATTGAACAATCATTATTTTTTTAAACACATATTGAGCAACTATTTTTGCCAGACAATGGTGTCGATAGGAGACAAAAACACAACCCTGTCCCTCATGATATACCCAGTCTTCCATGATAGAACAGTGATGCATTTCTTTGTATAGTGATGATAATGTAAAATTAATAATGATATGAGAAAATGAGTTCAGTACATGGAGAATACAGATCAATTTAGTGTTAAACCACTTCAGACACTTCTACCCTATAAGATTATGGTACAGCAGAAGGACAGATATTTTAGAAGTCATTTGAGATGCCTTTCTTACTTTTAACAGAACAGACATCACATGCTTTATTAGAGTTGAAGTTATTTGAAAAAGTAACCTTATGCAAATGTTTTCGTTACATGTGTAGCCAAAGCTAATGATTATCAGTGAGACACCAAAGAAAATACTGAAGGATGTATAATGTTAAATTTTTATTTGACTGGCTAAGAAAATGATTAATAAGTGGTCACACTGCTTCAATCTTTAGCATATTTAATACGAAGGTCATAAGCTAAATCCCTCTTCACATATATACAATTTATAGCTTCAAATATCAGAAATATTTCATTTCATTAGACTGCTAATTATGTCTTTATATAGTTTCCAGTAAAATTAGAAAGCTATACTCATAAAACCTGTACATATTTCTTAGAATACTATTGATGAGGAAAATTGTAAGATCTGCCATTTCACTATTGTAATGAGGCTGTTACACATGGCAAAATATCAGGTAATTATTGTATAATAGTTCATTGTTAGAACTGTTTATAAAAATCTAATTATTTAAATATCAATTCTGAAAATATTACATAAATGCCATTAGTCTTTCCCCAACAGGATTACAAGCTTTGTAGAGCTAAGACTATCTTCTATTCTTCATCCCCCATTGAAACAAGGAGAGGAACAAGAATAAAATAGGTAATCATCCTAAACATCAATCCAATTGACCACCCAGCAATTTTTTTTTCTGAAAACTACTTGCCTTCCCTAAAGTGGTAAATCCTTGGCAGCTTTTTTTCTTGTACAGTACAATTTCCCCTGGCTACAGCTGGTTGGTAAAGAGGAGGATCTATAACCCAAACTGGGATAAACAACATTCCTCTCTAGAACATTTGTTGGGATAGACAAAAGAAGATCAGGCTTTTTTCAGATAGTGGAAATCGTCGTGTTATGGCCGGAACTGTGTCCCTCAAAAATATGCGTTGTAAATCTTAACCTGTACATTGGTGGTTATAGTTTCCTATTTGGGAATGAGTTGTCTTCATTATGTTAAATAAAAATAAAAAATAAATTTTTTTTAAATAGACAGGATTATTGTAGGGTGTATCTTGTGTCAATCTCTTCTGAGATATAAAAGAGATTAAACACAAGCTAGCAAGGAGAGATGAGGGAAGAGAGACGCCAAGCCACATGAAATCACCTAGGAACACAAGCTCAAAGAGACAAGGACTTTCTTCCAGAGCCCACAGTCAGAGAAAGCCTTCCCCTAGAGACAGCACCCTGAATTCAGACTTCTAACCTCCTAAACTGTGAGAAAGTAAATTTCTGTTTGTTAAAGCCAGCCACTTGTGGTATTTCTTTTATAGCAGCACTAGATAGCTAAGACAGAATTTAGTACCATAAAAATGGGGTGCTGTTCTAACAGATACCTTAAATGTGGCAGCTGTTTTGGAATTGAGTAAAGGGTAGAGGCTGGAAGAGTTTTAAGGTGCCCCAATTTTTTTTTTTTTTTTTAATACTAAAAGCCTAGATTGCCTTTAAGAGATTTTGGTAGAATTTATGGACGTCAAAGGCAATTCTGCTGAGATCGCAAAACAAAGTGAAGAGAACTATAGAGAATGTCTCTGTTGTCTTAGAGAATACATATGGCACCAGCAACAGAATGTTGCTAGAAATGTGGACATTAAATGTACTTCTGGTGAGGCTTTAAAAGAAAATGATGAACATGTAATTGGACAACGAAGAAAGGGAGATACTTCTTATGCAGTAGCAAAGAACTTGTCTGAATTATGTTCGAATGTTTGATGGAAGGTAGAACTTGTAAGTAATGAACTTGCATATCTGGCTGATGATATTTCTAAGCTAGATCTTAAAGGGCCACACGGCTACTCCTTGTCGCTTGTAATAAAATGTGAGAGGAAAGAGGTGGGTTTAAAAATAAACTGTGCAAAACAAAAACAGAACTTAAAGATTTGAAAAACTCTGTTGTACAAACTAAGGACACATGTCCTAGAAAGCTTACCAAGGACATGGCTACACAATCTTTTATTAAAGAGATTATGCCTGTGACTGGTGGATTTAACAGACTACCAAAGCAGAAAACTCATCAGCTTAGACTGAAGGGGGTAGAGAAAGAATGGAAGGAAAGAACTCTGTCTGCCTCTTGGAATTCTTCAGGCAGGAAACAGGCCAAAGGAACTACATCTGTTTTCCTCCAAGAAAAGAAAAGAACCATCCCTGGAGCAGCTCAGGCATCAACAGGACTGTTGGAAGGAGCAAAGCAGAGCTACCTCATTCTCAAAGGATGGGTCCACAGCTTCTGGGGTCTCAAAGGGTGGGGTCTGCCTCTGGAGTCTCAAACAGTACAGCCTGGTCTCCTAGGTTTCAAAGAGTCAGATCTTCACCAACTTGGTTCTAGAGTGTGGAGCTCCAGAGGCTAAGAGGATGGGGCTGCTGCCCAAAGCTGAGGGGACAGGTCTGCCATGCCCAAGAGGCAGAAGAATTTGGCCTGCTGGAGCCGAGTAGGTGGGATCCCCACTCAGGTGGACTAGGAGTTGGGGCCACCCAAAGCTTAGGGAGCAGAATTTCTGTCCCAGTGGGCCTGGAAGGCCTAACTGAAGACAAGCGGCCTCCACCCAGAATCCAGAGGGTGTGGCCAACACCTAGAGTCTGTAGCGTGAGCCGTTGCCTGGATGGTCCCAGAGAAGAAAGGACTATTTTCAAGCCTTGAGAGCTAATGTTAGTTGTTCCTCTGAGTTTTGGGCTTGCCTGGTACCTGTTATCCCTTCTTTTCTTCTAATGTCTCCCGTTTGTATTGGAAATGTCTACCTTATGCCTGTCCCACCATGGTACTTTGGAAACAGATTAACTTGTAGTCCAGATTTCACAGGATCATAGAAGAAGTGGAATTTTGACACCAGATGGAATATGCCTAAAGTCTCACCCGTATTTGATTTAGATGATTCAGAAGGTGAGATTTCAGACTTGGAGTTGATTTAAGATTTTTGGGATGATGTGATGGGGTGAATGTGTTTTGCATGTGGGAAGGACATGAATTTTGGGGGGCCAAAGCGTGGAATGTTATGGATTGAACTGTGTCCCCCCAAAATATGTGTTATAAATCCTAACCTCTATGTCTGTGGTTATAATCTCATATTTGGGAATGAGTTGACTTTGTTATGTTAATGAGACAGGGTTAGTGTAGGCCATGTCTTGAGTCAATCTCTTTTGAGATACAAAAGAGATTAAATACAAGTTAGCAAGGAAAGATGTGGGAAAAGAGATGCCAAGCCACATGAAATCACCCAGGACCAGAAGCTCAAGGAGACAAGGACCTTCCTCCAGACCCCACAGAGAAAGAAAGTCTTTCCCTAGAGCTGGCACCCCTAATCAAACTTCTCACCTTGTAAACTGTGAGAAAATAAATTTCTATTTGTTAAAGCCGCTCACTTGTCATATTTCTATTGTTGTAGCAATAGATAAACTAAGACAGGTTGAACATGAACCGAGGCACCCCTGGCAGCCATATTTTTTCATCTCATGGGTCAGAGAGAGAGACCCTAACTGCACAGAGTTAGAGTGAAAGGGCTTACTGAGAGAAGAGCAGAGTTGGGAGGTGGAAAGCATTGGTGTTCTCTGAATTTCCAGTTCCAAATTTGACTTGAGGATAAACTGCATTCCTGTTCTTGGGCTTCACGTGATATTATGCTACTCTAATAATGAATTTCTCTTTTTAACCCCTCAACTAGAATTTAGATAACACAAAAATAATTATACATAATGTGGTGTATAATTTTGTAAGCAAATATACACAAGATATAACACAATTATACAATGTCATGTAAATACTTACAATTGATCACTTTTTATTTAATTTTTTCTTTCTATATTTATATAGAAAGGCTTTTGGAGCCCTGGTGATGTGATGATTAAGTGCTCAGCTGCTAACCGAAAGGTTGTTGACTCAAACTCAACAGCTGCTATGCGAAAGATGTGGCAATTGGCTTCTGCAGAGGTTACAGTCTTGGAAACCCTATGGGGCAGTTCTATTCTGTCCTGTAGGGTTGCTGTAAGTCTGAACTGACTTGCTGACTCAACAACAACCACAAAGGATTTTGTGACTAATAAAAATATTGCAATGTTTTTAATAATTGTGGTAGTCTACAAAGTTTTGAGGATTCATTAAGGGTGAGAGGGTGAATGTAAGAAAAAGACTTTTTTTAAAAGAAAATACCTATCATTTAATTTTTTAAGATAGATATCATCGTTCTAGGAATTCACCCTAGAGGGTGCTATGTTTATTCTGATGATGTAATAATTGCTCTAAACATTTTTGGAATTACTTTTTGTTGTTGTTGTTTACTTCAGAGAGAATAGCAACCTTATTGCTTTTCAGGCATAATTGTTAACACTAAACAGTGTTGTACTGCTTCTTTGTCTATTTTATGCACAAGGACTTGGCCCCATGTTTATCTTTTGGTTTGCATAAATGCGGTCACTTCCTTGGGGCTTCATTCTTTGTATGGAAGTAAAATTTATTCCTCTTTTCTGAACATCATTAATATTGTGAAATGTCTACTTTTAATGCTGCCTCAAGAAGTTCATGAAAGATTCTCCAAGAGTTGTCCCCTTTGATAAAGGACCTTGTTGGGAAAACTACTCATCAAATCTATTCCATCCCCCCTCCCCAACCCCATTAATTGAGTTGCACTAGAGTTCCCATGTTCTTCTAAGAAAAGTCCTTACCTAGTTCTACGTTTAATTCCAGTTTGAAGGAATTTGATTTTGTATCATTGATCAATTTCTAGTGTGTCATCATTTTCAGAGAAAAAGTTAGAAAAGGAATTCCAAAACATGTTTTGGGATTATATTATAAAATTATACCAATGTCAATAATTTTAGTAAAAAAAAAAGTATTCTTTATTCACATCTGAAAGAGGTGATAAATAATTAGTGAATTACTTTTTTAAAACTAGAACATTTTGGTAAATCTAAATGATAATATAAAATAGTATAAATGATATAATTTTGACCCTATCTTTTGTAAACATTATAGAAGCATTTATTATATAGAAATTAATAAACTGCAAATACAATTATAATAGCTATTCAAATAATTATTTTAAGTAGGATATCGTATTGTTTTGACTCTGTCAAAGGGAGTGATTCTTATTAAAATTGTTTAAATCAGAAATAAATAATAAGAGGAAACTTTTCCTTCCAGATATTTTGAAAATAGCTCATAAAGCTGAAATAAATAGAATAGTATGTTATTGGTGAGTGTCTTAGTTATCTAGTACTGCTGTAACACAAATATAAATAGTGCCTTTAAAGAACAGAAATTTATTTTCTCATGATTCAGGAGGCTAGATGTTTGAATTCAGGGCACCAACTATAGGGGAAGACTGTCTGGTTGGCTCTGGGGGAAGATTCTTGTCTCTTTCGGCTTCTATAGACCCAGAATTTCTTGATTCCTTGCCAGTCTTCACTTGGCATCTATCTATCTCGGGCTTGTACTTGCTTCCGGGTCTAATCTGTTCTTTTTATATCTTAGAAATGATAAGGTTTAGGACATACACTACATTGATATGGCCTATATGTTAAGAGAAATCCCAAGTGTTCCAAAACTAGAGTGTTCTTGTAAAATAAGTAATTTTTAAATTGTAGCTAACTCAACTCTATGACATTGATTTCTGCTCATGATTTTGAGAATAAAAGCTGGAACGACTATTCAGAGAAAATTGTTGGCCTCTAACATCTCTTTTGTCAGACCCACAGTGAAGATTTAAAAGATGTCCTGAAATTTTCCATTTGTGGATACAATTTATAATAATTTACATTTGCCACAGCAAATTACTTTAAGCATGTGAAGCCATTGATTTTCAAGATTGTTTTACATCCTTTTTTTTACCCTTTGTAGAACTTGGTTTCTACAGCCTGTGTTGTATATCTTCTTCTATTTTGAGAGTAAACTCTAACTTAGAAAATTGATTTTCTATTTGGTTTACTGTGAGATGAAATAGAGATGAACAAGAGCCTATTATCAACTTTTGACTTCAAATGGATGGGGCCCATCTAAAGAATTGGCTCTATTTACTGAGCTGTGCTAGGCCTTTTAGGAATAGGGGGTTCTGATGATATTTGTTTGGAGTGATTTTTTGTTTACTCTGGCACAGTGATATCTGAGCAAGTCAGATTGCAGTGGGGAAATATCACACACTGTAATCTCACAGCTTCTTCCATGTTCTCATACTGTTGCCAACAGTGAAATTGGTGCCATGTTGTCTTTCAGCGTTTGAGCTGTGACACAGTATACAAAATAATTGTGGCATCTGATCAGTCATCTGAGTTTCTTAACATGAGTTGTGTTGATCTTTGTTATTGCTGCATAATAATACTCAAAATGTTTTGACTTTTGTCTACCTGATTGAAAAAAACAAAACATTGTCCCCAAGTATATTCCAACTAGTAGTGACAGAGTAGAACTGCTCCGTAGGCCTTCCAAGGAGCAGCTGGTGGATTCAAACTGCCATCCTTTTGGTTAGCAGCTGAGCTCTTAACCACTGCGCTACCAGGGTTGAGTTGCTTTTATTTTCCCAGTACTTTTCATTGCCTTTTAAAAAATAGTATTTTGGTAGATGGTTGGTCATGTGCCAGGAAGGAAATAACTTTACCTAATGAAAACAACAACTATTCAGAACAAAATTACCATGTTATCTAAGAAAATATGGTATAAGGAGCTTAGGAAAATTATATATTTCATACAATTTTAAGTTTATGAATTGTTTTTAAATGCAAAAAAATGGAGATATATGTGTATTAATGGAAACTATTTAAATATAAATGACAATTTTATATTGCTTCATAGAGCTTTTCAAGAAGGCATGTTAGATGACTATTAGCCATGATTTTAGACAAGCTTTTGCTCTCAGCCACAACTTTTTAAAAAGTTTATATCCCCCAAGGTTGAAAATAACTAAAATTCTATGTTCAAAGTTTTATAATATTGGGTAAAGTCTGGGCACTGTGTTAAAGTAAAAATGTAAACAAGTTTAATAAATACATATAAATATATATTTTTTGAGTGCAGATTTTGATAGCAAGGGGATGTAGAGAGACCATGAGAGCCTTGAGTGTCTGTCAAGAAAGGATAGGATGCCAAGAAGCAATATGGTAGGGAGGGGCTGGAGGAGAAAGAGGGAAATGGATTCATGTTCAAGTAGTTGATTTAGTAAAAAATTATTTGGAAAGAAAATGGAGCCCAGTGGTGCAGTGGTTAAGAGTTCAGCTGCTAACCAAAAGGTCAGCAGTTTGATTTCATCAGCCGCTCCTTGGAAACCCTATGGGGCAGTTCTACCTTGTCCTTTAGGGTCACTATGAGTTGGAATCAAAACAAAGGCAATGAGTTTGGTTTGGATTGGAAAGAAAATGAGGAATGATAAAGGAAAAAGAAATACCTAATAAAGGCTGTGTTATCAAGCCAGTTACCACTCTGGATAGCTGAAACTTAATCCTACTGGACACACTCTGGGAAGTGGTGTAGATCACAGGGCCTACAGGTATCCATCCAAGGGTGAGGGAGAGAGGTATCTATCTACCTACTCTTCTCAGCCATTTGTTTTGGTCGCTACCTGGGAGGAGGGTATGAGTGTTACTCTGGACTTAGGCAGGAAAAGTGGGCTTCAGTGACCATAGCAAGCCCTTTGACAAAGAAACAGGTGCTGGCATGTGAAAATGTAATCAGCAGGAAATGAAGTGCTAAGAGTGAAGAAATGTGGGTAGGGCATCATATAAAAACCAAATCCACTGCCATCAAGTTGATTCTGACTCATAATGCCCCACAGGATAGAGAACTGCCCCATAGGGTTTCCAAGGCTGTACATCTTTACGGAAGCAGACTGCCACATCTTTCTCCCATGGAGCAGCTGGTGGGTTAGAACCACCGACCTTTTGGTTAGCAGCTGAGAGCTTTAGCCACTGTGCCACCAGGGTTCCTTAGTACATGGTACGCGTCTTCTAAATACTTCAAAATATCAAGGACAGTGAACTAGATCTTTTTAGTTATTTGATATACTGCCCAAAATGTCTAACCATAGTTAAAATATACTGTTTTTATTACCTATGTAATTACAAAAAATTACATAATAAACATGCACTTTTGATTATCATTTTAGGTAATTTTTGTGGACTGCTGGAACAGATAGCCTTATTTTCCAATGTTCCATTGATACAAGTTGGACAACAGGGATGAGGATGTGAGAGATCATTTGAAGAAGTAGTCTAAAGAATTTTAGTTGTTTGTGAATTTAAAATGGTAATTGAATTATCTTTGAATTTGTTATAGGTTTTGTTATTATTATTGGTGCATGTTAGTAGCTTTGTAAAACAGCTTGTGGCTTTTAGAAAGGTGGTTCTTCACAGTTGCGATTTCTGATTTTTTTTTATTTTTATGACTTGCTATTAACGCCAATGTTAAAATAAATAATGCCTCTTGCTTTATGTCTGCAGTGACTTCTTAAATTTTTATAGCTTTGAAATCATAACATAGACACTGGCAACCATGACAGTAATAGCAACCATCATTTATTATTGATTATGTGGCAGAGTCCCTGAGTGGTGTAAACAGTTAATGAATTTAATTGCTAAAAAGGTTGGTGGTTTGAGTCCACCTAGAGGCAGGTAGGAAGAAAGGCCTAGTAATCTACTTCTGAAAAAATCAGCCATTGAAAACCCTGGAGCATAGTTCTGCTTTAACACACGTGGGGTCTCCATGAGTCAGAATCAACTTGATGGCAACTGGTTTGATTTGGACTATGTGGTAAGTACGATTCTAAGTATATATAAATTTATTTAATTCTTGCAATAACCTTGTGAGGTAGGTACTATTGTTAACACTATTTTAAAGACAAGCCAGTTAAGGTACAGAAATACCAAGTAATTTTAATGGATTTTAGCACAAGAGGTTGTGGATTCAAGAAGTCTGGATTCAGGGTGTGCAAGAACGAGAAGGGTGCCACTATAATGCAAAGTTTCTTAGCCTGGGTTTTCCTAACAGCTGAGCCTGAGGCAAAGGCTCACCTGCTGGTACTATATGTGAGAAGCAATCATAGGCAACAGGAGTGAGAGACAGTGGGAGTGAAACAGAAAGGAGCAAAAATCAAAACAAAAATTTATAATTGAAGTGACTGCAGTTATGGATGGCTGGGGCTGAATACCTCAGGAGCCTCAGGAAGGACTTTCTCAAATGCATCTTGGAACTTTCTAACTGCCCAGCTGTCCATCTGGGAGAACAAAGGGAGAAGCATGTAGCTATTTACCTAAGATACAACATAGTGTGGTGGGAAAATAAATCTCAATTTTGGAGTTAGATGGACCTGGGTTTATATCTTGGTATCTAAGATACTTAATAGTTGTGTGGAAAAGTTGTAAAACCTCCCTGAGAATGTTTTCGCACCTCTGTAAGACAGAGAAAATACAACCCATTTTTTTTCTGGTGAAAATCATGATAAACTATTTCAGAGTTTTCCGGCAATAAAAGATTCTTCCGTAGGTGTACCTTGGATTCTTCTTGACTCCAAACAGCAAAGAAGAAAATATCTTTTGCTTTTTGATTTGACTTTCCCTTTTGAGACAAAACTTAAATCCAATTATTGAACACTGATATTAATTTTGGAAACCCTTGTGGCCTAATGGTTAAGAGCTATGGCTGCTAACCAAAAGGTTGGCAGTTCAAATCCACCAGGCGCCCCTTAGAAACCATATGGGGCAGTTCTACTCTGCCGTTTACGGTCACTATGAGTCAGAATCGACTTGACGGCAACATGTTTCATTTTTCTGGTTTGATATTAATTTTACTACTGGTTTATTTTATATCTTTTTGATTGAAGCAGAAATCCAAAAGAGAGCATTGAAAAAACCTGACATTAAGTAATTACTTTTCTTTAATTGCAATAGTAGGAGCTGAATTCATGAAACTTTTAATACTTTCTCCATGTGTATAAATTGATAAATATAAACACACATAGTATTTTTATTAATTTTAAAGTATTTCTGACTCAACTTTAGAATAAAAAGCCAAATACAATATTAAAATACAGATACATTCATAATTCTGTAAAGAAAACGTAGCTAAGAGAACAAGGCACTTTGAGATGGGCTATAAAATATATTCTCCACCTGTCCTTGATGCCTTCATTCAAGATGAATAAAACCATGTAACATTCAGCAGTTTCTACATAGCCTGTGAATCATGATGAATCATTTTCCATGAGCTCATGAAATGCTTTCCCTCATTTTTGTCTCTTTTATGCAATGGTAGAGCATAATTTTGGCCCAAGCTATCACATATGTACAACCTTGATGTATGCAAACCCATTGCCATTGAGTCAATTCTGACTCATAGTGACACTATAGGACAGAGCAGAACTGCTCCATAGGGTTTCCAAGGAGCACTTGGTGGATCTGAACTGCCAACATTTTGGTTAGCAGCCATAGATCTTAATCACTGCACTACCAGGGTTTTCTGATATATACAAAAAGGTCAGAAATCAGTTTTGATCTTCAAACAACATGGGTATTTAATCACTAAAATATAATAAAACAAACTTTTAGCGTTCGAATTCTTTAAATTTCTTATTCTATTAGTCTCTTTTTTTTTAACATGAAGGATTTCTGTTATGTGTAAATAGATGTTGATACATTTTATCAGAATTTAGTTGCAAAGTGGAGATTGAGATCAAAACTCTGTGATTATTGAGCCTTAGATGGTGATTGACTTGCCATTTCCTCATTCAACACTAGCGAGAAAAAGTCCATTCTCAGTGGGCACATCACCTTCACTGCAGTGTCTCACTCACTGGATAGATTTCTTGGTATCACAAAGACCTTTGCTCCAGGGTAAAGCAGCTGTTCTGGGTGCTTGCCAACTGAAGTGATGGTCTTATAGAATCTGTCAATAGGAAAAACACGCCACATTCTCACATTGATCTTGTGGCTGCTTTCCCTTTTCCTTTTCTGTAACCTCTTGGGACCTCACCTTATACAGAAGGCCAAGAAGGGTGACATACGTGTGAACATATGGCACTGCCCTGCTGGGGTAATGTATGTGAAAGCGTATGGTGCTGCCCTCTTACTCCTCAGCACACAGAGGAAGGAGTTTGCCATTGTTACATTGTTTATTTTTCATATGGTTCTTCTGAGTTGTCCCTGAGTGGGTAGTTTGCTTTTATTTTATCTGATTTTTTTTTCTAGATATAAAGAGTTGCCCTGGCTATTTAGGATACAGTGGGTAGTCATCTATTTCTTTAGAAATAAAGATACACATGCACACACACACTCACAGAAGAAAAATTACCTTTTTCTTCTTTTAAGTAGTTTTGTAGTGTTAAATCCCGGCATATATTATGAAAGGGTTTTCAGTTGTCACGCTTTTTTACAATCAGGCCTTTTCATTTCCTCTCCCGAACTCATTGCTACTGTTTCCTTCTCATTTTAGTTTAAAAACAATTCTTTCAGGTAGACTGATCTCTTAAGAATAGATGACTCTTCTAGGGATTTCCATAGACAATTCTTCATAATTACATCTCATTGCTTAAACCCTTGAAACTATTAACCACAACACATGAGCATCATCTGGGATAGACCATGCATGTCTTTTTCATCAGGGTGTTTCCCCCATGACTAGCAGAGCTCTAAGCATGAGGTAGGTGATTAATAAACATAGATGAATGGATGAAGGAATGCATTCATATAGGCAAGAAATTTTAAAGACCTGGACAAAGTCAGGATGAAGGAGATGATGTTTTGACGTAGAGAAGTCAGTATGTTGCAACTGATTCTGTGTAGGAATTAAAGAGCCTAGAAGTCTGAATTTTCTAGTGTATGATGATTAAAAAAGAAAATACGGAGGATGGAGGAGCATTTTTGGTAGGGATGGAGAGAGCAGAGAGGTTAACAATCCCGTAGTACTGTGGCTCCAACAATTTCCCTTTCTGGTGCATTGAGCAGCCCAATCCAATCACCTCTCATTTCAGTGTTAGTATAAGTTATATTGTCCTATAGGGTTGCTATGAGTCGGAATCAACTCGAAGGCACTGGGTTTTTTTTTTTTTTTTTTATATAAGTTATATAATGTTATTATAAGAAAAACAAACATTTCATGTCCCTGCCTGTCTATTCCCCACTGGTCTAAAGACCTGTGATCACTTGCTCCAGTCTCAAGGCTATAGTAATCCACAGTCTAATACCAAACCAAGTGTCACACCATCACTCCCAAAGACTAAGCTGCTGAGACTCTTCACTGAGGGTAAAGACTTTGCTGTCTCAAGAAGGCAATGTTGTTGTTTTAACCTCACAGAGTTGTTCTAGAAAAGTCATTGAGTATGGCAGCATTTTGGTTTCCACAGAACCCTCTTCTTTTGTCTCTGCTTTGACTCTGTTTTTCCCAGGCAATTCATTACTTTTTAGGAGGAAAATATTTCAAATTCCAGCATATGTATTCATTAGTCATGCTCACCTCTGAGTGTCACTTTAATCATGTGTCAAATGCGATTTAAAATGCTTACTTGAAATGTTGCTATGAACATAAGAAAATACAATTGTGATGACTAACACATAATTACTACTTTATAAATGTTAATATCTTTGTTGTTTGGAGATTGACCATGTACATTAATAACCATGTACATTAACAACCATTAATAACAATAACCAAAAATTGGCAAACTTCTTGTGTAAAGTGGCAGATACAAATATTTTTAGTTTCATGGACCATATGTTCTCTGTTACTGTGAAGACAGACATAGACAATGCATAAACAAATGGATGTGGCTATGTTCCAATAAAACTTTATTTACAAAAACAGGCAAAAATTTGGTTTAGTTTCTCTCAAGCTGAGAAAGTTCCTCTCTACTGCTTGTTTTCTAAGAGTTTTTCTTAAACATGTATGGATATTGGATTTTGTTAAATGCTTTTTCTGTGCCTAATTATATGATTATATTATTTTTCTTCCTTTTCCTGTTGCTGTGGTAGATTACTTTGATTTATTTTCAAATGTTGTACAAGACCCACATGTCTAGAATAAATTTCACTTAGTTGTGTGTATAATTTCTTTATACACGGTTATGTTCCATTTTCTAAAAAAAATTTTTTTGTGGATTTCTGCATCTATGTTCATGAGAGGTATCGGTCTGTAGTCTTTCCTTCTTGTAATGTCTGTCTGATTTTGGTATTAGAGTAATGCTGTGCTCATACAATAAGTAAGGAAGTGTGCCCTCTATTTCCATTTTCTGGAACAGTTTGTGGAGAATAGGTATCATTGTTTCCATAAATATTTCAGTAGAATTCACTAGTAAAATCATCTGCGCTTGGTGGTATCATTTTTGGAAGGTTCTTAATTATTGGTTCAAATTCTTTAATAAATATAAGGATATTCTGATTATCTAGTTCTACTTGTGTGGATTTTGCTGTTTTGTGTCTTTCAAATAATTGGTTCAGTGCATCTAAGTTATCAAATTTGTGGGCAAAGAGCTGTTTGCAATAATATTTGATTATCCTTTTAATGTTCACAATATCAGTACTGATGACCTCTTATTTCTGATGTTGGTAGTTTGCGCCTTCTCTCTTTTTTCTCTGTAAAACTAGCTGGAGTTTTTCTTTTTTTCAATTTTATTGATCTTTTTGAAGCTCCAGTTTTTGGTTTCCTTGATTCCTTCTATTGTCTCACTATTTTCAATTTCATTGATTTCTGTTCAAACTTTTTTTTTAATTTTATGTTTTACTTCTGACAGGCTTAAATTGCTTTACTTTCTTTTGTTTTCATTAATGGAAGCAAATATTTTACATTTTAGATTTGTCTTCTTTGCTAGTATATGCATTCGATACTGTAAATTTCATTCTAAACGTTGTTTTTACTTCATCCCACAAATTTTGATAAGTGGTGTATTTATTTTGATTCAATTAAAAATAAATTTGAGTTTAAGACTCCTTCTTTGATTCATGTATTATTTAAAAGTAATTTGTTTAATTTCCAAGTACTTGGGGATTTTCAGCCATTATTTTGTTAATGATTTCAAGTTAATTCCATTGTGGTGGAATACTTTGTTTCCTTTCTGTTCTTTTAAAATATTTGAGATCTGTTTCATGGACCAGACTATACGTTCTAGCTTGGTGAATTTTTTTTAATGCAAATATGAAAAGAATGTGTATTTTTTGTGTTGGATGGAGTATTCTAGAAATGTCAGTTAGATCAAGTTGGTTGATTGCATCATTCATGTCAACTCTACTGATATCCTACTGCCTGATCTATCAGTTATTGATAGAGGGTGTTGAAGTCTCCAACCATAAAAAAAAAAAAAAAAAAAAAGCCCATTGCCGTCGAGTCGATTCCAACACATAGTGACTCTATAGGGCATGGTAGAACTGCCCCATAGTTTCTAAGGAGTGCCTGCTGGATTTGAACTGCCAACCTTTTGGTTAGCACTTAACCACTATGCCACCAGGGTTTCCATCTCCAAGTATAAAAAAAAAAAAAAAAAAAACTATAGCACCGGATTTTTCTATTTCTCTTTTAAGTTTCCAGTTTTGCCTTATATATTTTGATGCTCTGTTCTTAGGTGCATATATGCTAATGATTGTGATATGACCTTGGAGATTTGCTTCCATTATCCTCATGTACTGGCACTCTTTATCCCTGGAAATATTCCTTGTTCTAAAGTCTATTTGTTGTGCAATTAATGTAGGTACTATAGCTTTCTTTTGATTTGTTTTAGCATGGCTTATCATTCTCATTCTCTTTACTTTTAACATGAGTCTATATTTAAAGTGGGTTTCTTGTAGACAATATATAGTTGAATATTCTTTTTATCTACTCTGATAATCTCTTTCTTTTAATTGTATTTAGATCATTCACATTTAAAGTAATTATTGATACATTTGGATTAATATCAAGTGTATTTGCAACTTTTCTCTTCATTGTTTTGGAGGTTTCTTTTTCTGCCTTCTCTGGTTTTATTTCAACATTTGATATGATTCCATTTTATCTTGGCATATCAATTATACTTCTTTTAAGATGCTTTAAGTAATTGTTTTGCCCTTCTGTTTACTACATACATTTTTAGTTAATCTAAGACCGCTTTCAAATAACACTATCCCACTTATTTGTAGTACAAGTACCTTATATCAGAATATTTACCATTATTTCCTCTGTTACTTGTGACATTAATATAATTCATTTCAATTATTCCTATGCTGCAATTACCCAATATATTGTTAATATTATTCCTTTGAGCAAAAAGCTATCTTTTAGATCAATTAAGAATAAGAAAATTTGTTAGAGCCAAGATGTTGGATATTTCCTGTGGTCCTTTGTACAAAAAAGACCTGAGAAAACAAGCGAATCAATTATCTATGACAACATAGGAACATTGAACATCAAAGACAAAGTTGAGGAGTTGAACTGAGTGGCAGGGAGAGGGAGAGACAGCTCAGAAGCAGGGAAGATTTGCCAGACCTGACCTGGCCAGCACCCAAAGGCTGAATCAGCTGGCATGCGCAGGCTGAGGCAAGCAGTAGTTCTCAGGATGCATTTTCCACACTAAGAGAAATGCAGCAGTGCAGAGTTTGCTCAAGCCTCTGGCCCAGGGAGAAGCAGTGCTGAATTTGCAAAAGTTAAGTGCAAGCATCTAAACTACCTCACGGGATCAAAATAACACATTAACAAAGAGGGAAAAATATTATGCCAGCTCCTCTGAACTGGGAACTCGAGGCAGGCACAACCCCTTTGCCTAGGCACAGGCATAAGGGATCCATGGACTTTGAACGCCTTTTACCCCTGCCTAGACCTGTGTGGGCCCATTTCAACAGTGTAGGCCCTCATTAGCACAGTACAACAGGGTATATACCTCAAGCCTATTTTCAACTGCAACAGCTAAGGGGGAGTAGCAGATTCATGACATTTGATACCACCCTGCCCATGAAGCAGGGTCTTCACCTACCTACATCAGGGGCCTGAGGACTGGTGGCTCCACCCACTTCACCTAGCCATGCAAGACAGGGGTTGGAGAATAAGTGGTGCCTTCCAGTCCTTACAGCCAGCAGCACTAGGTGCTCAAAGTCCAGATGAAACACCCACCCACCTACACACTCTGGGGAACAGGAATATGCCTTCCACCCAGGCACTCAGGGGTGACTGTCAGCCTCCGACCTTGCTCAGAACATAACCCCCTACTGCAGCCAGATATCTGTGCCTAGTCCAATTGCCGTTATATAACCCTGCCCATCTAGGACTGTAGGTGAGAACCTGCACCACACACGCAGTGACCAATGACCTGGACACCTGAGCTGAATCCACACAAGAAAAGTAGATGGACTCCTGAACTCACATACCTAGTAAAAGCTCTAACCACCTGGTGACAGAACGTGAGAGTTTCAAAGACACCAATAATCAAAGTAGCTTACATGACCAGCCTATTTGGGCATATCAAAACAAAACAAGAAGCTAGGATATAGTAAACAAACGTAAAATAAATATGGTAACTTATTGATGGCTCGGAGACAACAGTCAATATCAAATAACATAAAGAGGCAGACCATAATGGCTTCAGCAAGTGACCAAAACAAAAAGAAAGAAACCTCCTAGAGGAAGAGAAAGTCTTGGAGTTACTGGAGGTAAAATTCAAAAGGTCGGTATACAGGGCTTTTCAAGAGATCAGAAAGGCAATTAGGCAAAACATAGACCAAGCCAAGGAACACACAAAGCAACAGAGAAACTTAAGAAGGTTACACAAGAGAATAATGAAAAATTTAACAGGCTCCAAGAATCCATAGAGAGACAGCAAAAAGAAATCCAAAAGATTAACAATAAAATTTCAGAATTAGACAATTCCGTAGAAAGTTATAGGAGAAAAATTGAGGCAATGAAAGCCAGAATTAGTGAGGTTGAAGATAAAGCACTTGACACCAATTTATTTGAGGAAAAATCAGATAAAAGAATTTAAAAAAAAAAATGAAGAAACCCTAAGAGTTATGTGGGACTCTATCCAAAGGAATAACCTACGAGTGATTGGAGTATCAGAACAGGGAGGAAACAGAAAATGCAGAGAGAATTGTTGAAGATTTGTTGTCAGGAAACTTCCCCGTATCCAAGAAGCTCATTGAACCCCACACAGAGTAGATCCCAAAAGAAAAGCACCAGGACATATTGTAATCAAACTTGCTAAAACCAAAGATAAAGAGAGAATTTTAAGAGTGGCTAGGGGTAAACAAAGGTCATCTAAAAAGGATAGTTAATAAGACTAAACTCAGATTATTCAGCAGAAACTATGCATGCAAGAAGGCAATGGGATGACATATGTAAAGCCTTGAAGGAAAAAAATTGCCAGCCAAGAATTATATATCCAGCAAAACACTCTTTCAAATATGATGGCAAAATTAGGACATTTCCAGATAAACAGAAGTTTAAGGAATTTGTAAAAAACCAAACCAAAATTACAATAAATACTAAAGGGAGTCCCCAGGTTAGAAAATCAATAACATCAGACAACAACCCAAGAGCAGAACACAGGACAGAATAATCAGATAAAAACCCAGATAGGGAAGTCACAAAAATAAATCAAAGTTAAACAATGAGAATAGGAAAATAGAGACATCAATATGTAAAAGATGAAAACATTAAACCAAAAAAAATGGGACTATCATAATGTCACAGAAATTTCATATGGAGAGGAAGTCAAGGTGGTTATCAAGAAATAAAAGATTGGTTTAAACTTAGAAAAGTAGAAGTAATTATTAAGGTAACCACAAAGGAAACTAATAATTCTATCAAAATAAAAAAAAAGAAGAAAACCGTAAAGACTCAGCAAATACAAAATCAACAACAATGAAAAAGAAAATACTTAAATAAAAACAACTCAGCACAGAAAAATTAAGTGGAACAAAGAAACTGACAACAACACACACAAAATACATCAAAACGACAAGACTAAACTCATGCCTATCAATAATTATGCTAAATGTAAATGGACTAAATGCACTAATAAAGAGACAGAGTGGCAGAATGATTAAAAAAATATATGATCTGTCTATATGCTGCCTATAAGAGACACACCTTAGACTCAAAAACTCAAAGGATGGAAAAAATATACCAAGCATACATCAATCAGAAAAACGCAGGAGTGGCAATATTAATCTCAGACAAAAGAGACTAAAGCAAAATCCATCACAAAGCATAAGGAACCAAAAACAAAACAAAACAAAAAACCAAACCTGTTGCCATTGAGTCCATTCCAATTCATAGCGACCCTACAGGACAGAGTAGAACTGACCCTTAGAGCTTCCAAGAAGCATCTGGTGGATTTGAACTGCCAATCATTTTTTGGTTAGCAGCAGTAGCACTTAACCACTGCACCACAGGGGTTTCCAAGGAAAAGGAAGGACACAATATAATGATTAAAGGGTCAATACACCAGGAGGACATAACTAAAGTAAATATTTATGCACCCAATGACAGGGCTCCAAAATATATAAAACAAACTCTAACAGCATTGAAAAGAGAAATAGACAGCTCCACAGTAATAGTAGGAGACTTCAACACACCACCTTCAGTGAAGGACAGAACATCCAGAAAGAAGCTCAATAAAGACATGGAAGATCCAAATGCCACAATCAACTAACTTGATCTCAAAGACATAACAGAACACTACACCCAACAGCAGCCAACTATACTTTCTTTTCCAATGCACATGGAACATTCTCTAGAACAGACCGAATATTAGGCCACAAAGCAAGCCTTAGCAGAATCCAAAGCTCTGAAATATCAAGAAGCATCTTTTCTGGCTGCAAAGTCATAAAAGCAGAAATCAATAACAGAAAAAACAAGGAAAAAAAAACAACAAAAAACAAATACATGGAAACTGAACAAGACCTTGCTCAAAAACTGCTGAATTATAGAAGAAATCAAGGACAGAACAAAGAAATTCGTAGAATCAAATGAGACTGAAAACACATCTTATCAGAACCTTGGGGACATAGCAAAAGCACTGCTCAGAGGTCAATTTATACCAATAAATGCACACATCCAAAAAGAAAAAAGGGCCAAAATCAAAACATTAACCCTACAACTCAAACAAATAGAAAGAGAGCAGTAAAAGTGCCCATGGGGACCAGAAGAAAGGGAATAATAAAATTAGAGCAGAAATAAGTGAAATAGAGGATAGAAAAACAATGGAAAGAGTTAACAAGATCAAAAGCTGATTCTTGGAAAAGATCAACAAAATCAATATATCATTGACCAAACCGACAAAAGAAAAACCAGGAGAGGAAGTAAATAACCCAAATAAGAAATGAGATGAGATATCACAACAGACTCCACTGAAATTAAAAGAATCATAACAGAATACTATGAAAAATTGTACTCTAACAAATTTGAAAAACTAGAGGAAATGGACAAATTTCTAGAAATACACTACTTACTTAAACTAACACATACAGAGATAAAACAACTAAATAAACCCATAACAAAAGAAGAGCTTGAAGAGGTAATTAATAAACTCCCAACAACAACAAAAAAAAGCCCTGGCCTGACGGCTTCGCTGGAGAATTCTACCAAACTTTCAGAGAAGAGTTAACATCAGTAGTACTAAAGGTATTTCAGAGGAAAGAACAGGGTGGAATACTCCTGAACTCATTCTATGAAGCCAGCATAACCCTGATATCAAAATCAGGTAAAGACACCAAAAAAAAAAAAAAAAGAAAGAAAGAAAATTACAGACCAATATCCCTCATGAACATAGATGCAAAAATCCTCAACAAAATTCTAGCCAATAGGATTCAACAACATATAGAAAAAATAATTCACCATGACCAAGTGGGATTCACACCACTGATTAGAAAAACAATCAATGTAATCCATCACTTAAATAAAAGATAAGAACCACATGACCTTATCAATTGATGCAGAAAAAGCATTTGACAAAGTCCAACCCATTCATGATAAAAACTCTCAGCAAAATAGGAATAGAAGGGAAATTCCTCAACATAATAAAGTGTATTTATACAAAGCCAACAGCCAACATCATCCTAAATAGAGAGAGCCTGAAAGCATTCCCCTTGAGAATGGGAACCAGACAAGGATGCCCTTTATCACCACTCTCATTCAACATTGTGCTAGAAGTCCTAGGAAGAGCAATTAGGCTAGAAAAAGAAATGAAGGGCATCCAAATTGGTAAAAAAAAAAAAAAATTTTAAATTGGTAAGGAAGGAGTAAAAGTATCTTAATTTGCAGAAGATATGATCTTATACATATCATTTTTTTTTTATATGATCTTATACATAGGAAAACCCAAAGAATCCACAAGAAAACTACTGGTACTAATAGAAGAATTCAGCAAAGTATCAGATTACAAGATAAACATACAAAAATCAGTTGGAGTCCTCTGCACGAACAAAGAGAATGTCATAGAGGAAATCACCAAATCAGTACCATTTACAATAGCCCCCAGGAAGATAAAATACATAGGAATAAATCTAACCAGAGATGTGAAAGACTAAACAAAACTATAAGACACTACTGCAAGAAACCAAAACAGACCTATGTAAGTGGAAAAACATAACTTGCTCATGGACAGGAAGACTCAACATTGTGAAAAAGTCAATTCTACCCAAAGCAATCTACAGGTACAATGCAATCCAAATTCCAACCACATTTTTTAACAAGATGGAGAAACAAATCACCATCTTCATACGGAAAGGGAAAAAGCCCCAGATAAGTAAGACATTATGAAGAACAAAGTGGGAGGCCTCATGCTACCTGATTTTAGAAACTATTATACTGCCACAGTAGTCGAAACAGCCTGGCACTGCTACAACAACAGATACATAGACCAATGGAACAGAATTGAGAATCCAGACATAAATTCATCCACCTATGAGCAGCTGGTGTTTGTCAAAGACCCAAAGACCATTAAATGGATAAAAGACAGTATCTTTTACAAATGGTGCTGGGGTAACTGGATATCAATCTGCAAAAAAAATGAAACAAGACCCATACCTGACACCATGCACAAAAATTAATTCAAAATGGATCAAGAATCTAAATATAATATCTAAAACAATAAAGATCATGGATGAAAAAATAGGGACAACTCTAAGAGCCCTAATACATGGCATAAACAGACAACAAAACATAACTAACAATGCACAAACACCGGAAAAGAAACTAGATAACCGGGAGCTCCTAAATATCAAACACTTATGCTCATCCAAAGACTTAACCAAAAGAGTAAAAAGACAACCCACAAACTGGGAAAAAATTTTTGGCTACAACATATCCAATAAGGGTCTAATCTCTAAAATCTCCAAGATGCTGCAAAACTTCAACCACAAAAAGACAAATAACCAAATTTAAAAATGGATAAAGGATATGAACAGGCACTTCGAAGAACACATTCAGGCAGCTAACAGATACATGAGGAAATAAATGTTCACAGTAATTAGCCACTAGAGAAATGCAAGTCAAAACTACAATAAGATACCATCTCACCCTAACAAGGCTAGCATTAATCCAAAAAAAAAAAAAAACCCAAATAATAAATATTGGAGAGGTTGTGGAGAGACTGGAACACTTATACACTGCTGGTGGGAATGTAAAATGGTATAACCACTTTGAAAATCGATTTGGTGCTTTCTTAAAAAGTTAGAAATAGAAGTACCACACTATCCAGCAATCCGACACCTAGGAGTATTAAAAAAAAAAAAAAATCCCACACCTTGGAGTATATAAAATAAAAATCCCACACCTTGGAGTATATCCTAGAGAAATAAGAGCCGTCACACAAATAGATATATGCACACTCATGCTCATTGCAGCACTGTTCACAATAGCAAAAAGATGGAAACAACCTAGATGTCCATCAAAAGATGAATGGATAAACAAACTATGGTACACACGCAATGGAGTACTACAAAATCTTCAAAACATCTCACGACATGGATGAACCTGGAAGGTATTATGCTGAGTGAAATTAATCAGTCACAAAAGGATAAATATTGACACCACTATTATAAGAACTCAAGAAAAGTTTTAAACACATAAGAAAACATTCTTTGATAATTATGAGGGTGGGGAGGGGGTGGGAATTCACTAACTAGATAGTAGACAAGAATTATCTTAGGTGAAGGAAAGATAGCATGCAATACAGGAGAAATTAGGACAACTAGACTAAACCAAAACCTAAGAAGTTTCTTGAATACAACCAAACACTTCTAGGGACAGAGGAGCAGGGGATGGGGTCTGGGGACCATGGTTTTGGGTGATATCTAGGTCAATTGGCATAACAAAATTTGTTAAGAAAATTTTCTGCATCCCACTTTGGTGAGTGGTGTCTTGGGTCTTAAAAGCTTGCGAGCAGCCATCTAAGATGCATCAATTGGTCCCAACCCACCGGGAGCAAAGGAAAATAAAGAACACTGAAGACACAAGGAAACTATAAGCCCAAGAGATAAAAAGGATCACATAAACCAGAGACTTGATCAGCCTGAGACCAGAAGAGCTAGATGGTGATGAGCTACTACCAATGACTGCCCTGACAGGGAAAACAACAGAGTCCCTGATGGAGCAGGAGAAAAGTGGGGTGCAGAACTCAGATTCTAGTAAAAAGACCAGACTTAAGGGTCTGACTGAGGCTACAGGAACCCCAGAAGACATGGCCCATGGACTCTTTGTTAATCCAGGACTATAACCATTCCCAAAGCCAACCCTTCAGACAAAGATTAGACTGGTCTATAAGACATAAAATGATACTTGTGAAAAGTGTGCTTCTTAGTTCAAGCGGATACAGGAGACTAAGTGGGCAGCTCCTATCCAGAGGCTGGATGAGAAGGCAGAAATGGATAGGAGCTGGTTGAGTGTACATAGGAAGCCCTGGGTGAAAAGGGAAAGGGGGGGGTGTGCTGCCACATTATAAGGATTGCAACTAGGGTCACATAACAATATGTGTATATATTTTTGTATGATAAATTAACTTGAGCTGTAAACTTTCAGCTAAAGTACAAAAAAAAAAAAAGATTTTATTATACCTTCACATATTCTTTCTCTGACACTCTTTAGTTTCTTTTAGTTATCATATTCCTTTGCTGTATTTTCTCCACTCTGAAAGCCTGAAAACTCTCTACAATTTTCTAGATGTTTATGGTAGAAAGGTAGTTCTGGAATCTGTTATCCCCTCATAGCCTGGAAGTCATCTGGTCTTTTACTTTTTAAAAATTACTTCCTCAAAAGAATAGATTAATTTGAAGTTATTTGTATGAACCTTTCTAATTTTGTATCATCAAAACGTACTAACGATTCCTTAGATATTAATAGACATTTCACAATGGGATCTTTGATCGAATACACTTGGAAAAATCTGGATTGAGCCAAATTTAAAAGTTTATTTAATAATCAATATTTTTGAATCACCTTTAGCTTTCACTGTGCTATTTGCCTATACTCTTTGCACTGGATGTATTCAAGTATCAGGCCACTTAAAAACTAATTAAATATATACTTATGACAGAGATTTGACAGCTAAGTATCTCCCAGTGGCCTTTCCATATTCTCAGACATAAGAATCTATGAAAATACTATATCTGCCTGAATATAGTCTCACATTTGAATTCATTTAATTTTCTCCCTAGAGCTGACTTAATTGACTCGAAACTGTTTGGTGTCTGCTTAACATATAACTATATCCTTTTTTTGGTAGCCATTTCGTTTCTAAACAGCACTTAAGTGGTCTTTATTCTTGGCCTGCTGACTGGTATTACTGCAGAAGCCAGCCAGAGAATATAAAAATTTTTTCTGGCCAGTTCTTTTGAAATAAGTCACAAGTGGCTGCATATCTAAAGCTCACATCGTGTTATTTTATTAACTAGTATCTGAAGAGCCATTCAACACATCTATTTTCAAGGACTTTATCATCACAGTTCAAAAAGTCACATGTGGCCCTTGCTGACTTTGCCTTTGAACTTGATTCTTATAATGGAATTGCCCTTTACTGAATTGGCCCTGAGTTCATGACAAAACATGGTTGAGTTTATTTTCGGCA
Organism: Elephas maximus indicus; assembly: GCF_024166365.1. Lineage (NCBI taxonomy): Eukaryota > Metazoa > Chordata > Mammalia > Proboscidea > Elephantidae > Elephas > Elephas maximus. The sequence continues at coordinate 74,318,058 of NC_064826.1, read as the reverse complement.
CACTTTGTTTTCTCTTTCCACAAACCTCTCCTTTTCTCATTCTAAGTTCCGCCACCGTGGAGTACAGCCCTCTTACTCTCTTTTCACCCCTTATTCCACATTATCCACCCTTCACTGCTTTCAGGAAAGTGGCACACCTGCCATTCAAAAATAAAGTATATTTAATTCAATATATTACATATACTGGGGCCTCTTTCATTTCAAGCAGTGTTTCCTGTGGTAGAGTGAATGGCGTTGTTTCTCGTCACAAATGTTATGGTACAAGAGGAATCAATGGTAGAAAAAGTGAAGCAAAGGAGAAACACATCATTGCTTGAGCAGAGTTTTGGCCTGATTCCAAGCAGTTTGGTAATCTGCCTGAAGAGCCTGAAAAAGATATCTTCTTTTCATTCCACAAGTTCTCTTTCTATTCCTTGTGACAATGCCAAAATTCTAGTGAGAACACTTTCTTAGGGTGGAAATAAGTCATTGTTAGGAGCACAAATTCTGAAATTGGCTGACCTAAGTCACTGCTATGACCTCACTCTTTACCAGAAGAATATTCTTCAGCAAGCTATTTAGCTTTCCTAAGCTTCAGTTTCCTTATTAAAAAAAAAAAAAAAATTGATACATCACATAAAGTTATCTCAGAATTAAGTGAGAATTCATTGGAAGCAGTTAGCACAATACTTCACAATAAATGCTTATCCATTTATTGGTGGTAAATATTCTCTCTCTTTTTAATGAATTACAAGTTTTCAAATAATACTGGGTAGGTTTTTATTAATCTCCGTCACTGGGAGAAATCAGAGATAAATTTTTGCCCTCTGTTTTCTCTTCTTCATACTATGATGCTGTTGGTTCAATGTTTATTTACAATGTCTAAATTCGTGCCCAGCCTTACTGGGAAATGACATAGTCACAATAATGGTGTGAAGGGCACCAGGAAACTTCATACCAAAATTATTGCTGCCTTACAATCAAAAAGTTGATGTTTGAAAGTCCACACTAACAGATGCACAGATTTCTAAAAAATTCGGATAGCAAGAAACTTCCAATTGCTCTTGAGGAATATCAACACTAGAGGAAGAAGGGACTTGATTAAGTGATATAGCTAGTAAGTGTCTGAAATCTAACTAGAAAAACAGGGGTCGTGGGTCCAATTCAGTATTATCTCTGCCCCCATGATATTCTTTTGGTTAAGGCTTATCAATTTATGTTTATTGGGTCTCAGGAAAGATGGTGTATTCAGACTTCTTAGTTCTTTTCCTTGTGTGGGAAAGCCACAAATTATTGAGGGATGTGAAGGGGTAATTTAAGCATCTAGGGCTACTAATAACAAAGGCAGCCGACTTCAGAATTTCCCTAAGCCCTATCCTACTTTGTTCTCCCTTTTTCTTACTCCTCTTTTATCTCTTACTACATTTTTCTCCTTCCATGATGCCTTTCTTGCCCCTCAAATACATATCCCATATCATGACATAATAGGATAATTTATTGATATATTAATTGTTAGTTTGTTCTTAATACATTTTTTTCTTAATCATCTCTCCACCAACTCCTTTCAGGAAAGCAGGCATTTTTTTTTTTTTTTTCTTTGACTGAGTTTGTTGCAGGGCGGGGGGGGCGAGGACTTGGGTGTGTGTGTGTGTTTGTGTGTTTAAGCAAGTGCGTATATGTGCGTGGCAGAGAACAGTTGTTGCAGGACTTACAGGAAAATTTGCCTTCAAGAAGCTACCCTTTAAGATACTTATTTTCAAAAGGCTAAGTTCACTGAAGGGTCATGAGAAGGGAAAGGAATGGAAAAAGTGAGTGCCTCTCCAAACTGCTTTCCCTCAAAGAACCACAGAAATGTTATGATTTCCAAGGCAAATGCTTCCTTGCATGCTGCCAGATTGGGTCCCAGGCCCTAGGGTCCCTCTCTCAGTCTCACCAAAAATTCCCATACCCAAACGTTGTATTGAAACTTTCAAAGTATTAATCTCAAGAGTCCATGTTGAATTGAACAATGATCACGTGGGCTAGAGAGGCCTTTCCAAATGTGTTCTGCAAAACCAGAGACATGGGAGAATCCCAATAAATAGAATTCTCTATCATCGTATAGAGTGGAGAAGCGTTTCAAAGGTGCGGTTTTTTGGACCCTACTCTAAATTTTTGCGTTTTAATTAAATACTGTATGTTGTGTATCTGCACTTTCTGATTTAAATTGAATTTGTAAATTAAATAACAGAGGTGAAGACATATTGAATGACTTAGTGCACATAGGGAGTGCAAAATAGATATTTTTATTTTAAGAATTTTCAACATACAAAATTTTGAAATAACAGTATGATGAATAATCTTGTGCAGTGAAACCCGTGATAGCCGGAACTCGACTGGACTGCCTTGTTTTTCCAGGTCTCACAAATTTTCCAACTTTGACAAAGTACAGTCTTACCACTTTTCTGATGCTTGTTTTAGTGGAAAGTATTTTAATTTTCCTTCTTTGATAGGTTTCTGCCTTACACAGGTTCTGGCTTTCACAGGTTTTACTGTACCTTTCATTGAGATTGCTGGTTATTAATACGTGCCATATTCTTTTCACCTCTCTCTCTATATACTCAACCACGTCATTTTTGCCAAGCCACCCCAAACAAGCTGTAAACATTTATACCTACTAGTTGTGTGAGGTGGAGAGAGCTGCTTAGTCCCTGGATTTCAATCCCATCATATGTACACTGAGCAACATAATATCATCTTCTACAGTTTTGTTGGTGTTAATGCTGATGATATATAAAAGTTTAGCATGATATCTGGCACATAGTGAGAATTCAGTGTGTGGATAATATTTTATTTTTATTCGAACACAAAGAATACACCAACATAATAGTTAGGATGCTTCAGTAATCACACACATAACAAAATCTTTGAACAAGTATTGTTCTCATATACTATTTTCTTACTCAATAATTTTCAGTACAAATTAATGGAATTTTTTATTGTATAGTGATAGAGATGTACAAGTTGTCATAAAAACTAGAGCACAAAAATGGATTAGTCACTACTAAGGAGCAGAAATTTGCCCCAAGGGTGATAACTAGATAACTGTTCCTTTTTGTTGTTGTTTTTAATTAATTTCCCCATTTAAATTTGTTTAGTAAAGCTTTCCTACATAGCTACTAAGAAGCGAGGAAAAAAAAACTATATATTTAAGTGTGTGTGTATGTTTGCATTCCTTTTCTTTCTCTTTAGCCCATTAGGTTTTTTTTTTTTTTTTGGTAAATATTTTGGTTATTACACTGATGAACTGAGTGAAAGCTGAAAAAATTTTTTAAAATCCCAAATTGTATCTTGGTGCCTTTGGTTCACTTACTATTTACAGGTTACCTAAAACAAACAAACAGAAACCGCACAAAAATGAAAACTAAGTGTCTTTTAATAAGTAAACTAAGTTTATAAATTTAAATATGTAGTTTAATCTCTTTCATGGTTCAAATGTTTTGAGATTTTAATGTTGTGTTTGGATTCCCACCAGGATGTAACAAATACAATCATGCAAAACTTCTACCAAGTATCCCTGATAGTTCAGTGGTTAAGCCCTCGGCTGCTAACCAAAGGCAGTTCCAACCCACCAGCGCTCCACAGGAGAAAGATGTGGCAGCCCGCTTCCATAAATATTTGCAACATTAAAAACTCTATGGAGCCATTCTACTGTGTCCTATACAGTGGCCATGAGTTGGAATTGACTCGATGGCAACGGGTTTGGTTTTTGGTATGAGTCAGAATAAACTTCAAGGTAACTGGTACTGGTAGAAGTTACTACCCACTGCCATCAAGTCAATTCTGACTCACAGCAACCTTATAGGACAGAGTAGAACTGCTCCATGGGGTTTCCAAAGCAGTAACCCTTAGAGAAGTAGACTGCCACATCTTTCTCCCACAGAGGGGTTGGTGGGTTTGAACCGCTGACCTTTCAGTTGGCAGCCCAGCAATTAACCAGTGCACCACCAGAGTACCTTTCTGACTCATGGTGACCACTATCTTAAGGATTGTATTTGGGTATAGAAAAGTTCACAAAAGAGTAAACAAAGACAAATAGGCTGACATTTCATGATGGAATAATCATGCTTATGTAATTGTGGCCTTGCCAGGTATTTATTTCTATGTCCCAGTAACAACAATGTCAAGTACGTGTGCAGCTACTTACAATTTGAAAGGCATAAAGTCGTCATGAACATAATTCCTTTTAGTTGCTATTTAAGATTTGACATGGTCTGTAATCTCTGATTAGCATGATAATTGTCATTAAAGGGTCTCTCACCAGATGCTATTAGGTGAAAATTTGACTATTCTTTTGTAATGCTCAAATCTCTTAAATTTGAGTGAATGTCATTCAGTCCAAAGCATGAGACTCTGACTCAGTAATGCGTTAGAAGAGAAACAACTTCAGTAAGGCACTGGCGTCATGGGTTATATGTCATTCCCGCCATTAAAGGCATTTTTTTTCCCCTTTAGTTAAAAAACAAAAAAAGGGTTGACATGTTAATTTCTTCCAAAATTAAGGAATTAAAACTTAATATTTTAGTATCTGCATAGATAAATATGCAGACATTGTGCTGGTGAATATTTTGGAAGCCTAAATATAGTTTCTGAAATTTCTAAAACTATACTTTCTACAATATACTTTTTAAATGTACAGTATAATTACATGTAGGACTAAGCAAGCTAACCTGAAACCAGCTAAATCTTTTCTATTTACTGACTTCATACACGCATACATAGACTGTGTATACTGTATGTAATTAACATGAATAAGACACAATTACGTGTAATATATGATATATATTTTTTTTAATTATACAGGACTACCAAATTAAATTCTAATTTTATACTGCTTCAGAGCCAACAGATTTTGACACGGATATATAAGTGAAGAGATCAGTTAAAGAAATTAAATAAGGAGATTGATACTTCTAATAACAATATCATCTAAATTCTGATAGAAGAAACCTTCTGAAACTTAAATTAACTTCGCTGTACATAATAAATATATATGTATATCTATATATTTTTGTACCCTTGACAATAACCAATGTACATTACTCATGGATAACTTACAAGGGAGGAAGAAGACTGAATTAACAATACAGACTTATTTCGGGGGCTTTATCTGAATAGAGGAGCCCTCGTGGTGCAGTGGTTAAGTGCTTGGCTACTAAACAAAAGGTTGGCAGTTCGAATCCACCACTTGTCCCTTGGAAACACTATGGGGCAGTTCTACTCTGTCCTATAGGGTCTACTCTGTCCTATAAGTCTGAATCTACTCGACAGCAATGGGCTTTTTTTTTGTTTGTTTGTTTATCTGAATATAAGTTGACTAAGAATCTACATTTACTAAAATATTTTTAGGAAAGTCATATAACTACCAAGTCTTATTAAATGAGCAGAAGTTGAAATGGGCTAAATGAACGTTTGTAAAATGTGTTTACCTGATTGCCTGGCAAGAAAGCATTTTCTAATGTGCAGTGATTACAAATAGACAAGGTCCCAGTGGCATTATCATATGCAATGTCAGATACTATATTACCTGGACAGGACAAAATGATGTCTTGCCACGGAAAATTACGATGAAGTAGTAATATTTTATGCTTAGTTATCATTACAGACTAATTACATTTTTAGCAGTAGGGAATTTTAAGCATTAAAAAATCACTAACAATATATGGAGGCAAACATCTTTTCTTTTTAGATAGATAGCATTTTATGACAGGAAATAATGACAGGATATTGTAAACATCTTTTTTTTTGCCTACCTTTGTATTTCAGTAGCTCAATATACCCACATTTCTCCAAAGACTCATTCTGTTATTGAAAGGTAATGGTGGGAACCAACTTAAGAACATGTAAAATGCAAGATTTTTTAATCAATGAGAAGCTATTAATTTAACCAACCCTTCCTGTAATAATATTGAGACAGACTGTCTGCCTGTTTTTACATTATAGCTAGCTTTGCAATCTGTGTAGAATTTAATGAGGTGTGTAATTTTTGTGAACTTATTGATTCTGAGAGATTCAAAGATTTTTATGCTGCTGAACTTCAGTATTTCTACCTTTAATTTAGGTTGTATAAAGACAATAATATTTTAGTGCCAGCTGTTGATCTCTTTGCACTGCTCTTATTATAGGTGAATTACTTTTCTCTAAACGTGAAGGCAAAATGCCCAAGTGATTATACAATTTAGTTTGTTCCTCTCCCTGTTAAAACTCCTCCAGGCCCCTAGCTTCAGGTATTTCATAATTTCAATTAATTTCTTCTGTGGAATTGCATCATATAGAACTCCTAAATTTGTATACTGACTCATTATATCTAATTAACTATCAGAACCACATACCTTGTCTCTTGACGCCATTTTTATGCTCTGGAAAGTTAAGTCAGCTTCTGGGTCATTCATGAAGGCACCCAAATTTATCAGAACAAACTATTATATTCTGTATTACATCTGGTAGTCTAGGTGGTCTGATACAGCAGCATCTTTAAATAAACTATATGACATAATATCTCATGCAATATGAAAACCAGTGTTATAGAACCACATGTTGTGACCAACCACAACAGACAACTCAGGAATGATTTTTTCAACAAAAGCCAAATATGTTGGGAGTGTTTGCTTTCTTTATAACAGACTATTTGAATCATGCATGCGTGATATCTATGATGTTTGCATAATGATAAAGCTCAATTTTTAATACATTCACTAAAATTGTTCAAAGAACAGCTGCTCAAATTCTAGCCCATAGGCTGCCCAGAAAAAAAGTAGTGGCTGCACAGCATGTTTTCTCATTATAAAAACCCTAAAAGTTTCTAATGAAAAGAGACGTTGGTCATTAAATTTAGAGACCAGAGAAGTCCTGCTTTTATTTATTTAAATTTTATATAGAGGGATTCTGGGTAAACTTTTATCTTAAGGGGGAAAAAGGTTAATGAAAGGTTATATTCCCCTTCTTAAATGATTTGAAAACTTCTGGTTTAGTAAATATTGATACCTTGGATATCCATCATTTAAAACCATAAAAGATTGTCCAGAATTGATGCTTTCATATAGATGACCAGCAAACTAGAAACCCACATGTACCTAATGGAGAGTTGATGGATTTTACGTTCATTACTTACCTATAACCAAACATTTCCCTCTATCTCATATTGACTCAATATTATCAATAGTCTACAGTGTAGACCCTTGTCTAAGGCATTTTAAAAGTCAGAGTAGATTCCATCTATTTTTCACTCCTTATGAATCCAATTGTAGAGTTTTCCAAGATCTTTTAGGTATATTTTCTCTTGCAGAAATTAAATGGCTTTTTTCTAAAAAGCATCCTGTGATCTTACCGGTTATTGTACACTCTGCCTGGTAACCACTATGAAGGGCATCTCTACTGCTCAGGTTCCTTTTGGGAACTGATAAGTTGGGACTCATGATGACTACTTACGTATTATGATACTGTATCAAATTGTTCCCAAAGATTGTTTTAATAACATAAAAAAAAATGTGCATATATATAAGGGCTCTGAAAACTCAGAGGTAGGAAAGGTCATCTTTCCAGGGCATCATGAGATGCTTCATGGAGCATTTCACAGAACAGATAGCCTATCACTATTTATTTGATACCTGATCCCAAATGAAACAGATCATGCCATATAAAGCAGTGGTTCTCAATCTTTAGCTTCTGTCAGAATCCCCTAGGGGGTCTTGTTAAAACATAGATCACTGGGCTCTACCTCATCCAACTTGTTATTCAGGAAGCATTGGGTGGGATCGGAGGATTTGCTTTTTTTATGAGGTTTCCAGGTGTTGCTGATGCTGCTTATCTGGCTACCACATTTTGAGAACAACTGGCACAGAGCTAAGGAATGAGTCAATCGGACTTAACTTGTTAGTTGCTGTCAAATCGATTCCAATAAGCTAGATACCTTTAATTCTTGAGGGAACTTTAGACTTAAATTCTCAAATGGTTCCCCAATTTTTTTTGCACCTTTCTCCTTATCATACTCAAATGACAGAGTCTTTAGATTCATTTGAAATTTGACATTAGTTTACTTTTCTTGCTTTTACATTTATTCTCATGTTTTGTTAATTTTATTTATCCTAAATATAGTTTGTATTAGGTTTATATCATATCAATCTATTATCAATTCCTGTTCTTAACTAAAGGTCTCCAGATGCTAAGAAGAAGAACAAAAAAATTTTTTTTTTTCATGTTGTGGTAGCAAATCAAATTAAATATCCACAGAGCTACATTGAAAGTGCGAGGATTCAAATTTGAGCTCTACCACTTGGCAGATTGAGGCCTTACTCAACCCCTCTTAAAAGCTGTGTCTCAAACTGCCAAAAAGGAATGGTGATGCATGTGATGGGCTTTTTAGATAAATGAACAAAGACGTCACACTAGCATCAGGTTATATAAACATTTGTTGTTATTTTTTTACTAACAAATTTTAGGAGAGCAAACATGAGGAACATAAAACATAGACCACTTAAGACATCATGCGTGAACACAAACAAATCCTAATTTCTCAGAATTTAATAGAAAGGGGACAGTCTACTTTCCTAACAATATAGAAAATAAATAATGCAATTGTATCATGAAATTCTGTATACAGCAGAGACATTTTATTTGAAGGTTATAGAAAATCACCAGGGAGAAATAATACTAGAGAATCCGCAAAGGCAATGGATCCTTTATTGTACCTTTACACCTACAGATGAACGGACGAAAACAAAATTGTGTTACATTTACCTGGGTTGAACACCAAGGGCATCCGGTAGGATAACATTTAACATTGAAGAACTGAGGACAGCCACCCAAGGCAGATTTGCACTTTTTGGCATGTCTGCTGGTCTTTATTCTGGAAGTGTTTTCCTTAGGAGGGCTGAAGAGGAATACATGGTGCTGCTAGTAATTTTTAACATTAGCCTCTTTTGGAAGAATTAAAGATATATATGCACCATCCAACAACATATGATAAGTAAAACATATTTAAGAAGCCTAATTTTCCTTCTGATTTAATAGGGCTCAATAAATGGAAATTGTGCAGTCAGAATAATGAAAAGAGGACATAATTTATCTCATTCTGTTGGTGTCCTTTCTATGTTCTTTTGTCCTTTGATTGCACTGGTGGATAATATTATTTTGTTCCCAAGGAAATATGTCCCTTTGATTAGGTTGTAGATATTCTCTCATTTGTCACTGTTCTATCAAGCTATGCCATGTAACAGCAGGAACCCTTGATTATTTAATTGCTTGTAAGAACTCATTAAATCTGACTATCAATCATGGGACATATGGTAAACATCACCCAATGGCGTGAGAGGTTGTAGCAATGATCTGTCACTAGGGCAAACCCTTTTTTTCAGCAACACAGACCTTTGGTTTAGTTGTCTGATCATGATTATTTTTAATTGATATTGATTTACAAGTGAAGGTTCATCTAGAAACCTTAATCCACACTTAGAAGTTAATAATATAAGCATTTGTAATTTTATTAGAAACTTACTCAAATTATTCTTTTCTGCTTTGTACCTGATTTTCTTCTCTAATAATTGAATTTGTTCTTCGGCAAATAGTGCATAACGTATTATGAAATCTGTATTTTTTTCTTGAGAGAATTTAAAAGTAGTCCTCAATAAATAGCATTTACCAAGTCAATATCAACACCTGGTTATGATCAGTTGTAGGAAAATAACATCTATAGGGGTTATTTCTTAAATGGCCCTTCTCAATTGTAAGAAAATCAAAGCAGCTATTTTTCTGAGAGTAAAATTGTAAAGTTTGGAACTATTCTACCTTCTATTAAGTAAACATATTTTTTTTAAATATGTTTTTACAGTGAAGATTTAGAATCATCTAGCCCTCCCTTGTATTCAGTACTAGAACATTTTTCCTTTGAGAATTTAATGTAAAGATAAATCTAAAATAAAGATTTTTTTTTTTAATCAGCCTATTTGTTAGAAAACCATGCATCTAGTGATTATATAAATCAGTTACACTTAGGATCGAAGGGGGGGAAGCCTCAGTCTTCCTCCTCACATAGATTAATAAGCTTGGAAGCCATTATAAAAATCACAATTCTAGATGCCTTCAGAATTGTATACCAAAAAGAGGAGTATGTCCTTTCAGAGGAGCTGGTTTGAATTCTAGTTGCCAACAACAGCATCTCTCTCAGCAAGTCTCTCCAGTCACTGCTCCAGTTGCCGAATTGAGTGTGGTTCCCTATGTACCCCTGAAGGATTGTAGATACTAGAAATCTCACTTTCCTCCCCAGCGTAGAATGGACTAGTTGATAATTTGGAGGTGAATTTCAAAAAGTTAAGGACACTCTTTTCTGTTTTGAAAATATCTTCAGTGAAGCAGGCTTCCTAGGCCCGTAATGTAAGAGAGACTACATGACAATAATATATGGATCAGCTACTTATTTTTTTTCACATTGGAATGGCAATAAATGTACATAGATTCATTGTGGGCCTGCAGTGTCTATAGGAATGGAAACAACACAAAGGTAAAAAAAATCATTTATGCTATTTTACCCATAGAGTAGGTGCTCAATGAATATGTGTATGTGTAGAAAAAGAAAAAAAAAAAGTGGGAGGGAAAGGAGGAGGGACAGAGGGAGGGAAGGAGGAAAGGAGGAAGGAAGAAAAAGTGAATTACCATCATGTTATTGTAGTTTTAACTCAAAGTGTTTTCTTAGGAGTAAGATTTTTTTTATTATTATTTTACTTAATACTAAGGCTATTAATTATTTTGCTCTACAATGTGCTAACCATTTATAAACATATTCCATTTCACTCTCCCAATTAACTAATATTAACAGAGCGGTTAAATGTGCTAGGTACTGTGGTAACTAATAGTGACAGAGTGGTTATATGTGCTAGGTACCTGTGTTATCTCATATAATTCTCACAATAAAACACCAAACCTGTTGCCTTGAGTCAATTCTGACTCACAGTGACTATAGACACATGTTAAATAGATACTATTATTACTCCCATTTTGCAAGAAAGTAAACTGAGAGTTCATAAGAAGAGACACAATTAGTAATTGACAGAGTCCGATTAGCATCCAAGTCTGACTCTAAGTCTTCACTCATAGCTCCTTCTCTAGAACCAGTACACATGCAGTCCTTGCACTGCTACTCTCTTCTCCCATTCATCACTAATTGTTTATGCCACATGGCCTCAGTATGCTTATCAACATAGGGCTTCTGGTAGCTACTGCCCATTGGTGCATGGTGAAATCATCTTGCCATCGATGTATTATTCTATACTCTTCTTAACACTAACAATATAGTCACAATTAAATTTGTAAATCTGACATGCATGGAAACAAAGCAATTATAAAGTGACTTTGAGAAGCAAGGAGCCCTGGTGGCATCGTGGTTAAGAGCTCAACTGCTAACCAAAAGGTTGGCAGTTCAAATCCACCATCTGCTCCTTGGAAACTCTACTGGGCAGTTCTACCCTGTCCTATGGAGTGGCTATGAGTCAGAAATGACTTGAAGGCAACAGGGGTTTTTTTGTTTGTTCATTCGTTTTTATGAGAAGAAAAGACAGTTAACAAAGATAACGTGCAAAAATGTGATTGCTTGGGCTTCTCCCACTTTCTCTGCAGAGTTAAAAGAAAAACCAAACCCGTTGCTATCAACTCATCTGCAACTTATAGGGACCCTACAGGCAGAGTAGAACTGCTTCATAGGGTTTCCTAAGAGCAGCTGGTGGATTTGAACTGCCGATCTTTTGGTTAGCAGCAAAGACAAGCCATGGATAATCATCTTTTCAGACAACACCAGATGGGGGCTGAGCCTAGAGAAGAATTCTGAACGTTGAAGTTCATTCTAACTTACACTAGTTTTTGTTAGTGGTATGTGACTAAACACATCCTATATCTTAAAAGGAAACCCTGGTGGTGTAGTGGTTAAGTGCTACGGCTGCTAACTGAAGAGTTGGCAGTTCGAATCTGCCAGGTGCTCCTTGGAAACTCTATGGGGCAGTTCTACTGTGTACTATAGGGCCACTACGAGTCAGAATCGACTCGACAGCACTAGGTTTTTATATCTTAAAAGCTCATTTCTTTCCTTTCGCTGATTGCTGGATAGGGACACTCAACTTCATTTTTCTGGGGGATGATTCTTAAGCATTATTTTGTTTGTTTGTTTTTTGTTTTCTCCTTCATAGTAATCTACATGTCACCTTATCAGTTTCACTAGATTTAACGTCACCTCTCTATGAAGTTTGGCCTAGCCTTAGTAAGGCTTCCTCACTTTGTACTCCCACAGCATTTAATTTCATCATAACATTTTAACAATAACATTTATATACTTGTTATCATTTACACCTTTATCTCTCTCTCACTCTCTCATCTAGTAGACTAGAAACTTCCCCAGGTTAAAAAAAGTCCTACTCATATTTTCACATTATAAGTTGTACAGCATAACTTGCATATTGTAAACTTAACTTTCTCAAATGAATGAATGAGATAATAACACAGCCTGATGTATCCTTGTATCCTAGCACACTTTTTAATTTCATTCCCTAATTGTTAGTTTGTTAGTTGGTGCATAGTGGTTAAGAGCTCGGCTGCTAACTAAAAGGTCAGCAGTTCAAATCCACCAGCCACTCCTTGGGAACCCTATGGGGCAGTTCTACTCTGTCGTGTAGGGTCTCTGTGAGTGGGAACCAATTCAACAGCACCTAACAACAACGATTGTCAGTTTACATATTTGAAGACACTTCCTCATCGTTGGATTGTTCACAGCATGCATATAAAACAGTACCAATCAAATGTTCATTAAACTGAATGAAACCTTATTTTCTTGTCATTGATCCAAATCTGTCAAACTTTTGGATAAGTTCACTAAGTCAATTATGTATATGACCCACAATGCCCAGATATATAGCTTCTACTTGACTGTTCAGAACTAAACTGTAGATGAAACTAAGAAAATTTGGATTATTTGAATAAATGGTATGTTAACTAGAACTAAGGAGCCCTGGTGGTGCAGTGGTTAAAGAGCTTGGCTGCTAACCAAAAGATTGGCAGTTTGAATCCACCAGCCACTCTTTGGAAACCCTATGGGGCAGTTCTACTCTGTCTTATAGGTTCACTATGAGTCAGATTTGACACAATGACAAAGGGCTTTTTTAAAAAAAAAATAGAACTAAATAATAATAAAAAAAAAATAGACCCTAATAAATCAACCCTGGTAGTGTAGTGGTTAAGTGCTACAGCTGCTAACCAAAGGGACAACAGTTCGAATCCACCAGACGCTCCTTGGAAACTCTGTGGGGCAGTTCTACTCTGTAGGGTCACTATGAGTCAGAATCAACTCGACGGCACTGGGTTTGGTGGTTTTTTTAAATAAATCTACAAGGGTTTTCTCTACTTCAAACAAATTTTCAAGCTCACAGTATGAAGAAACTAACAATGACATGAAACTGGAAAAGTGACAGAAAGAATACAATGAGGTGCTGTATTCATAGCACAGTCACTCTGTGATGCACTTGTCTTTTTTTTTTTTTATTAATTTAGACATTTTCACTAATAGATTCAAAGATAATTACCAGATAAACAGCTGTGCTATCTCTATAACAGGAGAGGAAATGAGTAAGGGATATTAAATAAGGACAAATGCTTCTCAGGTGCATTAATCTGGAAAATGGAGCTCATTGTAAGGTATTCTGTCTTCATTGGTATTTGGACTTGAAAATTGAAGTATTAAGACACAAAAACCTGATAGGCCACCACTAGAAGGAATAGTCTCCTTTGAAATCAAGTCATTATGATAATGTGATTATTTGTAAGTGAAAGATTTTTGCCTTTTAATTATTAAGTCCTGTTCTCAAATTTAAGTTATACATAAGAGGGAAAATTATATATATCTTGAGTCAAGACAACATGTTTCAGAAAATATTAGGAATACAGTACAATAAAAATAGAAAACTCATGATAACTCTCCTCATGTTTACTTTAGCTCAGCTTTTATATGCAGAAGTAGGAATATTTGTGCTTGTCCAAGGGTAAAACGCTGAAGTCATCACTGACTTAAAAACAGGTTATTTTATAATGTATATGCTTGCTTTTTAAAAATCAAATGCCTAGCAAATACATATCCTATTTATGACCCTCAAAGAGGTAATCAGTTAGTGTCATCAGATTCACCAAATTTGATCTTATGCCAAATGTAAATTGACAATTGAATTCAGTAGTTGCCTTAATAGGTTAAGTAATAACTCAGATGATTTGGTAATGTCAATATAAAACTGTCTTCCTGTTTTATATGCTTGCCTCACTTTTCATGAGTGTAGCGGAGCCACTATACTTTTAAAAATCTTTGCACATGTAAACTATTAAACTCAGGTCTTTATAGACTTAGTATATTGATGGAAACTGCATTATACTAATTTTATGACTTTCAGATAGGTTAGTGCCAGTGAGGTCAGCCCTAGAGTAATGAATGTCATTTTAAAATACCAAGAAGCATGATTATTTTCATACTGACATTGTTATGGAAAAATACCAAGGAAGTTGTGAGATTACGCCACGAAGTACAGAAGCTGTTCCAGGAAGTAAGTGCATAAACTCGGCTGTGCAACTGTACAGAAAAAGCCATTAAAATCCATTAAAAGAACCCAAACTGTAGACAGAGATAAAAAGGATTGATCAGCTGCATTCATGAAGGCAATAGATCGTCCATTTATTAATTAAAAGTACATTTTATACATTGTGATGTGATAAATAGTTTGGCTGTATAGGTTAATTCCCTCAGATCTGTACAGAGCGCTATTAGCATTGATAAATTATGTACTATGACATTTAAAATTTCTGATAGGCGATCTTAGGGAGTGCTGTACCTGCAGCTTTGCTTCTGGTATTTATACAGCAATTTACTCTGGCTATAGTTAACGGTGAAACATTCTTAATAAAAGTGGGACCATACCTCAAATAAGTGTATGCTGTGTGATTATCCTTCTAGAACCAGAATTAAGACCCTTGGAGCATGACTGTCCTGATCGTCACAAAACACAGAGCACTTCTCCCATATGTAAACAGGGTTAGGTCTCTGTGGCATCTGAACTTAAATATTCCAACTTACCTTGTTTACATATGCATAACATGGAAAGAGATTACCATATATTTATGGTAATAATGTGTGATGGTATCTAATTATTACAGCATTTTTATGAATTACCATAAGGGGCATTAACCAAAAAGGGTTTCCTGTCGTTTTTCACTTTATTCTATACATTTTTGTGGTTATAGTGATAATATAACGCAACATTTACAAATTCGATATTTTTCATGTGTACAATTCAGTGGCACCAATTATATCAATCATGCTGTGCAACCATCACCAATATTCATCGCCAATTTTTCCGTCACCATAAGCAGAAACTCAGTGCTTACTAAACAATGATTCTCCCTTCTTCCTCCCTCCTGTCCTTGGTAACAACTGTAAATCTCTGATCTCGGTACATTTGCTCACTCTGGGTATTTCATATTAGTTCGATTATGCAATATTTGTTGTTTTGTGATTGACTTCACTCAGGATGATGTTTTCAAGATTCATTCATGTTGTCGCATGTATAGAGACTTCATTTCTATTTATGGCTCATTTATATTTCATTGTATGTATAAATAAGCTTCTCCGCTACCTTTAGAAAAGATGTTTGGGAATTTTTCTGAGCTAGATATAGTTTTAAAAATCTACACAGATATTCATCTCTAAGGATCCAGATTCAAAATGGTTGCATGCACAAATGGCTTATTTGGGAAAAGTAGGCCATATAGTGCAGTGGAAATTAAAAAGAAAAATACCTACCAAGCAAAGATTGAGAATAATACCACAAATATATAAAAGACTTTTCAATTTATAAAAGGAACTTTACCTTTAATATCTTAATATTGCCAACTACTCCATAAAACATAAGAGAAAAAGCTTATGACTTCATTGGATAGATTCAAAGACCAAGACGCCAGGAGTTTAAATGGTTTGCTATTACTAGTAGAAGAGAAACCAATAGCCAGAATCTAGGTTATTGGTTCCTTCATATATAAAAGGGTGTCTTTTATGTCCATGGGTTCACTAAAAAAAGTTGACAGATGAAAATATTGAGTGGTAAGTATATGCCAAGAACTTTACATATCCTCTTTTATTTAGTCCTCATAAAAGTTCAGGACTCTTTCCATCACCTATGTGAATTATTTCAGTCCAAGGCAAACCTAAGGGTGGATTAAGTAATGACGTTAAAAAAAAAAAAAAAAACCACTGCCATCGAGTTGATTCCAACTCATAGTGACCCTAGAGAACAGAGTAGAACTGCCCAATGGAGTCTCCAAAGAGCACCTGCCAGATTCAAACTGCCGACCTCTTGGTTAGCAGCTGTAGCACTTAACCACTACGCCACCAGGGTTTCCAAGTAATGATGCTAGACATATAAAACAGTGGTTTCCAATGATGTCTGCACAATAAACCACCACTGGAATCTTTAAACATCATAGATGTGGAGACTTTTGCTTCTGACCAAGATAGAGTAACAGGGACTGGATTTACCAAAACAACTAAAAAATAGGACAAACTATAAGAAGTAATGGTTATCAAGATGTTGGACATCAGGCAACTAAAGAGAATGATCCCTGAGAGGAAGGAAACTAATGAGATGATCCCTATGATGCCCTACCTTACTGGGTTGAGAGAGTTTCCTGGCAAGGAGTGGGAACCAAGGCACAGTCCAGTGACCTTCCTGAATTAAGGTGATGTAGCTAAAAAAAAAAAGCTGAGAGTCCAGAAAAGGGAATTTATAACTAGCAGAAATGCACAATGATAAATGTTAAAGGAAGTTCTTCAAATAAAATTAAAATGGATACGAAGATCAATATAATGGAACGAAGACAATCTAAACTGTTATTATATAGGAAAATATATGATACTTATTTCAATATATTCAGTGGATAATTGTTTATACAAAAATGGCAGTGTGATGTGGAATTTATAAAATGTAAAATGTATAATAAAAAATACAACACCTCATCAAAACCACTTGCTATTGCGTTGGCTCATGGCCACCCCACGTGTGTCAGAGTAGAGCTGTGCTCCCCAGGGCTCTCAGAGGTTGACTTCATCACCAGGACTGTCTTCTACGGCGCCTATGAGTAGACTCATACCTCAGATGTTCTGGTTAGCAGCCAAGCACTTTAACCATTTATACTACCCTGGGACTAGTACACAGGACGGGAGAGAACAAAGGGAGGTGAACTCTTTTGAGGTGTTTATGTTGTTGTTCTTAGGTGCCATCGAGTTGGTTTCAACTGATAGCAACCCCATGCACAACAGGATGAAACATTGCCCAGTCTTGTGCCATCCCCACAATTGTTGCTGTTTCAGCCCATCATTGGAGCCACTGTGCAAATCCATCTCATTGAGGGTCTTCCTCTCTTTCGCTGACTGTCTACTTTACCAAATATGATGTCCCTCTCAAGAAACTGGTACCTCCTGATAACATGTCCAAATTACATGAGACAAAGTCTCACCATCCTCACTTCTAAGGAGAATTCTGGTTGTGTTTCTTCCAAGATAGGCCTGTTCATTTTTCTGGCAGTCCATGGTATATCCAATATTCTCACCGACTCCATAATTCAAAGGCATCAATTTTTCTTTCTTATTCATTGTCCAGGTGTCACATGCATGTTAAGCTATTGAAAATATCATGGCTAAGTATGCTTATACCATATGTGAAATGACCCAATATCACTTGAGAATAGACTGTGATAAGTTAAAGATGTGTACTATAAGCACTAAAGCAATTGCTGAAATCACAAAGCAAAGAAGCTATAACTAGTAAGCAAATAGAAGAAAAAGAGAATCGTTAATAAAAAAATAAATGAAATTCCAAAGAAGCAAGAAAAAGAAGAAATAGGAACAAATAAAAGATGATAAAAATAGAAAACAAATATTAAGATGATAGATTTAACCCTAACTAAATCAATAATCACATTAAATGCTAATAATCTAAGTTAATAGTTGGGTGTGACTGGAATGACCCATTGCCGTCAAGTCCATTCCGAACCATAGTGATCCTACAGGAGAACAGAACTGCCCCATAGGGTTTCCAAGGCTGAAATCTTTGTTGAAGCAGAATGCCACATTTTTCTCCCACAGAGCACAATTTGTGGGTTTGAGCTGTTGACCTTTCAGTCAGTACCTGAGTGTTTACCCACTGTATCACCAGAGCTCCGTAAACAGAGAACATGTTGAAGTTGTCAAGGATTTCATTCTCCTGGGATCCCCAATCAATGCCCACAGAAGAAGCAGTGAAGAAATCAAATGAGGTATTGCATTGGACAAATCTGCTACAAAATATCTCTTTAAAGAATTAGAAAGCAAAGATTTCACTCTGAGGTCCAAGGTGCACCTGACCCAAGCCATGGTATTTCCAACGGCCTTAGATGCATGTGAAAGCTGGACAATGAATAAGGAAGACTGAAGAAGAATTGATGCCTTTGAATTATGGTGTTGGCAAAGAATTTGGCTATAACATGGACTTCCAGAAGAACAAACAAATCTGTCTTGGAAGAAGTACAGGCTGAATCCTCCTTAGAAGTGAGGATGGTGAAACTTCATCTCATGTACCTTGAACATGTTATCAGAGAGGTCAGTCCCTGAAGAAGGACATCGTGCTTGGTAAAGTAGAGGGTCAGCAAAAAAGAGGAAGACCCTCAAAGAGATGGATTGACACAGTGACTACAGTGAATGGTTCAAAGATAGCAAGGATTGTGAGGATAGCTCAGGGCCGGGCAGTGTTTCTTTCTGTTGTACATAGGGTCGCTACGAATTGGAACCAACTTGATAGCACCTAACAACAACAACAAACTAAATTACTAACATTAAAATGTAGAGATTGTCAGATTGGATGAAAAAGCAATACTCAGCTCTAGGCCACCTACACACAAAAAATAAAAAAAACTCATGCAAAATTAGTCAAGTAATTAATAAATGCTACTTAACAAGGAGCCTAAATATGTCACGGTCTTTATATATTTAAAATAAAATTTTAAATAAGGTTAAAAATATCAATTAGTAATTGTTACAGATGTTATGTTTATGTGCAGTTGTGGAGTTCTATCTGTGATAAAAATTTATGTCAGCAGAAACATGTGTCAAACACTATGATCCTATTAGCCATGCTTATGAACTTACTGCTGTGTACCTTGGAGCAAATTTTCTGACTGACAGACCAAACATTTTCTTGTAAAAGGAAGACCTATAATATAGCAAAGACTATGTGCCTTTGTTTTTCATAATCATCACAATATCTAAATAGCTTTAGCATTGGCATGCATTATTGCTATGTGAACAACTAAATGCCACCTTACCTGCCTTCCTCTATCAATTTTTTCCTTAGTCCTACTAAACTCTGGAAAGTCTAAAGTATCTCATAAGACAGAAATGTCTGTTTGAAATTTTTGACATATTTATCAGTAAACAGTATGTTATTTGAAAATATATGCTAAAGTTAAGTCTCACCTTTCACCTTCATGAACTGAACTGGATTGAGACACTTTTTTTTTTGGTATGGTGTCATTTATTTTTGAAAAATAATGGCAGAATCAAGTTTAATAAAATATTTTAAATAATTAGTCTAACTCTTTAAGTCGGGTCTTGTAGAAGAATCCCAGTAGTTACATGAATAACATATACAGTTAAATTTTCATGATTATTTTGTCTTCTAAGGGAACTTCCTGGAACATCACCAATTAAGCTGTACAGCTGAACTCTTCACATATCTGTCTGGATATTTAGGACATTATTCTCACATCGTTTATCAACTCCTAGCTCCGTTTTTCACTGTTAGGACTGCATCATGCTACATTTTCTTTAACCCTGGTTGGTGATATTCAGAGGTTTTGACTCAACTCTGCTACTTTTAGAAAAATACAAAGTTTTTGTTTTCTTTTTTTAATTTAGGCTTCAGGTAAAAATAATAAAAAAAAATCTAGATTTAAAAAAATTCCCTTCTATCTACAATATCTGAACACACTAGGTTTTCTAACAGGATTTCATTCACCCTTTGTGTTTTAATGCCTTGAAAAGTGGGCCATACTTGTGATGGCCCTGATGATTTTAACTGTGGAGTTTAATACACAGAGTATTGCAGTCAGGGGCCAGTCTCATGTTTGTCACTTATGCAACAGGCAATTCATTTCACTCGCCTTTCTTCAATTTTCTCACCCGTAAAAAAAAATAAATAAAATGAGATAAAAGCGAAGATCTCTGCTATTGGAAAAGTATGAATTCCTTCCCATTGATGCTGTTTTCCATTGTTTTGAAATTCCTTTGGTGATGTACTATAGTTGTGCTAGCTAAGCAATGGAGGTTCATTTCAAATCTGGGGTGAGGGGGAAATGCTTCCTGGCCATACCGCTGTTATTTTTCTTGCGTTTGTCATATTTCAGATGCCTCGCTGGGATTATGGGACAACATACTGAGGACCTTTCCCCAGTTGTCTCTCACCTGAAAGGGGGGTGCATTCGACACTAACACAAAAGCTATATTTAGGCTGAGTACAAGCTTGATATTTCCTGACTTTAAATTTGTAAGAGCCTTTGATATCAATGATATAATATTTTAGTGTTTTATTTCCTTTGCACCGTTCCATTTTATTAGTTTTTCAGCGTTGTTGAATACAGAGACATCTAATGCTATACCTTACTGGCTCAACCTCTTAACGCATCATACTTCTTAACTTTTTAAAGAAGATGATAACATCATCAACATAGAATTATCATATGAATTATATATGTTAACGTATACAAATTACCTAATTAAATAACTGCAAATAATAGTCACTTTATAAAAGGTTAGAATTTCTGAAGTGTCCAAGACATAGGAGAATAGAAGGAAGACAGGGATGTGGGAATACCCATAGATAAGACATTAATCCAGAAGCCCTTGTCTTTTTAACCAGGTTGATTATAAAAAAGAGATTTCTTTGTGTTAACTTGTTAAGATATCCAGAAAATATCATTTAAAATAGATACACAACTGCTTTTTGTCACTTGTCATAAAATTAGCTCCCAAGATGATTTATAAAAGTCTCTCAAAATATACTTAAGGTATCTTTTAATATGTCTAATAGAGAAATGATATTAAATTGTAATGTTGGTAGATGTAAAATAGATAAAGGATGAGCAAAACTTAACAAAACAATACTTTATTACTGTAAAATCTAAATTCTTTTGGCATAAAAGTCACTCAACAAGGAGAAGAAAAACACAAGAGAGAAGGAGGAGGAGAAAGTGAAGGAAGAAGAGAACTAACGACAACAAAAAAACAGCAGAGTTGAAGATAGCATCCAGCTTGCATAACAGAAGGGAGTTCTGAAAATCGTATTTTTGTTCATTACTATTTTCACAAGCTATATCTTTTTGTGCTGATAAAAAATGACTTTATTGACAGCCAAGAAGATTTATCTATTTCCTGGTTTTCTTAAGACTTTTCTCACAGATTCAAATTTGATAAGTCTTGGTGCTGGTAAACTTCGTCTTTCTGTTCTGGTTTTATAATGAAAACTTGTCATGTCTTATAGTGCCCCCTCCAGTTTCAATCTTCGTTATAAGCATGAAGAATCCACTGAGCATTACGGCTCCTATTTTATTTTTAGATCAAAAGTTTGGTGAGAACCATGAACTTCACAAACCCATACGCAATAAGCAGAATTGGCTCTGCAGTTTCTTAATCTTTGACTTTGCTATATTGATTTAGATAAGGTAAAATAAATTCTATCTGAAAGCACAAGGTCATAAATAGAGTACACATAAAATTGTTAACTGAAACTGAATGTTGCAAGTCATTCTATTTTTAAAATATTTTAAAAATGAGAAATAAAAAAGAGATTTGAGCTGTTTAGCATCTAAAATGAGTTTGGACTTATATCTTTCATGTATTCTTCCAGAAAGGCAATGTAAAGCTACATATGTATACCGGATCTTTAAATAGCAGGGTGTTAATGAAAACACAGGCTTTCTCCTTACTCCAATACAAAATACACATTAAATAAAAACACACAGCTGGAATTTTACCCAAGAATACACAGATAAAATATCAAGGTTAAGTGAAGCAAAAATGGATAATGTTGTTATTTCCCAGGAGATAAAAAAGGCAAGTAAAATTGCAGAAAGTGGACACTTTCACCTACTAGTGAATTTCTCTTAAGATGCACCTTACCTTAAATGTAGTATGATGTCCTCCTATGTGGTATGATTCACCATGTCTAAGAAGTTTTTAAAAAATTAAGAAGAGGTTCAAAAAATGTTGCTGGTAGACTAGAGACTATTTTGTATGTAACATGTTTATCCTAGAATTTTTTTTTACTAAATTATAATTAATTTAAAAAAATAAGGTATGAGATCATACAGCATGTGCTGTGCTACCAAATATTAACCAGTATCCAACCACTATCCAGTTTTGCAAAAATTACTATGATGTCCTTATAGTGATATCTATCCATTTATAAGAAAAAAACAGAAATTTAATTACTCCCCCTTACTTAAATTATATTTAAAAAAGAGATATGGGAAAAGCATAAAGCATTGATAAAGTCTTACTCTATTGCTTTTTTTGTTTGTTTTTATTATTATGCTTAAATGAAGGTTTACCAAACAAACTTCTCATTAAACAGTTAGTACACATATTGTTTTATGACATTGGTTACCAACCCCACAACATGTCATCGGCCTTCCTTCTCAACCTTGGGTTCCCTATTACCAGCTTTCCTGTCCTCTCTTGCCTTTTAGTCCTTGCCCCTGGGCTGGTATGCCTAGTTAGTCTTGTTTTATGGGCCTGTCTAATCTTTAGCTGAAGGGTGAACCTCAGGAGTGACTTCATTACTGAGTTAAAAGGGTGTCTGGGGGCCATACTCTTTCAGTCTATTGCTTTTGCACTATGTGAACTTGAAACTAAGGCCCATTATCTGTAAAATGGGATTAACAGTACTGACCTTGCAGAGTTGTTTTGCAGAGCAAAAGAGGTAATATAAAAATGCCAAAGTAAGTAGATATTCAATTGACATAGGAAGACTTAGTTTTCTGAATTATCTACCTTTCTTGAAAAATTTCTTCTAAACTGGCTTTGGTATAATAGGTTATAGTTAATCCTTAAAATCCTGGTATAAGGATTCCCCCGTAGTAGATCCTGGTTTGTGTGTGGATTATGATGGTACTTGATATCAGCAGGCTAACTGCCATTAACACGTGTGGAGTGTGATTCTAATACCGCTGGACAGAGTTTTAAAAAGAGTAAATTAGCCTTGGAGTGAATATTAGGAGAAAGACCTCGATAGAGAGGACAGTAAGAGCTAGCATTTTTCATATGCATTATAAGCAATTGAAATAAATATCAGAGTTTTATTTGGCACATTTTTGGCACCATTTCTCAGTACACTATCTCTAATGGGTACAGGGCATGGCCCTATTAAAATACCACAAGATGTTTTCATAGCACTGGGATGGAACGCAAGTGGGTTCAGAGTGTGGGTGAGAAGGATGTTGTCAGCCAAGAAACAAAATGAAGAATTGACTTTTTGCAAATTCTTTAAGGAGTTATAAATAGATTGACATTTATCTGTAATTTACACTTCATTGTTTTTGTTCATTTCATGTTTCTTATTTGATATTATGTCACATAAAATGACATTACTACTTTTGATCATGATAATAGACAATATTGGGAAGACTAGAGCAAACTCTGATATGCCACAGCTAATATGTTTGAAATTGCATTATTTTAATGTAATTACTTGTATTTACTTCTGGTAATATGAGACAAATGAAAGTGTTTCACCATATCATTAACTAGCATTACCTGATGAACAACAATTTTTGTTAATCTGAATTGAGTGGCTTCAGGGCCATTTAGGACTTAATATGTGCTCGGTTTTTATTGCTTATTAAGTATCTATTTTTGCACTGTTCAAGATCTTGAAGTTTAGTACTTTATTAAAGAAACACTAGGTTATGTTAATGTCTTTAGGGACATTCTTAGAATTGTAATATTGATTGAAAATTTTTAAATTTACTGTGGGGTATGAAGTGATTAAAAAAAAAACCTGCAATCTTAAATCAGTTACATAATTATTTGCTGAGAAAGAACACGTGAAGCAAAGAAAGAGGAAGGGAAGAAAAGGAAGAAATGATGTGCTTTAGTGCTCCACTTCAGCTTGCAGTTAGAAGAAGCTGAGAAGTGAAGGGGACGTAAGCTTACATTATGGGCACTGATTAAACTGATCCCCCTTTATGTTAGATTTGAGTATGTATTTGAGGCCAAGAAGTTTGACCTAGAATTATTTATAACTGGAAAATGTCTAAAATGACTGATTATTGCTAGTAAATGATCACTATTGCAAATATGGTTCTCGGGATTATGAACAGGAACACTGAACCCAGTAGAAGTATGCCCCCAGATGTTTTAACAGAGTAAATGCTTAAAATTCTGGTTGTCAAAACTTCTATTTTGACTTAAGCCTGTGACATGTAACTGAATATTTTCTACATCAGTGCTGAATTTGGCATATAAATAACCAGTGAGTGCTTCAAAGTGAATAATTTCCTGGTATAGTATTAGAGTTTGAAGTTTCTTAACAGGAATTTCTGTACTCATAAAATTATTTCATACTATTCCAATACCAACCAACAACTAACTTGCTGCCATCAACTCAATTCTGATTCATAGCGATCCTATAGAACAGAGTAGAACTGCACCATAGCGTTTCTAAGGAGTGGATTTGAACTGCTGACCTTTTTGGTTAGCAGTTGAGCTCTTAACCACTGTACCATCAGGGCTCCACTATTCCAATATTTCTGATAATTAAATTATTTATTGCCAATATATAAAGAAGATTATAACTGCATTTATGTACATACACGTTTTCATCAGTTTCAACATACAGAATAAGTTTCAATATAGAGTATAATTTTCAACTTATAGGGTATCTGTCAGGTATGGAATCTGATTTTACCTTACTTATGAGCTAGTAGGAGCCCTGGTGGTGTAGTTGTTATGAGCTATAGCTGCTAACCAAAAGGTCCAGCAGTTCTAATTCACCATCTGCTCCTTGGAAACCCTATGGGCCAGTTCTACTCTGTCCTACAGGGTTGCTATGAGTAGACATCGACTCAGTGCCAATGGGTATGAGCTAATAAGTTAGTCTACAGCTGGGTAAGATGCAAAGGATGTGATTTCTGATGGCACAGAAATCAGCAGGAAAATAATCATACCTGCATTGGTTCCTTTTGCCCTCAAGTTCCACATTGGTGACATTAAATGCTCTAGATAAATGCCACACACACAGTGAATTCGTTACACAGTTTGGGGACACTGAGCTTGGGGGATTCACTGCTTTTATATTAAGCAGTGAGCAAGCATGGTCTTTACCTGGGGTTGGGGGAGAAGATAGGTGTTACCACATTTCTCAAAGTTACTTGCTGCGTGAGTAACCTTGAGAAGAAAAAAAAAAAAAAAGGAGCAGTCACCTGACTTACACCAGCTCACAAGAGTTGATTGTGCACATTTCTTCCCAACTTCACATTCAGTGAGGTCATCTTTGTAGCTGAAAATCAATCATGGCGAGCGTATTTACACCAGGGAAACCCAAAACTGCTAAAAACATTTTTTTTTCTTTTTATTTCCAGAGAGATGGTTGTTGAACATTTGCCTGCATATATCCCTTATTGAATTTTTTTAGACAGTGTTTCATATGCTGTGTACAACAGGCTACCAATTTAATCAGTTTTTAAAAGTTGAGAGAGAGAGAAGTGGAGAATAAATAAAAGAAAAGATGTTCCAGTTAAAGAACACTTTAATAGTTTACACAAGACTTCACATCTCAGAGATCCTCCAAGAATATTCTATAGACTGATCAAAACGGACCAAGGCT
Organism: Elephas maximus indicus; assembly: GCF_024166365.1. Lineage (NCBI taxonomy): Eukaryota > Metazoa > Chordata > Mammalia > Proboscidea > Elephantidae > Elephas > Elephas maximus. The sequence continues at coordinate 74,292,118 of NC_064826.1, read as the reverse complement.
CTGAAAGCGAGTGGAAAGTTTACCTACAACTTTATGTCATCAAAAAGCTGAGAAAAAGAAAAATGAAAATGTAGTTTCAAAATATACATTTATGATGCAGTGAATTACTTAATATGGCCCTTTTAGCTATGCATGCATGGTCTTGGAACTCCCACAAAATGACTGTGTGAGACTTCACAAATAAGGCATTTGTGGTCCACCAATGGGATTGGACAGCCTGCTAATCATGCCAATAAGGTGCATGAAATCCTTGTGGGTGTGGGCCCATGCAAATAGAGTGTATTGAACCCTAATGAGGGTATAGGTCAGTTTTATCATCCAGCTAGGCTTAAAATGAGCCAATCCCAGAGGCTAGGGGGAGACCTCACTACCATCAAGAAAGAACAGCCAGGAGTAGAGCCTATCCTTTGGATCTGGAGTCCCTATGCTGAGAACCTCTTAGAACCAGAAGTCAGAGAGCTGTAACACCAGAGAAGATCAAGATGGTGAGAAATGGCAGATAAGCAGTGGCAGAGGAATGGCAACAACAGAGCCAGGAGACCAGCACGAGGTGTCGCAGTGGGCTTCCTAGCCCACAGAGCAAGGTGGCTACAACAGGTGTACTAAGTCATGGAGCAAAAGAGCTGAGCAACTTCAGGAAGGAGGCTTCCTGGCAGAGTGGGGATCCTCCAGGCACTTATCAGAGGAGCTAAAGAGCTTTGTAACACTTGGCTGAGCAGAGCGGAGGCCAGGCCAGAGTGGGGGCTGAGGGCTGAGAAAGAAGGCTTGTTCTGAGGTGTTGAGAGGAGCCTATCCTGAGGGGGCCAAATGGAGCCTATTTTCAGGGGGCTGAGGGGAGCCCTGCACGGCTGAGGAGATCAGAGAGCTCTCCGGCACTGAAGGAATGAAACTTTGCCTACATGCTTCCTAATCCTGATCCCCAGCTGTGGCCTGTTGATGCTGATCCTGAGTTGTGACCTGTTACTTCTCTAATAAACCCTGTAACTGCGAATATGGTCTGTGAGTTCTATGTGGCCACGGAAATAAATGATCAAACCCAGCAGGGAAGTACAGAGTGCTGTGGGAGGGATGGCTGCTGTTAGAATTGGTAAAGTTTGGAGAGAGGAGGTATATACGACTTCCACCCCATAGCAATCAGCCTTGGGCTGACGATCTTGATTCTCTCTCCCCTCCCTAGTAAAATTAGAGGAGGTCAGATGCCGCTGTGCTATTTTTTACAACATTATAAAACTAAAATTTAGAAACTCAAAACAAAAAAAAAAAGAGAGAGAGAGAGAGAAAGGTTTAATGCAGTCACTAAAACTTAGTGGTAGACCCTAAAAAAAAAAAAAAAAGGCTCCATTAATCCTTAAGGATATTTTTAGAAAAGTCCCTAGCAGTGGAAACTGGCCTAAACATAACATTATTTTTATGTTAAAAGAAATAGGCTTAATAAAAATTTTAAGCAACAGTCACCATGATCCCCAAAATTTTTAAGAATGACTCATTAAGAAACAAAATGTTTTGAAGAGGTGTTTTAGAGTTTTTCTTTTCATTACCCCCAATAACCTATCACTTGAGAAATCTTTTTTCATCTCCTTTTCAAACCCTTTCTTATTTATAATTTACTGACTTTTCCCCATCATCACCGTTACATTCTTCCAGTGGTTTCCTGGAGCTGTGGTGGCACAGTAGTTAAGAGCTAGGGCTGCAAACTGAAAGGTTTGCAGTTCGAATCCACCAGCCACTCCTTGGAAACCCTGTGGGGCAGTTCTACTCTGTCCTATGGGAACACTATGAGTTGGAAAAGACTTGACAGCAACAGGTTTGGTTTTGATTTAATTGGTTCCTACTGGATTATCCTAAGAAAACAACACAACTTCAGAACATGTAATGGTTTGATGCATTGAATTAAAGTGAGTTTGATTTTATTTGCTGACCAAATTGCTAGTATTTTGGAACTCAAGAAAGAATAATATGGTGAAATCTTTTACTTTATAATAAAAAAATTGGTTCAGCAGTGCATGGTGTTAGTAACAGAATTACACCGGGAAACTGAGCTCTCTCAGCACAAAATATACTTCTTTGAAGGCCAGCTTGAATTTCTGAGGTCCTGGGGCTCTGAGCATGTGGATAGCAGCTTGATGGTTTTTATTTTTAAAATCAATATTATCTCAATTGAAGAATAGTTTAAGAAAATAAATTTGCAACTGTGACCTGATTCACTTCCTTGAAAAAATTTGAATTCTTATGAATTCTACAATCAGTCATAGAGGGTAAGAAAATTGACATCTATCAGTCTTTCTTTAGGATCAAGGGGGAACCTCCAAACAAATCCCAATTCTTTAGACTGCGTTATTAAATGTAAACAGGATGTCTCAGCACAGATAGCATAAAGCTGCCTGGTATATGTGAGGCATATCTTTAATGATGTTTAAAAAGGAGCTAAACATCTCCATGGGAATTCTTAAAACATTTATCTTTTGGGCAGTTATTTAGATTCACAAGTCTTTGTTGTTTAACAAGCTGGAGAAAATAGGTCAGCTAATGTTATATTAATCAGTAAATTAATATTTTAATTTTATTTTCTTTCTAGTTAAAATGCTTGCAGCTTTTCCTTTTTTTCCCCCTACTTCAGCACTGATGTTTAGCAGTATCATTATCATATTGTACCTTGGGGTTGTAAGATAACAGGGTCCAGCGATAGCTCTATTCTTAGTAGAGTGGGAAGTTTATCATGCCACTTGTACATTTAAAATGATACTCCATGGCTCCCGAGTGACAAAGTTTCTTAAAATTGAGTCCAAATTATGCTTTTCAGTTCATATTCTGAGATCATACATTCAAATCTAAGTAAGTAATAAGTTTTGCTTAATAGAAATCTGCCTTTATTCTAGGAAAAAAAAATCTCACTCGAATTACCTAAAGAATGTAAACTTGGGTTTTAGATTCTATTTTCCAGTTTCTTGTATTAACTGATAATTCGAGAGATAATTAGATTCAAATGGTTTTTATAGCCTGTTCTTTGCAGGTAAATAAAGATCTACCAAAGTCCTGCAGTCTAAATTCAACATACAAAAGGTACTCTTATTTTCAATTTCTCAAACACAAACAAACAAAAACCTCTATTCTCGTTTCCTTTAGTACATATTGCGGAACTGAATGTAAGGTTCTGGGTATTTAGCTAGGTACTGAGTAAGTTTTATGACGTTATTTCAGTGGTGATATTAATTCCCCCCCCCCCATAGGAGTCACCATGAAATTTTACATTTTTCTAGAACCCTATTATGGCATGATCAGTAGAAAGATTGGCCACGCTGCTTCAAAAGAGGATGTGTTGAGGCTAGCGATAGATTGTGTGGCAAATGTGCAGCCTCAGCCCAGTTGAGTGTACTCACATATCTTTCTTAATGAAAGGCAAAATACTCAACCACTATTTCTCTGCCTTGCTGCATGCAGTTCAGCTGGGGTTTGGCAGAAAAAGATGCTAACCTAATTTACTGCTGTTGAAAACATGTAAGTAATTTTTAAAAATTACATAAGGGCAGAAAAATAAAATTTTGAAACATAACAAAGAAGTATAGCAAAACCTTTTCATAGTAAAATTGCCTTAGATTGATCTGCTTCTTTCTCATTGTCCATTTTCATTGACCTGTGAAATTTTAAGTCCCAGGTATGTGGCTTTGTATGTGGATGGGCAGTTACTCCCATAAGCTATAGCATAACCTAATTGCAGGAACCACCATGCCAGTTAGAAATTATATGCTTAACTTGCTTAAATTCGTGTCTAATGCATTGTTTTCACTTTGTTCATTTATGTTGCATGGCTCTCTGTTCTATATCAAGGAGAAAATTTCCAATTATTTTGCCACTGTGGACAAAGCCACAAAGCAACTGTCAAAGAAATATTCAAGATTATAATCTAAGGTGAATTATACTCGTTCTACATAAACACATTACATAGAGTCATCATATTTTTAATGTTATTATCATTGTTTATATCATTATTTTTATAGATAAATGCTAGAAACCAAATGAACAGAATGCTGACTATGAAGAACTCATATGAAATGAATACAGTCAGATGTTTTGTTTAATCTGATTAAGACATTGAACATTTGATAGGAGAGTTTTGAATAAAAATAGAAAGTAAGTGTATATATAGAAAAGCAAAGTCTGTGTTTTAATAAAAGCATAAGAATTTAGACTCATGGACATTGACCAAAATAGCTCGGGGAAAGGATAGAGAAAGTTATTTACATTTATGGCTCATAAACTACGGAATACCTCTTCTGCCGGACACTTGATATGTAAAATAACAACAATCACATAACTAATATTTACCAAATTCTTATTGTGTGTGAAATACTGTTTCAAGTGTTTTATTAGTTAATTTATGTAATTCTCGCAATCTTATCAGTAAAGTGCTATTTATTGTCTCCATTATTACCAATGAGGAAACTGAAGAATAGAGGTCACATAACTAGTCTAAAGTATAATCTAGTGTATAATGCATTCTTGACCAACACTCTTAATCACTAAACTCTCACTTAACATTGTATTTAAGATAATATGACTAGTCAGGAAAAGGGCAGAGAAGAAATGGATTAGAAGCTAGTTTAATTAAAAAGAAAAAAAAAAATCTGTTTGATTGCTTATTCCTAAACTGTTGCAACTCTTTCTTACAATTTTCAGATTATCTCTGCATTCACATTTTCATTTTCTTAGAAACAGAACCTGATTTCCTTGGCTTACATTATTTATGATCACTATCCATGCTCAGGAGACCCCGGTGGTGTAATGGTTAAGAGCTACAGCTGCTAACCAAAAGGTCGGCAGTTCAAATCCACCAGCCACTCCTTGGAAATCCTATGGGGCAGTTCTACTCTGTCTTATGGGGTCACTATGAGTTGGAATCGACTTCAAGGCAACAGGTTTGGTTTGGTTTTGGTTATGAGTGATCCATCAGTTGTGATGGAAGGATAGGTCACTTGATCTCTTGGGTTACCTCCCTGGGATTCTTCTAAAATAATATCTCTAAGAACTAGATCTAGGTAGGGAAAATTATTGACATTCTTATATGTGAAGATTCTAAATAGTTCTGAGGAATTCAGGAAAGAATTCACCAAAATGTTAATGTGTGAAATAACACTGGAGAATGAATAGAATTTTACAATTCAGATAAAGAAAACCACAATGAAAGACAGCATTCCTAAACTCACCGAGTTCAGAATCTATAAGTGAAGAGAATTATGCTTAAATTGTACCACATAAAATTAAAGTTCAGTGACATCTTTGGCTTACAGAAGTCTTTCCTGAAGAAGTTGCAAAGATCTTTATTCATGGCAAACTAAAATAATAGATCCAATGTTAGGGGAAAAAATATTTTTAAATATATGTATTAACAATTGGAACGAATGGCAATCATGATAAAATAAACTACTGAGTTTAAAGACTGAGATTATCAGTTTGGTTTAAAATACTCTATTTTGTTTAAAAAGACATCTATAACTTATAAAAAAAAAAACAGAAAAGTTGAATGATAATGGTTGAATAATAAATGCCAGACTAGTACTAAAGCAACAGTTATAATAACTACTAATGTAACAGTTAGACAACTTAGACTTTATGCCAAAAAACATGACTAAGGACTACCACTTTGTATTGACAACAGCTTTAATTTATCAGGAAGTTATAACAATTCTAAACGGTATGCACCTAATAACATTGCTTTGAAATATATAAAGGAAAATTTAACAGATCTACAAAGAGAATTTGAAAAATTCTCTATCAAAGTACATGATTTAATGCACCTCTCTTGCTAATCAATATGTTAAACAGACAAAAAACATTAGAAGATTTCAATAACAGAAATAGTAAGCTTGACCAAAAAGTTGCATATAACACAGTATTTAACATATGGAAAATACACTTCTCATGAACACAAGGAATACTCTAACAACGTCACAACAAATTATAAAAATAATATTTGCATATAGTAATAAAATAAAATTATATATATTTAATATTTGTTACAAGAGATAACTAAAATACTCTTTACATTTAGAAATTTAAAAACATATCACTCGGGTAGCAAAGAAGACCTTACAATGAAAATTTGGATTTATTTAGCCTAACCATTAACAATGATGAAAACACTATAAATTATAAGAAATATTTAAATATAAATTTAAAAAATATGTAAATAAATATGACTTATGTGTGTATATATACATGTGTGTTCAATGAAGTGTTACCACTGAGTTCTTTATTAAATTACAAATATATTATTTACCCTTTTGTATATGTGGCATATTTCAGAGTAGGATCTCAGATACTGAAAAATAGTAAGATTTGGTTAGATGAAATTTGGAAAGACTTGTAAATAAATTTTTGCAATAAATAAAACCAACAAATAAATCTTTATTATAAACAGAAATGGTTATACGTAATTTGTCATTTACTCCTCTCAGCAGCCCTAAGAGGCAAATAACCATGCTATTTACCCCCGTTGCAGATGAGGTAACAGAAGTAAAGAAAGATTAAGTTACTTGCTCAGGGATGTATAATATTTAGGTGTTAAAGCAAGAATAAGAACTTAGGTGGTCTGTTACCAGAGTTGGCTTTTTCACCTCTATGATATACTGTCTCTTAAAGGAGTGCTCAGGCCCTATGATACCAGATTATTCAATAATGAAACTACAGAACGTGGAGAGTAGGCATGAGCACTTGCTGGCTGCTCAGACACTTCTTATTACAGCAATCTTGCATCGTAGGTTTATGGTTCTCACCTTACTAAAGTCAAAAGAGTGGTAATGTATTAGCATCTCAATTTATTAATTAACAGTATAGAAATACAATTGCAGTAACAAGAAAATATGTGTTGTGGTCCAAGGGGTTTGCTTTCGAGTTTCATGATGCCTTGAAAGCAGGATAATTAGTAATTATGTGGCTTTTTGGTGATTATGAAATCAGAGTGAACCTGGTTAGATATTCTTAAGGAATATTTCATCCAAGCCATGGTGAATACCTATTGATAGAGAACATTGTTCCATCCACTGCAACACTTTTCAAAGCATCTGTGTGTTGACTTAACATTTTAGCTTAAAGGTCAAGTTTTAAGGGAAGCAATTTCTGACATTCAAATTAAGGTTAAATTGCCAGGCTTGTTCATTCTGTATTGTAAGGACCCAGTACAGGGCTTAGCCTATGGCGGATGCTCCATAACTATTTGTTGAATTAGCTTCCACATTAACCATCTTCAAAACCAAAAAATCAAACCCAGTGCCATCGAGTCAACTCACAGCGACCCTATAGGACAGAGTAGAACTGCCCCAAAGAATTTCCAAGGAGCTCCTGGCAGATTCAAACTGCCGACCCTTTGGTTAGCAGCCATAGCACTTAACCACTATGCCACCAGGGTTTCCAACCGTCTCCTACCGTCCTTTATTTAGATTTCTAGATTACATATAGTCTTGGCTTTATTTTTATCCATATTTCCTAGGGTAATACATCATTTCTCCTAGTGGATATCCGTAGCCTGATGATAACTTATTATCTCTCTCTCTCTCTCTATCATCTACATATCTACTTAAATCAATCAAAATCCTATTTCACCTCCTGGATGTCCTACCCATGTCACACTGTATGGACTTAGTATCCCCTAAGCTTACCAAAGCATATATTAACGAATTTTTTTTTAGGATTTGCTTCTTCTCATTCACCAAGTATTCATTCCTCCTTAAGATCATTCCAAGAGACTAGTTACACTAAGGGAGGAATCCTAACATTTGTACATATATATATATACATTTTTCCCAAAAGGCATATTTTTCGTTTGAAGTTATTCCTTAGAAATCAGCTTATCTATTTGCAACCAGAGTTGTAGTGCTTCTTGAAGAGCTTATGAGAAACTAGAAAGGAAATTCACGGGTCAAGAAAGAGGTTTAAGAGAGTGGCCCCAGGAGTAGAAAATACAGGGAGACGAGGTCAATGTGAGGCCTGGCTGGAGGTAGTGAAGCATAGCTGTGCATTCAAAAGAGAAATGGGGTTGAACTAGAGAAAAAAATATTCCTGGAGGATTGAGGGCCTAGTTCTGGGCCTGGGAAGAACTTTCATAAGCATTGTCCACTACCTAGTTGACACTCATAATTTTTTTTTTTTTTTAATGAATTACTGCCTAGATAAGAATTGGCGGGCTAGACCTGGAAGAAACTGTACCTAATTAGGTGGAAAAGCATAGAGGCATGAAGATGTAGAAAGAAAAAAAAAAAAGATCATGTAAGGCTTGATTCAGAGAGAATGTCCAAAACACCGAGTTGAAAAAGTCTACTATGGACTATCTAGAATGAACTACAGTTCATTTGGTACCAATCCTATTTTCCTGTAGTTGGTAATGTGAGGCTAGTTGACATCACAGGTAGTTTGACTGAAACATAAATGGAAACTGACTTCCCAAGATCAACCACAGGTCAAAAGTTTAGTTCCATCCTGAGTTCTCAAACTTGTTTTTAGTCCAAAGGGACACTTGTTTCTAAATTATACATTGAAACTTTGATATAAATCAGGCTATACTCTGCAGGTCTCTGCACCCCTACTATGAGAAAATTTATCCTTTACCGTGTTTGAAATCAAAACAAAGTGAAATTTGAGTGGTGCAAAATGAAAAGGTCCTTCCAGACCCACGGTGACCTGAGATTCCTGAGATTTCAGAAAACTATATACCATAGCTTAGTCAATGTATGATAAGACACATGGACAGAATTCCTTAAAATAGCTGTTGTGTATGTTAACAAGAAAGATAAATGCTTTATTAAAGATTTGGAACTCTGAGTAATCCAAAAAATCTATTGAAAACTATATTTTTTATATAGTTTGATATAATTTTTGTTCTCAAACAAAAGAGGTACTGTTGTGATTACAATTTTAAAAAAAATAGCATTTATTGAAGTTGATACTAAAATCCCCTGTTTCTTGGCATCTGTATCACCCTTTGAATAATATAAAAAATAATAACCTTGTAGCTTCATATGGTTTTAAAAATTGTTTGACTCACTAAGGTTGAATGTCAGGTAATTTCATTTAATGTTCAGTTTTAAAAGAGAAAAACGGGAGAAAGATTCAGATGAAAAGTAGAGTGTGTGACCTTAGAAATGTATTTATAAGGTCTGACTGCAGCAGCCAAAAATAATAACCATTGAACCTAGTGAATAATTTAAGACCAATGAGCTAACAGTGATCTTTGCAATGGGATATTAATACGTAAATATTTTAGTCAGCTTTTTCACACCCAGCATAAAAATGCCTTGTATTTTATCTACAATCTCACTCTAGGTGAAATTTCTGAGAGGTTCTGTGTTCTCAATGATGTCTTTATATACACATTCACACATTATAATTAAATGATTTTACTACCCAAATACATTCAAGAAAAAAAAAAGATTATATTTTCTAAAATATGCAGTGATGATTCCTAAGGCCATGTTTCGTTTTACACCTTGGGACAGTGCTGTAAGAGAATTGGTTCCTTTATCTGGGTCTATGTGCTATGACAGTGTGATTTACTGAAAATTAGACTAATTTGTTTTTTAACCAGTACCTAGCCTTGAAGTAGTACTACTTGAATTGACAAATATCTGTGAGCTTATAAAAATATATCTGTTATATACCTAGACAGAAAAGACAGACACATAGAGAAATACCCATATACCTTATTTTTATGCAAATAACTCAGGCCTTCTATGTTTGTTTGCCAACTGCACCCCACCTTGAGGTATTTTCATAAGCAGTGCTATGCCAATTTTCTTACATTTTGCTGTAAAAAACAAAAATTAGCATCGGGTACTTAAGAATATACTTCCTGGCGGGTGGGTGCAGTTGGCAAACAAACGTAGAAGATACATGTTATTTTCGTTAAAATATGGTAATTACATCTACATATAGACTATATGGGAAACCCTGGTGGCCTAGTGGTTAAGTGCTATGGCTGCTACCCAAAAGGTCAGCGGTTCGTATCTCCAGGCCCTCCTTGGAAACTCTATCGAGCAATTCTACTCTGTCCTATAGGGTCGCTATGAGTCGGAATCGACTCGACAGCAGTGGGTTTGGTTTTGGGTTTATAGACTATATGTATTGTTAACCCCTTTGTGTGTGTGTGTGTATTTTTTTTATGTTAATAAACCAAAGGAATGAGTCTGATTTTCAGATAAATAACTTATTTTTACCGTTTTCACTTGCTTCTTTCACTTGCTAAAAATTTATGATGCATGTTTATCACATTACATGGGAGAGGGGTAAGAAACTCTAAAGGACACTCCAAACCCATTGCCATCAAATTGATTCTGACTCATAGAACCCTATACTAGATCATAATCTAGAGGCTTGAGCTCTGGCCCTAAAAACCAAACCAAATCCGTTGCTGTCAAGTTGATTCTGACTCATAAAGACCCTATAGAACATAGTGGAATTCCACGAAAGAATTTCCAAGGCTATAATCTTTACAGAAGTAAAATGACACATATTCCTCCCATGGAGCGGCTGATGGGTTCGAACTGCAAACATTTCAGTTAGGTCTTGGCCCTGCTGAGGCACAAACTGAGAAAGTCTTTCATCTATGTCAATTCATTTTTCTTTCCTTAGATGAAACGGTGTCTCTGGCTAAAGGTGTCTCTGGCTAATTGATAAAAGGTCCCCTCTAATTTCATTCATGAACAAATGACCTGTGTCAATAATTGAAATCCAAGACTATTGTAGATAAATGGAACTTTGGGAAATGGAATCATATTTTAATGGCCCTTTTTCTTTTTTTTTTTTTCCCAAAATGTAGAGACTCTTAAAAGTAAGATTCTTTGTCACTGTTTTTCACTTCCTTTTGTAGAGTATGTGTTTTCATAGGCCACAAAATTGGGTGTACCAAAAATGGAACTAGTTTTTATTTAAAGCCATAATAAACAAAGACAAGTCCAAGGCCAACTTGAGGAAAATTTTTTAAACAATTTAGATTGTTCGTTAGTTTCTCTACATTCATCTAAAATTTTCTTGGCTAAAGTAGACTTCAGGCACTAGCGCAGGAAGGCACTCTATCATCCTGTTTGTCTGTATGCCCCAGTTCTAACCCAGCTAGAATGGCCTGAGTTTATTTGAGTTTACTTGCAATCCCTACCTGTTTTCCAGTCTTTAGATCCTTGAAGTCACTGCCTCCTCCTCAGTCTATCAAGCCTCCTCAGGCCACCATCTCTCTTTGTTTCCCTTCAATTCCTCTCTCAGAGCCCAAAAATATATACTGAGTATTTTGTAAAGGTGATTGATAGCTGCAGGAAAGTGGGGGCTATTTCAATCCATCTATGACTAGGCACATTATCACCATGTCAATTCTATAGCTGCTTTACTGTCTTCGGATATCTGGGAACTCTTCAAGGCTTGTCATCTCCCTGGATTTGCTCTGGGAGCCAAGGAACAAGTTTCATTATTTTTAGAACACCCAAATATCTAAGGATTCCATTTTCTATCCTCTCTGAAAACTTGGGTCTAGTGGAGAGGGAAAAGTCGAGGTCCTTTATCAAGGCCTTACCAGTGTCTATGCTTCATTCTTCCTTTCAAATAGTCCTTTCTCTCCCAACATGGGAATATTTACCTTTTCTGGGTTATTCTGCTTTGCATCTATTCTACGTTCAAATTTTTTTTTTTTTAAATAACTTTCAGGTCTTAGCTCTTGAAATTTAAAATAAACTAGGCTTTTGCAAATCAAAACCTTTCTTCTCAAAGATATAGTATCTTTCATCAAAGATCATTTTGGAATCCAAAGTCAAATATTTTGACTTATTACAGCTCTCTGGATTTCTATGTGCCTTCCTTCTTTGCCTTTGGCAGTGGACACTGCTGAGACACTGGAGTAGTCTAGGACAACCAGGATCTATACTTCATAGCTGTGCAATTCAGAAAGACCACCACCTCTGGGTGGATGTGATAGAAATCAGACACTACCTAGGTGGGTTGTTCTTCGGGGTACAACGTTAGATAATGGGACAGAAAATGTTTACTTTCCTCACAATGAATACAGCCCCACAAGATGGGCCACAGCTTGGTGAATGGAGCATGGACTGGATTTCAGGTCACTCTGGCCTCTTAGAGGGTGCCGTTGTTCAGGGTCCCACCACAGAACAAATGTAAAATTCATCCCTAGAAGCAAACAAAATGCAAGGGATATCTTAGTTATCTAGTGCTGTTGTAACAGAAATACCACAAGCGGGTGGCTTTAACAAACAGAAATGTATTTTCTCACAGTTCCGGAGGCTAGAAACCCAAATTCAGTACCGGTCCTAGGGGCAAGCTCTCCATGTGCATTTTGGGGGAAAATCCTTGTTTGAGCTTCTAAAACTCTGGTATTCCTGGGTTCCTTGGTGATCTTCACATGGCATCTATCTTTATCGATTTGTGCTGCTTTTCTCTGTGTGTAATCTGATCTTTTTATATCTCAAAGGTCATTAGGTTTAACATACACCCTGCACTTATATGACCTCATTGACATAACAAAGAAAGCCCTGTTCCACAATGGAATTACATCCATAGGTATAGGGGTTAGGATTCCAACACACAGTTTTGGCATACACAAATCAATCCATGAGGGAGGGAGTAGGGGGAACACTTCTACTAATATCTCAGAATTGGATCCTACCACCTATATTTCTTCAAAGTAAGAGAAATTTTTTCTTACTGTAATCCAAGAAGTAATGATGTGATTTGAAACATATAAGAAAAGTCAGCCATGTTATACTAAAAAAAAAATAAAGCTGTAATTTATTTTAGAGCTCTGGTGGCACAGTAGTTAAGAGATTAGCTGCTAACCAATCCACCAGTTCAAATCCACCAGTCACTCCCTGGAAATCCTATGCAGCAGTTCTACTCTGTCCTACAGAGTCACTATGAGTTGGAATCCACTCAATAGCAACAGGTTTGGTTTTGTTTTTGGTACAATTTCTTTTAATGGAATGGTCACCAAAAGAAGGACATTTGTACAAATTTTATATTGTCATTTGCTTGGATCCACTAAAAAAATGCAATTCAATATTTAAATGGTGGAAAGAACACTATTTCCCTTTTCTCTTGTCTATCAGTTTGTCTTAATATGGTGGTTTGGGTGTTCTTATGATACTGTAAACTATGCCACCGGTATTTCAAATATCATCAGGGTCACCCATGGTGGACAGGTTTCAGCGGAGCTTCTAGACTAAGACAGATTAGGAAGAAGGACCTGGGGATCTACTTCTAAAACAATTGGCCAGTGAAAACCTTATGAATAGCAGTGGGACATTGTCTGATCTAGTGCAGGAAGAAGAGCCCCTCGGGGTAGAAGGCACTCATATTCAACTGGGGAAGAGTTGTCTCCTCAAAGCAGAGTCAACCTTAAAGACACAGATAGAGTCAAGCTTTTGGGACCTTCATTTGATGATGTGGCAAGACTTGAGATGAGGAGACATAGCACCAAGCATTCCTTAATAATTGGAACATAAGATGTATGAAGTATGAATCTAGGAAAATTGGAAGTATCAAAAATGAAATGGAACCCATAAATATGGATATCCTAGGCATTAATGAGCTGAAAGATACTGGTGTTTGCCATTTTGCATCAGACAATCATTCAGTCTACTATGCCAGGAATGACAAATTGAAGAGGAACAGCACTGCAGTCATATTCAAAAAGAACATTTCAAGATCTATCCTGAAGTACAACATTTTCAGTGATAGGATAATATCCATACACCTACAAGGAAGTCCAGTTAATACGACTATTATTCAAATTTACACACCAACCATTAAGGCCAAAGGTGAAGAAACTGAAGCTTTTTACGAGCTTCTGCAGTCTGAAATTGATCAAGCATGCAATCAAGATGTATTGATAATTATTCATGATTGAAATGCAGAAGCTGGAAACAAAGAAGAAGGTATGTGGTTGAAAGATATGGTCTTGGTGATAGAAATGACACTGGAGACCCCCGTGATAGAATTTTGAAAGACCAATGACTTATTCATTGCAAATAAGTTTTTGTCAACAAAATAAACAGTGACTATACACTTGGATCTTGCCAGATGGAATACACAGGAATCAAACTGACTACATCTGTGGAAACAGATGAAGACAAGAGAAGCTCAATATCATCAGTCAAAACAATGCCAAGAACTGACTGTAGAACAGACCATCAATTGCTCCTATGCAAGTTCCAGTTGAAGCTGAAGAAAAGTAAAATAAATCCACAAGAGCCAAAGTATGACCTTGAGTATATCCCACCTGAATTAAGCAACCATATCAAGAATAGGTTTGATACACTGAACACTAATGACTGAGGACCAGATGAGTTGTGGGATGACATCAAGGACATCATACATGAAGAAAGCAAAAGGTCGTTAAATATGAAAGAAAGAAAAGACCAAAACGGATATCAGAAAAGACTCTGAAACTTGCTTTTGAATGTAGATCAGTTAAAGTGAAAGGTAGAGATGATGAAGTAAAAGAGTTGAACAGAATATTTCAAAGGGTGGCTTGAGAAGACAAAATAAAGTATTATAATCAAACGTGCAAATACCTGGAGTTAGAGAACCAAAAGAGAAGAGCATCCTCAGCATTTCTCAAACCAAAAGAGCTGAAGAAGAAACTCAAGCCTCAAGTTGCAATATGGAAGGATTCTGTGGGCAAAATATTGACCGCCACAGTAAGCATCAAAAAAAGATGGAAGGAATACACAGAGTCACTGTGCCTTTTCGGGAGGTAGCATATCATGAACTGGTGGTATTGAAGGAAGAAGTCCAAGCTGCACTGAAGGCATTGGCAAAAAACAAGAATCTAGCAATTGAGATGTTTCAATAAACGGATGCATTGCTGGAAGCCCTCACTCCTCCAACCGACTGGAAGAGATTCATATTTGTGCCCATCCCCCAAAAAAAGTGACCCAAAAGAATGTGGAAGTTAGGGAACAATATAATTAATAGCACAAGCTGAAGATAATCCAAAAACAGTTTTAGCAATACATTGAAAGGGAACTGCCAGAAATTCAAGCCAGATTCAGAAGAAAATGTGGAATGAGGGATATCATTGCTGATGGGAGATGGATCTTGGCAGAAAGCAGAAAATAACAGAAAGATGTTTACCTGTATTTTATTGAATATGCAAAGGCATCTTACTGTGTGGATCCTATCAAATTCTGGATAACGTTGAGATGAATGGGAATTCCAGAATACTTAATTGTGCTCATGCAGAACCTGTACATAGACCAAGAGGCAGTCATTCCAACAGGACAAGAGAATACTATGTGGTTTAAAATCAGGAAGATATGCATCAGAGTTGTATCTTGCCACCATACTTAATGAATCTGTACACTAAGCAAAGAATCCAAGAAGCTGGACTATATGAAGAAGAATGTGGCATTACTATTGAAGGAACACTCTGCCATATGCAGGTGACACAATCTTGCCTGCTGAAAGCAAAGAGGACTTGAATCACTTATTGATGAAGATCAAAGCCCACAGTCTTCAGTATGGATTACACCTCAACATAAAGAAAACAAAAATCCTCACAACTGGACCAATAAACCACATCATGATAAACAGAGAAAAGATTTCATTTTACTTGGATCCACAATCAACACCTATGGAAACAGCAGTGAAGAAATCAAACAACGTACCGCATTGGGCAAGTCTTCTGCAAAAGACCCCTTTCAAATGTTAGAAAGCAAAGATGTCATTTTGAGGACTAAGGTGTGCTTGGACCAAGCCATGGTATTTTCAAACTCCTCATACGCATGCAAAACCTGGACAATGAATAAGGAAGACCAAAGAAGAGTTGATGCTTTTGAATTACTGTGTTGGCAAAGAATATTGAATATACCATGGACTGCCAGAAGAACAAACAAATCTGTCTTGGAAGAAGTACATCCAGAATGCTCCTTAAAAGTGAGGATGGTGAGACTAGAAACTTTGTCTCACGTACTTTGGACATGTTATCAGGAGGGACCAGTCCCTGGAGAAGGACATCATGCTTGGTAAAGTAGAGCATCAGGGGAAAAGAGGAAGACCTTCCATGAGATAGATTGACACATTGGCTGCAAAAGTGCAACACAGCAACAATTATGAGAATGGTACAGGACAAGGCAGTGTTTCATTCTGTTGTACATAGGTTTGCTATGAATCAGAATCAAGGTGATGGCACCTGGCAACAACAGGCCTCTCTCATTGTTTGGAAATTCTCCCAGTATGAATTGGTCACGCTTACCAAAACTCATCTGCCAATGCTTACTAGATAGAAAAAATAAGTTTTCATTAATTTTCTCTTTGTATAAATGTGGTGTTAATTCCTAGGAAACATACAGCATAAAGAATACATGTAATATGATTAAGTAAGGAATTCTGAAGCCAGAGCTAAGCGATATTTACAACTCAGTATAGAGTTATGCACCTGATAAATATATCACAAAGTCAATCTTGCTTTCCTAACGTAAGTTTTTAAGTAGTAAAAAATGGGTTTCAGAATATGCTCTTTCAGAATGTGCTATTAGGAAAAAACTTAAACCAATATATAGATTGAAATAATTTGATAGGTTTTTCTTTTATTGATTATCAATCCACTTTATCTGAACAGTCCTGACAAAGATCAAAACCACTTTGCAAAAATGTCTGTAAACCTGATAAAGTACTAGCATCAGAGCACTATGCTGCCTTGATAATATATTTGAAAAGTGAAAGTAAATCAATAATAATTATATAAACCAAGATACACTATCTTTTCTTATTAATACTGTAATTATAAAAAATGTAGTGAGATATGAGGGATTTTTTTAAAGATCACAATAGTCTATTAACTAAATTTGTCAAAAGTGTGTTAGTCTACCAAATTTCAGAAACCAGCCTGAATTTCTAATAATTGAGAAGATTATAGAAATGAAGCATAAGACACAGAAATTAAATAAAAATGACTGGCACATTGAAAATTACTTTGAAATTGTTATACCAATTTTTTTCTGATATTAGAGAAGTAATAAAATATGTATTTTAAAGAAGACATTAATTATAGTAGGACATACGTAAAGATCCATTAGTATGTGTATCTACTGAAGACATATTAAATAACTCAAGAGAGTGGATTAGTATCGTGTAAGCTTCTTGAAAATTTCTAAACCATCTATTTCTACATCCTTACTAGCATTGATTGCAATCAGTTGAATTAGTACTTTATGTTCATTTCCTTTCATTTGCTATTATTTTACACAGGGGAATATTTGCATTTGCATTGTTTTCCTGACATAAGTAAAACCTATTTCAAAATTCATACCTGCTTTAATGTACTAGAACTTTGTATCCTGTTACTTCATCCAATAAGTCACCATTTTCTTAGGAATGTTGACTGTAAGAATCTTGTTTTAACAGTAATCCAGGGATAATTTTTTTTTAAAGATTAATAAGAGTTAACTAAGGAAATTAGAAGTAAAACTTGACCCAGGTAAAAAAAATAATCTTTCTCACTTAAAAATTAATCTCTAGGAAAACAAAAAGAGAGAAATAGAGAAACTATAGATTAACAAGTGCATTAAGGTATTCATTAAAAAGCATTTAGTGAAACAACCGAATCTCCAAGACAAAACCACTCAATAATTCTAGTCTCACTGCCCCGTCTAATGTAATGCTGCGGACGGGACTGAGGTGATGGGAAGGAAGTGTCTACACCACATGTTGAGCAAAAGGAAAGCACCTAGCCTTTGCTTGCATTCATTTAGTACCTCCCTGAGCAGAGTAGATGTTTGTTGCTCTTTAATCAACTGCTTTATTAAATTATTTTCTCCTTAATTTTTGCTGTTATAGCTAATGAAGATATTTTTCTGCATGAAATTTATGGGTTTTAAGTTCATTGGGTAGCTATTTTAGGGCATATTTATTGTTTTAGATTTCTGGAGTTAGTTATTATTTTTAAATGTCAAAGTGCCTATCAGAAAGAGATGGAGACGTTACTATGTTCTACAAGGAAAAGTTAGCATTCTTTGTGTGCCTATATTCTCTTGGTAAAAATACACAAAATTCTTATCCCCCAGTCTAATTATAGCACTGCATTAATCAGTGTATATTTTTTAGTTGAACTGGCTCATACAAATTAACGTACTTTAGAGTCATCCTCTATTCTAGATATCTGAGGTACACTGGGAAGTCTAGGTGATCTTGAATACCTCTAGTTTAGCCACCCAGCCCAGATTGTTATCTCCAGTAAACTAACCCTATCAAGCCATTTCCCAGCCTCTACAGGAATAGCTTCAGTGACAGACTCACCATACAGGGTTCTGAAGCAGCTGGTCCTCACTTTGAACATCCCTGACTACAAGGAATGTGAACAACAATATACCTAACTGAAACTTTTATTCAATGACCCTTGCTCTTTCCCCTGAAGCCTGATAGGACAAGTTAATCCCTTTCTCAAACTGCAAATTTTCAGGTATTTAGAAACAACTTTTTCATTTTCTCTAAATCTTTTCTTTAAACCAAACCAAACCCATTGCCATCGAGTCGATTCCGACTCATAGTGACCCTAAAGGACAGAGTAGGACTGCCCCATAGGGTTTCCAAGGAACACCTGGTGGATTTGAACTGCTGACCTTCTGGTTAGCAGCTGTAGCTCTTAACTACTATGCCACCAGGCTTTCCATCTTTTCTTTTACTGCACTAAATAGTTCTAGTTCTTTCATACCTTTCTCATATGAAATGATTCTTCTATTCATTTCATTATTCACTATATCTTCACATCATTATTTACTACACTTGCTATACTTTATGTTAGTTTCTAAATGTGCTATATAAAAAATGAAATATAATAAATATGTATTGTGATATCAAATATGCCAAAAGCTTCATCTTTCTGAATAATCCACTATAATTAATGGCATTCTTGAATCATACTATGATTTTCTGAAGTCCTATCACTCAACTTATGAAGTCCTATCACTCAACTTATGAACTTTCTAAAACCCCTTATTTTTTATAATAGGTATAACTAAGCCATTTATCCTGTACCCCATTATTACTGTCTTATACTTCGGAAGCACTAACTTGATCTTACTGGGGCAGTTATTGTTCATTTAGAGTGACTTTGGGCTTTATTTTTATTAAATACCATCCTGATAGGCTCAGGCAATATGTTGATTTTAAATTGTTTGGAAATCATACATAATGACTCAACTAGACTAAAAAAGGGCTGGATAACTACAGGGAACTAGTAATTTTTTTTTCTTTTTTCTCAAACTTTGTCAATTTAGTTTGAGCAAGATCAAAAGGTGGGTTAATTCTCTTGGGATACAAAAGGAGGCAGTTTAGTATTCTCTTTGTTTATAAGTAAAAAAGAATTATAATTTAGTTTCTTTACATAATAATACGTGTGTTATGTAAGCCAATGTGAGTATCAATCAACTTATATCCATTAGAAAAGCAGAGAAAATAAATAATAGTGTGACCAGTAAAAATGGGCCTGGAGAAAAGTTATGTCTTTCTCTTCCCTACTTCCCCTGCCTTAAAAAAAAAAAAAAATCTCGAAAGTCTTCGATGAGTGAGAAAAGTATGCTTGGCTAAGGAAATAGGACACTCTTGGGTGAAGAGGTTGAGGAAATGAGGGTGAGCAACCATTTCCCTCAGTGATGGAAGCAAGTTTAACGAATATGGCGGAAGGGTGCACGTAAAATAATTTTCATAGTTTTGTTGCTTTCCCAGAAGTCCAAGGTGGTTGCTGGATTGATGAGGGTCTGAGCATTGCCTCAGGACTCTGGCAGTGCACAGCATGGCGACCCCATGGTAAAACATCAGCTGCATTAGTTTCATCCTCCCCTGGGAAATAAGACCCCATTTAAAGCCAAATTTAAAAAATATGCATTCTTTAACAGACTAAATGGGTTTATTCTTTCCACTACTTCAATAATTCAATGACTTTTTTTAAACTACCTTTCTAAGAATTAGCCACTTTTGGGGAAAAAACTTATCTTCTTTTACTTTCTCATGTAGACTAAAGACTCCAGTACTTTTCGAGAGCTTTCCTGTTCTTGTTTCAAACAATGTCTACAACCACTACTAGCTTTACACCAAAGAACACTCCAGATGATTGACATGTGGAAGCCTGAAACTATATCTTGAGCTCTATTTTTTTTTTATATGTCTTTAGTAAAAAGCAAGCTATATAAACTTCTTTTTAAATAACTAGGCAACAGAGAGTTCCTATATGTCTTTTTTTATGAAATAAAAAACTTTATGGAAGTTTATTTCATTGCACTCTCTCTAGACGGGGGTCTACTTGACCATATAAAACATTGCTGTTGTTAGATGCTGTCAAGTTGGTTCCAACTCATAACTACCCATATACAACAAAACAAAAACCCTGCCCAGTCTTGTATCATCCTCACAAACATTGTTATGCTTGAGCCCATTGTTTCAGCCACTGTGTCAATCCATCTCACTGAGGGTCTTTGTTTTTTTGCTGACCCTCTAATTTACTGAGCATGATGTCCAAAACATTACCTCCTCAAAACTGTCCAACTTAATTTATTGGGATGATTTTTAGAATATTTTAAATAGGCACAGAAATTTGTATTAATCTTAGCATTGTGGGAGAGCACATATCAAATGAAAAAAATGAAATATAATTATAAATGTCTGACATGGAGTAACTTGAAGGAAACTACACAATATTTCAAAGATTCTCAAATTTATAGTCCATTACTATTTTTAGTTTATGAAGTATTAAGAATTTTTTTCTCTTAAAATAAGAATCATAATGCACAAACACCAGAAGATAAACTAGATAACTGGGAGCTCCTGAAAATTAAACACTTATGCTCATCAAAAGACTTCATCAAAAGAGTAAAAAGAACTTACAGACTGGGAAAAAATTTTGGTTATGACATATCCGACAAGAACCTAATCTCTAAATTCTATAGAATGTTTCAACACTTCACTAACAAAAAGACAAATAATCCAATTTAAAAATGGGCAAAGGATATGAAAAGACATTTCACCAAAGAAGACATTCAGGCAGCTAACAGACGCATGAGTAAATGCTCTCAACCATTAGCCATTGTTGTTGGTAGGTGCCATCGAGTTGGTTCCAATTCATATGGACACTATGCACAACAGAACAAAACACTGCCTGGTCCTGTGTTATCCTCATAATCGTTGTGCTTGAGCTCATTGTTGCGGCCACTGTGTAAATCCATCTTTTTGAAGCTCTTCCTCTTTTTCCCTGACCAAGCATGTTGTTGTTCTCCATGAACTGGTCTCACCTGATAATATGTCCAGAGTACATGAGATGAAGTCTCACCATCCCTCCTTTTAAAGAGCATTCTGGCTGTACTTCTCCAAGACAAATTTGTTCATTTTTCTGGCTGTCCATAGTATATTGAATATTCTTCGCCCACACCATAATTCACAAGCATCAATTCTACGGTCTTCCTTATTCATTGTTCAACTTTCACATGCATATGATGCTATTGAAAATACCACGGCCTGGGTCAGGTGCACCTTAGTCCTTAAATTGACATCCTTGCTTTTTACCACCTTAAAGAGAACTTTTGCAGCAGATTTGCCCAATGCAATGAGTCATTTGATTCCTTGACTGGTGGTTCAATGGGCATTGATTGTGAATTCAAGTAAAATGAAATCCTTGGAAACGTCAATATTTTCTCCATTTATCATAATATTGCTTATTGGTCCTGTTGTGAGGATTTTTGTCTTCTTTTTGTTGAGATGTGATGCATACTGAAGGCTGTAGTCTTTGATCTTCATTAATAAGTGCTAGACTGTCTTAGTCTGGAAGCTCAGCTGAAACCTGTCCACCAAGGGTGACCCTGTAGGTGTTTGAAATATCTATCGGTAGCAAATCTTCCAGTATCACAGCAACACACAAGCCACTGAAGTATGACAAACTGACAGACACATAGTGGCCTTAGTTATTAGAGAAATATGAATCAAAACTACCGTGAGGTATCATCTCACCCCAACAATACTGGCAGTAATCAAAAAAAAAGAAATAACAAATGTTGGAGAGGTTGTAGGGAGATTGGAACTCTTATGCACTACTGGTGGGAATGTAAAATGGTACAACCACTATGGAAAATGATATGATACCTCCTTAAAAAGCTAGAGATAGAAATATGATGTTATCCAGTAATCTCACTCCTAAGAATATATCCTAAAGAAATAAGACCCCTCACACAAATAGACACATGCACACCCATGTTCATTGCAGCATTATTCACAATAGCAAAAAGATGGAAACAACTTAAGTGTCCATCAACGGATGAATGGATAAACAAATTATTGTACATGCACACAATGAAATTCTACCCAACAGTAAAGAACTGATGAAACGGTGAAAGATCTCACTACATGGATGAATCTGGAGGGATTTATGTTGAGTGAAATAAGTCAATCACAAAAGGACAAATACTGTGTGAGATCACGTGTATAAAAGCTCTAGAAAAGGTTTACCCAGAGAAAAAAAAATCTTTGATGGTTAAAACGGAGAAAAGTAGGGTGGTGAAAACACTAACTAGATAGCAGATAAGTGGTAAATTTGGTGAAAGGAAAGACAACACACGACATAGGGAAAATCAGCACAACTTGACCAAGGCAAAGCCGTAGGAGCTTCCTAGACACATCCAAACACCTTGTGGGAACAAGTTACTGGGGTTGAGGGCTGGGGACTATTGTCTCAGGGGACATCTAGGTCAATTGGCATAGCATAGTTCATAAAGAAAATGTTCTACATCCTACTTTGGTGAGTAGCATCTCGGTTCTTAAGAGTTTGCAAGCAGCCATCTAAAGTCCATCTATTGGTCCCATCACATTCAGAGCAAAGGAGAATGAAGAAAACCAAAGATACGAGGAAAATATCAGTCCAAAGGACTAATGGACCACAAGAACCACAGCCTCCACCAGCCTGAGCCCAGAAGAAATAGACAGCGCTTGGCTACCTCCACCGACTGCTCTGACAGAGATCACAATAGAGGGTTCCAGACAGAGTGAAAGAAAAATGTAGAACAAAACACAAATTCACAAAAAAAGACCAGGCTTATTGGTCTGAAAAATACTGGAGGGATCCCCAAAACTATGACCCCCAGATACCCTGCTAAGAGGACTGAAGCCACTTTTGAAGTCCACCTTTCAGCCAATGATTAGACAGAACTATAAAACAGACAATAACACACGTGAGGAACACGCTTCTTAATTCAATCAAGCATAGGAAATCTAATGGGCAACACCTCCCCAAAAGCAAAGATAAGAAGGCAGGAAGGGACAGGAAAACTGGATGAATGGACACAGAGAATTTGAGGTGTAAAGGGAAAGGGGGAGAGTGTTGGAACATTGCAGGGATTGCAACAAATGTCACAAAAAAAATTGCATATAAATTTTTGAATGAGAAACTAATAGTGCTGTAAACTTTCACCTAAAACACAATTAAAAAAAAAAAAAAGAAGGAAACAGTGAACCCTACCCCTTGTTATTTTTAAATTTCGCTTGATAAATTTTCCAACTTTTTTTAAATGGTATGAATTTATCAGGTATTTCTATGTGTGCACCTATACAAGTAGAATTAATATGTTTGATATTTCTGCCCATAGTCCTTTAAGAATTAGGTTTAATAATTAATTAATTAGGTCTAATTAATATTAATAATATAGATATTATGTATAAAATAAAGAAATTAGACAAACCAAAGATGCAGTTTGGCATTTGTAAACTTTTTTCCATAAAGGGCCAGATAATAAATATTTTCTCCTTTATGGGCCATACAATCTCTGTCACAACTATACAACTCTACCTTTGTATCTAGAAAGAAGCTATACACAATATGTAAAAGAATAGGCATGGCTGTGTTCCAATAAAACTTTATTTACAAAACAAGTGTGGGCTGGATGTGGTCTGTAGGCCATAGTTTGCTGACCTTAACATGGCTGATTTTCTCAACAAAAAAAAAGTTTGTTCTGATATTTTTATTATAGCTTCATCAGTATAGTGTTCTATTGTACCCGAATGAGGTTAAGTTTCCACAAAAGACAAGAAAAATCTCTGGTTCACTGAAGATGTGATTGATAAGAAATAACCATATGTTTTAAATGTGAATTGCAATGCAACAGACTAATTTTTTTTTTCTAGAAAGAAATGAGTCTGGTGTTAAATGATCTATTGAAGATTAAAAAAACAAAAAAATGAACCCACTGCCATCGAGTCGATTCCGACTCATAGCGACCCTACTGAAGATTAAAAAAAAAATAGTTCCCCAAATTATGCCTTATTTGTTCCTTTAAGCAAATTATTTTTTCTTCATATTTTTCATTTCCTCTTTTCTATCTCAGTGGAATTACTCACTTTCTTCCGTATAGTAGAGCCAGATAAACAATAACCCTTATCTTATTCTTAAACAAATTTTTCAACATCATATTTAACTAGTTTTTTTTTTTCTAGAGGAGGCAAGATAGTAGTAGTAGATAGCAATATTTTAACATCACTTAGAAACCGTAGTCATATTTCAATCGTTTATTTCACTCTGTAGAACAAATATTTTTGTATAGAGAACATATTGATTAATTTGATTTATGTTTCCTACAAAGGAGAATAATTAGAACAAAAAAAACAACCGTCTACAGCACTGCTAAAAATTCCAAGAAAAAAATAACATGGTACAATTCTCTCTCACCATTAAAACGCATTAGATGTTCTGAAATGTAATTTTGGTTACAAAATAAAATACAGGAAACAGACATGCCTGAAAACAAATGCTACAGGATATGACCAGTTGGCAAGATTCAAAATTAATGTGGGGATTATTCTGCAAAAGAGTACTAGAAGCCATTTTCTTTGTGAGTTCAACTCAAGAAAATAAAATGCTTACTTTTGAGTATCATTTGTGACCTCATAAATGTTAATTACCCACCTTGTGCACTTATTATCATTTTCATGACAACAGATCCAAACGTAATTATTTTTCAAATTTAGTTATATTTCAGAATGTAAAATTCAGTCATAATACACCTCTGTAAAGTTTTATGAAAGATCTGTTTATTTCAGTGTGTGAAATAATAAATATAAATTAGTGAGCTTAATTTTTGCTACTTTTGCTTTTGATAGTATATTCTTATAATGAAAGACAGGCTTATACAGATTCAGAAAAATACTAAAGGTGATGAAAATCAACTGAAATGTAAAAATATTTCAAAATAAGTCTATTCATAGCATAAACATGAAGGTTCTGACATTGGTAGGAAAAAAAACATGAATAAAATAGTAAAATCTGTAAGAAGACATCCCGGAAAATGTGGTATAAGAATTTGACTTTCTTAAGACAAAAGAAAGGAGGAAAATAATAATATTGACTTAGTATTGTATCATATATTTATAACTTATTTAGACAATTGTTTGTTATTTTAATAATAACAAAGTAATAGTTCTTTTTTACTGTGTATACTAACTGCCAGGCACTGTGCTAGGTATGTTACAAAATTATCTCTGTCATTAAGTGCAGTTTAATTTTTATCTCTAAAAGCAGAACAAATAGCCCCTGTCTTTAGAAATGATCTTATTCTAATACTGGGATTGTACTTGTCGTTCAAAATAAAATGACATTTCAATTGTCCTGTAACAAGTGGAGCAGCGGCCAGTTTCACGAGGGATGATATTCAAAGTGCTGCATGTTATCTGAAACTCTTTAACTGTTTCGAAACTTTCATCCAAAAAAAAAAGTATTTCTTTTTAAAATCGTGTAGTTCGGGTTTTTGAAGTTACAATATACATTCTTGAGCACTAAGCATGGAACAATTAAGACCATGCCCTCAGTGTTATTCTCTTCACACCTTCTCTGCAAACACTGCCTCACTGAGAGGACATTCCCTGTAAATCAGGGCTGTTTGATTGGCTTGGAGAAGGGCTATTGGCTTTGAATTTTTTCCTTCTTTATATCCAAATGAAATCATACTCCATTGACTTTTAATACAAGGGTAGAGAAAGGCCAAAGTAGAATTAGGTGTTATTTTAGGAGAGTGGAAGTGTCCTTACTCCTTTTTATTATGCTTGCAAATCTGTGTTTTATACCAAGTTTTAAACCTCATGTATTGGGTGGCTCTTAAAAAAATATTTTGTATTATACTTATGGAAATGATCTCATTTTTAAAAGATCAATCACTCAATCAAAAGTTATAGCTGATCCCTCTTAAAATTTCTTCAGTTTTAGTAATTTAACAAGGACCATTTTTAAATTAGGCTCAGACTCACATGACATATGATCACTGCCAACTGCATCAAGAGCCAGAGTCTGGGTAAAAATAAGTTATTTGGCCAGAACAGCAGAACAAAGCTGAAAATCTTCTGACACCTGATCCCTTCAGCAGCTGTGGAAATCTATTGAAAGGGCTCTCCTTCTAATGCATTTGTCAGAATGCTAATTGGAAAAATGACTTCATGTCATGAGTCATACAGTCACCTCTGTGGACCTCATTAGACTTAAATGAGCAGACTCAAGCCCAGAGCAATCATTCAGAGATAGCCATATGTTGGTAAAGAAGATCTCTCAGTAATCAGGCACCTGGCCAATTATAAACATTGTAAAGTGCCCACATGGGGAAAAAAAATCAAACAGAGATGTTTAATGACAAATGTAGATAAAAGGTATCATACCTTCCTGTTGTTGGGTGCTGTCTAGTCTATTCAGGCTCATAGCTACCCATGTGACAGAGTAGAACTTGCCCATGGGGTTTTCTTGGCTGTAATCTTTATGGAAGCAGATCACCAGGTCTTTGTCCTGCACAGCTGCTATGTGGGTTTGAATCACCAAACTTCCGGTTAGCAGCTGAGCTCTTAACCATTGCACCACCACGGCTTCTTATCAGACTGCCTACCTGAGTAATCAAAAATACATAAAAGTTCGAAACTACGAAAAGTTCAGTCAAATTAAGTCAAATTTTAGGAAACACATAAGATGTGCTCTCGTGCTGTGGGAAATAAAAAGTTAACTAAAATGAGGCCTTTACGAGCTCACCATTTACAAGGGCAGACAACCGCTTATATAAATAACTTTAATAAAAGGAAAGCTATTAAAAATATTTAATAATAATGTACCATTTCAGTTCCTGGAAGAAAGTGTGGAAAGAAGATATTGATCATGACTTTATTACGTGCGGAGGAGAAGAGGAAGGAGAGATGGGGATATTTCTTTGGTCGGCCAAAATTTGAGCTAGGCCTGCAAAAATGGAAAACTCTGTAGGCATGTATGGGCTTAGTGACAAGGAGGGGAGCAAAAGAGGAGTGCTTTAAGCCAACAGACACTGCAGAGAAAAAGGCAGCATTGCTGGGTATAATCATGTGACTGTCATCAGAAGAGGAGTCCCTGAGTAGTGCAAACATTTAAGCACTTGACTACTTACTAACTGAAAGGTTGGCAGTTCAAACTCAAAAGAAAGGTCTGGTGGTCTGCTTCTGAAAGGTTACAACCTTGAAAACCCTATGTAGTGCGGTTCTACTATGAAACGCATTGGGTCTCCATGAGTCAGGATCAAATCCACGGCAACTGGTGGGTTTGAAGCATTGGGACTTTGGTGCTGTTAAAACCAAAATGCCAGGAAAGTCTTTGGATGTCAGGCTAGAAAACCACCAGGATAAAACTACATAATTGCAAAAGACTTAATAAGTGATATTCATTGAAAATGGATTGTCTCTAAGAGAATAGAAAAAGCATTCTTTGCTTTTTCACAGTAAAACAATGGCTACAATCTCTTCCTATTCATGCACACGTATGATGTGAAAGGTGCTGCATCATCTAATCAACCAAATAACGTTAGGCTATTTATTTGGGACTTACAAGAAAATCCAGCTGTTTACCTAAACTTTACGTCATCTGATTGTCTTCCTGTGAAATACATCGACCAGCAAAGACCCCAGTATTCTAGTAAGAATTAATAATTACATTAGATACACATCTCAAATGAGCAAACATTTATTGAAGAATTATTTCAGTCAAGAACTTAGGTGATAGAGAGGTGATGATAGTGTAATGGGGAATGCAAACATATAAGGTCAGTTACTTCTTTTTCTTTCTTTCTTTCTTTTTTTTTTCAGCAGCCTACTTTATGGTGTAAATCCAGACTTGTCATTGCTGATAGGACTGTCCTATCTGGTATTTTGGGGGAAGGTCATTTGCTTCTGAAACCTGTGGTTTCACCTTTAGCCTCAAAGTCAAGATGTCCTAGAGTATGCATTCTCTTTAGCCTGACTACACCCTCTCATGTCCCCATCCCTGGCTTTTCTGGTACACTGATTATTTCAAATACTCTTGAGTCTGCCAATGTTGTTGAACTTTTAGATGGCTTACCTACCACCAGGCGAAGAGTAGGTTGAAGGGCAGGAAGCTTTATTACATAGATTAATTTAACTTTTCATCAAAGTGCGTGTTATCCACTGTAGTTCTATATATGCCACACTTTACACCCAACTTTGTTTTTAAAGAAAACTATTTAATTTAAATATAACATAAGTAAATACAGGTAAGTAAAAGACTGTCACTTCGATGAAGCTTCATATGTGAACATAGCCATGTAACTGATTTGTTGCTGTTGTTAGGTGTCTTAGAGTAAGTTCCAACTCATAGTAACCCTATGCACAACAGAAGTAAACACTGCCCGGTTCGGTGCCATCCTCACAATTGCTGTTGCTCTTGAGCCCATTGTTGCAGCCACTGTGTCAGTCCATCTCGTTGAGGGTCTTCCTCTTTTTCACTGGCCCTCTACTTTACCAAGCATGATGTTTTTCTCCAGGGACGGATCCCTCCTGAGAACATGTCCAAAGTATATGAGATGTAGTCTTGCCATCCTTGCTTCTAAGGAGCATTCTGGTTGTACTTCTTCCAGGACAGATTTGTTCATTCTTCTGGCAGTCCATGGTATATCCAATATTCTTCACCAACACCACAATTCAAAGGCATCAATTCTTCTTTGGCCTTCCTTATTCACTGTTTCAGCTTTCACCTGGCTATGAGGCAACTGAAAGCATTATGGTTTGGGTCAGGTGTGCCTTAGTCTTCAAGATGGCATCTTTGATTTTCAACAGTTTAAACAGGTCTTTTGCAGCAGATTTTCCCAATGCAATGCATCATGTAACTGATAGGAGTAGGCAAATATATGGAGATCAAAATTTATTTGTGGTTATGGGGGGGGTGCGGGCATAGGTGCCAACAGCCATCATTTGGGAAGTAGTGAGTTTCTGTTTATTTTGAAGACATATTTAGCACTGTTTAAATGTAATTAATGTAGTTGATATCACTGAGCTATTCACCTGAAAAAGGTTGAATAGGCAGATGTGTTATATATACTACTACCAAAAAAAAAAAAAAAGCAGCTGATGATACTGCTTATGCATAGTGAAACAGCTCATGGGATTTGTTTTCTTAGTTTGGAGGTTTAGGGTCATGGTTTTGTGGGACATTCTAATCAATTGGTCCAATAGCTATTTTAGTACTTCTGTTCTAGCTCCTAGTTAGCTGTGTAGTGCCTGAGGTTTTAAAATCCTGTAAGTGACCATCGAAGGTACAACAATTGATCTTCATTTGCGTAGAGGAGCAGAGGAGCTTGGAGGGTCAGGAACTGGAAGAGGAACAGAAATAGGTATCCAATTGTTTCCATGAACAACTGCTTTGTTTGTCACGAGATCAGAAGAACTGGATGGTGCACAACTACCATTACTGAGCAATTTAATCAAAGATTCTATAGGAGAATTATCGATCAAAAGGAGGAAAATTTGTAGAACAGAGCTACAATTTCTCATCAAATCCAGACTTTCTGGAGCCATTGAGGCTGGATGACTCCCCTGAAACTATTGCCCTGAGGGAATCTTTAAACCTTAAACCAAAACTCTCACCTAAAAAAAAAAAAATTTTTTTTTTTTTTTTTTTTTTTTTGAGCATTGTGCTCTTTTAAAGAATTATCTGTGTGAGATCAAATGGACAGCAGCAAGGTTAGATGAGAAGCTTAGGGGGCAATGAGTTTGTGTTGTGATGATGGTGACACAGTTAGGAAAAGGATATCAAAAAATTTGGTACAACTTGGAAAATGTAACCAATGTCACTGAATTGAACATGTAGAAATGATTGAATTGATATATGTTTTGTGTTGTGTATATCTTCAACAAAAATAATATAAAATAACTTATAAAAAGCTCTAAAACTGTCTTAATGATGCAATTAGACAGATTCTATTTACCTGGTACCCCAAAACCCATTGCCATAGAGTCAATTCCAGCTCATAGAGACCCTATAGGACAGGGTAGAACTGCTCCAAAGAGTTTCCAAAGAGCACCTGGTAGACTCAAACTGCTGACCTTTTGATTAGCAGCCATAGTGCTTAACCACTATGCCACCAGAGTTTCCATTTACCTAGTATTATAATTAAATAAAGTTCAAGGAATACAGAGATAAAAGAGATTGTCTGTTTTCTCAAATTCTTTAAATGGAAACTTTGTCGTGTTCAAATGCCTTTTGGATTTTGATAGCATTTTTTGGACACTTGTTCTTCCTCACATTTTCCTAAGGCCAAAAAATTTATTCACTGCCTAAGAACTAGAAACTTTCTTTTGCTATATTTCTGTTTTTGTTTCATTTACAAAGTATAACAGATATATCATCCTTCACTCATACATTTCCATCTGAAAAATCACACCACTTAATGACTTCACTTATATTTTGTCAATTTTATAAGTTCAGAACTCCAAGAAATTGCCACAGCCCTACATTAATGTGGGAAATCCTCTTGAGTGCACTTATCTGTTAAACCAAAATCTCAGCTCTATGCATTGAATTGAATGATAAGAATGATAAATCAGTTACCACAGAAGAGCTTTTAGTAGATCATGTGACTATGCCATTTTAAATGAGGAGATAAATTGCTGACTTTATAAAGCATTGATCAAAACTGAGAGAAAAAAAGTGAGGAGAAGGGCAAATGTAGGTAGAAATGTGTGTCATATGCTATTTCCTGGTAGACGAAAATCCAAAAGTGTGAGATACAACAAGGAGGTCGGTAATATCTGCAATTTTGAAAACCAAAGTTTAAATGTGACAATTATGTAAAACACATAGTGCAGTGCTTGGAACACCATAGGCACAACAATCCCAGTGAATGTGAATGCTTGTGGTTAGAACAAGAGGAAATCACATAAAAATCTGATTTGAAGTCATAGAAAAAAGTCCAGTTTCCCCCCATGAGCTCACTTCAGTGATTAAAACATCAACCATTAGATTATTTCATCGTCTTCAGGAGGAAAAAGAAGTCAGAATTCAAATATGCTACCTGAGAGAAGCAACACTGCAAACATTATTCACAATGGCACACTTCGCTAATTGACATATCTACAGAGAGTTGAAATCTGAGAAAATGATAGAGAGAGAAGTTTATTACTAGGGGTTAGAACTTCTATAAGACCTATCTGTGAGGTTGACTCCCTGCATAAAGGCATTCTGTATTCCCATTACCTTCATAAAATTCAATGGCTCTTTGTGCTGACACACTGCATTTTTCCATGTTTATATTGTTTTCCCTTCAGGTACCCTTCCCTCTTACACGGTAAAAGTTATTTTCAAACGGTAGTGGGAAAATAAAGTGAGAGGGAAGGGAGAAAAGATCAGCAGTAAAAAAAAAAAAAAAAGGAGGGAGAGGTGAAATAGCCTGGAAAAGGGACTAACAACTGAGCAGTTGAGAAAATATACATATATAGCCAAACTCAGTGTAAACGAAAGCATGCTAGATATGGAAATATGTAACAAAGGTGAAAATTAATAGAAATATTTGCAGCTTTTTCTTTTCTTTCTCCTCTTTCATCTTCTCTTTCTATGAATTTTTGTTAGTTCAGTTTGTTATATTGACTAATAATGTATAGGGTAAGAATAGAAACATAGATAGCACTGAGGACACTGAATTATTTTATGTAATAAAGGGTTCCAGAAAATGGGAGCAAAAATAAGGATGAAAGAGAAGCCAGTATGGGGATGGAGAGACTTGTTAGGTTTTGAGGGTAAGGTAGACTGTGCTTATCATATTTTTGTGCAAATAATGTACACTTTCTACATTTGTTTGTGAACAATGCCCTCCCCCTGCTAATTATTTTCTTAAGGGCTGCTATGCCATTTTTTTTTTCTTTTTTACATGTTGCTGTACAAAAAATTAACATGGCACACTTACAAAAATACCTCACGGGGGAAGGATGCGATTGGCAAACAAATGTAGAAGGTGTGCATTATTTGCGTAAAAATACTGTTATCTGCCTACCGCACAGTGATAGACTTTAGGGGAACAAATGGGTGAACAAATGTCTTAATTTTTTTTTAAGAAAGGTTTGCATTGTGTATGTAATATCAGTTTCTGGCTCCCACTTCAAAAGACTTCAGAAAATGCTTGTATTGTCTATCAAGTGAATTGGAGGTGAATTTGTGATTCTTTTTGAATGGGACACTTTGTGGAGATGAGCCTTATAACAGAAGCAGAAGTTTGATTTGAGATATTATTCAGCTCCTGTTGTTGTTGTTAGCTGCTCCATGCACAACAGAATCTGCTCCTTTCAGAAGTAGATAGCCAGGTCTTTCTTCATAGTCTTAGTCTGGAAGCTCCACTGAAACACGTTCAGTATCATATCGACATACAAGCCTCCACTGACAGGTAGGTGGTGGCTGCACTTAAGGAGCATTGGCTGGGAATTGAATCTAGTTCTACTGTATGAAAGGTGAGGATTCCATTACTAAACCACCGCTGCCTCCACGAAGCTCCTGGGCCATCCTAATAAAAGCCACAGAAGTGCAATAGGAGGAGTCCTGGTGGCATAGTGGTTAAGCGTTTGACTGCTAACCAAAAGGTTGGCAGTTTGAATCCACCAGGTGCTCCTTGAAAACCCTACGGAGCAGTTCTACTCTGTCCTGTAGGGTTGTTATGAGTTAGAATCTACTTAACGGCAACAGGTTTGGTTTTTGGTTTTATAAAGAGCCCTGGTGGTGTAGTGGTTAAGCACTCAGCTACTAACCCAAAGGTTGGCAGTTTGAACTCACCAGCTGCTCTGTGAGATAAAGATGTGGTTCTGCTTCTGTAAAGATTACAGGCTTGCAAACCCTATGGGGCAGCTCTACTCTGTCCTGTAAGGTAGGTGTGAGTTGGAACCGACTTGACAGTAACGAGTTTGTTTAAACTGAATCAGAATTAGTCTAGTAACTGTATTGAAGTTTGCATAAAATGAATTAGCAAAAATAATCGGGCTGTGGTTTATATTTCCCAACTGTAAAACCAATATTATAGCTTAGTGCTATTGTTCTTATTTTTTTTTTAAAGTGTTGGAGAAAAATTACTAACATTTTTAGTGTTTACATACCTGTGCATGTATGTTTTTAGGTATAATGCATACATTTATATCTTTTTCATATTTTATATATATATATATATTGCCTTTGTGCCTGTACCCTGTATTTCCCTTTTAAGTTTAATCCAGGATGGCTATATCTAGTATTTGTTGTCTAAATCCTCAAGGTAAATAATTCAGTCACCTACACACAGAAGGCATTCAAATGTGGAACCACATGATGTCGGCCAATAATGCTTTCAATTCTGTATTTTCAAAGGAACTTTTCATCAAATAATGAAGTCAATTTTAAGAAATGCAAGTCCTGCTTTTAATGCTAAATTCACAGTGAAATAGGTTCAGAAAATATTTAAAGTCATCTGTTTCAGAAGTTAACTATCAGACACAACTTGCTTGAGACATCAACATTACTTTTGCTCTACTGCCGACGCTACTTTTAACACTTTGTACTGAGCATTATAGATGTGTTTCTCATAGTGCATCATCTACCACACAGGATTGATCGATGAAAGTGGTTTCACTGCTCTAAATATCAATAAAAGTTGACTTTGGTTTAGACGTTCTAGAACTGTGAACTTTGATGCAATTTCATTTTTTTTTTTTGGTTCAATTAAACCATTTGCCTATATTCCCTCATGTGATATTAACCACTGTTGTGCATCATTCCAAGTGCATTTTCATATGGCTATCATTCTAGTTAATATATCTTGTCCTCTTGACAAGAATTAAATATTTATCCACTTAATATTTCTGTTAACTTGCATTCTCAGAAAGGATGTGCAAGATTATAGCAATGCCTACCTGTTTCTCAGAAATCTCTCATAAACCTTTCCAGTATTATGCAACAAGTTGTAATACGTGGCCAAGTCTTTTTGCCCATCAGATGTTGATAAGGTCCTGTCATTTGAACACTACTTCGTAATAATGGTTCTAGCATTATTATGGTTTATAGTACTGTAGCTTGTAACAATATAGTATATTATAGTTTATATAACTTATTATAGTTTATTATACTGCATTTGTTTCAATGCATTCTCCTTTTATGTTACTGAAACAAGTTAATTCTTAATAGATTTTATGTAACCAAATTTACAAATATGGAATTAAGCATGCTTGCATAGAAAAAATATTTCTAAAGATCTAAAAGAATATTTACTATATGTCTTGCTAAAAATGTAAGTTTAAACAAACAAGATTGTTGTATATCTGATCATAAGGCAATGTTTATTGCCTTATGATCAAATATACCCCATACCCATTGCCATAGTGGCCCTATAGGACAGAGTGACCCATTGCCTTAGTAACCCTATAGGACAGAGTAGAACTGCCCCCATAGGGTTTCCAAGGAGCGGCTGATGGACTTGAACTGACAACCTTGTCGTTAGCAGCTGAGCTCTTAACCACTGTGCCACCAGGGTTCCAAATTAAAAAAAAAAAATGTTTAGCAAACAAATTATACAAGTGTATTGACTGATCAATTTCATGAAGCATCAGATTCAGAGTCAAAGTCTAGATGCCTCCTTAGTTGGAAAGACATAGCTCATGAGATATGGTCTTGATATTTTAGGAATTCTTATTTAAGATTCTAAGGCAAATTTACATTGAAATTCATGTAAATCTGAGTCTATTGTGAGGGCCTATGATACAGCCTGCCTGGAGGTCCCTTTCCCAAAAGAATTAGCCCCTTAATTAATGAGCAATTGCCAGCTATTTCTAAGGATGAAGGTTTGCCATTGCTGGGGAGGAGTAGTTTTGAATAATGTATAATATTTACTATTTGGAGTGCCCTATGCCTAAGCTTTTATTGATGTATAACTGACTTCTAATACAAGAGTCTCCAAAAAACAGTGAGAAAAAAAAATAATGAGTTTTTCCACTAAAATTCAAGTAAGGCTAAGCTTCTTAAAAAGACTGTAAATAATCACAAGATTATGAAATTTTGCACCTGGTGGTATTTAAAAAATGCACAAGAGATATGTAATATGTCTTTCTGGAGTAAATAATTTAACCCTGATGTAAAGTAATTTGAAGTATTATTTTCATATCAAAGCAAGAAATTAAAGCATTATCTCATTATGGAATAGAATACACATTTTGCTTGGATTTTAAAAATAGAACAGAAGTCTTTAAAGAAATCTTGGATACGTGACTCATCTCTGCAGTTTGCGGAGCAATGGTCAAGATTAAGGATATCCAGCAGTCAGCTTGAAGCCATGGGGAGCAAAGACCATATTGTTGACTTGGGGTTACTGGAAAAATGTACAGAGTCATCTGAGCACTGATTGAGCTGGAGCTGTTTTCGACTGTACCTGAGGAGAAAGTCAACTGGATAGTACACCTTTGTTGTTTCACTGATCTGAATTTGTGGCTTTAACAGCTACATTGTGAACATACAGGACATAAAGAAATCAGCAGAAAAAAAGAATTGACATTATATGGTATACGGGGGGAACAGTTCATGAACTCATATAAAAGATACCTAGAGGTCAGTGAAAGAAAATTGAGAAGTTGGAGTTTGGGAGCTAGACAACTACAACTTCCAATTTTATCACAATCCTTTATTTTCTTATGTAGCCCAAAGCAAAGCTGGTTTCACTGATAATAGCAATAAATGTCTCTGAACCATGGTTTTAGTCTGAAGCATTGAGCTAATTTTGTTATAAACAAATCATTAGAATTATGTACAGATTGTGTCTCTTCTATTACCTTCAAAATATATGTGCAAATTCTACTTCAAAAGAATTACCTTTTCATGCCAGAGTTAATCCTATAACACTGAGTCTTTGCCACTGAGTTTCCCATTCAATTATTACATTTATTTGACACTCATTTTGAGTACCTATCATGTGCCAGGTGCTGTGGTAAGTTCTGAGAACAAGGAAAAAGGAAAAAAAAAAGATCAAGAAAATTGACCTCAGCAAGTTCACAGCAGGGATGCAGTCAAACAGTCAGATAAAAATAAGACAATGACATTTGTTTCGGGAGGGTATGTTAATAACTGAAAATATTCAATGTGTTCATTAGCTTCACATTCGTCTGGCTGACGCTGATGACAGCAGCATCTCTTCAAAGTGCCAAACAATAGCACCTGGGGTAAATGACCAACCACCATGTAGGAGAATGCATAGTTAATGATTAAGCAAACTTTGTTTCTTCACGTTGGAAAATGCGTAGAAGGCTGAGCCATTGCTACAGCTGTTGGGTTGCACAAATGTGCCAAAGAAAGTACCACCTTGACTTAGGGAGAAACTGTGCAAGAAAGGGAGGGAAACATTCAGATTCTCAGACTGACAAATGTATTCTGTAAAATATTCAACTATTTAGAAAATGCGCTTAAATAAAAATGTCTGTCATGAGTTATTTGATAGCTATCTTATCACCGATACAGAAAATTAATTAGCTGAAAACCATAGCATTCAATCTAACCTAATTAACACTCAGAACAGAAGTTAGGAAATTTAGATTTGAAGCTCAGTTTCATCATCAAATTATGTTTTGATATTTGGTAAATTTTTAACCTTGTTGGTCTCTAGTTTTCCAGTTTTTTGAATGATTAGATGATTGTTAGGAACACTTAAGGCTAAAAATCTATAGCTAATCTTTATAATTTCAAGAAGAATTTTTTTTTTAATTTCTGTAAATATTCAATAACAGGCTGTGTTTGTAAAAGGCTCAGTCAATAGCAGTAAAGAATCTATCTAATAAGAGTGTCTTAATGTTACCTGAATCAAATACAGGTAGTTCCCGGGGTTACAAACAAAATCCCTTCCTGTTCCTTTAAGTCACATTTGTAAATGAGTGGGGACAGGTACATACGATTCTTATTTAGCCTTACTTTGGCACAAGAAACCCTGGTGGTGCCATGGATAAGAGCTACAGCTGCTAATCAAAAAGTCAGCAGTTTAGATCTACCAGGTGCCCCTTGGAAACCCATTGCAGCAGTTCTTCTCTGTCCTGTAGGGTCCCTGTGAGTTGAAATTGACTTGATGGCAATGGGTTTTTTGGTTTTGGTCCAAGAGGAGCTCTGGTGGCAGTGGCTAAGAGCTTGGCTGCTAACCAGAAGATCGGCAGTTGGAATCCATCAGCTGCTCCTTGGAAACCCTATGGAGCAGTTCTATCCTGTCCTATAGGGTCACTATGAGTCCGAATTGACTCGCCGGCACCAGGGTTTTGGTTTAGTCCAAGAAGTCTCAGAGCTTTGTCAGTGAGTTAAAAGCTGTATGTGCAGCAAGTGAAGGCGATTGCGATGAAGAATTTGTTGTGCGTAGCCGTTGGTTCCATCGTTTCAAAGTGAGGGCAAATTTACATAATATTACAGGGCAAGTAGGAGTTGTCCTTACGTTGGATGTTTGTAACCCCGGGGACCGCCTGTATATTTACTTTAATATAACAAATCTACAGACAAGAGGAAATCTTCTGGGGTTCATACTGCCCAAATTATAATCATGAAAATAACATATTTACTAAGAGCAGTGATTTTCAAACTTTAACTTGCTTCAGGATAACCTGGAGCCTTGTTTAAACACAGATTACTGGGCCGCAACCTCTGAATTTTGGATAAGTGAGTTTGTGATAGGGCCAGACAGACTGGGAACTAACAAATTCCCAGGACATGCTTATGCTAATGACCCAGGAACCACAGCTTGAGAACCACTGGCAAAGAGTAGCAATGAGAAAAAAAAAAATCGCTGGGCATTCATCTTACTTTGTACAGTGAAAAAAAAAGTCCTATATACAGATTATATATATATTCACATTTTTGTTTTTAATTTCATATATTAATTTTAGTTTTGATTTTTTTTTTAATTTTGACTATTCAGGGCCTAATTCTGTAAATAATATACCCTACCCTCAGTTAATGTTTGCTGGTTAATTAAAATAGTTTCTAAATGTGACGTATATAATTGATACTTGCCTTCGATGTTGTAATACTGTCATGAGATACCATTCTGAAAGCGAAAACAAACAAAAAAATAACAATTCTTATTTTTAATGCTTACATTAGAGTCAAAATATAACTGGTCACCTGAAAATGCTTAATTAAGAGGATGATAAAATTTAAATATTAGTATTCATATTTTTTATCTTGTAAATTTTGTTTCTTATAAATCCAATAATCTATTAGGGGCTTTAAAGGATTCAGCTTTTAGGTAATATTGATATAAATCATTTGGCAAAGTAAATTGTGCATGGTTGTTCCCTCAGTGATCTGTTTGCTGTTGTTGTTGCCCGTTGCCATAGAGTCGCGCTGATTCATGGTGACCGCATGCACAGTGGAATGAAAATGCTGCCCAGTCCTGTGCCATCTCCATGATTGCTTGCAGATTGGACCATTGTGATCTATGGTGTTTTCACTGACTAATTTTTAGAAGTAGATCTCCAAGTCTTTCTTTGTAATTACAATTAGTCTGGAAACTCTGCTAAACCTGTTCAGCATCATAGCAACACGTAAGCCTCCACCGACAGATAAGTGGTAGGCGTGCATGAGGTACATTGGCCAGAAATGAAACTCGGGTCTTTCATATGAAAGGTGAGAATTCTACATCTGAACTACCACTACCCCCAGTGACCTGTTTTTGTGCACTTGTGTTGCATACCCTTCAGTCAATTCCGACTCACAGTGAACCTGTAAGACAGAGTAGAACTGTCCCTTAGGGTTTCCAAACCTATAATCTTTATGAAAGCAGACTGCCACATCTTTCTCCCTTAGCGCGGATGGTGAGTTCAAGCCACTGACCTTTTGGTTAGCAGCCAAGCTTTTAACCGCTGGGTCACCTGGGATCCTTAATGACCTGTTTAGTGTCTTCTAACTTTTGTATATGGAATTTTAATAGAATGAGGCACTCATGTGCTGGGTTAATAGCATATCTAGAAATTTAATAAACTTACAAGTTTAAAGTTTTTGAATGATCAATGTCAATTGTGTTATAATTTTTTCCAGAGCACTGTTTATAGAAAAATTTTGTACTGTAGTTCTCTGTGTGTGTGGATATACATGTATGTATATACATATATAATGCAGAGTATATATACCCACAATCTACATAAGGACACAAGTAAATGAAAAGAGAAGAATGGGAAAACATGTTTGGAAATCTTTCCAAGAAGTCTGTTTACACTGTAATATAAAACAATATATCATAAGTACCTCTTACCTTCATAATTTTCCTGTTTGTACTTTTGTCTTATTTTTCATATCAGCAGCTCTGATTTACCCATTTAAAATTTTTGTGTTACTTCATTTTTTGTTGCTTATTTTCAGCATATATTTTTGGAATATTTTCTTCGCTTTTTTTTTTTTTTTAATTGATGAGATTTCATCTTGGTTTGTTAAAGAGAACCAGCTGTTTTCTTCAAAGATAATTTTCCAAAGCTGTTGTGTGCCATAATTACACTGCAATTACACAGCAATATCCATAAAAACAGATGAGGAGTCTATGTGTCCTTCTACCTCATTAGAAGTCACAAAAATGATAGATGCAGCCTATCCTAGTTTGACTATTGCCCTCTATTGGCAAATTCAAATTCTGGTATAATCCAAAAAGTAAATAGCAATAAAACTGAGATGACTTTTTTTTTTTTAAACAATAGTAACATCTTGGGTCACAAGGTAACACTGTCAAAAGTTCCAAAAACTTGTTTTACAATTAGATTTTAAAACTTACCTTTTAAAACCTAGAGATTAAAAAAATTAATCACTTAAGCTAGTGATGTGTGAATTGGGGCTTTTTTCCAAGCTCCAAACTGTACGGCCCTCATCTTTTCTCCCTCACTCAAAATCTCCTTGAATCATACCCTTCTATTCAGTGGGAAATCAGTTGGATGTTTTCCTTGTTCCCAGCATGTATCCTCTTCTTTGAAGCAATTTTCTCTAAGAAAACTAAGATTTTTAAGTCTCTTAGCATTTCCAAAATCAAGTAATTACTCATAGCTTCATTATCTTAGTGATTAAAAAAAAAAATACCTGAATGTTTAGTCATAAGCAGAAGAAAAATTCATTTCAGATAGATTTCTGAGAAGGATTTTCATTTTAGGACAGTCAATAATATTTTACATATTATGAGTAAGAATGAAGATATGAGAAGACCAGCATCAACAAACAGTTCAAACTCTTGAGTCTTGCAAAATATAATGGAAGTTCTATGGTGGGAACAGTGCATATGTACAAATAAACGCCATCTTTCATGTACCTTTGGCTCTGACTGGCAGCTGGAGAATATAGCAGTTTAATAATATTTATTTTGGCACAAGTGGCAGGAAATAATCGTTTTGTAGCCAGCTGAACAACTAGAGGAAAAAAAAAATCTTCTATGAGCTCTTTTATGGCCTTCTAGGAGTTAGGACTATTGACAGATTTGAAAATTATATGAGTAAAAATAAAGAATTTTTCTAAATTTTACTTTTACCATTTACACCAGGTAGACTGCTATTTTCCCATGTAATATTTTTAATGTAATTGTTGGCTATGTGGAAAACTTAGGTAAGTTTTAGCTACAGAATTCCTGGATTGATGTCAGAGTTAGGAGTTGAGAGTTAAAATTAGTTCATTTCTTTGCCAACATTAACACAAATCCTGGAGCACATTTCCTCAGATTCACTAAAACAGTGACAGCTTAGATAACCACTAGGGAAGTTTTTTGTATGAGAGCTCATATTCACTTAACAACTTTGGCTTAGCATGATCCCACCTCAATTGCCTCTTCCTTTGTTTAATTAATAACATCATTGCCTTTTTGACTAGAGGATTTATCTCACAAAACAAACAAATTTCAGGCAGAACCAATAGTGCTACAGAAAAGGAAAGGAAAAAAAAAGAATTATGCCTGTAATAGTGCTTCTTGTTTTTGTTCAACTCTTTTGCCAAATGTCTGCACCTAGACCACATTTTTGAAGTGGAACACAACTGCAAAATTGATAGGCTCTTTTCTTTTCTAACCCATTTCACTCTCTGACTGTGAACCAGTGTTGATTAGTCTTTAGCAGTTGACAAAAACTATGCAGGTTGTACACTGAGAGAATAACCTTTCCAGTTGTCATGACAAGTACCTGGTGATTCACGGAATTGGGCTCTTCGCTACTTAACCTGCTAGGGGAGAAGGACAAAAGTCCTTTTCCTCTGGCCTCCAAACTCTTAACTTATTTTCTTAATGCTAATACTTCTAAGCCATATTTCAAGAACTGTACTTAATCCTTGATCATTGTTAATCTTCACATATTGATATTCTGATTCTCTAAAAAATATTCCATGCAAAATATAGTTATTATTAATTCATTCAACATATAGTCAAAAAATATGTA
This sequence comes from Elephas maximus indicus, assembly GCF_024166365.1. NCBI lineage: Eukaryota > Metazoa > Chordata > Mammalia > Proboscidea > Elephantidae > Elephas > Elephas maximus. The sequence goes on along the minus strand of NC_064826.1, from coordinate 74,250,454 downwards.
TTGAGCACTTATTATGGACCCAAAAAACTCACTGCTATTGAGTTGACTCCAACTCATAGTGACCCAATAGGACAGAGTAAAACTGCCCCATAAGGTTTCCAAGGAATGTCTGGTGGATTTGAACTGCTGACATTTTGGTTAGTAGCCATAACTCTTAACCACTATGCCACCAGGGTTTCCTACTATCGATCAGGTACTATTATATATGCTGTGGATATAGTGATGAATAAAACTGGTGAAACTTCCTACCCCTACAGAGCCACCTTTCTACTGGAGGTAGTCAGAAATTCAGCAATTAAATATTTACCATGTCAGAGTGCTAGCTGTTATAAAGAAAAATAAAGTAGGGTGTATCTATTAGAGTTCAATCAGAGAAGCAGAACCACTATGAATGGTATAGAATAAGGGGCTTATTATAGGGATTTGACTTATAATAATTAATCTTTCACAGTTGTGGAAGCTGGTAATATATCTATACAAGCCTGTTGTCTCTGCATCTGGCAATGGCTGTCATTGTTAATAACTGGGAAGAGTAAGGACAAACTGTAATCCATGAGATACATTGAAACACATAAGAACATACTAGAACCTGAGTTTGTCTCTCAGCACCCCCAGCTTCAATGTCATGGATGACTTGCAGAAGAAGGTGGCGATCTTCCCCATAGAGCTGTACATCTGCCTAGCCCAGGACTCTGAGAAGCTAAAAGAGGACACTGGTTGGAGGTAGGGAAGCTAACCTCTGTGGTCCTAGCTTCTGCTGTAGGCAAATGAGATAAGCCATCGGCCATATGTACAAGGTGCATGTCTTAGTTATTTAGTGTTGGTGTAACAGAAATACCACAAGTGGATGGCTTGATCAAACGGAAGTTTATTCTCTCACAGTTTAGGAGGCTAGAAGTCTAAATTCACTATGCCAGCTCTAGAGGAAGGCTTTCTCTCTCTCTGTGGGCTCTGGTCCTTGTCAATCTTCCCTTGGTCTAGAAGTTTCTCTGCTCTGGGACCCTGGATCCAAAGGATGAAGTGTGCTCCTGGCTCTTATTTCTCGGGGGTAGGAGGTTCCTCTGTCTCTCTACTCAAGTCTCTCTTTTATATTCCAAAAGAAATTAACTCCAGATACAACCTAATCTTGTATTTTGAGTCCTGTCTCGTTAACATAACTCTCTCTAATCCTGCCTCATTAACTTCAGAGATGTTAGGATTTACAACACATAGGAAAATCATATCAAATGACAAAATGGTGGGCAATCACACAATACTGGGAATCATAGCCTAGCCAAGTTGATACACATTTTTGGGGGACACAATTCAATTCATGACAGGGCAGCAGCATAGTTATCAGGCCCTGACCTTACAAGTGTCATGGTTATCGATTTATTTCCATCTTTCAAATTTCACACAATTTTTTTTGCAAGCCAACTGTAACCCAGAGCTATAGAGGAAAGTTAATTCTGGGAATCATAGCTGTAGTTTAGCTAAGTTGACACTTTACAAAATCACAGTAAAGTCAAGTAGGCAGTTGGATTTATGAGGATGAATTCCAGCAGAATGGCCTGGCTAAATATATAAATGTGGAATTCTTTAACATAGAGATATTTTTTGAAGCTAAAGGTCTGGCTGAGATAATTTAGAGTGAATGAGCATAGATTGGGGGAAAAAAATAGAGCCCTGGGTGGCATTCCAATGTTTAGGGTTCTGGAAGCTCTGAAGAAACTGGTAAAGAGACTCAAAACGATAACTGAATGTGTAGGAGGAGAACCAGAGAGTAAAAAAAAAAAAAAAGTAGCTTCCAGAAAAAAGAGAAGACTGCTTCCAAGAAAGAAAAAAAGACGAACATTTTCAAGTGCTGATGATAAAATAGGCTGAGTAAAATGAGGTCTTGGAATTGACAGCTCATTTGGGCAATATGGAGGTCATTCATGACCTTGCAAGAGCTTTTTCTGTATATGGTGAAAATGATTGAATTGGGCTCAAAAAAAGAATAGGAGGAGAGTTAATGGAAACTGTACACAGAGTCAACTATTTTGAGTTTTGTTGTAAAGGGGTACAGAAAACTTGAACAGCAGAGAAAGACGCGAGACCAAATAAAAAGTATTGTCCATGTGTCTTCTTAAGATTGGGTAAGTTGCATTATGTTATTGTTAGGTGCCATTGAGTCAATTCTAACTCATAGTGACCCTGTGTACAACAGAATGAAACACCACCTGATCCTGCGTCATTCTCGCCATCTTTACTATGTTTGAGTCCATTGTTGCAGCCACTGTGTCAGTTCACCTAGCTGAACGTCTTTCTCTTTTTTGCTGACCTTCTATTTTACTAAGCACAACGTCCTTTTCCAGGGACTGGTCGTTCCTGACAACATGTCCAAAGTATGTAAGATGCAGTCTTGCCATCCTTGCTTCTAAGGAGCATTCTGGTTGTACTTCTTCCAAGACAGATTTGTTCATTCTTTTGGGAGTCATGGTATGTTCAATATTCTTTGCCAACACCGCAATTTGAAGGCATCAATTCTTCTTTGGTCTTTCTTATCCATTGTCCAGTTTTCGCATATATATGATGTGGCTGAAAATACCACGGCTTGGGTCTGGTGCATCTAAGTCTTTAAGGTGACATCTTTGCAGCAGATTTGCCTAATGCAATGTGTCTTTTGATTTTTTTGACTGCTCCTTCCATGTATCTAAGTAAAATGAAATCTTTTACAACTTCAATTTTTTCTCCATAAACCCTGGTGGTGTAGTGGTTAAGTGCTCTGGCTGCTGATATAAAGGTCAGCAGTTCAAATCTGCCAGGCACTCCTTGGAAACTCTATGGGGCAGTTCTACTCTGTCCTATAGGGTCACTATGAGTCGGAATCGACTCGATGGCAATGGGTTTATCATGATGTTGATTATCGGTCCAGTTGTGAGGATTTTTGTTTTCCTCATGTTGAGGTGTAATCCATACTGAAGGCTGTGGCCTTTGATCTTCATCAATAAATGCTTCAAGTCCTCTTCACTTTCAGCAAGCAAGGTTGTGTCATCTGCATAATGCAGGTTGTGAATGAGTCTTTCTCCAATCCTGATGCCCTGTTCTTCATATAGTCCAGCTTCTCGGATTATTTGATCAGCATACAGATCGAATACGTAAGGTGAAAGGATACAACCCTGATGCACACCTTTCTTAACTTTAAACCACATAGTATCCCCTTGTTCTGTTGGAACAACTGCCTCTTGATCCATGTACAGGTTCCTCATGAGCACAATTAAGAACTTATTATAGAAAATGAGTATTTTGTATCTAAAGAGATCCAAGTTAGAATTATAGTTAGAATCATAGGTATATCGATACTTTAAAGAGGTGTTTTGCAGTAGATCCTTTTATTTAAATAGTTTTTAATATGAGTTATTTTTCTCAAACATTCTTAACGTATTTCTGCTAATTACAGACTGTCAACGTCCCAATACTTTAAAGTTTGAGGCTATTTATTAGCCAAGTAGTCACTGAGACAGCTGTGTGTGTTCGAAACTGGTTCTGTAGTCTTTTTTCTGTTTTCAGAATACACTCCTTGGTCTCACCTTGCAGCCTTAACTCAGGAAACTTCTAGAAGTACACATGGTTCAAATTAATTGCTATATACCAACACCCAACTTGTACCTTATTGTAAAGATTTGGGTTTATTTCATGTCAACTTGATCAATGCAACTGCCCAAGAGAATGGTAACTAATCATATACCCCTGAAGTGATATGATTACCAAAAACCAAACCAAACCCAGTGCTGTTGAGTTGATTCTGACTCATAGCTACCCTATAGGACACAGCAGAATTGCCCCATAGAGTTTCCAAGGAGTGCCTGGCAGATTCGAACTGCTGACCTTTTGGTTAGCAGAGATAGCACTCAACCACTACGCCACCAGGGTTTCTGTGACATGATTAGCAAGAAGTAAAAGCTGAAAGCGGCTCTAAGCCAATGCTTCCTTCAGCTGAGGTGATCTGCACACATCGAAGATAATATCTTGTGACCCTGCACATCTAGAGTGTGTAATGATAGGTCAGTTAGAAGCTAAGCCTAAGACTCAGGCCTCTTCTGTACTGGTACTGTACCTGGTGATTTGTCAACCTTATGTTCCTTATGAAATCTAAAGTATTGAGTAAAGCCTCCTGGATCATGTGACTTTGAATGCAGTATCACTGCTTCTGGTTGAGCAGGGGGAGTGGTAAACATGTTGATTGGGCACATAATACAATATACAAGATAAAAAAATAGTGTGTTAGTATTCAGTGCTAAAGAGAACAAATAGGGCCGGGAAAAGGGATATAGAAAATCTCTGTGGGGTACTGAACTTTTAGATAGAGTGACAAGCAAAGGCCTCATTAACAAGGTGACTTTTGATTAAGGACCTGCAAAGAGTAAGAGAGAAGGCCTTGTGAGTATCTGAGGAAATTTTATTCTGGACAAACAGTTCAGAAAGTGCAAAGGCCCTGAGGAGAGTTTGCCTCTTGCTCTTCTTGCTCTTACCGTGTTTTTTTCCTCCCCATTAAGCCATCAGGTAATTCCCAAAACCACAGAAATTAAGGATTGTTTTTTCAATTTAGGAAATTTCAATGGGGTTCTAGGAAAACCCATGAGTTTAACTCTTTGTAGCTTTTTTTTATTTGACACATATACATATATCTTATAGATTCAATTCTGTCTACCTAAACTTTTCTGTAGTTATAGACATAACTATAACCTATTGAAAGTTTTACATTGCTTTAATAGTCTTGTAGATAATGTTCATAAATTATTAAACTATAAAACATTTATTTTCTCTTCAAAATAATATGATACTCTTCTATATTAATGAATGATGTTAAACTTCTTTTATCCCACTTGCTACTCGTGAAATTATGAAGTTAAAAATGTGGTGATGTATATGAGAAGAAAGTATTGACTCTGAAGACTTTTTATCCAGGAAAGAAAGTACAATTGAGTCAACTTCTTAGCAATTTGCGTGATCCAGCTATTTAGATTGTTTAGGAAAGTCCTTGGAGACCCCTTTCCCTTTTGCTCCCAACTCTTCTCAAAGATTTACCTAATAAAACTAAGGAAAAAGAAAGAGAAAGGAGATTCATTGAACAATGGTACATTTTATTTAGGAGATTGCATTTATCCTTGATTGGCTTCCTTTAGGTCTGTCCCTACATCATTTTGCTGTTCAACACTGTATTAATTTTCTATTGCTGATGTTAAAAATAACCAGAAATTTAGTGGCTTACAACAACACAGATTTATCTTATAGTCCTGGAGGTCAGAAGTCCAAAATGGGTTTTGCTGGGCTAAAATTAAGGTGTTGGAAGTTCCAGGGAGAACCTGTTTCCTTACATTTTCTAGTTTCTAGAGGCTTCCTGCATTCCTTGGCTCATTGCCTCATTATCTTCAAAGTCAGCAAGGTATGCCAAGTCATTTCCCTCTATTATCTACATATTCTCTCTCTTCTGCCCCCTCTTCCATTTATAAGGATGCTTGTGATTACACTGAGCCCACCTGAAAAATTCAAGATACTAACCCCATCTCAGGAGCAGCTCATTAACAACCCTAATGCCATCTGCAATCTTAATTCCCTTTTGCAATATAACTAACATATTCACAGGTTCCAGGGATCAAAATGTGGACATCTTTAGGGGGTGTTATTCTGCCTACCACAGGCACCTTTACTCAAGTAGTAATTGATAAAATAATATAGTAGGCTCACATTTGCCATCTGATAGGTATATGAGTTTGTAGTGAAGGACTGAGCTCTGTTTCTTTTATTAAAGTGTTTTCTTACTCAACTCACTTGGTATTACTTAGCTAATGTTTTCCTTCTTCTTAAGGCAGTGCTATGACTTTCCTGTAGTCATTGAAGCATCCTTAATTATTTCAGTACACTTACTTCCTTCAAAGAGACTGTGTACATTCCAGTAGCCAAAGAGCTGCTAGTTTGTAGGCTGTGAGTGAATTGACTAATCAAGCCACTTCATTGCTGAGCCCTTGGCTTTGGCTTCCACTTTATCAACACATCTAATCTTAGCATTTATTATATGATAGGGTCTCAAAAGAAATTGGAGGAACTAATTGATCTTGATCCCCACATCCTGTATTATTTTTTCAGGAAATCTAGGAAATTCTGACTATATTACTTGGTCCTAGGAAAACTCCCCCCAAAACTACATTGACAACAAACAACATTTGTATTGGATTTAAAGAAATCATAAAATACACAATAATGTTGATTTCCTTACAAATATAAAAACAAACAAACTGTATATGAGACTGTGTTTTGTAGTTTCATTATTTGGACCATCAAAAGGTGGGTGATTACAGAAAACTATGGGTGTTTTGAGTATACTCTTTGCATTGCTTTCTTATAAGTCATTTTGGGCATTTATCCTATCCTTTGGCTTACTTAATGCCTATTACACTTGACTGAAAATAGAATAGCATTTATAGGGCAAAGGGACAAATTGAAATGAATACTTGTCTTAAATATAAATCATCAAGGAGATTCCATACAAATGAGAAGAAAGAAGAAGGTGAAAGACTTAGTTATTTTAAATCAAGTCTATTTTAGGTAAACACTGATTTGTGTTGCAACATGGAAATCTGATTTTCAATACTTTTATAAGTGATTAGATGACAGCATTATATATGGATAAATGTTATTGATTTTTCAATGTTGAATAAGTTTAAACTAAATTCTCTTGTATAACACAATCATACTTAAAAAGTTTTTCTTCAGATTTGTTTCAAATTTTACTCAACAAATATAAAGCATGAATGTCTCAAAAAATTCCACTATTGGCTTTTGCGAAACAGAATGAAACAAAATGTCATATGTTATAAGGTCCCTGTTTTTTAAACATATTACTTATATTAATATTTTTCTTATTAATTTCATTTCCGAGCCCTCATGAAGGTGATGGAGAAGTGTTTTATAGATGAGAAAACTAAAACATCAAAGGAACTTAAAGGTACAGAAAAAGGTAGGCCCATTGACAGCTGGGATCTTTTCTCTGGGTTCTTAAAAAATACTTAGAACTCCACTCTCGAAAATGAGATCTTACCTTTGAACAGCTATCTTGTCTGTGATCCATTAACGCCCATTTATGCCAGGCCCTGTGGATGTACTAAGACAAATAAGAAAGTTCCCACTTGTAAGCATCCAGTGTCAACAACAACAAAAAAGTTCAGAATCAAATAGGGGAAAGATAGAAATAAAAACAAGCAACTACATAATGCTTTTGAAATGAATGTAATGGATGACAAAGCACAGAGTTGAGGCAACTATCAGGGGCACATGGTAACATTTCAGGTCTGCGTAGCTCAAGTTAAAACACACAATGAAAATTACTGGGGAAATTCTCTCCTCCCACCACCCTCAAAAATAGCTATGCCATGTAATTATGGCAGAAAAAAAATTCTGCATCTCTGATTTAGAGCAGCCAGCAGCACATGGTCTAAAAGTTTTGATAGTGAGCACTTTCAAAATATGTGTCAATTTGCTAAGATTAATTTGAGCTGATGACATTGAGTGCTGTACTTACATGAATGTTTAGATTACGATATGGTCACCTATAGTTCTTTATCACAGGCCTATCCCCTGAATTGCAGATCTCCACAGCTGCCTACTGGACATCTCCAGTTGGATTTTTACTGCCACTTCATAGTGTTTTCATAATTTCCGTGGAGTTGTGAGGTGAAAATCTGATTAGAGTGTACAAAAATTATAAACAGGAGCAACATTCTGAATCAATTGTTCTTAAAATTAAGTCAATTAATAAAAGTATTGGTTAGTAATCATGTTGTTATCCACTAAGGAAATTAACCTTAAATTTAAAATATTCATTGCCATCAATTTATTTTAAAAGCTTTTAATTTGAGGCTTCTAACAAGGAGACCGTTTATGATATAAAGTGAAACAAACCCTGGGTAGAAAATTCTATAATTATACACATACATTCCTGGATATAAACACATGAGATCCTGAAGTAATGGTGCAATATATTCCTGGGTGGTGATATATATTATAGCTGATTTCTATTGTCTTATTTAAAATTTTCTCTGTTTTTCATTTTGCTTCTATAAACAGAGTTTTATATGAAATTTTTAAATCTCAAAGCATTCAGAGACTCTATGAGCCAAAAAAAATTTCTGATTCTTATTTCAATAACACTAAAATTACTAAAAGCCAAAGAAGGGACTTAAGCTTTTAAATGATTCCTCTTCAATTATCCTAATAATTTAGCTCTATGTTAAAAAATAAATGGAAATGATGTAACTCTTTCCCATATCTGGACTATAACAAGGTAAAAAAAGGTTTGTCTGTTTCATATAAATTTTCTGAAAGAATTTCTTTTGTGTTTCCCCTTGTTAGGTTTTTTGAGACCCTAGACTTAAAATATAACTAAAATTTGAGGGTTTTTCAATGGTGAATAAAAGGAGCCCTAGTCACACAAAAAAAAAAAAAAAAATTTTTTTTTTTTTTTTTAAGTGACACAGTGGTTAAGCACTTGCTGCTAAACAAGTTTGAACCCACTGGCTGCTCTGCAGGAGAAAGATGTGGCAGTCTGCTTCCGTAAAGATTACAGCCTTGGAAACCCTGTGGGGCAGTTCTGCTCTGTCCTGTAGGGTCCCTATGAGTCAGAATCAACTCATGGCAATGGGTTTGGTTTTGGTTCAATGGATGACACTTGACAGAAAGTGTAAGCCCGTAAAGCGTTGTATCTCTTCCATTCCAGAAAGACCGTGGATATTGTAAAGGGGAAACATTACTAATTGATATATATATATATTTTGCTTTATGTAAGCATGACTTCTTGGTCTTCTAGTGACAAAAAGATCTTATTTGAGCTAATTCGAGTAATGGAGTACTGACTCCTTTTAAATCCACAAAAACAAAAAGCCATGTGTGCTTTGTTTCTCTCCAGGGAGTCTGTTTCCTTCTACCTTCAAATCAACGATATCTTTTCAAAAGGTGTTATAAAATATAATTTTGCTTAGGTACATTGTCCATGAAAATGTGCGTTAGCTTGAGCCTCAGGCCCAAAACAAAAGGCAGGCACCAAGGAAAGCAAGTACTACCATTTTAGTTTCCCTTTACTGGACCCGAGGGACCGGGTGTTTGTGAAGAAAATCAGACGGCACCTATCTACGGGTAAAAGGCTTTTGTTCACTTTGGCTTGATAATATGAGGTTCAAAGGAGGAAGGCACAAGCTGTTAAGAACAAATATAGAAGCAAAAAATGACAAAAAGTTAGGCTGTTTTCCTTTGTACAGTTATAGCCTCCTACATCCGAGGTGACTGTAGGCTAAAGCATTGCCTTTGGGAAAATGCTGCTTTCAACTGCTTTTAATTTTGTTCCAGGTCCATTGTGTAGAGATGTGGTGGCTGTGTACAGCACAACCCCAGGGGCGCCATTCACGTTTTACTATTAACTCCTGGATAATTTTCCAGGAGATAGGAGTACGTGTTTTTGTTGTTGTTGTTCTACGATATCGCTGTATTTCAACAGATGGGAGTAGTGTTTTGAGGAAAGGATGCCTCTTTCTATTTTGCACATAGGCCCCTGAGTTACTCTTCAAAAGGATTTCATAATATTCAGTTCAATGCTACAGGGAAAATTTCCTTTTATTATTGTTTCTTTGATGTTAAATAGATTAAAAAATAAAAACAACTTAAAAATAGATTGGAAAGTAAAGTGGACAGTTCAGCCTTGAAAAGCACAAATGTCAGAAAAGCTTGTCCTACCAGCAACGGAAATGGGGAAATTCAATTCCCTTCAATCTTTAATGTGCATTCATAGAATGAAATATACATTCACAGGTTAAAATATATATTTTCTTTTTTGTTTTAAATGAAAATAAATTTTAAAAAAATGTTAAAATGTGTGTTGCGAGGAGGCAGTCTTTTGAATGGCCCAAATGGGTCTAACTACTCCCTGTTACTCCCCATTTTTCCCCCCTGCTTGCATCTTTGGGCTTCAGAACAAACCATTGCACACCGCCACCCCCGCCAATGCTAATGGTTTGTCTCAATAAGCAGCAGAGCTAAACAGGTACAATTCTGGGTACCTCCATGTCTGTCTACCCCCTTCTTCAGGTGATCAGGCTGGAAAATTTGCACTGCACTCTATGCAGTGAAATACACAACACCCGCCGGATTATAAAGCCAGGTGGGGGAAGATCCTTGGGGTCCTTCATCCACAATGAAAAGGGAGGGGTATTCATAGAAGTTTTCCATCCTGCCCCAAAACAGGGATGACCTCTCATAGCGGAACTTTTCCTGTTGTACGCTGTCTGCTGCCTGTGAGTAATTAAAACAGCTTTTACTATTGCCGACAGCATATACATGTCTCATGTGTATGCCTTGATCAGTATAAATGGAAAGAACAATCATGGTGTGGTTGGTGCTTGTGGGTGGAATTCTCATCCCCACACTCTGATGGGTACCTGGGATCTGGATACAGCCTTTAAGGAAATGTGTGTGCAATATGTGTATGTTGAAGAAAAATGTTGCATACTCCTCCTGGAAAAGCACAATCCAAGTTTTTAAGTTCCATAAAATTCTATTGATGAAAAATGTTAAAAAATTATGATATAGCTTGTATTCAAATAAGTAATGTCATAGTCATATAAATATGGGAAACACTACATGACATTTAATCTCTTAGTGATCTGCAATAATTCATATCAGCATATTTTTGGTTCAATATATTCCTGCAACAAGTCATTAATAAGCCCAGTGTTCCTGAAAATATTTTGCTTTACAACAGCTTTTCCTTCAATGATTCATCTATTTACACCCTGTGGAGTAAGTGATTTGTGGAGTTTGTGCTGGAAAACACACGCTTTCATGATATTCTACATATAAGTACATTATTTAAGAGGTATCTTATCTCTTTTGAGTTATTGGCCATATTTTTCTCTTTCTTTTTTAAGAGTTAAGCCTAAAAAAATATAAGGAATAATATTAGGAAGAAGAAACTTGATTTGAGAGAAGAAAAGAAGCTTGCTTTTACTTTAATCCTTTCGGACTCGTAGTCATCTCTGCCCTTAGAGTCTAGGTTAAACAACTTCCGCTTAATTAACTGACACTGCCGATCTGAATTAATGACAAGATCCCTAGCACCTGTTTCCAGCTTTCTCCAGGGAGCCAGCTGAATGGAAAAAGGCAGATTGAAAGAGTCTCAGCGGGACACCTGAATCCAGGAGGTAGTATAAAGGCTAATTTCTACTGTAAGACCTTCATTACTCATCTGTTGAACGTCAGTTATTGAGTTGGGAATATTGCTTTGCAAGAGGTGAAAATACTCTCCTTTAAATAAATCTGCTCAAACGTGTGTGATTTAATTCCTTCTGACAAGAAACACACTTAAGATTTCAAATACTTCAATATTTCAGTTCAGTCAATGAAATAAATGAGAAGGCCAGAGGATTTTGCCCTCAAAAATTCCATTGTACAAAAATTAACCAAGAGGAAATCAGTGTTGCTTAACACTTATTTCCAGACTATTAATGTGACAGAGCCCAAACTCTGACACAGCTTCCCCTTTTTATACTATGTAATTAATTTCATGGACGGTAAGGACACACTCTTTCCTTCCATAGTCCTCTAATTCATGAGCTTCCATAGCCAAAGAACTGATGATTTAATCAAATTGGCTGGAAACTGAAAATAATCAAGGATGCAAAAGTATCTCATTTGCTTTCTGTAAGAAGAAAAAAAAAAAATCACTACATTTCAATTTTAAGTGTGAAACAATGAGTTGAGTCAGAATGGTTTATGTCCGTAGGAACTTTCACTGTAAGAGCTCACTGCATTTGTTTCCATAACCCAGGGCAAATTTTTTTTCCCAAAAAGTAGTACTTATTAGCATAGATAGAGTTCCTAGTGAAAAAGAAGTAACTAAAAGTAAACTTTTGAGAAGTCAATATGTGTTAAACTCTTTTTCTTTACTTTTTGTTTTTTAAGACCACCTGCCTTTTCTAAGCATGATTTTGGCATTTTCACAACTGTTAAATTGTTTGAGGATAACTCTTCCCACTTATAATTCCACAGGGGAGAAGTGAATGTTAAAAGCCAATAAGGTACCAGAAAACATAAATTTTAATAGGATCCGATAATTTGCAGTAATTTTAGAGATCGGCGGAAATACATAATTTTTACCAAAGTCCTTTATTTTGCTATTAAAATATTCAAACAATTTTTTAACCAAAATGTTAATTTAGTTTTGGCCACGGGCAGTAGGACTGAATACATTCTATAAGAAGTTCATTCCATACTCACATAACTTGTGTCTAAACTAAACTAAAATTTAGTTTCCATTGTGTTGCTGGACTGCTTAGAAAAAAAACAAAACCTATTGCTATCTACTGATTCCGACTCATAGCAATCCTACAGAACAGAGTAGAATTGCCGCATAGGGTTTCTAAGGGTGTAAATCTTTATGGAAGCAGACTGCCACATCTTCCTTCTGCGAAGCAGCCTGGTGGGTTTGAACCACTGACATTTCAGTTAGCAGCCAAGTGTTTTAGGCACTGTGCCACCAGGGCTTCTTACTTAGAAAAAGTCAGTAATTTAAAAGAGACACATCTCTCTTCCTACTTAAAGTAAAATACAGAGACAGCTGTGAACTGAAAAGAGAGTAGTGAAAGTAGAAGCTGTCATGAAATGCAGGGCTCTCGTGAGGTCCTGTGTGGTACCATCTGAAGCTTGGTCTTTGTTGGGGAGAAGGAGCAGGGCTATATTAGAAATTCCATGATTTAGCTGTGGACCCTCAGAGGGACCAGAGAAGCCTAGTTTTTTGGCACTTCCTGGGTTCTGACAGAAAACCAAAATAAAAACAAAGCCATTATCGCTGAGTTGATTCTGACTCATGGCGACCCTACAAAACAGAGTAGAACTGTCCCAAAGGGTTTTCAGGGCTGTAATCTTTACAAAACCAGATTGCCATATCTCTCTTCTACAGAGCAGCTGGTAAGTTCACACAACTGACCTTTTGATTAGCAGCCCAGTGCTTAACCACTGTGCCACCAGGGCTCCTGGTCCCTGGCAGAAGGACACGCAAATGCTGTCTGTGAGAAAACATCACCAACATGGGCTCCCAGGAGTCACACAGTTACAAAAATCATAAAAAAAAAAGTCACCAAACACTTCCAAAAAAAACCTACACTAGTGAGACTAAGCAAAATCAAACAGTATCAGACCTACTTCCCAAAAATGAGGATTTCAAATTGTCAGCTATAGAATATAAATAATTATATATAAAACATTAAAAAAAAAAAAAAAGAATCACAAATAGGAGTAAATGATATGATCAAAGTATAAGACACACTCGGGAAAGAAAAAGAAGCATTAGAAAGGAAATATATTACTTTTTTTGGAGGGTGGGTGGGCTGCTGTGCTGAATAGGAGACTAGACACAGCTAAGAAAAGAATAAGTCAATTAAAAGGTAGTAAAGAAAAAAAAAAACCCATGTGTCTGTCAATTTGTCGTACTGTGGGGGCTTGCATGTTGCTGTGATGCTGGAAGCTATGCCACCGGTATTCATACACCAGTAGGGTCACCCAGAGAGGACAGGCTTCAGCTGAGCTTCCAGACTAAGATGGTCTAGGAATGAGGATCCAGCAGTCTACTTCTGAAAAGAATTAGCCAGTGAAAACCTTATGAATAGCAGCGGAACATTGTCTAATACAGTGCCAGAAGATGAGCCCCCCAGGTTGGAAGGCACTCAAAAGATGACTAGGGAAGAGCTGCCTCCTCAAAGTAGAGTCGACCTTAATGACGTGGATGGAGTCAAGCTTTCGGAACCTTCGTTTGCTGATGTGGCATGACTCAAAAAGAGAAGAAATAGCTGCAAACATCCATTAATAATTGAAACGTGATATGTATGAAGTATGAACCTAGGAAAACTTGAAACCGTCAAAAATGAAATGGAATGCATAAACATCAATATCCTGGGCATTAGTGTGTTGAAACGGACTGGTATGGGGCATTTTGAATCAGACAATCATATGGTCTACTATGCCGGGAATGACAAATTGTAGAGGAATGGCATTATGTTCATCATCAAAAACAACATTTCGAGATCTATCTTCAAGATAGTACAATACTGTCAGTGATAGAATAACATCCATAAGCCTACAAGGAAGAACAGTTAATATGATTATTACTCAAATTTACACACCAACCACTAAGGCCAAAGATGAAGAAATTGAAGATTTTTACCAACTTCTGCAGTCTGAAATTGATGGAACATGCAATCAGGATGCAGTGATAATTACTGGTGATTGGAATGTGAAAGTTGGAAACAAAGAAGAAGAATCGGTAGTTGGAAAATATGGCCTTGGTGATAGAAACGATGCCAGAGATCACAGGATTGAATTTTGCAAGACCAATGACTTCTTCATTGCAAATACATTTTTTCACCAACATAAACGGCGACTATACACATGGACCTCGCCAGATGGGATACATAGGAATCAGATCAACTACATCTGTGGAAAGAGATGATGGAAAACTTCAACATCATCAGTCAGAACAAGGCCACTGTCTGACGGCAGAACAGACCATCAATTGCTCATATTCAAGTTCAAGTTGAAACCGAAGAAAATTAGAACAAGTCCACGAGAGCCAAAGTATAACCTTGAGTGTATCCCACCTGAATTTAGAGACCATCTCAAGAATATATCTGACACGCTGAACACTAATGATCAAAGACCAGACAAGTTGTGGAATGACATCAAGGACACCATACATGAAGAAAGCAAGAGGTCATTAAAAAGACAAGAAAGAAAGAAAAGACCAAGACAGACTTCAGAAGAGACTCTGAAACTTGCTCTTGAATGTTGAGTAGCTAAAGCAAAAAAAAAAAGACATGAGGAAGTAAAAGAACTGAACAAAAGATTTCAAAGGGTGGCTAGAGAAGAAAAAGTATTATAATGACATGCACCAAAAGCTAGAGATAGAAAACCAGAAGGGAAGAACATGCTCTGCATTTCTCAAGCTGAAAGAACTGAAGAAAAAATTCAAGCCTTGAGTTGCAATAGTGAAGGATTCCATGGGGAAAATATTAAATGATGCAGGAAGCATCAAAAGAAGATGGAAGGAATACACAGAGTCATTATACCAAAAAGAATCAGTTGACTTTCAACCATTTCAAAAGGTAGCATATGATCAGGAACCAATGGTACTAAAGGAAGAAGTCCAAGCTACAATGAAGACATTGGCAAAAAACAAGGCTATAGGAATTGATGGAATATCAATTGAGATGTTTCAACAAATGGTTGCAGTGCTGGAAGTGCTCACCCATCTATGCCAAGAAATTTGGAAGACAGCTACCTGGCTAACTGACTGAAAGAGATCCATATTTATGTCTATTCCCAAAAAAGGTGATCCCATCAAGTGTGGAAATTATTCAACAATCTCATTAATATCTCAGGCCAGTAAAATTTTGCTGAAGATCATTCAAAAGTGGCTTCAGCAGTGTATTGACTGGGAACTGCCAGAAATTCAGGCCAGATTCAGAAGAGGACATGCAACCAAGGATATCATTGCAGTTGTCAGATAGATCTTGGCTGAAGGCAGAGAATATCAGAAAGATGTTTACTTGTGTTTTATTGACTATGCAAAGGCATCCGACTGTGTGGCTCATAACAAATTATGGGTAGAATTGTGAAGAATGGGAATTCCAGAACACTTAATTGTGCTCATGAGGAATCTGTACATAGATCAAGAGGCAGTTGTTCAAACAGAACAAGGGGATACTGATTGGTTTAAAGTCAGGAAAGGTGTGAGTCAGGGTTGCATCCTTATCCTTTCACCATGCCTATTCAATCTGTATGCTGAGCAAATAATCTGAGAAACTGGACTACATGACAAAGAACGGGGCATCAGGATTGGTGGAAGACTCATAAACAACCTGCATTATGTAGATGACACAACCTTGCTTGCCGAAAGTGAAGAGGACTTGAAACACGGATGAAGATCAAAGACCACATCCTTCAGTATGGATTGCACCTCAACATAAAGAAAATAAAAATCTTCACAACTGTACCAACAAGCAGCATCACAATAAGTGGAGAAAGATTGAAGTTGTCAAGGATTTCATTTTACTTGGATCCACAATCAACAGCCATGGAAACAGCAGGCAAGAACTCAAAAGATGTATTGCATTGGGTAAATCTGCTGCAAAAGACCTCTTAAAGTGTTGAAAAGCAAAGATACCACCTTGAAGACTAAGGTATGCCTGACCCAAGCCATGGAATTTTCAAAAGCATCATATACATGGAAAAGCTGGACAATGAATAAGGAAGACAGAAGAAGAATTGACGCCTTTGAATTGTGGTGTTGGCGAAGAATGTTGAATATATCATGGACTGCCAAAAGAACAAACAAATCAGTTTTGGAAGAAGTACTACCAGAATGCTCCTTAGAAGCAAGGATGGCGAGACTACTTTTTACATACTTTGGGCGTGTTGTCAGGGGAGATCAGTCCCTGGAGAAGGAAAACATGCTTGGTAAAGTACAGAGTCAACAAAAAAGAGGAAGACCCTCAACAAGATGTGGGCATGGAGCAGGACTGGGCAGTGTTTCGTTCTGTTGTACATAGGGTCTCTATGGGTCAGAACCTACTCGAGGACACATAACAACAACAGAGAGAAAGAAATGACCTAGGAAGTGGTACATAGAAGCATGTAGATGGGAAATACAAGAGCTCGACGAGATATGAAATTCTAATATAATGTAATCAAATCTAATGCCAGAAAGAGAGAATAGAGAAAATAAAGGAGAAGAAAACTTGAAGTGAATGTAGCAAACAGAAAATTTTCAAGAATTGGTGATAGGTAAGAATCCATGGATACTGAGGCAATAGTAGGCTAAATTAAAAAAAAAAAAAATCCACTCTAGACTTAAGAGTCCGTGTAACTGTGTAACTACGGAATGTCAATACAAAGAGAAGATTTTAGAAAGTTCCATAGAGAAAAGTCCAATCGATTTCAAAGAAACTGTAATTAAACAAACAACAGACTTTTCAATAGTAGTGAGAAGCCAGTGGAATAATGGAATTATAGTTTCATTAAGATAAAGTCACTATCAACTTGGAATTGTGTATCAAATAAAACTAATTTTCAAAAAAGAGAGAAAATAAGGAAAGTTCAGGTAAACACAAAACTAAGAGCTTACCCAGAAGCAACACGCTTAAAAAGTATTCTTCAGGCAGAAATCAAATGGACTGTAGGTAAAATATCTGAGAGATGAAATTCATAAGTCTTTAAATCTAAAAATGCAATGACTACATAAAATAATAATAATAATGGACCCTGATTTGTAGGGCTAAAACAACAGAAGACAGATTAAAAAAATTTAGATAATCACAGCATGTAAGTTGAGAGGGAGGGTGGTGATGTTAAAGTGTTCTAAGGTACTTGAATTGATTATGATAATGATAACTTTAGACTTTATCTTGAATTAAGTATTAAGGGTAAAATTGCAAGGTCAAGAAATACAAAATATAGAAATAAAATTTATAATTCAGAAAGAGTGTGCATATTGTCGGAGGGGTGTTAAAATGAAAACAAAGTTAAAAAAAAAACCTCTAATTTAAAGGGAAATAAAAGAGGGAAAAGAAGCATAGAAATCAATAATATGATGGTTAAGATGAATCCAAATATACCATGAGTTATTACAAAAAGAAAATCGTTGCTCTGGAGTCGATTTTGGCTCATAATGACTCTATAGAACACAGTAAACTTCCCCACAGGGCTTCCAAGGCTGGAATGCTTATGGAAGCAGGCTGTCACATCTTTCTCCCACAGAGCAGCTGGGGTGCTTGAACTGCCAGCATTTCAGTTAGCAGCCAAGTGCTTCACCACTTGAATTTAGTATAAGAATTATATTTCAGGTTAACTAAGTATCACCAAATAATGAGAGAAACTTCTAATTTATGGAGGAACTTCATGCCAATAAACATGTTAAAAGTAGTAGAATTAGGAAAGTGAACAGGACATTTCTATAGTGTCAAAGTGAGACAATGAGATCACTCAGATTATTTTCTGATTGAAACAGACAAAAATTCAACTTTACATTAAAAAGATTAGGCTGTCACTAGCCCAAATAGTGGTTGCCTAATAGTACCTGTAACCTGTTGCCCTCGAGTTGATTTCAACTCATACTGACCCTATAGGACAGAGTAGAAATGCCCCCATAGGGTTTCCAAGGAGCACCTGGTGGATTCGAACTGCCACCCTTCTGGTTAACAACCATAGCTCTTAACCACTATGCCACCAGGGTTTCTGCCTACTAGTGGAACTCCTAAATATTATGTATCTCCTCATATGATATAATATGAAGCTTTAAACATGATCAATGTTAAATTATTGCCCACACGGTTTAACTTAAATCTAAACAGTTATAGCTATACTATCCAGTGTACAGTAAACAGGGGATAGCGGAAGATCACCAGAAAGTTATCTGTTGACTCTGGAATGTGGGACATTGTATAGGACAACAGTTAAAATTTATTCAGAGATTAAAAAAAAAAATTCTAGGTTAAAAGAGAGTTGAGAGACTAACACTACTATTTAATGCATATTTATGGAGTCAAACCTGACTTAAACATTTAAAGAAAGTCATTGTTATTGATAACAAATGGGATGGAGTAAATATCTTATTAGATAATGCTGAAGAGAAAATAAGCAAACTGGAAAATAAACCTGAGAAAATTGCATAAGAAACAGAACAGAAAGATAAAGGAGATAAAATAAATGAAAGAATTTTAGGCATGGAAAATAAGAAGTTCTGATATATTTTATTCTGAATGTCAGAAGGAAATAATATGACAAATAATGAAGATGTAATTTTGAAAGAAATATGTGGTTGAAATTTTCAGGAAGTAAGAAATGACATGAGTATTATGACTCAAATATTACATATAATAATAATTTCTCTTGTAGATACTTCACAGAAAAATTGCAGATAAAAAAGAGAAAGTAAATACCTTATGGGTGATTTATTTTGATAATAGTTCATTAGGAATATATAAGGATTAGACAATTTTATGTACCTATTATTTTGAAATTATAAATCCAAATATAATACAAAATAATGACAAAAACTCTATGAAACCAAGAAACTTTTGTCACAAGTCTCTCAGAAATGAACAGATAGAAAAGGTAAAAAGTAAATAAGGATATTGATAATTTGACTATCATAACTGATGAGTTTGATTTAATAAGAAGTGTGTGGTTGGTAGCTTATATGTCAAGGTGTATGTTTGTGTACTATATGTTAAGGTGTATGTATGTGTATATGTTTGTGTATGTGGAAAGCAAGAGAAAAATATAGAATTTGTTTCTAAGTATAGATTTTTAGTATAAAAATAAAATAATAATTAAAACTGACCATGCATTATGAAACAATGAAAATTTCAATTGATTTTAAAAAATTCAGAAAAAAGAAATCAATTTATCTTCTCAAAATTTAATAAAAATTATTTTAAAAGATTCTAAAAACAGCGGATACTGGTGAGGGTAGCAAAACATAATGAACATCATTAATGTCACTGAATTGTACACATAAAAAATGTTGAAATGGCGAATGCTTGGTTGTATATATATGTACTGTTTTTTCAATGACCTCTTGCTTTCTTCATGGATGATGTCATTCCACAACTTGTCTGGTCTTCAGTCCCTAGTGTTCACTGCATCAAATCTATTCTTGAGATGGTCTCTAAATTCAGGTGGGATATACTCAAGGTCATATTTTGGATCTCGTGGACTTGCTCTGATTTTCTTCGGTTTAAGCTTGAATTTGCATATGAGTAATTGATGGTCTGTTCCACAGTTGGCCCCTTGCCTTGTTCTGACTGATGATATTGAGCTTTTCCATTGTCTCTTTCCACAGATGTAGTCAATTTGATTTCTGTGTGTTCCATCTGGTGAGGTCCATGTGTATAGTCGCCGTTTATGCTGGTGAAAGAAGGTATTTGCAATGGAGAAGTCGTTAGTCTTGCAGAATTCTATCATTCGATCTCTGGCATCATTTCTATCACCAAGGCCATATTTTCCAACTACCGATTTCTTCTTGTTTCCAACTTTCGCTTTCCAACCACCAGAAATTATCAATGCATCCTGATTGCATGTTTGATCAATTTCAGACTGCAGCAGCTGATAAAAATCTATTTTTTTCTTCTTTGGCCCTAGTGGTTGGTGCGTAAATAATAGTCGTATTAACTGGTCTTCCCTGTAGGCATATGGATATTATCCTATCACTGACAGCGTTCTACTTCAGGATAGATCTTGAAATGTTCTTTTTGATGATGAATGCAACACCATTCCTCTTCAAGTTGTCATTCCCTGCACAATAGACAATTTGATTGTCTGATTCAAAATGGTCAATACCAGTCCATTTCAGCTTGATAATGCCTAGGATATGGATGTTTATGTGTTCCATTTCATTTTTGACAATTTCCAATTTTCCTAGATTCATACTTAGTATATTCTAGGTTCCAATCATTAATGGATGTCTGCAACTGCTTCTTCTCTTTTTCAGTCATGCCACATCAGCAAATGAAGGTCTTGAAAGCTTGACTCCAACCATGTCATTAAGGTCGACTCTACTTTGAGGAGGCAGCTCTTCCTCAATCGTCTTTTGAGTGCCTTCCAACCTGGGGGGCTCATCTTCCAGCACTATATCAGACAATGTTCCGCCGCTATGCATAAGGTTTTCACTGGCTAATGCTTTTCGGAAGTAGACTGTCTGGTTCTTCCTTCTAGTCTGTCTTAGTCTGGAAGCTCAGCTGAAACCTGTCGTCCATGGGTGACCCTGCTGGTATATGAATACCAGTGGCATAGTTTCCAGCATCACAGCAACACGCAAGCCCCCACAGTATGACAAAAAGACAGGAAAGAAAGAAAAGACAGAGATAGATATCAGAGAAGACTCTGACACTTGTTCATGAACATCGAGCAGCTAAAGGAAAAGGAAGAAATGATGAAGTAAAAGAACTGAAGATTTCAAAGGATGGCTTGAGAAGACAAAATAAAATATTATAATGACCGGTACAAAGAGCTAGAGATAGGAAACCAAAAGGGAAGAGCATGCTCGGCTTTTCTCAAGCTGAAAGAACTCAGGAAAAATTCAAGCCTCAAGTTGCAATGGTGAAGGATTCTATGAGGAAAATATTAAACAACGCAGGAAGCATCAAAAGAAGATGGAAGAAATACACAGAGTCATTATACCAAAAAGAATTACTCGATGTTCAACCGTTTCAAGAGGGAGCATATGATCAGGAACCGATGGTACTAAAGGAAGGAGTCCAAGCTGCTCTGAAGGCATTGGTGAAAAACAAGGTTCCAGGAATTGATGGAATATCAATTGAGATGTTTCAACAAACAGATGCAGTGCTGGAGGTGGTCACTCATCTATGCCAAGAAATACAGAAGACCGCTTCCTGGCCAACCACCTGGAAGAGATCCATATTTATGCTTATTCCCAAGAAAGGTGATCGAACCGAATGTGGAAATTATAGAACAATATCATTAAATTAATATCACACGCGAGCAAAATTTTGCTGAAGATCATTCAAAAACAGCTGCAGCAGTATACCCACAGGGAGCTGCCAGAAATTCAGGTCAGATTCAGAAGAGAATGTGGAACCAGGATTATCATTGCTGTTGTTGGATGGATCCTGGCTGAAAGCAGAGAATATCAGAAGGATGTTTACCTGTGTTTTATTGACTATGCAAAGGCATTTGACTGTGTGGAGCATAAAAAATTATGGATAACATTGTGAAGAATGGGAATTCCAGAACACTTAATTGTGCTCATGAGGATCCTTTACATAGATCAACAGGCAGTTGTTCGGACAGAACAAGAGGATACTGATTGGTTTAAAGTCAGGAAAGGTGTGCATCAGGGTTTTATGCTTTCACCATACCAATTCCGTCTGTATGCTGAGCAAATACTCCAAGAAGCTGGACTATATGAAGAAGAATGGGACATCAGGATTGGAGGAAGACTCATTAACAACCTGTGTTATGCAGATGACACAACCTTCCTTGCTGAAAGTGAAGAGGACTTGAAAAACTTTCTAATGAAGATCAGAGACCACAGCGTTCAGTATGGATTGCACCTCCACATTAAGAAAACAAAAATCCTCACAACTGGACCAATAAGCAACATTATGATAAATGGAGAAAAGATTGAAGTTATCAAGAATTTCATTTTACTTGGATCCACAATCAACAGGCATGGAACCAGCAGTCAAAAAATCAAATGATGCATTGCATTGAGTAAATGTGCTGCAAAGGACCTCTTTAAAGTTTTGAAAAGCAAAGATGTCACCTTGAAGACTAAGGTGCGCCTGACCCAAGCCACGGTATTTTCAATCGCATCATACACATGTGAAAGCTGGACAATGAATAAGGAAGACCGAACAAGATTTGATGCCTTTGAATTGTGGTGTTGGCAAAGAATATTGAATATGCCATGGTCTGCCAAAAGAACGAACAAATCTGTCTTGGAAGAAGTGCAACCAGAATGCTCCTTAGAAGCAAGGGTGGCAAGACTGTGTCTTACATACTTTGGACATGAAGTCAGGAGGGATCAGCCCCTGGAGAAGGGCATCATGCTTGCCAAAGTACAGGGTCAGCGGAAAAGAGGAAGTCCCTCGACGAGGTGGACTGACACAGTGGCTGCAACAATAAGCTCAAGCTTAACGAGATTGTAAGGATGGTGCAGGACTGGGCAGTGTTTCATTCTGTTGTGCATAGGGTCACTATGAGTTGGAACCAACTCAATGGCACCTAACAACAAAAACAACAACATATATATAGGTGTATACATATGTATATACATAACACATTTTAAAAACAGATACTTAAAAGCTGTCTACTTGAAAACTGTAAAGCAAATTTCTGAACTTGGATTTAAGATAATTTCAAGGTTGAAAGCACAAGCAATTTAGAAAAAGTTAAGTATACTATATGCTAAAACCATGAGAAGTATGCAGATCTGAACAGGAAAGCAGAATTTATAGTTCAAAGAACATTTTTAAGCAAATAATAAAGGTAGAAAATAAATTACCTAAGCAAACAACAGAAGAAAAATAATAAAATAAATCCAGAAAAATTAGAGAAAATGAAAACATAAATCAAAGGATACATGTATAAGATGAATAAGTTAATAAAGCTCTTAAAACTGCAGTTACAAAATTCAGAGCAGAGATAAACAAGTAGGAGGACATAACCACAGTTAAGGAAGATATTTAAACAATTGTGAGGAAATTCTCTGTATTTTATGCTACTATATTTAAGAACTTAAATAATATGGTTCATTATTTGGCAAGATACTAATTAACCTAAATTGTCTTAGGAAAAGAAAATAATAATAACAACAAAAACTCGGGTTAGTAACAACAGAATAAGTAAAAATTAAACAATCTTAAAGGACAAAAAACAATCTCACAAGGTTTCAAGGAATTGAAAATAAATCCTCTCCACTTCTAGGTATATACACCCTAAAGATGTAATACAAGAGACGAGAGCAGACATATGCACACCTATGTTCATTACAGCACTATTCGCAATAGCAAAAAAGAGGGAAACAACCTAAGTGCCCATCAATGAACGAATGGATAAACAAAATGTGGTACACACATACAATGAATACTACGTAGCCATAAAAAATGATGACTCCTCGAAGCATCTTATAACATGGATGAATCTGGAGGACATTATGCTGAGTGAAATAAGTCAATCACAAAAGGAAAAATATTGTATGATCTCACTTTTATAAAAAGACAAGAATAGGTATATATACAGAAACCAGCATTCATTGATCATTACCAGGGTGGATGGGGGACCACGGGGAGTCACTCCTCTAGAAAGTAGACGCTTGTTATTTTTGATGATGGGAAACATAACACCAAATGTGGGTGAAGTGCGCACAGCTTGACCAAGGTAAATGATGTCACTTATATGTATACAAGAAAAAGGAACTTTTGGTAATTGCTGTGGCAAATATATGGAGCCCTGGCACTGCAGTGGTTAAGAGCTACAGATGCTAACCAAAAGGTCAAGTTTTTGAATCCACCAGCCACTCCTTGGGAGTGTTATACTTTGTCCTGCAGAGTCTCTATGAGGCAGAATCAACTCGATGACAATGGGTTTGGTTTTTTTAATTAGGCTTATATGTGTATAGTTATGCATATATGAGCATATATGCATTTGTGTATAGATTTATGCATGCATATATGTATATCCATGTATGCGTGTGTGTGTATATATATTCATATATATAATAAAGCACATGGGGACACAGTTAGGGATACTTCTTAAACATAATCAAATAACTTGCAGGATTGGTTTTTTGGGTTTAAAGCCTTAGGAACACAGTCTTATAGGATAATTTTGTCAACTGACATAAATACAGTTCAGAAAACTCGTGTTCTACATCCTAATCTGGTAAGTAGTATCTGGGGTCTTAAAATCTTGTGAGCTACTACCTAAGATACAACTGTTGTTCTCTACTCACCCAGAGCAAAAGAGAAAGAAGGAAACCAAAGACTCAGAGAAGAAACCAGTTTACAGGACTAATAGTCTACACAAAACATCGCCTCATCTACCGTGAGATTGGAAGAAATAGATGCTGCCTGACTGTTCTGATCAGGGTCACAGGAGATGGATTTTGATGGAATGGGAGAAAAATGTGGAACAGAATCTCAAATTCTTAAAAAATTCAGACTTACTGGACTGGTTGAGACTGCAGGACACCCCAAGACTATTGCCCTGAGATACTCTTTAAATCTTGAACTGAACTATCCACTGAGGTCACCTTTTAGCTAAAAAAATGGGTGGGCTCACAAAATAAAGAATATCACCCAGGAGTACTGCACGTCTTTAAAAAAATCATCTATATGAGACCACACGGTCAACAATTACCTTAAAAACAAAGATGAGATGGTAAGGGGGCAGGAAAACTAGATTACTGGAAACTGAGCAACCAGAACGGAAATAATGAGAATGTTAACACGTTGTGAAGAATATAAGAAATGTCACTGAACAATTTTAGTAGAAATTGTTGAATGCAAACCTAAACTGCTATGCAAACTTTCACTGAATATACAAAATATTATTAATGCTTTCCTGCTTATCTCCTTAAGCTAGCATAACCCTATTTAAAAAAGGAAAAATAAAATCATAACTGCATACATATTAGCTTCCACATAATCTTACATCTATATATAAAGACAAAATTCTAAGTAACATATTACCAAATGGACGTCAACAGCAACAAAACAACCCACTGCCAGTGGTCCATAAAAATAATAGTATGATTCACATAAACAGAATAACACGCGTCATCCATGTAATTTAATGATAGCACAACATCAGGATACATGATGGTGTAATTAATTAAATTAGAAGATTCAAGAAGAAAAATAATATAATGATTCCAATAGTTGAAAGAAATTTATTAAATTCAGCATTATTGATAAAAAAAATAAAATGAAATTTAAGGGCTTAGTAAGCTAGAAACCAAAAGAAGAAGGAAAAAAAAAAAAAAAAAACCCGTTGCTGTCGAGTTGAATCTGACTCATAGTGACTCTATAAAAACCCAATACTAAGCTAGAAATAGTTGTAAAATTTCTAACCCAATAAAGAGCATCTATCACAGGACTGGGCAATGTTTTGTTCTGTTGCATATAAGGTTTCCACGAGTTGGCGCTTACTAGACAGCAGCTAACAACAACAACATCACACTGGATATCACATTAAATGATAAAATATTAAAAGCATTCCTATTAAATATCATACACAATAAAGAATGCTGTTACTGTTAGTACTTCAATCGAGAGGTCCTCACCAAGGCTAATAGGATAAGACACATATTGGAAAGGCAAAATATTATCACTTTGCAGACAACAAAATTATCTCCCTGAACAATCAACTCTAAAATTTTAAAAAAGGACCCCTGGTGGTAGAGTGGTTAAAGCGCTTGGCTGCTAGCCAAAACTATTAAAATGATTCAATAACATGGCTATATACAAAAATAATGTCCCCAAACCAATAGTTTTCAATAAGCCAGTGATAAACAGCCAAAAAATATAAGGGTAAAGCTATCCTATTTACAATAGCAATTAAAAAAATAGAATATCTAGATATAAACCTAATAAGAAATATGTAAGAGGTTCACTAAAATAAGGATGAAAGATTTTTATTAGAAATTAAAAAGCTAATTACAAACTTGCTTGAAGAAACTACAATAATGTAAAACTATAGTTTTGTAAAAGAATAATAATTTAATCTATGATATATCAAAACATATCAATTATTATGTAGAAATAATTAAAATGTATACTTCCAATACAGGTAAAATATTACATCAAGGGATTAATAAAGGGCATAGAAACTAAGCTCCCTGTGCATATGGAATTTAGTTTTTGATAAATTTGAAACTGTAATTCAGAGAAAATGAATAGATTGTCAATTAAGTGGCCAAAGGAAATTTTCTCATCTACAGAAATAGCCAACTTTATCTTATAACTACAGATTAATTTAAAAGTTTTAAACTTTAAAATAACTTTTAGAAAACATTAGAAGAAAATATAGGAAGTTTTTTTGCTTGCTTTTGGATGAAAAAGATAATTTCAAACTGGAAAAAATAACAAGTTTACCCTTATTAGAAAAAAAGAAACAAAAAAAAACTTAAAAAAATTACCATTAGAAAGTATAAAAGTCAATTGAAATGTTGAGGTAAAAGAACTGGGACAAAGAATCAGTGAACAGAATACTTAAAGCACTCTTAAAAATAATTTAAACAGTCAACACTGTAGAAAAAGTGGGCAAAGACTAAAAAGACATATTAAGTAAAAATTGTCAGGAAACACATAAAATTAAGCTCAACACATAAAAGTATGCTCAACCTCAATAATAATCAAATAAATGCAAATTAAAAGTGATGAGTTATTATTTTACCTAAGATATAGTAAAAAAATTTATATTATCAATCTTACCAAGAATTCAGGAAACAATGATTGATAGAAAAATAAAATCCAAACGCAAAAAGAAATCAGCCCAGAAAATTAAGTGGAGTAAAGAAACCATTGACCACAAAAAAAGATAACAAAATGAGAGCAATGAATCCATATCTATCATCAATAACACTGAAAGTAAATGGATTAAATGCACCAGTCAAGAGACAAAAAGTGGCAGAATGTATAAAAAAAAGACATCAATATATTGCCCACAAAAGACACACCTTAGACACAAAGACATAAACAAATTAAAAACCAAAAGGGTAGAAAAAAGTATATATCAGGCAAACAGTATCCAAAAGAGAGCAGGAGTGGCAATAACAATCTCAGATAAAATAGACTTTAAGTCAAAATCCATTACAAGACAATAAAAGGTTAGAGGGTTAATCCAACAAGAACACATAACAACAATAAATATTTATGTACCCAATGACAGAGCTTCAAAATACATAAAACAAACTCTAACAGAATTGAAAGGAGAACTAGACAGTTCTACAATGATAGTAGGGACTATCACACACTATTTTCAATGAGGCACAAAACAACTATAAAGAAACTGAATAAAGATAGAGAAGATCTAAATAACACAATCAACAAAGTTGACCTCACATACGCACCACCCAAAAGCAGCACAGTACACATTCTTCTCCAATGTACATGGACTATTCTCCAGAATAGACCATATTCTAGGCCACAAAGCAAGCCTCAATAAATTAAAAAACATCAATATAATACAAAAAATATTCTCTGACCTTAACACTATGAAACTAGAAATCAATAACAAAAGAACAAGGAAAAAAATGAAATTCATGGAAACTGTATAACACCTTACTTAAAAACTACTGGGTGATAGAAGAAATTTAAAATGAAATTTGAAAATTCTAAGAATCAAATGAGAATGAGGACACAGCATACAACATACCAAAACCTCTGGGGCACAGCAAAAGCAGTGCTCAGAGCAAAATTTATAGCAATAAATGCACACATCAAAAAGAAGAAAGGTCCAAAAACTTAACCAGATAGCTTGAAAAACTAGAAAAATGGCAAAAGAAGTCCATAGTCCCCAGAAGAATAAAGATCAGAGCAGAAATAAAGAAGCAGAAAAAAATCAACAAAACTAGAACTTGGTTCTTTGAGAGGATCAATAAAATTGACAAACCACTGGCCAAAATGACAATGGAAAAAAAAAAAAGGAAGACACAAATAAAATAAATGAAATGTGTGACATTACGACAGAACCAATGGAGATAAAGAGAATCATAACAAAATACTATGGAAAATTGTATGTTTTTTTCATATATATTGATATACATAATAAAGCACATAGGGGCACAGTTATGGAAAATTCCTAGACATACCCAAACACCTCATGGTACTGAGTTACTGGGCTTGAAGGCTAAGGACCATAGTCTCTGGGGACATCTAGGCCAATTGGCATAACATAGCTCATAAAGACAATGTTCTACATCCTACTTCAGTGATAAAATCTGGGATCGTAAAAGTTTATGAGTGACTGTCTAAGATACAACTATTGATCTCCTCCCATCTGGAACAAAGGAGAGTGAAGGAAACCAAAGACTCAAAGAAGCCATTAGTCCACAGGACTAATGGCCCACATGAAGCATAAGCTCCTGTAGCCTGAGACTAGAAGAACTAGATGGTGCCTGGCTACCCCTACCAACGGCTTTGACCAAGGACACAATAGAAGGTCCTGGTTAGAATGGGAGAAAAAGGTAGAACAAAACTCAAATTCATATAAAAGACCAGACTTACTGGACTGATAGAGACTAGAGTAACCCCTGAGACTACTGCCCTAAAACAGTTTTAGTCTGGAACTGCAGCCATTCCCGGAGGTCACATTTCAGTGAAATAAAAGATCGGCCTATAAAATAAACGGTAACACCCATAAGGAATGTGCTTCTTAGACAATAAACTATATGAGACCAAACAGTCAAAAGTTGCCCAAAATAAAAGGTCAGAAGGCAAGTAGGGACAGGGAAACTGGACAGATAGAAATAGGGAAGGCAGGGTGGAAACGGGCAGAGTGCTGACACATTGCAGGGGTAGCAATCAAGGTCACGGAACAATTTGAGTATGAATTGTTGAATGGGAAACTAATTTGCTGTATAAACCTTTGCCTAAAAAACAATAAAACATTCAAAAATGTAAAAAAAGATTTCAGAGAAAAGAGAGTTCTCATAATAGGAAACTGAGAGGTGTTAAATGTTTTTACAAAAGTTTTTGGTAGGGTTTTCTAATGTTTAAATATAAATCCCATTGATCAATAAATTCCACTTTTAGAGATGCCTCCTTAAGTAATACTCAAAAAAATGAAACTGTGAGGTTGTTGTCGCAAAATGTTTTAAATGCAAGAAATTGAAATAAATCTAATTGATCATCTATGTGAGAATTGTAAAATAAATTAATACATGTGTATATTATAGAAATCTATGCATCAGTAAAAAGGAATGAAGTGATATATATATAATGACATGAAATTATTTCCTATAAATATTGTTAAATGAAAAGAAAATAGATCACAAAACAATCTCCTGTTTTGTGAAAAAAAAGAAAAAATCTATGAAATACAACTGGAAGAATGCACTAAAAAGTAGTGACCATGCCTCTTGAGTGAGGATAAGAGTATTAGAAAAGAAAAAATAGTGTTATGACTTTGTATATATATTAATTGTTTAAATCTTTAGGATAAATAATGTCTTTATTGATATTTTTGTTAATGACAGCATGAAATCAGTAACAAAAAATATACAATCTAGGCATCCATTTAAATTATTGCTTGTAAGAACAACATTGTTATTGTTGTGCATCACCAAGTCTATACTGACTAATAATAACCCTATATGACAGAGCGGAACTGCCCTATAGGGTTTCCTAGGCTGTAATCTTTATGGGAACAAGTTACCAGGTTTTTTCTCCTGAAGAGGTGCTGGGCAGGTATGAATTAACAACATTTCTGTTAACAGCTGACAGTTAAACGTTGTGCCACCACAGCTCCTAAAAAAATATACTAACTAGGAGGCAGAGCCAATATGCACCCTAGGCAGCTGCAACATGCCATCCCTCTACAGCAAAGACATGTAAAACAAATACAAATGTCAATCCTGGAACCCTCAGCAAAAAGACTTAAGACGGGAAACAGAGATTTCAATCTATAAATGACAACAATATCAAAATAATAAAAGGGGAAATAAATGGTATAGGTATAGAACTTTCAAATAGAGGGGAAGTCAAGGCAATATCAAGTAATAAAAGACTGGTTGAAAATTAGGACAATAAGGGTAAATTTCAAGGTAACCACAAAGAAAATCAACAAAACTACTCATCAAAATAAAAAAGAAAACAAATACTTGGTAAACATAAAATCTATAATGAAAGAAAAGAAA
The DNA here is from genome assembly GCF_024166365.1 of Elephas maximus indicus. NCBI lineage: Eukaryota > Metazoa > Chordata > Mammalia > Proboscidea > Elephantidae > Elephas > Elephas maximus. The sequence goes on along the minus strand of NC_064826.1, from coordinate 74,220,015 downwards.
ATGCACAAACAAAAGGAAAGTAAGAGGAACAAAGAAAATATCTGCACCACAAAAAAAAAAAAAACAATATGACAGAAATAAACTCATACCTATCGATTATAACAATGAATGTAAAGGCTTAAATGCACCCTAAAAGAGGTAGAGAGTGGCAGAATTGATAAAAAACACAATCCATCAATATGCTGTCTACAAGAAATGTACCTCAGATGCAAAGACATAATATATTAAAAATCAAAGGATGGAAAAAAATTCATCAAGCAAACAGTAACCAAAAAAGATCAGGAGTGGCAAAACTAATCTCAGACAAAATAGACTTCAAGGCAAAATTCACCATAAAAGACAAGGAAGGACACACATATACATTGAAGGGACAATCTACCAAGAAGACATAACCTTAAAAAATATCTACATACCCAACAACAGGGCTCCAAAATACATAAAACAAACTCTAAAAGCCCTGAAAAGAGAAATAGACTGTTCTACAATAATGGTAGGAGTCTTCGACACACCACTCTAGGTAAAGGACAGAACATCCAGGAAAAAAAACTCCACGAAGATACAGAAAATCTAAAGGCCGCAACCCACAAACTTAACTTCAGAGACATATGTAGAACACTCCACCCAATAGCAGAAAAGTATACATTTTTTTTTCCAACACACAAGGAACACTGTCCAGAATAGACCACATTTTAGGGCAGAAAGTAATCCGCAAAACATCAAAATAATACAAAGCATTCACTCTGATCACAATACCATAAAAGCAGAAATCAATAACAAGAAAAGCAAGGAAAAAAAATCAAATACATGGAAACTAAATAACAGCTTACTTAAAAACAATTAGGTAATAGAAGAAATCGAAGAGGGTACCAAAAACTTCCTAGAATCAAATTAGAATGAAAACACATCATACCAAAACCCATGGGACACAGCAAAAGCAGTGCTCTGAGGTCAATTTATAGCAATACACATCAAAAAAGAACAGGCCAAAATAAAAAAATTAACCCTACAACTTGAACAAATAGAAAGAGATCAACAAAAGAAGACCACAGGCACCAGAAGAAAGGACATAATAAAGATTAGAGCAGAAATAAATGAAAAAGAGAACAGAAAAACAATAAAAAGAATCAACAAGACCAAAAGTTGGTTTGTTGAAAAGATCAATAAAATTGACAAACCATTGTCCAAACTGACAAAAGAAAAACAGGAGAGGGAGCGAATAACCAGAATAAGAAATGAGATGGAGGACATTACTACAGACCCAACTGAAATAAAAAGAATCATGACAGAATCTATGAAAAATTGTACTCCAACAAATTTGAGAACCTAAAGGAAATGGGCAAATTTCTAGAAACATACTACCTACCTAAACCAATACAAACTGACATAAAAAATCTGAACAGACCCATAACAAGAGAAAAGATCAGAGAGGTTAAAAAAAAAACTTCCAACAAAAAAGCCCTAGCCTAGATGGCTTCACCGAAGAATTCCACCAAGCATTCAGAAACAGCTGACGCCAATACTTCTCAAACTATTTCAGAGCATAGAAAAGGAAGAAATACTCCCAAATTCATTCTATAAAGTCAGCATAACCCTGATACCACAGCCAGGCAAAGACATTAAAAAAAAAAAAAAAAAAATTACAGGCCACTATCACTCATGAATATAGATGCAAAAATTTTCAATACGATAAAAATTCTAGCCAATAAAATTCACCATCATATCAAAAAAAATAATAATATCCTACAACCAAGTGGGATTCATACTAGGTATGCAAGGATGCTTCAACATTAAAAAATCACTCAATGCAATCTACCACATAAACAGGATAAAAGAAAAAAAAAAAAATCACAGGATCATCTCAATCGATGCAGAAAAGGCATTTGATAAAATCCAACACCCATCCCTGATAAAAACTCTCAATAAAATAGGAATAGAAGGGAAATTCTTCAACATTATAAAAGGCATCTATACAAAACCAACAGCCAGCATCATTCTGAATAAAGAGAAGCTGAAAGAATTTCCCCTGAGAACGGGAACAATCCAAGGATGCCCCGTATCTCCACACCTAGTTGACATTGTGCTGGAAGTGAAAGGAAGAAGTAAAACCATCTCTATTCACTGATAATATGATATTATCCATAGAGAACCCCGAAGATTCCACAAGAAAACTATTGAAACTAATAGAAAGATTCAGAAGGATACAAGATGAACATACAAAAAATCAGCTGGATTCCTATATACCAACAAAGAGAACTTCAAAAAGGAAATCAGGAAAACAATACCATTTATAACAGCCCCTAAAAAGATAAAATAAGTAGAAATAAATCTAACCAGAAACATAAAAGACCTATATAAAGAAAACTACAAAACGCTATTGCAAAAAACCAAAAGAGACCTACATAAATGGAAAAACACACCAGGCTCATGTACAGGAAGACTCAACATTGTGAAAATGTCAATTCTACCCAAAGCAATCTACAGATATAATGCAACCCCAATCTATACTCCAGTGGCATTCTTTAATGAGATGGGGAAACTAATCATCATCTTTATATGGAAAGAGGCTCAGATAAGCAAAGCATTAATGAAGAAAAAGAAAAAAGTAGGAGGCCTCACACTACCTGATCTCATAACCTACTACACAGCCACAGTAGTCCAAACAGCCTGGTACTGGTACAATGAAAGACACATAGACCAATGGAACAGCATTAAGAACCCAGATATAAACCCATCCACTTATGGTCAGCTGATCTTTGACAAAGGACTCTAACCCATTAAATGGGGAAAAGGCAGTCTTTTTAACAAATGGTGCTGGCAAACTGTATGCCCATCTGTAAAAAAATGAAACAGAATCTATACCCCACACCATACACACAAACTAACTCAAAATGTATCAAAGACCTAAATATAAAACTTGAAATGATAAAGATCATGGAAGAAAAAAATAGGGACAATACTAGGGCCTCTAATATATGGCATAAATAGAATACAAACCATAACTAACAATGCACAAACACCAGGAGATATACCAGATAACTGGTAGCTCCTAAAAATTAAACAACTTATGTTCATCAAAAGACTTCACCAAAAGAGTAAAAACAGAACCTACAAACTGGGAAAAAATGCTTGGTTACAAAATATTCAACAAGGGCCTAACCTCTAAACTGTATGGAACACTTCAACGACTTAACAAAAACACAAATAATCCAATGGGCAAAGGCTATGGACAGACACTTCACCAAAGAAGACATTCAGTCCACTAACAGACACGTGAGGAAATGGTCGCTATCATTAGCCATTAAATAAATGCAAATCAAAACTACAATAAAATTAAATCTCATCCCGGCATTACTGGCACTAATAAAAAAAACAGAAAATAACAAATGTTGGGGAGGTTGGAAGTCTTACGAACTGCTCGTGGGAATGTAAAATGGTACAACTACTATTGGAAAATAATACGGAAAAGAAATACCATATGACCTAGCAATCCCACTCCCAGGAATATATCCTGGGGAAGTAAGAGCCATCACAGGAATAGACATGCACACCCATGTTCATTGCAACATTATTCACAATAGTGAAAAAGGGAAATAACCTAAGTGCCCATCAACAGATGAATGGATAAACAAGCTATGGTACATACACACAGTAGAATACTAGCAACCATAAAGAACAGTGATGAATCCACAAACACTTCACAACAAGGATATATCTGGAGGGCATTATGCTGAGTGAAATAAGTCAACCAAGAAAGGAAAAATACTGTATGAGATCACCGTTATAAAAACTCAAGAAAAGGTTTATAGACAGAAAAAAGCAAACTTTGATGGTTACAAGGGAGGCAAAGGATGGGGAGGGGAAATCACTAATTAGATAGTAGACAAGTGGTAACTTTAGTGAAGGGAAAGACAACACACAATATAGGGAAAGTCAACACAACTTGACCAAGGCAAATTCATAGAAGCTTCCTAGACACATCCAAACATCTTGAGGGGGCTGGTGGCTGGGGCCCATTATCCGAGGGGATGTCTAGCTCAATTGGCATAACACAGTTCATAAAGAAAATGTTCTACATTCTACTTTGGTGAGTAACGTCTGGGGTCTTAAAAGCTTGAGAATGACCATATATGATAAATTTATTTGTCCCATCCCATCTGGGGCAAGGCGGAATGAAGAAAACAAAAGACACAAGGAAAATATCAGTCCAAAACACTAACGGACCACAAGAGCCACAGCCCCTACCCCCCTGAATCCTGAAGAAGTAGATGGTGCCCAGCTGCCACCATCGGCTGCTCTGACAGGGATCACAATAGGGGGTTCCAGATAGAGCAGAAGAAAAAATGTAGGACAAAAATTCAAGTTCAACAAAAAGACCGGACTTACTGGTCTAACGGAGACTACCGGCAAAATATGGCCCCTGGACACCTTATTAACTCAGAACTGAAGCCACTCCTGAAGTCCACCTTTTAGCCGAAGATTAGACAGGCTTATAAAACAAACAACACATGTGAGGAACACGCTTTTTAGTTCATATAAGTAAAGGAGATCAAATGAGCAACACCTGCCCAAAATCAAAGACAAGAAGGCAGGAAGGGACAGGAAAACTGAATAAATGTACGTGAGGAACTTGGAGTGGAAAGGAAAAGGGGGACACAATGTCAAAAAACAACCAATATCACAAAACAATTTGTGTATAAGTTTTTGAATGAGAAACTAACTTGTGCTGTAAGCTTTTGTCTTAAAGCACAATAAAATTAAACAAAAAAAGTCTATATTAATCTATGTTTCTTATTATGTTATGAATTTGAAAATACCTTTAGGAACTAGAAGCAAGATTTGCCTAGATATCAAATCACTTTTGGAATCAAAATTAACAACAGAAAATTAAATAGATTATTTTCAGTAAATTCAGTGGGTTTAGTGGTTGGCAAAGAACAGGCCACCAGGATTGGAGGAAGACTCATTAACAACCTGCGTTCTTCAGATGACACAACCTTGCTTGCTGAAAGTGAAGAGGACTTGAAGCACTTACTAATGAAGACTGAAGACCACAGACTTCAGTATGAATTGCACCTCAGCATAAAGAAAACAAAAATCCTCACAACTGGACCAATGAGCAATATCATGATAAATGGAGAAAAGATTGAAGTTGTCAAGGATTTCATTTTACTTGGATCCACAATCAACAGCCATGGAAGCAACAGTCACAAAATCAAAAGACGCATTGCATTGAGTAAATCTGCTGCAAAGGACCTCTTCAAAGTGTTGAAGAGCAAAGATGTCACCTTGAAGACTAAGGTGACCCAAGCCATGGTTTTTTCAATCGCATCATATGCATGTGAAAGCTGGACAGTGAAAAAAGAAGACCAAAGAAGAGTTGACACCTTTAAATTGTGGTGTTGGTGAAGAATATCGGACTGCCAAAAGAACGAACAAATCTGTCTCAGAAGTGCGGCCAGAATGCTCCTTAGAGGCAAGGATGGTGAGACTGCGTCTTACATACTTTGGACATGTTGTCAGGATGGATCAGTCCCTGGAGAAGGACATCATGCTTGGCAGACTACAGGGTCAGCAGAAAAGAGGAGGACCCTCAACGAGGTGGATTGACACAGTGGTTGCAACAATGAGCTCAAGCATAACAACGATTGTAAGGATGGCTCAGGACTGGGCAGTGTTTCGTTCTGTTGTGCATAGGGTCGCTATGAGTCGGAACTGACTCGACGGCGCCTAACAACAACCACAAAGTGGTTGGTGTGGGCAAATAAGTAGATTCCTTAGAATTGTAAGGGAATGGAGGCTTCGAGTGAGAAAAAAAACACTCTTAAAAGTAGTGTCTTAGATGACAACATGTCTGTGGTTGTCTCCTTTAAAAGGAATATTATGTATAAATATTTAGAAAAACTAATAATATTTTTCTAATTTATAGCTCAATGTTTGAAATAAATTTGAATGTATCAGCTTAGTGGTTGGTTTCTTGGTATCTATGTTTAGGTAGACTTTTAAAGATAGGAGCCTTGGTGGTACAGTTGTTAAGCAGCTCGGCAAAAGGTCGGAGGTCCAAAACGTCAGAGGTTTGCAAGGTGGATGTTTGGAACCCACCATCCACTCTGCAGGAGAAAGAAGTGGCAGTCAGTTTACATAAAACTCACAGCCTTGAAAATCCTATGGGCTAGTTCTACTCTGTCCTATAGGGTTGCTATGAGTCAGGATCGACTTTATGGCAACGGATCTTTAGAGCTGCTGTATAAACTCCTTCTTGTCAGATGGAAATTCTGCTCTCTCTGAAATGACCATGAAATGAAATATCAAATTATCTCTAGAGTTTTAAGAACACAGAAAGGGGAAACTGAAGAAGCCCAAATAGACACAAATTAAATTTTAAGAAGAAAGAAAATGAGACACAAAAGCCTCTAGATCAGTGGTTTTAAACCATGGTTCACAGATCTCCAAATGTGTTCTCAGATAAAACTGAGCATATTAACCTAAAGTAAACAGATTCATCAAAATATCTACCAGAAAATTACACAACTAGACCACAATCTATGTACAATTATCTGTCACTTTGCAGTTATCCAGTGTCTGAAACACCCATTAAATTTAATATCATCAGATGATCAAATCATGGAACTTGGGCATTTTTAGATAGCAACAACCAACTGAACATTCATTGTGCACCCTTTTGGAGAAAAGAAGTACATTCCTTGTTTGTGGTAGATAAAGCAAATCAGTGTGCAAACATTGAAAACAATAAATTCTCATCTAAAACATTTGAAATGCTTTAAAGTATTGATGACATCACAGTGATCTTATTATAAGGAAATGATAGTAAAGGTCATGATATGAAAACATGATATAAAGAACTAATTGCTAACCACAAGGCTTACTAGGCAAAAATTATGAAACATAATCCTATTTATGGGTAAAAAGAAGGGCATAGCTATTTTCTGTACCAAAACTGCTCTGAGTGAAGAAAACTAAAGAACTTATCATATTTAAGAGCACATTATAAAGTGCTTTCACATGCTCAGTCTCATTTTACCTAAATAATTTTTTGAGGAAGGCAGGGTCTATTGCCCCAGAGTACTGACAAAGAAACCAGATTGGAAATATTGAACAATCTGTCCAGTTACAGGAAGTGGTAAGATCAGAGTAGCACCGATACCTCCTGACAATTTGGTGTTTCCCAGCCACTTTTGTTGTGAGGCCTGTGGAACAAAAGATGGGGCATTTGGAAAGGTCGGTCATAGGGGCAAGTGTAGAATAGTTAAGGTGAGAGGAAACGCATCTTTACCTCTTTCCAGGTTCATACATCAAACATGAGCACCTACTAGGTGTAACCAATGTTAAAATACCATTCTTTTATTTCCAGTTTTGTTGAGCCCTCAAAAAAGTAGATGTCAACCACCACATCATTGCAAAGCAAACAGCCATATCACTTGTGTAGGAAAGACAAAACAAGTATTCATAAAATAGTTTTATGTCCCAAATTCCTCATTCACATAAAATATTTAAAAGAGTTGAGGTGAAAGAGGCCAAGAGGTAGGTTGGCTCTGCAAAGATTGTATTTAAAAGTTGACTGGTACTTTCTTAGCTTTCCTGTGGTCTTGGATATGTCAGAAGCCACAGTTCCAGGGTAGAGAAGAATGAATGATACAACAAGAGAAGGCAACCACACATTCATTCTCTCATCGCTGGGCTGATTTATAGGAGAAGAGATGTTTGAAGGAACTTGAGAGTTTCATTATCCTGGAGTGTGTGTGTGTGTGTGTGTGTGTGTGTGAGAGAGAGAGAGAGAGAGAATTGATCAGAGGATTAATTTTTAAATCTGATGATTACAAGGAAAGTAAAAACCTTTGCCTCTTTTCATTCAACTAATAAATAAGAGGAAACATTTGGAGTGTGTTAAAACAAGCAAAAGGTTTCTGGAGTTGGTTGTGGGAAAAGGAAGTTTCTTTCTGATGACGTCTTATGAACCTTTGTGTTTAATGCAATGGGTATTAATATTTAGTTACCATCAAGTCGATTCCAACTCATAGTGAACACATAGGACAGGGTAAAACTGCTGCACAGGGTTTCCAAGGCTGTAATCTTTATGGAAGAAAATTGCAATATCTTTCTCCCTTGGAGTGACCTTTCTGTTAGCAGCCAAGTACTTAACCATTGCACCACCAGGGTTCCTCTAGGAGCACTTACATGTCCAAAAGAGAACTCTCAAACCTGCCTTCCTCCTTTCCTCAAACCTATTTCTCCTCAGCCGCTCTTGTAATTATTAATGATGCCACATACTAATCCAATTACTCAGGCCAAAAACCTAAGTATAATACTTCATTCCTTATTTCTAACATTCCCTACATCCAATCCATCAGGAAATCATGTGGGCTCTATTGTCAACATATATATTTGGAATCTGATTGTTTATCACCTATAACACTACCTGCCTCCCCAGTCTAAGACCTCTCATCACTGCCGGGGTGCCTGGAATAGACCCCTCACTGGGCTTCCTCTTTCCACTCTCCTCCTAGAGTCCATTTTCCATAGAGCAGTCAAAGTTACCTTTTAAAGCACAAACCACATCACATCGCTCTCATACCTGAAAGTCTACAGCTGCTTCCTATTTTAAATAAATAAATTCCAGGCTTCGTTCCATGATTTTCATGGTTTACCTCCTACATGATCTCTTATCCTGTCATCTTATTTCTAATTCTGTGTGTCCACACATTCTGTAGCCACACTGGCCTTCTTGCTGTTCCTTGGGCAGACCAAACCATTCTTTCTTCAGGGCCTTTCCACTTGCTCTTTTTCTCTACCTGGACTTGTTTTACCTAGATGTTCAAATTCTTGGCTGCTGCTCATTATTCATTCATGTCTGTGCTCAAATGTCAACTGCATAAAGGGAACTTCCTTGACCACCATGCTTCCCAGTTACCTTTATCCACCTAAACACAGTATTCCATTCATGAAAAAAAAAATAGCACTTGTCATTATCTCAAACATCCTTTTTAAAATTTATTTACTTGCATATAATCTCTCTTTCACACTAGAATATAAGTTCCATGAAGGCAAAGACATATTCATAATGTGACTTTGGCATCCTAAGCAATTACTACATATAATAGAAAACTTCTGTTCAGGGTGATAGAAATATGTGGAAATGGATAATAGTGATGGCTGCACAATTCAATGAACATAATTAATGTCATTGATGTGTACATGTGAAAAACGTTGAGACGGCAAATGTTTTGTTGTATATATATGCTTAGCACAATAAGAAAAATGTTTGTTTTGAATGAATAAAGACAAGTACTCACTTCTGAAGTTAAATATTGGATCGACATGGAATTTTAATATTGTTGTTAGGTGCTGTTGTGTCAGTTCTGGCTCATAACTACCATATGTACAATAGACTGAGACACTGCCCAGTCCTGCAACATCCTCACAATCATTGCTATGTTTAAGCCCATTGTTGCAGTCACTGAGTCAACCCATCTCTTTGAGGGTCTTCTTTTTCACTGACCCTCTACTTTACCAAGCATGATGTCCTTCTCCAGGAACTGGTCCACCCAGAAAACATGTCCAAAGTATGTGAAATGAAGACTCACCATCCTCAATTCTAAGAAGTGTTCTGGCTCTATTTCTTCCAAGACAGATTTGTTTTTTCTTCTGGAAGTCCATGGTATATTCAACATTCTTTGCCAACAACATAATTCAAAGGCATAGATTCTTTTTCAGTCTTCCTTAAACATGGCCCAGCTTTCACATGCATAAGGGATGATTGAAAATACCATCGTTGGGTCAGGAGTACCTTTGTCCTCAAAGTAACACCTTCGCTTTTTAACTTTTTAAAGAGGTCTTTTGTAGATTTGTCTAATGCAATATGTCATTTGATGTCTTGACTGATGTTTTCATGAGTGTTGATTGTGGATCCAAATAAAATGAAATTCTTGACAAACTTTAATATTTTGTGTGTTTATTATGATGTTGTTTACTGGCCCAGCTGTGAAGATTTTAGTTTATGTTGAGGTGTAATCCATACTGAAGGCTGTAGTCTAGGATCTTCAGCAGTAAGTGTTTCAAGTCCTCTTTGCTTTCAGCAAACAAGATTGATTCATCTGCAAGTTGCAGGTAGTTAATGAGTCTTCCTCCAATGCAGAAGAATGCTGCTTTCTTCTCCGTATAGTCTAGTTTATCAGATTATTTGCTCTCTATAAAGATTGATGGTAAAAGGATACAACCTTGACACACACCTTTCCTGACTTTAAACCATGCATTATTCCCTTGTTCTGTTGAAACAACTGCCTCTTGGTCTTTGTACAGGTCCCTCACGAGCACAATTAAGTGTTCTGGAATTCCCATTCTTCACAATGTTATCCATAATTTGTTATGATCCAAACTGTCGAATGCCTTTACATAGTCAATAAAGGTAAATGTTTTCAGTCAAGATCCATCTAACATCAGCAATGATGTCCCTCATAGCACCTCCTCTTCTGAACCCAACTTGGATTTCTGGCAGTTTTTTTTTTTTTTAATATATGCTTACCACAATTAAAAAAAAAAAATGTGTTTCTTTTGAATTAATAACTAAAGGTAAGTAGTCACTTCTGAAATTGTATATTTGATCAACTTGGAATTTTAGCATAAGTAAGAGAATCTTAAAATAACACTGGTTTATAACTATACAGAACATAAATGAGATTGAATATTATTTATTTTCTATGAAAAAACAACTAAATTATCGTTCTTATAATTATTGTTATGTCATTGATCAACTACAGAGGAAGGTATAGTTAGCCTTCTACTTGGCTGTAAAATGTCACAAAGTTTTAAATAAATTTATTGTCTGCCTGTATTAGTCATCTAGTGCTGCTATAACAAAAATACCACATATGGGTAGCTTTAACAAAGAGAAATTTATTCTCTCACAGTCTAGTAGGCTAAAAGTCTGAATTCAAGGTACCAGCTCCAGGGGAAGGTTTTCTATCTTGGCACTGAAGGAAGGTCCCTGTTATCAATCTACCCCTGCACTAGGAACTTCTCTGCACATGAACCTTGGGCTAACAGATGCACTCTTGCACTGGTGTTGCTTTCTTGGTGGTATGAGGTCCCCAACTCTCTCCTTGTTTCCCTTTCCTTTTATCTTTTGTAAGGTAAAAGGTGGTGCAGGCCACACCCCAGTGAAACTGACCTGAGCAAGAGTGTTACATCCCACCCTAATCCTTCTTAGCATAATCTAATCTTGCCTCGTTAACCACAGGCAGGGATTGGGATTTACAACACATAGGAAAATTATATCAATCACAAAATGGAGGACAACCACATAATACTGGGAATCATGGCCTAATTGAGTTGACATATATTTTTGGGGGACAAAATTCAATCCATGACACTGCCTAAGGGGAAGGGGAGGCTCATTAGTCATTATAATCCTGCATTTCTAAAATGTCATTTAGATTTGCCAAATATCTTAAATTAAAGCTTTATATTCCTGTGCAGAACAATGATATTGAGACTCAGAGGACCACTGTTTTTCTTAAGCACGTGTCCTTGAAAAATCAGAAAAACAGTTGGCAATCCTGTTAACGAAGGTGCCCAAGAGCACCTTGACAATTAAGCCACTCAGAGCTGAGAATACAGTGAAAGCTGATTGATTCAGCAGGATTCCACTCTTTTTGAAAAGGGCAGGTGACACCACAGTAAGAATCGCTGCAAATTTGCTAAGAAGGACATGTTTTCGGTCTTGAATAGTTCCATCATCTATTGAACTCAAGGAGCAGAGGGGTGCAGAGACAAGAAATTAAATATTCTAGATAAAAGATAATGGTTTAGTTACAACTGGTAAACATATAGTCATGCTAAGAAGTGGTTTCCTATTTTTGAAATATAGAAAGTGAACACAATATCTGACTACAGGAATAATTTCAAATTCTGGCATGTCAAACACACATTGTAAGGGATAAACTCTCCATGTTATTGCCTCAGAAATGTATAATAAATACATTGGAGAAGCAGACCCCATAATATGTGGCCCAAGCTCCATGACGATGGATTTGTACGTTATTTTTGTTGATTTCAGTTCAACAGACATCTATTGAGCACTCACAGTTTTAGACATTGAGAATACAGAGGTAAGCAATGCAAGGTACTTGCCCTGGGAAGTTGTTTCAAAAGGGATCATGCAAAAACTAAAACAAAGCCTTTGGATACCTCGAAGGACATTTGACCTATAATGGTGGGCTCAAGAACGACATCCTGGAAGAGTGGACACAAGAGAAAGTGTAAGAGGCTTGAAATGAACTTAACACCTGTGAATAAAACAATGGTATTGAGGCATAAATCCACAAAGAAGGTAAAAAGAGTGTTCCACGAAGTGGGGAGAGCATGATTAGAGGCCCTGATGTGTGAAACATGTGATGCTGGAGAAATAAAAGCCTTCATATTGCCTGAGTGTAAAGTTCTAGACAGAGTGTAGTGAAAGATAAGTCCTTGGCATTATTTGGGGTCAGGTCATAAAGGTCATATTCCTTTAGTTGATAAAACTCAATGAGGATAGAGACCTTATCCATTTTGGCCACCATTGTATAGCCAGCATCTAAAGTAACACTTCAGCATATTATAGGTACTCAGGAAATAGTTATTGAATGAATTCCTAGAGGTGAGGGAGAATAACTTATTGAAGGAATCATGAGATCAGTATACTTCCAGTGGGCTTGGACATTTTAGGAGAGGAAAATGTATTTGAAATAAACAATATAGAAGAAAGAAGAGAGGTTCAGTGGGGAACAGAAAAGGCCTTATGTTGCTGTGATAGCGTGGAGGATCCATGCAGACAATGGATATGCAGACGGACTAATTACCACAGATGTATGACTTCTTTCCCCACAACACTCAGCAGTCTGAGCTTGAATGAGGGAGAGTTATTTTCATAAATGGTTTAAACTGGATCATTTAAAAATGATTATGTTTAAAAATTCTGAAAAGTAATTATCAGAAGTATTTAAACTTAAAAATGCAATTTTAGTATGTGTTTTAGATTGATCAAATTATAACTCAGGGCAAAAAGTAAAATGTTTCTTTATAAATGACTTCTTTAAAATGGAGCCCTGGTGGTGCAGTGGCTAAGAGCTATGGCTGCTAAACAAAAGGCCAGGTGGCAGTTCAAATCCACCAGGCACTCCTTAGAAACCCTATGGGGCAATTCTACTTTGCCCTGTGGGGTCCTTATGAGTTGGAATCCACTCGATGGCAATAGATTTGGTTTGGTTTCAATTTTTTATTTAAAATAAATTTGTGGGTAGTTTCTTTGTACTTTCAGTTTACATTTTCCTTGTGCTTTCTTTTTTTAAAACCTCTGGCTTTGTTCCTTAGGATAAAAGATAAATATTTCTTTGCAAAAAATATTGGGAGCAGTGTTGCATATGGTAGATACACTAAATTTTCCCTTGTATATAATTATGTATATGCAACTTTTTAAATCCTAAAAATATATTTGTTTAATGTACTGTGAAAATAGATACAATATTATGAAATATTTATATGAGGCTTTGGTATCTTTTTGTGCAGTTGTGCTTGTACTTTGGAGAAGGTAATGATAGTTTTAAAAAGTTTTCCTGTGGCTTACTCATATAATAACATTTAATAGTGAATTAATCATTTGTACACTGGGGAAAATGGCTTGATCAATATCAGAAGTATAGTCTCCACTAAGGCAACATTTTTGATAAGTACACTTTGAATAAACCTCTTTGATGAACTGAGTCATATTTCTTAAAACATTAAACCAATAAACATTAGATTTGGTTTGGAATAAGGGTGATCTCAGAATCACATCTGACCAGCCTAGCCCAAAGTGTGCCTATCTATACATCCATATCTATGCAATAAGCCCATCTAATACATTATTAACAGAGGCTGAAATAATAATGGACCAAGAATTAATTTTTTATGTGCAATATGAATCCTCGATCTTGTGCCTCCTAAGAAGCAAATGAATTTGTCTAAACCAGACAAGAGTTTGGCGGCAAAACTAATGATAAAAACATATAATCTAATTTCAAATAATTTATTGGTGAAGTCAAATTATTGAAATGATTCAGAATGATAATGACTTTAACAAATTTATAACAAATGGGACAATAAGCATAAAAGAATCATCACATTAACATTCAATTTCTCTTTGAGCAATTTACTATATTGTGCTTTATTGAATCATCTTTCCAGTACAGTGTCTATTTCCAAAGTTCTTAAAAGAGAAAATAAAGATGTTGGAAGGAAGCTCAAGTATTTACAACTGGATAGCTATTTATATTTTGAAATATTCTTTTGAATAAGACTAATGGCTGTGCTATAATATCTTGCAAACCCTATCTCCATTCTTTATCTACAAGGAAGCATAGAAGTGTGTGCAGCACCCTTGCAGTCACCACTGTGAGAGAGTTCTGGACACAAAGTCAGTTCTTAGTTTGTTTATTGAACTGAGAACTATTTCTATTTTCCAAACATATTTCACTATGTACAAGGAAAATAAAATCCACATACAGATATAAAATTTTTAGAGAGACTGTACAGCTGTTTCTAAGCAAAACCTTTAGAATTTTTCTATATAGCATAGCAACAAAGGCTGTTCATCTCCATCAGGGCAAAGCTTTGTCTTATCTGCATTGCATGCTCCCAGTCTAGTGCAGATTGACAGGAACAATTTAGGCCCTTTATAAGGATATGATAAAAATCATTGAATGTTTCTTCATCTAAGATGTAAAAAGTTGAAAGCCAAAGGAGTACATTGATTTTTTTTTCCTCATCTTTGTTTGACCTAATATATTCAAACATACCAATAATCAGGAAAATGGCACAGAACCAGACAAAAATTTGTTCTGTTGTACATAAGGTCTCAATGAGTAAGAACTGACTTGAGGGCAATTAACAACTGCTACTTGCTAACTATGTTCTTAGGCAAGTCCCACTTAACCTTTTAGAACCTCAGTTTCCGCATTTGTGAAATGGAGATAATTATAACCTTAGCTTCATAGAATTGTTGTTAGGATAAAGTGATGATACATGCCATGTACTTAGCAGCATTTTCTAATAAAAACAGCTATTATTTTCACTTTTACTTCTATTTCATCTTTATTACCTCTAATGGTAGGTTTTCTCTGTTGATTTAGGACATTCGCTTTTATAAAACCAGGCAGTAAGTGGTATGTCCAACTGGCTACCAGGACATTGCAATAATGTGTTCCAGAACAACCATTCAAATGTATTTACATTATCTGAAGCAAATTCAGATTTTCTCACAAATCAATTAAGTAACAGACCCTCAATCCTTTTTTTTTTTTTTTTTTCATGTATAAGCATAGTACTACACATTTTTAGGTTTAACTCCCTCGGCTTGAGCATAATGTCTTTCTCTATCTAATATCAGAATAAACCAGAATCAGGAAGTATGCCCAACCTTCCTGGAGCACCCAAATATGAGGTCGCAAATTTGTCCTGGACCCTGAGGTCCCACAGAGCTATTAGTCAGGGTGTGTGTGCAATCTCTGTCTCTTTAAACTCAAGACCAAATTGTAGACAACACTGTAGCTGGTATCTTAAATTGTCAGTCCCAAAGTAATTGCCCTTAATAGACACCTAATCACTGTCCACTACTAGCTCCCTTCTGTTCTCCAGTGTCTGACTCTGTACTCTGGTTTTTAATTTCTGATGTTGGACTCAAGCTCTTAACTTTTAATTAGACTTCCCTCTCTTTACTGGACTTCCCATTCAGCTTTTGGCATGATATACATTGTTTATGTTGACATTCTTTGTTTATAGGTAAGAAATGGGCTCCCTTTAACAGCCTGAACATGCTGACTCTTTGGCTCATTTCGAGGAGGAGAAATTGAAATAGGAAAGAGTAGGAAGCTGTGATGGGCAGTATAAACATTTTCTGGTCTAGATTCTCCTGAGCTCAAATAATAATAGTAAATAAGAGAGAATAAGAGGGGAAAATAGGTTAGTGTGTGGATGGTGCACAGGAGAAATGTGAGAAAATCCATGATAGTCCAACCCAAAAACATCTAGTGATTAGGAGAAAATAATAATGGGGGCAATGTCTATTTTCAGTAATATTTCTTATATTCAATTAAAATTTCAACTTTTAGGGCCAAAGTCAAAGAATTATCCCTACAACTTGAACAAACAGAAAGAGAGCAACAAAAGAAACCCTCAGGCACCAGAAGAAAGCAAATAAGAAAAATTAGAGCAGAATTAAATGAAATAGAGAACAGAAAAACAATTGAAAGAGTTAACAAGACCAAAACCTAGTTCTTTTAAAATTTTTAAAAAATTGATAAACCATTGGCCAAACTGACAAAAGAAAAACGGGAAAGGAAACAAATAACCCAAATAAGAAATGAGGTGGCCAAAATCACAACAGACCCAACTGAAATTAAAAGAATCATAGATTACTACGAAAAATCATACTCTAACAAATTTGAAAACCTGGAAAAACTGTGTGAATTTCTAGAAACACACTACCTACCTAAACTAACACAAACAGAGGTGGAACAACTAACTAAACCCATAACAAAAGAAGAGATTGAAAAGGTAATTAAGAAACTCCCAATAGCAACAACAACAACAAAAAAAATGCCCAGGCCTGGACAGCTTAACTGGAGAGTTCTACCAAACTTTCAGAAAAGAGTTAACACCACTACTAAAAGTATTTCAGAGCATAGAAAAGGATGGAATACTGCCAAACTCATTCTATGAAGCCAGCATATCCCTGAGAGTAAAACCAGGTAAAGACACAACAAAAAAAAAGAAAATTACAGACCTATATCCCTCAGGAATTTAGATGCAAAAATCTTAAACAAAATTCTAGCCGATAGGTTTCAACAACATATCAAAAATAATAATAATTCACCATGATCAAGTGGGATTCATACCAAGTATGCAGGAATGGTTCAACATTAGAAAAACAATCAAGGTAAGCCATCATATAAATAAAACAAAAGACATGAAACACATGATCTTATCAATTGATGCAGAAAAGGCATTTGACAAAGTTCGACACGCATTCATGATAAAAACTCTCAGCAGAATAGGAATAGAAGGAAAATTCCTCAACATGACAAAGGGCATTTATACAAAGCCAACACCCAACATCATCCTAAATGGAGAGAGTCTGAAAGCGTTCCCCTTGAGAACGGGAACCAGACAAGGATGCCCTTCGTCACCACTCTAATTCAACATTGTGTTGAAGGTCCTAGCCAGAGCAATTAGGCTAGATAAAGAAATAAAGCGCATCCAGATTGGTAAGGAAGAAGTCAAATTATCTCTATTTGCAGATGACATGATCTTATACACAGAAAATCCTAAAGAATCCTCAAGAAAACTACTAATAGAACTGTTCAGCAGAATATCAGGATACAAGATAAACATATAAAAATCAGTTAGATTTCTGCACACCAACAAAAAGAACATCAATGAAGAAATCACCAAATCAGTACAATAGAATACAATAGCCCCCAAGAAGATAAAATACTTAGGAATAAATCTAACCAGAGGTGTAAAAGACCTATACAAAGAAAACTACAAGACACTACTGCAAGAAAATAAAAGAGACCTATATAAGTGGAAAAACATACTTTGGTCATGGATAGGAAGACTTAACATTGTAAAAATGTCTATCGTACCAAAAGCGATCTATAGATACAGTGCAATTCTGATTCAAATTCCAACGACATTTTTTAATAAGATGGAGAAACAAATCACCAAATTCATATGGAAGGGAAAGAGGCCCTGGATAAGTAAAGCATTACTGAAAAAGAAGAACAAAGTGGGAGGCATCACACTACCTGATTTTAGAAACTATTATACACAGTAGTCAAAACAGCCTGGAACTGGTACAACAACAGATGTATAGACCAATGAAACAGAATTGAGAATCCAGACATAAATCCATCCACATATGAGCAGCTGATATTTGACAAAGTTCCAAAGTCAGTTAAATGGGGAAAAGATAGTGTCTTTAACAAATGGTACTTGCATAACTGGATATCCATCTGCAAAAAAATGAAACCATGCACAAAACCTAACTCAAAATGGATCAAAGACCAAAATATAAAATCTAAAACCATAAAGATCATGGAGGAAAAAACAGGGACAATGCTAGGAGCCCTAATACACAGAATAAACAGCATACAAAACATTACTAACAACACACAAACACCAGAAGAGAAACTAGGTAACTGGGAGCTCCTAAAAATCAAACACCTATGTTCATCCAAAGACTTCATTATAAGAGTAAAAAGATTATCTACAGGTTGGGAAAAAGTTTTTAGCTATGACATTTCCAATCAGTGTCTGATTTCTAAAATCTATATGATCCTGCAAAAACTCCACAACAAAAAGACAAATAGTCCAATTAAAAATGGGCAAAGGATATGAACAGGCACTTCACTAAGGAAGACATTCAGGTGGCTAACAGATGCATGAGGAAATGCTCACGATCCTTAGTCATTAGAGAAATGCAAACCTGAACTACAATGAGATTCCATCTCACTCCAGTAAGGCTGGCATTAATCCAAAAAAACACAAAATAATAAATGTCAGAGAGGTTGTGGAGAGATTGGAACACTTATACACTGCTGGTGGGAATGTGAAATGGTGCAGCCACTTTGGAAATCGATTTGGTGCTTCCTTAAAAAGCTAGAAATAAAGCTACCATATGATCCAGCAATCCCACTCTTTGAAATATATGCACACCCATGTTTATTGTAGCACTGTTTACCATAGCAAAAAGATGGAAGCAACCCAAGGTGCCCATCAATGGAAGAATTGATAAATTAATTGTGGTATATTCACACAATGGAATACTAGACATTAATAAAGAACAATGATGAATCCGTGAAAAGTTTCATAATATGGAGGAATCTGGAAGGCATTATGCTGAGTGAAATTAGTTGCAAAAGAACAAATATTATATGAGGCCACTATTATAAGAACTCAAGAAGTAGTTTAAACAGAGGAGAAAATATTTTTTGATGGCTACGAGCGGGGGGAAGGAAGGAGAGGGGTATTCACTAATTAGATAGTAGACGAGAACTATTTTAGATGAAGGGAAAGACAACATGCAATACAGGAGAGGTCAGCACAACTGGGCTAAACCAAAAGCAAAGAAGTTGCATGAATAAACTGAATGCTTCGAAGGCCAGAGTAAAAGGGGTGGGAGTTTGGGGACCATGGTTTCAGGGGACTTTCATGTCAATTGGCATAGAAAAGTCTATTAAGAAGACATTCTGCATCCCACTTTGGTAAGTGGTGTCAGGGGTCTTAAATGCTAGCAAGTGGCCATATAAGATGCATCAATTGGTCTCAATCTACCTGGAGCAAAGGAGAATGAAGAACACCAAGGATACAAGGTAATTATGAGCCCAACAGACAGAAAGGGCCACATAAACCAGAGCCTACATCAGCCTGAGACCAGAAGAACTAGATGGTGCCCAACTACAACCAATGACTGCCCTGACAGGGAACACAACAGAGAATCCCTGATGCAGCTGTGGGATGTAGACCTCAAATTTTCATAAAAAGACCGGACTTAATGGTCTGACTGAGACTAGAAGGACCCCAGAGGTCATGGTCCCTAGACTTGTTAGCCCAAGATTGGAACCTTTCCCAAAGCCAACTCTTCAGACAGGGATCGGACTGGGCTATAAGACAGACAATGATACTGGTGAGGAGTGAGCTTCTTGGCTCAAGCAGACCCATGAGACTATGTGGGCATCCCCTGTTTGGAGGGGAGATGAGAAGGCAGAGAAGTATAGAAGCTGGCTGAATGGACACGGAAATGCGTGGTGGAGAGGAGTGTGCTATCTTATTGGAGGAGAGCAACTACGAGTATATGTAGCAAACTGTATATAAATTTTTGCATGAAAGACTACCTTGATTTGTAAATGTTCACTTAAAGCACAAGAAAAATTTTTTAAAAAGTATTTAAAAAATTTCAGCTTTCATTTGTTATTACTTATTAGTATTCCATAACACTTTTGGAAGCTTAGAGGCTAAATGAAATTTTTATAACACAGGTCGGCATCGTTACTTCGAAATAAAGAGCCATAATTAACTTGTAAACAAAGCTGGTATTCAGTTTGCAAACCTCATTGGTTCCTACATCTGGCCTCTGTTCTGATTGGTTAGTGATGGGTTTTTTGCTTGTTTTTAAATATTTGTTATCTATCAATAGTTCATCCATGTAGTGATTCAGCCATAGTGAACTAGTTATACCTAGTTATCATAATTGAGGTAAAAGATGGGGATTGCATCTTGAGAACAAGTAAAATCTTAGTATGATACTTAAGGCACTGATTAACAGGTAGTATATGAGTTCTAGAAAATTAGGCTGAAGTTCCTTAACTAGATCTTACTTAACTGGATTGTTAAAAGTGTTTTTGCCAAGGCTATCTTAAACTGAGAGTGGGTGGAGGATGATAGGGAATTTGGTATGATTTAAATTTCCTTACAGATGAGAGATGGTGTTTATAGGAACAAGGCAAAACCAATCAGTTTTCTGTGAAATGTGAAGGCAAATTATTAAAAAACATGATTCAGTAATTACATCTAACCTTCAGTTCCTGAAATATATTAGAAAAATGATTAAATATATTATTAATCACATTTCTATTTGATAATTTAAGGAAGCAGAAGAAAAGGCTACAAGATGAAAAAATATAAAAACTGTACAAACTGTTAGTGGGATAAAATGTAAATCAAAACTAGAGAAAGAGGCTGGACCTAAGATGACAGCTTAGTCACACTTACCATGTCATTCCCTTACAGCAAAAAAAACAAAAAATCAAGTGAAACAGGTACTGATAACTATCTGGGAACCCAGAAGATCAAACGGAAGGATGAAAAATTAGATAGAGGACTGAAGGGAAGAAGAAACTTGATGAAAACAGCGAAGGACATTTACAGACCATAGGCACCCTATCAACTAGTCCAATGTATCAAGACCATGTTGAGACAAAGCAAGCAGTGTTCTGAGGTGAGGAACATAGGGAGGCAACTTCATGAAATCCCAATAGGAGGCAGTGATATTGTGTGGACAAACCAGGAGCAAAGTAAGGTGAGCAGAACATAAGCTGGATCTAAGAAGGTTTTCTTAGGCTGGGTTCTCTAGAGAAGCAAAACCAGTAAAAGTGTATAAAGATATAGAGAGATTTATATTAAGGAAATGGCTCACACAGCTGTAGAAGCTACAGTGTCCCAAGTCTGTGGGTCAGGCTGGAGGCTCCTCATAATTCACGTAGCCATGGGGGCTGGCAAACCCAAGATTGGCAAATCAGACAGCAGGGCTCTGGCTCACAGGCTGCAAAGTCTGAAGAATGCTAAAATTTACAGGCAAGACACCACGTAAGCTGCTAGCTCAAGTCCCAAGAAGCAGATGTCAGATGAGCAGAAGCCAGCTGCAGGATTCAGAGCAAGCAAAATCCCACAAGAAAGTCCACCTATGTTGGATGCAGGCCATACACCCAAGGAAACTCCCTTTCCACTCATTGGCTACTCACAGCAGATCCCATCGTGGAGGTGATCACATTATATCAAATCTCATCATGGAAGTGATCACATCATTATACGACTGCCAAACTACATCACAAATATCAAACTACTGAGAATCATGGCCCAGCCAAGTTGACACACAGCATAGCAATCACAGAGGAATGCTCAAGAAGGCAGGTAAAAAGCCCTAGGCAAGCAGGCCACCACAGAGCAGGGAGAGAACCAGAAAATAGGGAAAGGACTACTCATCAGCAGTGGTCCCTAAACATTTGGGAGGGTAGCACCAGTGGAGTGGAGGATCCTTTGAGTGGCAGCTAGAGTTCCCCCAATCAACTGGACTCTGGACAGGCCCCTCCTACTCTCATTTTGTGGAGGCCAGGTCCTGAGTTCCAGCTGAACCCTACAGGGAGTGACTCTGCACCCATAACAGAGACTGGGGGGACACGGTTCCCCCACTTCCCCCCGCCCCATTCTCCCAGTGACCAGTGGTGATCCCTTTTGCCCCCATACCCGGAAATCCATAGTGCACACTCCCACACCATCAGACCTGCTACCAGAGGCTTGTGCTCACCTCTGCCCATCTCTGCACAGCCACACCAGCCCAGAGATCTGCAGCACACACTTTTACACTGTTGGACGTGCAACCTGAGGCTCATGCACGTGCCAACCACTCCCAAGCCATCCCTCCTACTGGTGGTGTGATTTCCCATGCCACCCACCTGGTGACCGGTGATCTGTATACCCTCACTACAACCACTCAGCAATCAGTGGTCTACACATACAATGCCTAATCGAGCAAACAGGGAAAATATTCCCCACACCCATACCCCAGTGACTGGCCAGACAGACGTATCACCTCACTAGCAACTCCAGACATATCATGATGGATGTCATTTGGACCTCAGGCAAACACAAGCAGGATATCGGAGTGTCCTCATTCAACGTCCACCTGGCTGCAGTATCACACATTCCACACTCGAACATTTCCCACAGGCCATCTGCACATGCACAGAAACCTCTTGATACACTACCACCTACTGAGATGCCAATTCATGCGCACACAGTGGGCCTATCGCACCTATTTGGGTAGCATCCCTCACACAGAACATGGAGATGTCCTGCCCTGACCTCCAGAGAACGCATAAACTGCTAGTGCCAACACGAAAGGACCCAAAGTCCAACATGGGCTGTGGAGGGACACTGACTACCCAAGAATTGTCATAAAATGGAAAGAACCTGCTCTCCCACATCCAGACAATCTGGTAAGGGAAGACATACAAACTGATCACAGAGGACTTGCATGTGAGTGTGACCCACCATATCCACTAATGAGAGGAAATCATACACAGCCAAAAGACATCACCAAAGTCATACACAGACTGAAACCACAAAACTACAACAATCAAAATAATGCAAAGGAAGAAAGATATTCTAAAGAGAAAGAAAAGAAACAAAGCTCTGGATATATGAAAACAAAACAAAAAAATGAACACAAAACAAACGCAAGCAATAAAGAAATAAAAAATATGTATAAATACACTAACACCTTAATGCCTCAGAGATTGCAGTCAATAACAAATCATGTGAAGTATCAGGATAAGATGGGTCAAATAAGTGAGCAAAACAAAGGGACAGAAGGAAGAAAATGGTAATAGATCTACCTGATAAGAGATTCAAAAAAATTACATATAGTATCCTCAAAGAGATCAAGGAAAACACAGACCAAACCCTAGAAGAATTCAGGAAAACAATACAAGTACAAAATTACAAAATAAATAGACAGTTAGAAACCATAAAAAAAAAACAGAAATCCAGAAGATCAAAAACAACATATCATAAATAGATAACTCAAAGGAAGGATATAGAAGTAGAATTGAATCAATGGAAGAAAGAATCAGCAAAATAGAAGACAAATCCCTTCATACTAATTTGTTTCAGGAACAATCAAAAAAAGAATGAAGAAAAGTGATGAAAACCTAAGAGTTATATGCGCACACTACCAAGAGGAAGAATTTATGTGTAATTGGAATTTCAGAAAGGAAGATTTAAAAAAAAAATTTTAAAGTACAGAAATAATTTTTGAAGATTTGTTGGCAAAAGACTTCCCTAATATCATGAAAAACATGGAGATTTCCATCCAAGAAGCTCAATGAATCCAATACAGAATAGACCCAAAAGAAACTTGCCAAGACATGTCAATCAAACTACTCAAAACTAAAGACAAAGTAAGAATTCTGTAAGCACCTTGTGAAAAACAAAATATCATCTACAAAGGGCACCAATATGATTGTGTACTGATTTCTCAGCAGAAAACCATGCAGGCAAGAAAGCAATGAAATGACATGTACAGAACCCTGAAAGAAAAGGATTGCCAACCAAGAATTCTATATCCAGAAAAACTGTCTTTCAAATATGATGGTGAAACTTGGACATTCCCAGGTAAATTAAAATTAAGAGAATTTGTAAAAACCACGCCAAACATAAATATTAAAGTTAGTCTTCAGACAGAGAACCAACAACATCAGACAACAACCCGAGATTAAGACACATGACAGCATCACCCAGATATCAACCCAGATGCAACAAAACTGTAAACAAGGAACCAGAGGTATCAATCTGTAAATGATGACAAATTCAAAACAAAAAGGGGTAATAAATGGTATAGTTATAGAACTCCCATATGGAGTGGAAGTCAAGGTGATATCCAGATACAGCAGACTACTTTAAGCTTAGGAAGATAAAGGTAAATTTCAGAGTAACCACAAGGAAAATTAATACTTACCAAAATAGAGAAGAAAATAAAAAAGACTCAGCAAACACAAAATCAAAAACAACAAAAGAAATGAAAAAATAATGCATAAACAAAATGAACTCAACACAGAAAATTAAGCAGAAAAAGAAACCATTAACACCACTTAAAAAAGCATAACAAAATGACAGCAGTAAATTCTTACTGATAATCACACTGTCTTAGTTATGTAGTGCTGCTATAACACAAATATCACAACTGCATGGCTTTAACAAACAGAAATTTATCCTCTCACTGTTTAGGGGGCTAGAAGTCTGAATTCAGGGTGCCAGATCAAGAGGAAATCTTTCTCTCTCTGCTGGCTCTGGGGGAAAGTCCTTATCATCAATCTTCCCTTGGTCTAAGAGCTTATCAGAGCAGGGGACCCTGGGTCCAAAGGATACACTAAATTCCTGGCTCTTCTTGTTTGGTGGTAATGAGATCCCTGTCTCTCTGCTTACTTCTCTCTCCTTTTATCTCTTATAAGATAAAAAGTGATTCAGGCCACATCCCAGGGAAACTCAGCTTTCATTGGATCAGGGCTGTGACCTGAGTAAGCATATTGCATCCCATCCTAATCCTCTTTAACATAACCTAATGTTGCCTCATTAACAACAGGTAGAGATTAGGATTTACAACACACAGGATAATCACATTAGATCACACAAAGGTGGACAACCACACAAT